>NC_134039.1:42625462-43230902 GCF_965140245.1 Athene noctua | reverse complement strand
GTGACTTTCAGTGAACTATAAATTGTGCAACTTAGAACAACCAATGTGTCTCCTGCATCGTTAGTGAGCAGCCATCTCCATACACTGTAGAAGAAAGTTTTAGGCAAACAGCTATTCCTAAAATCTATTTTTCACTTGTCAGAGACTGATCCAAACTATACAACCATAAATAAACATATTTAAATATTTTTCCTTCTGCATACATTTTCCTTTCTTCACATGTATTTGGTTTGTCCCAATTAGGTCAATACAAATTTTGTCATTGTTTTCTCACAGAACTTAATTTGTTGGAAAAAATTCCAAACCCTGAAAAATCAACATAGAGAAGGGCTGTCTTCATAGTAAAATTTGAAACTACATTCACAAACAGTTTGCAGTGGAGAAATTAGGTTTTTAGATATTATTTTGAAATGAGGAAATACATGAAACAGAAGAATTAATTCAGTCTTATCATTCTCCAACTGATGTAAAGTGGAAGTAAAAATTATTCATTATATCTGAGCAGTTCACAGGTAGTTTTCATATCTCTGAGGAATGAGATAGTATTCCTCTAGATTAAAGACATTTCAAGATTTTATTCAAAACGAAAACCAAATATGAAGTCAGTCTTCTTATCAGTTCTTAAATATTCAGGGAATTTTCTTTTGATTTCTGACATAGGTAGAGCAAATAGAGGGTTGAGCCTCTTACCTGACCACAGGATTTTTTACTGTGTTGTTGGATATGACTATGTAAAAAAAATCCTGACCTCAAGGTGAAGTCAAGCTTGTTCTTACAATATTTGCATGATGTTATTTACTAATGAAATTTTGGTACAGTTGGTCAGCAATTTGTCCAAATTTGAGAAAAAACTCCCAATTTCACAGTATGAGACTCCTTATGAATCAGTTTGAAGGCTAGTAGCAGTAGACTGAATGTAGTTTTGATCTAAGATTAGCTCTCTTGTGGCTCTGTATTATGTGATCATTTGAAGTCTCCTTTAGACCCTGCATTTCTAACTTTGTGTTACATAAAACTGATTTTTTTTTTCTTTTTTTGTGAAAAGCATTTGTTTAAAAGAAGCCAATGCATGGATTTAAATCTTACTTATAAGTTGTTTTCTGTGAAAATCTTACTTTTTTTTTTTTTTTTTCTTCTGTGGAAGCTCTTTCTCTTGTTTCCCTTGAATCTGCTGAAAGACCAAACTACTTTCTGTACGTACATGACAATGAAACTATTGGGTTGGAACAGTGGCAGGCAAGTGCCTTCTTTCGGAGACGAGCCACCTTCTTCCGTCACCAGGGCCTCTGGAGTCCAGGGCTCAGTGCCTTCGAACTGCACAGTAAAAAAGGCTTTTTCATCATTCTCACCTCATCTGGTGTTAAAGTGGCAAAGTACAAAGATTCAGAAGAATTCAAAAGTTTGAGTAGCTTTAATATTGAAGGTAAATTGTGCATAATTCCGAGGGATAAGTATGGTTTTTCTGTTTGCCTTCAGAGCACTTTCATCAGCAATAGTAACAAATATTTTTTAGCCTATTCTTAATTATTATTCTTTTTCTTCCACCCCACCTCCAAATATTATTATTTTCTATTTTTTCGGATATGATGATTGATTTATCTTTGAACTATATTTTCATTGGTTTACTCTTTCAAATTGAACTTGGCATGTCACAAAAAGATGCATCTTAATGTCTTGTTAGTGAGCTATAGATATATATTCTTTCAAATGAATGGAGTAACAGCATTGCTTCTGCAACCAACAGTCCCTTCACTATGTTTAACTGATTTTTAAAGTTTTTAAATACCTTAATTGGTATACATTGTTAAAATACATTGTTAAAAGTGAGTAGCTGTTTGTATCTTTGAAGCTTTAATGTCTTTTAACTTGACTGAATTTTAAATACTTGAAACTGAATATGAACAAAATCTCACCTGCTTGAAAGTGCTCAAGAATTTCTCCACTTGGTTTATTTTTTTTTTTTTCTGAAAACCCAAACGTACATTATAGAAAATACTATACATTTATAGCTTGTTGACTACACAATCAATAATTAATACCTTTTGCTTCCTTCTCAGAACTCGGTGCATCTGTGCCTTACAGAAGGATGTGTGAATGGCGATATGAATCTTGTGCTAATCCTTGTGTTAAAACATGCAGTGATCCTGAAGGAATAGCATGTAAATTCCTTCCTCCGTAAGTAAAATTAAGCTCGTATTGCTACTGTATTGTTTTTTGTAATATGCATACCATATGCTTTCTGAAAATTACTACAGCTGCAAAATTCATTCATTTTTACTCATCCAGATTTCAGTATCACTCTTGTAAGCAGCTCTCACAAGTCATGTGAAAACATTTGCAACAAGCTTCTCGTTTTCCACGGTATATATTCCTGATTACATGCAACCCTTCAACACAAGAATAAGAGGGTTTGTATTTAGCCCAGGAGATTAGCTTCTGGTAATGGTTAAGCAGAAATCTATTAAATTAAAGGAAGGCCGTTCCCTTCTATGGATTTATATTCATATCCTAAACCAGAATCCCATAATGCTGTAAATGACTACATTTTTCAGGTGTTTATATAACAGAGATAAAAAACTGTACGAATAGTAAGGGTGGACTACGCCCTCTCCTGTAAGAGGATGGAACTTTATAGGAAGAGATGCTCATTGGCATGATGTGAGGGATTTCACAGAGCAGATGTTATCTTGTTACTTAGTAACAAGATTTCCTGTCTCAACGGATCTCCCGTTGCATCAATAGAACCAAGCTAAAAGGAAAAAAAGCCTAAAAAGTCTAGGCACAAAATCTGATTGTAAAGAAATTATATTTTGAATTTCTGACTATCTCCCTGGGCATATGCAGTTTATGATTAGGACTATTACTAATTTTCTCTGTTGGTATTCTTAGCTTTTTCCGTATGGGCAAACTGGTTGTTACTGTCATGATTTTCTTATTGAAAATCCCCCCAGAATGAAAAAGTAAAGGAATATATGGACTTCTCTGTACTCTCCTATGCTGAAAGTGCACAAGAAAGAGATCTTTTGTGGAATCAGTCTAAATATTTCAATGCCTCAAATGAACATATCTGGGTAAAACAGCAGTCTTGCAGAGAAGTTCTTCATCCTATGGAAAACCTTCCTGCTTAGGGACCTGAACTTCCATCTTGTTGTGGAAGCAGAATGGTCCAAAGCTATCATGTTCATCAGCCTATGCAAAGAATTGATTACTAACAACTTAGAAAAATAATTGTGCTGTGCAATGTCTTCTTGACCTTAAAATGCCTTGAAATGCTGTGTTCACCATTACACTGGAAATTTTTCAGAACTCTGATGGGGAAGACATTCAAATGTTTTATTTTGCCAAAGTAAAATAATTTAATTTATACTTCTACTGTGGCTTTAGTATTAACTATACAATATTTTAAAGGGTTGAAGGATGCTTGCCATACTGTCCCCAAAACATGATCCTTGATGAGGTCACACTTAAATGTGTTTATCCAGAAGACTGTAAGTATATTTTTTTATACTAGTATAATCTTATAAATCACTCTAGAGAACCCAGGAAAAGTTTTAATCAAATGTACATTGTTGATTTTTTTAAATCAGAACATCCTTCTGTTGAAGAATGTTTCTCTGGGACATGGACTCCATTCCCAGTCATCCAAAATACATCTCCCACATCCAAACAAGCCATATCCAGAGTTGAATTCTTTAATTTCTCTAATAGTATGTTAAATGTAACTTTTTGTGATGATGTTATACTCATCAGAACTACGATTCCAAATGGAAAAAATACTGCTGTGGTGAAAAGTTCAGACTTTCCAGTTGATGAACCATCACTAATAAATTCAGTGCATCTATTTCATAACTTCTGGTGTGTGAAGATACTACATTATTTGCTTATTTTGGGGATATAGTATTCTTTTAACATAAGAATTTCATTTTTATACTGTCTCTTATTTTACATTACAAGTTTTGAATTAAATACATTATGCTTGATATTTGCTAGTACAAAGTTATCTCATAGTAAACTGTCTTCCAAAGATTTAATATATTTATTCCAAATATTTTACTATTTTGAATTTACTGTATTTTCCATGGAATTCCCTTGTTGCTTCAAAACTACTCTGAAAAATCAAGGTTTTCACTAGCAATAAAAAATTAGCTACTTCATTTGCAAAGAAAATCAGAAAACTTCTTGCATCAACTGAGTTCCTCAAAGTCATCAGGCAACCTGGAATCATTGGCAAGTTATCTTAGCAAAATGACGCTTTGATTTGCTAATATATAAATGGGACTTGAGTAGAGATAGATGTTGCTATTTTTCTTTACCAATAATCCATAAAAGACAGTGAAACTTAATTTTTTTTCTTTTAGGCATACTTGTGACACCTACCGAATCAGCAAATGGAACAAAACCTTCATTGTTACTCTCTCACATGGGTGCTACCACGGAGAGATTTCCTGAGACACCTGCTTTATTTGTTACTTCAGGGACTGAGTCAACTCATACCGGTGTGACAGCCAAAATAACTGTGAAGGCAAACACAACTTTAAGGGCAATGAATATGTCGGCTCAGTTCATTACAGACTTTTATTCATTGGAAGCATCTAATGCAGCCACCTATTCAACATTTTCATTACCGAGTACAGTGGAGCCTTCTGATGTACTTCACAGCACAGCCAGCCCTACTGTCCTTTCTAAATTCATCTCTTCAACAGATTTTCCAACTGCTCTTCAAGCCTCAGCAGTCACATCACATACTGTCAGTTCTGCATCTATAACTTTACCCACTACAATAGCAACTCCAACAACTCTGCTCAGTGCAAGTCCTATTCCAACACCCTCTGCATTATTAACACCCACTTCCCTAGTGGTAGTTCCATTTCCACTTGAAACATCAGCTACTCAGCTAGAAAATGTTCCCCCTACCTCAGCATTAACAACTTTAACCTCAAAGCCCTATTTTGTCACTTCTGAGCTGCCTGCAGGGATTGGGAAGAGTAGGAGACCTTCAGTAAGTCATTCTAAAGGAACAGCAGTATCCTCTGAAGTGTCTTTGTCTGCTTTGCTGGCTGGCAGAGCAACTTTCACAAGACCTGTATTGCTTCTAGGTTCACAGTTGACACTAAGCACATCTACTTCGTCTATTAGAACTAGGTCTGGCATTGGTCAAACTGCAGTTCACCCAACACCCATTTCTTCACTGGTTTCAACTGCTCCTCAAATTTCTATGACTACTAGATTTGCCAGCTTTGAAACAAATTTTCCTCAATTAACCACAGTTTCATATTTTAAAACAGGAAAACCCTTGTCTAAAACTTCTCTGATATTAAATGCAAGTTCTTTAGCTAGTTTTTCTCCAAAGCCATATTTATCTTCAGCGAAAATTTCAGTGTCTGGTCCCAGGCAGACATCTCCATTAATAAAAGGCAATATTTCTGCTGCTTTGCCCATAATGACTGTATCTTCACCTGAAGTTGCTTCTCAAATCCCTATCAACACTTCTTCAAGTCCTTCTGTAACACGCACAGTATCTATACCAGTGCCTTCTCTGACTACCTCACTGAAGCCCAAAGCTATGGCAGATGTCACTGTTGCCTCCAAAAGTCTTTATAAAGTATCTTCTGATGCTTCCATTCTTCTAGTCAATCCAACAATCTCTCATATGTCTGTAGCAAGTAAAGCCGCAAAAGAAAATAAATACATAATGCATGCTGATTCCTTTTCAGTGTCATCCATTTCTAAAAAGCCAATGAAATCCATTATGTCTACAGTCTTCCCTCTTAGGACATTGGTATTACCTCTAAATGCTACATTTATAACCACTTCAGAAATTACGGAGTACCCAAGCAGTTCACATACAGAATTGAAAACTGACCCTGTGGCACAAAGTTCAGGCACTTTCATTCCTAAAGATCCTTCTCTTACAAGGTCATCATCTTTATTTACAATCTTGTTATCAACATCAGTACCCTCTTATATGACATCTCATACTACAAGTTCCTCACTGATTCCCATAGTCAGTAGGACATCATCATTAACCCAAAATATAACTGCTACCCAAGCATCAGTTTCATCTCTAAATACGCAAGGAATCTCAAAAAGTCCAGTTATAGACTTTGCATCTTCTTCTGTAGACTCTTCTACATTCACTTTAAACATAAGCCCTTCTGCCAGTCTTTCAGCAGCACTAAAAACATCCATTGTAGTGCCCTCTTTACTAATGCCTACAGCTCCTGAAGTCACTTTAGAAAGCCAATCCAATAGGGTCTCTATGTCTTCATCTCCTCCTAAGACCACTCATATCTCTACTGTTTCTCTAGGAAAACAGAGTTCTTCAGTAAGTTCTTCAGAAGAAGATGGAACAATATCAGCCATATCTTCTGGAATCATCACTCCATCCACTACACCAATGATCACCAACACAACAGTGAATCCTACATCCTTAAAAGCACCTCATACTTTTGCAAAAATACCACCTAGCTCTTCAGCCGGTTTATTAGTTGCTTCTGGCACTACTGTAGACTCTAGGGTTACTAGAAAAACCACTGATTCTTTTGTTGCCGATTTGGGGTTTTATATGGCTTCAGCTTCAGTTCCTACCACCACAGAAACACCCATGCATGTATCACATAAATCTTTATTTACATCTGCAGCAACTCAAGCTTCACAGAGCACTAAAGAAACTCCAAGAATTTTGATCGTGGAAACAACTGGTACTACAAGTCCATTAGCACAGACCAAGAGTACCTCATTTACAGCTTCAGAAGGTAAATATGCAACCCCATCTGAAAGAACTGTGGGTATTTTAGAAAGTGGTCAGACTTCATACAAGCAAAGAAATGTTACCAAGATAAAGTCAACCACAACTGAGAAATCTTCCCTGCCCTATCTGACAGTATCTGCAGTTCAGAGTTCTCCTTTTTCAATAAATGCAACCTCAGTAAAACATCTCTCTCCTTCTGGAGTTCCAAAGGTCACAACATCAGAGTGGTCCAAAATACCAATGCAGAAAACCATTAAACCTTTCAGTTTAACAGAGCCCACAGAGCTGCAGACCAGAACTATAATAGAATTATCTCATGCTAGTGGTGGAATGTCTCTGCCTTCTTCTTCAGAGCCTGTGGAAACACAAACTTCTCTGACAAGCACAGAAACAGTGACAGCTGTAACTGACAAGGCTTCCTTTGGTACAATGATGCATACACTGATGTCTACATCTTCTGAATGTGTGGTATGATCAGTTTTACTTGCCCCTATGTGTTAAAATAGATATTGCTTTTCAGACCATTATGTTATGCTATGCATGTAATATCAGAGATTTTAAGTATCTCCTATTTTCGTTTTTATTTGTATATTTAAAAATACTTGATTATTCTTAGAGAATTGTTGTATCACTGCTCTTATACTGTTCAGGTATTTTCTGAAACTTTAATGTATTGCTCTGGAAAAAAATAGCTTTTAAAGCTATGTGCTGATTCTAGATAGAAAAATATATTTCTGAGGTGCAGAAAAGTCATAATCCACAGAATTTTGGGGTTTCTGCATAATCTTGCCTTGTCTTTTGATTTTTTTTCCCCATTTGTTTCTTTGTCATAGGGTTTAATATTATGGGAATGCATGATTCTGTGTTTCTTAATATGCTTTATGCTTTAGACTATTATAACATGTAGCCTCAATGCATAATGCTTTACATAAGAGTATTCCACCAAAGCCAGATGGAACAGTAAGGGTGTGGGTGAATGGACGTGCATCATTGTCACCTCTCACAAACACACAAAAGCAACTAATTTCAAAATAACTGATGAGGGGTCACACAGATAGGCTGGTTCTGCCTCAGAGCAGAGTGATGAAAAAGTGATCACTTGAACCTCAT
Organism: Athene noctua; assembly: GCF_965140245.1. Lineage (NCBI taxonomy): Eukaryota > Metazoa > Chordata > Aves > Strigiformes > Strigidae > Athene > Athene noctua. The sequence continues at coordinate 43,223,041 of NC_134039.1, read as the reverse complement.
AAGGCAATGAATGTAAAGTTGATTCTGGTTGTTTTTTCATTATATGACAGCCAAGATACCTTGAACCTGTCGACAAATGTAGCCAGTATGTATGTCTTAATATGGCTTGGATGTTATACAACCTTTCAAGGAACTGCCCTAAGGATGTGCAGAAGCCAGACTGTGGTTTTCGAGGAATGCCAGTTCAAGTTAACACTGATAGTTGTTGTCCAGAATGGGAATGTCCCTGTAAGTCACTGTTTTATTTCTGAATACAACATAGAACCTTGATCTGCAAATTTCAAGTAATAAATCAAGGGTTTATTACAGTGGGAATATGAGGTTGAATGATTGGAATGAATTTAAAAGAGCTGTTCATCAGCAAACCAGAATGAAATATACTGAATGTTTTGGTATCTTTGAATTAACACTCAAGAGAGTCAAAATATTTTGTTTTGAATGAAAACATTGAAATGAAATCTGCAACATGAACATCAACATTTTCGAGCTGAGACTTTTCAGAATTTCTATCAGTCAAAATGTTGATATTTCAACATCTTGTGAAGAAAGCAAATTAAATACTGGCATTTTCTGAAAGAACCCCCAAATTTCAGTTTTCTCTAACTGCCATTTTTATTCATACTTAGAAACTGCATAAACTAGCAGATAACTGTCTGCCAAGGGAACAAAAAGGCCAAAGAGAAGTCATATTAAAAATCTTGCAGCATTACTGAAATCAATATCCCACTTTAAATATTTGTTTCAAGATAGGACAGACCAGTCTCTTGTTATCAGTATCTCAAAAAAAGGTATATTTTAATGCATATATTTTATCTCACAATGTACAGATTCATTGACCTTGCCTATAAAACATTGACTTAAGTGGAAACTTTCATCAATTTAAATTTTCTCCCCTACTTTGGGGACACAGCAGTAGGTTAAGGTTTCCACTGAAGAACATCAGATACTTGCTTCTGCTTATGGCTCAGTATGCTGTCTGAAGAACAAGGTCATCAATATACATAGAAAAGCATACATGAGGAAATAAATATTCCTAAAATTGAAAGTTTTTAGAAATGCCCAGTATTTGGTTTTGTGGTAACCTCATTAAATGACAGTTCTTTTTTAGGTCAATGTTCTGTACTGTCTGAACTGAGTGTTATTACATTTGATGGAAACAACATAGCCCTCTGTAATATGGCTTCCTACATTTTAGTCAAGCTACCAGGAGAAGTTATTGTTGCTCATATTGAAAAATGTCCTGCTAATCAGGTAAGATTCTTGCATTTTCACAATAATTGTCATAGTTTCTTGTGAATTTTTGTGTTATAGGTATGAACTTCTGAAAAAATGTATCACTTTCACATAAAAGCCATACCAAAAATGGCAAGTTATTTAATTTTCGAGGACCGTGCTTAATCATGCTGCCTAGACAAAAGAATTTTATCTTAGGTTAAATAGTAATTGCTGTAATATATTATAAGGAAATTCAAATGTAGGTTCCCTTTAAATTATCAGGGGTGACATTCCTCAATCTGCACCTCTCCTTTCAGGCCCTCACCCACAAATCTTCTCAAGACCTTGAATTTATGCTTTAAAATATGGTCAAAATACAAAAAAATTTTGAATAGTCACAAAAATCTTTTGTAGTTATTTTACAAAGGTATTAATGATTTTGGAATTAATGTGATGAGTTGTTCTTTGTAGTTGTCTAACTCTGAACTGGCTACAGAAGGGATTCAGCCACTTTATTTTTAGACTGCCAATTTAGGTCAGGTTAGTCTCATCAGACTTTTTTCCTTCCCATCTCTATTTGGTCTCTCATCTACTCTCACTGGGCAACTATACACTTGATTTTATTTTTACATTTTACAGTTCAACTGTACACTCTTTTAGAGGTTTTCTTTTAAATTGCTCTCTTCACTGTTTCTTGGTTGCAGTCTAAAGGTGTGAATGCAGCTCACATAGGCAGATGAGCTTTAGAAGTGTATAGCTATAGTTCTTTAAGAAATATTTTTTGAAAGGGCTTTGCAGCATATGCTGTATCTCATGATGCTGGTAATGAAATAACACTTTTCAATGTGAAAGCTGTTTAGTTAAAAGCCAGCAAGGTATGGTATATACAAGCTGCAATCTTGTGCAGAAAGATGCCTTGGTAAAACAGCAGTTTTATCAAAATCAGGGCAGTGGATTTTATTGGTATGACCATTGTATTTCTCTGCATTTTTAACTTAACTTGTTAAAGTCATTGTGTTATCTTTTCTGTATTATTTTCCACATAAACCCCTTGGATTTAAATCTTTAAGAAGTAAATCAAGTTTCTACAAGTAGTTCATAGAGAAGTCCACTACATTATCCGGGAAATGTGTATTTTTAATTATTTCTATGGAATATATTAAATTACTTTAATTATGAAGCTGTTTTATTGTAAAACTTCAAACAAAAAAACCCCAGTTGACTTATTTTTGCCAAATAAGAATGATGCTGATTATCATTGAACTTCTATTTTTAATGTTTTCCAGAGTGCAAATTCAATAAGAAAACTAGTGAGTACTTTTTGCTTTTACTAATTATAAAATACACTAATATTACACCTGTTGAAAAAATTCCCTATAGCACTGGTACAGAATTAGAATAACAATAGTAACTAAACTTGTTTGTCACTTTTTTTCCAAGGTTCCCCCTGCAAACACTTCAGGGCTCTGTTTTAAGAAATTAAATGTAACAACACGCACATATAAACTACTTATCAATCGTTTAGCAAGAAAAGTAAGTATATAACACTAGTATATAGCATGCATACACTTAAAAGATAGTTGGAGTGTAATAGATCAGATTTATAACGAATGTACTAGGATTAGGATTACTTTTACAGTTCAGATTCCCAGTAATTCATCATATGCTAGAAGAAAAACATATACATTTCTGATACCATGCTTCACTTATATGTCATTTATACAAAATGACACTTCAAAGTCCTTTTGAGATTTTAAAGAAGCTGCAAAAACATTTATACTTGAGACTATATTTCCAGAAAACCTAGAACCGAACAGAAATGTTGCAGGATGGGATAAATACTTAAGCTGTCTTTCCTGCTAGTCAATACGGCCAGAGCAGATAACTTTGAATGAGATTTTGTTTTGTTTTGTTTTATCATATGATATGTGATAAAGAAGATTTATTCCTTCCTTAATGAAAAAAGATTTCCATATCACTATTTTTTTGTCATGCCTACTTCATTTACAGTTATAGGAAATGGCACTAATGGGAAGCTCTGTGATTTAAGCACTATGACTGTTATTGTATGTGGCAGAGGCTGTAAAAATATCTTTTTCTATAAAATGTAAAGACATATAAAACACATCTTCACAATCTGCTTTCATCCCTAAAATGTATTTGGTTTATTTCAGGTAGTAGTGGATTCTGTAATTCAATCATTGCCATTTTCAAAAGAGGGACTGAATATTCAGGATACAGGTGCAATGTATGTTGTTAATACTCCAGCTGGTATTAGCATCAAGTGGGCTCACGTTACAGGCATCATAGATATACAGTATGGATTACACTCTAACACATCGATGAAAACAGAAGGACTTTGTGGTGAGGCTATGGTAGCAATTTTTTTCTTATTTAATAATTTCCCATTTAAAATTTACACCTCCCTTTTGTGTCTGTGACCTGCTGTCCCTATAGGTCTCCTTGTGACTTCCATTAGCTACACCGACAATCCTATTTGAGGTGGGCTTGATAAATTCTATTAATTAATAATAATAAATCAACTCTGTTTCAAAGTACTACTTTTTAATAAAGTAGTTTGCAGAACAAGTAATGATCAGTACATTGTATCTAATTAACTTTAAAAAAGTGTATCATTTCTGCCTGTGTTTAAGAATATTGTTGAATTCAAATAAAAAAAGGGGAAAATTTTCAGTGGAGAAGTGGCTGCTGAAGTTTAGTCAGTGACAGTATCTTTCAGTGATTATGGGAGAAAAGAATAACTATCAGATGTTTGCAGTGGCAGCTTATCACTACGTAAATACTGATATAAGGTGTCTCTTGGGAAGGGTTCAAGTCCCCTGAGAATAGTCAGTCCAAATTCAGACCTCTTGAGGTTGGATCTAGGGTTCAAAACTGTGCTGAGGTAAATTTCAATGATAGTAAATTTAGCATGTTTCAGGCTCTCCTGATAATCTCTTTATAACTCTGCCAGAACGTATTATATGAAAAAGTGTAAGCAGGAATTTTAGAATTACTTTAATTCTATCATAAATGTTCATTTTCTGGTGCATTGTAATTTTACAAAATCTATCCCATATTGAACAGGAGAATGAACTTTTAATAATCATTTAAACTACTTTTAGCTTTAAAAGCAAACAAAACAAATCAGATATTGTTTACATATAAACAAATTGTTTAAAATCAATTGCTATATTCTGCTTGTAGAAAAGTGAGAGAAGGCAAATGCTGCCATCTTCTCTATGCATGCTTAAAAAAGGTTGGAACAAGATAAGGTCATACATAGCAAGGATTATAGAATAGTTACTCTTTGTGCCCTGAAAAGACAGAAAAAGGAAGACTATGCAGACAGATTCAACCTCTGCTGTAAAGTGTTGCTCTACATGATATTTTGCAGTGAAGTCTGAAGCCTCCTTTAGTGCTTCTTTTATGTTTTCTGCCATTTGCTCCAGTCTGGGATTCACCTATCCTCTCCCTCTCATACTGAAAAAATTGTGGGACTATGTGGTAAATGAGCTTTATTTTTAAAGCTGTATTGATTCTGCAATTCTGTAGCATGGCCCTACAAATTCTAATGCCAGAACAATTTGTGGAATGGCACTAGGACAGCAGCAAGAAGCAGAAGTGTTAAGAATAATGGAAAGCGGTGCTACTGTCAAATGCTTCTTATCAGGCAAATACCATCTTCTGTGTTTCTTCCTGTTGTCTGAGAGAGCCTAGCCTGCTTCTAACAAGGGACCCTGGAAAGTATCAGGATGCAAAGCTGGAAGCACGAAGGCAAGGACTTAGGGTGTGGTCAGCAGTGCGGAAGGAAAGTGAAAAAAGAACATAGGGACTTTGGCTGACCGGTCCCTGGGATGTAAAACACTATCACGAAGATTAAAATTTTGGCATTAATGACTTGTTACATGCTTATAGGACATACATGTTTTCATTGATGAATTAACTGAAATACATACAATAATGATTTCAGGTAGCCAATGGGTGTCAGGGGTTTGGGTGGGGCATTTTTTTCAGTGGTTTGGTGTTAATAAATTATTTTCTCTAGAGAAAGCAATTTGTTCATCAAAAGACTCCTTTCATAACTTCTTGCATTTATAATGTTCACTTACATTTCAGTACAGTGTCAAATCATCAGCGATGTGCTGTTAATTTGAAAGCCACCTACATCTACTCCCATGGAGCTGATTGTTATTCAGTAGAATGAGATCAGAATCTGGTGCTATGTCAGTGAATTTGCTCCATTCAACAGCACATTTTGGTAGCAGTTTTTCTTGAAAGTTAACTCACTGTTGGGAAAAGTATCAGTGCTTGTATTGTATGATCTGCTTGTTTTGCTCAGCTATGCACTTGACAACTAAAATCACAAGTAAAAACTTGGAACTACGGTGGACATATAGCTGCTTTCATTTATAAATTCAGATGACTAAGTCTCACAGGTGAACCTGATGTAATGTTAATCTCACCTTATCAAGTGCACTTTTCTTTCCCAAAGGAAGTAATACGGCATCTTTGTGCTTTTAATGTGATGCTCTGTCTCCAGGGGTGTGTAATGGAGACCCTACTGATGACCTGAAAATGCCAAACAGGACCATAATTACAAATATGGAGGAAATTGAAATGTTCATTAAGAGTTGGGAAATTGAGAAATCACTTGATGTAACAACCAGGAGGCCAGTAAGAAACTGTACTGAAGATAACTGCACATATTGTATGGAACTGTTAAACAAAAACATTTTCATCCCTTGTCACAAGAAAGTGAGTACAAAGATCAGAGAAATTCCAGGTGCAAATCAAATTAAATAAAAGTTGTATAGTTAAGAACATAATGAGAGAGATATGCACATTTTTAAAATGTTTTGCTTATTTTCATGTGGCAATATCTGGATGGGTAGCTTTAATACCTCTGTCATGTTGGCTTTAATATTTTTGTCATGTTGTCTGTTGTAAACACACATCTATATGGATGCCTGTGCTATTTTGCTGTTTCTTAAATTATTAAGTAGGCAAAGCTCAAAGGAGAGACACCAGATTGTCGTCTCAACACAAACACATTCTGAAAGAGTTATTCTGAATAAATGCTTGACACAGGTTACTAGAACTCAATGCTTCTGCTGCATACAACAGCAACTCATATAGTCTGAGACTGGACTAAAGAAATTTCCAGTTAAACAAATTTTGACATAGTCGCTATTACGTTGACAATTTGGTAGCATTTCTCACAGAAATTATTTGTTTCTGACACTGTACTTTCTGTTGGGGATATAGCTGTCGGTGCAGACTAACACTAGAGGTGAGTAGTGCAGCTTCCTGGAATGGGAAATGAGGAAGCCCCAAATCTCTGAGGTCTGATTTACTTTTCCCACTTAACTCAAAATAAAAAGGATTAATTACTCAAGTGGCCCTTTCTTTCTTAGAGATAGATGTGTCCAGATTCCTGATTCACTTCTTGCTGTTCTGCCTCTCCACCCTTTGTTTGCATTGTGTTACTCTTCGGTTTTCATCACAGACAGATGCTGTTAAAGGTATTGCAGGCAGCTGAGCCCCTTCCTTCAAATTCCCAAGACCTCTCTCCTCACTTTCCTCAGGTACAAAAAAAAATGGAGGCATTTCTCAAAGGAAGAGCTTAAAGAGATTGTTTAAAAAAAAAAAAAAAAAAAGGATATTTGCCACAGAAACTTAATAGGAGGGAGCAGTGGTAAGCAGTTTGGAATCAAGAAGGGAGAGTAGCACCAGTGGGGAGCAGGATGCTTTTCATAATTGTTTTAACATATCTAATTCAAAAATAATTAAAGGGAGCCTGAATAGTCAGAATTCCTACTTCATATAGGTTTCCAAGAGAACTCTTACAGCCTCAGATACAATGCAATTGTACCTTTGCCCAGTTTATAGCAAAACCTGACACAGCATCAAAATTGCCTTGGCTCATCCCTTATGAAATTTGTTTTCTTTCATATACAAGATGGTGGCAGAGGCAGAGTGGAGGGACCATATTGTGCACTTCACAGATGTGAAGCAACAGGACAAGGATAGGTAACAGAGTGGCAGTAGTGAGAAACTGCTTGAAGATTTGCTGAAACTACAGGGAGAGTTGGGCTGTAGCACAGTAGTGAACAGGTAGAATGAAACAAAATCTGACTTCTTCCACCTTGTTATAAGCTTATGCAAATAAAACCATCAGAAATAAGACAGGTTGCACTACCTGCATTTAGACCCAGTAACATACACTGTCAGATTCTATAGACACAGAAAGAAAGCATGCGGTAATAATTCATTCACAGCAGGAATTTGGGGAAGGTATTGCACCAATCTTCAGCTGAGATTGTTGACTTTTAGCTGACAGGACTATACTGCAAAAGTTCTTGTAAATAGCGTGACAGTCTCCTTAGGACTGTGTTCTGTGCCTACTGAGTGTAAAAAATTCTGGCAGTTTAAGTTTTGCAGAACGAGTGTTCTGGAAAAAATGGTATGTTTTACTTTAGATACTCTTTGTGATTTTTCTCCTTTGCAGCTGTATTATTTCATGTAATTAATGACATTTTAATTACAGAAAGCTCTTCAACTTGTTAATTCTCGATTACAATAGGTGTCACCACAGGAGTTTTGTGAGAAGATGTGGATCAACAGTATTTATTTTTGGAATTATGAGTGTGATGCACTTTCTGCATATGTGGCTTTATGCAACAAGCACAACATCTGCATTAAATGGAGGACACCTGATTACTGTTGTAAGCAGATAGCCATGTTCTATACCCCAATGTGGCTTTATACTGCTGCAGTGTTTAGTGATGAGTTAAGCATATATTTCTTTCTATTGTTATTGTAAGTACCGTCTCATTCTATCACATCATTAGTAAATCAGGGTACAAGTCCTTAAGATTAATTGTTTTAGTCAAAGTGTCATGAATCAGTTTTAATCTTGATTTGATGAGTTGCTTACCTAAAGTATTGTTAAAAATATAAATGCCTGCTTTCTACGATACACTCACTTGTTCTTACTACCTGTTTATCCAATGAAATGCTGAAAGAATAACAGCAGCACTCAATGTCCTATTTTCGTGACTTGCAGCATTGAGTTGTCCCGAGGGCAAGGAATACCAGCCTTGTGTGCAACCCTGTGAAGCCAAGACGTGCTTGAATAAATGGTTCTATGAAGATTCTCCCTGTTCCTATTTAAGGGAAGACTGTGTGTGTAAAAATGGCACTATTCTGCATAGAACAGACTCTGACCTCTGTATACCAGAAGAAAAATGTAGTAAGTGCAGCAGAACAGAGTGGTTTTGCAGATATGCTAATATTAACTGCGGCTCAGTGTAAGTGATGTTTAAGTTCTGTGTCAGTAAGCGTGAATCTGGTGCAGCTCCCTTCAACAAGGCCTAGCACTATCTCAAGCTACAGCAGTTCGTGCTTTCAGCTCACTTGGATTCAAGACCCAGTGCCGATGCACTTCTGTTGGGGGAAAACGATGGTCATTCTTCCATAGCTCCCAAGCTTTCGTTCCTGGAGTAGTCAGGAAGGAATAGTATGGGCAGGTTCTTTCCCTTGCACCCAGTACTTATTTTCACCCAGTGAAGCATTTATTCATTTAGGGTTTTTCAGGTCATAATCTTTTCTTGGATTCTTTGATCATAATGCTTCACAACACTAATTTTATGCAATAATTTTGTGCAATTCATAGTCGCTTGCAGGAAATCTGCACTCTCTACTTGTTGAAGGGATATAATGTTTTTTCTCTCAGCATGCACAGATAACAAAGGACAACCCCGCTTTGCTGGAGAGATCTGGAATGGGTCCATGAGAGGCTGCTGCATGTATAACTGTTTAGAGAATGGAAGCATTGTTGCTGTAGAACCTGAATGCGATGAGGATCCACCACCAGTCTGTGAAAGAGAAGGGGAAGTTATTGTCCATGTCATCGAAGAGCGAGCTTGCTGTCCAAAGAAAGTTTGTGGTATGTACCACACTTGCTTTCAGTAACAGAAGTATAAGGTAAATGCTTGGCATTCATTGGCAGGTGACAATCTTTAGACTGGGTTCAAGGTAATATTTTTCAGAAGTGATTTTTTGGTACTTGTGGCTGGTTGGGCCAGCAAAACTTCTGTTAAAAATCAATTTTTAAGCTCTTGGGTGGAATTTCAAAAGAAATTGATAAATAGTTGAGGCAAAAGCACCTTGGTAATTGGGGCAGTCATCAGAGCCTGTTTGCTTTTCTTATTAGTGCTTTGGTGTCCAAAGCAGTACACTCTGACCTACTGCTGTTTCTAAGAAGCAGTATTCTGTGTGCTGATCACTGAATACTAATATGCTGTCTAGACATGGTTGTTAGAAAAATGAATAAGCTTATTTCTCCTAAAATGTTAACCAAAAGACACTTATTTCTTCATAACATCTTCAAGGAGAATGAGAAAAAATGGCTGAGCTCATGTGTTGCTTTTGCTCACTAGATACCTGTAACCAACACTGTATTGTCAATTTGTTTAGGGAATATTTTCACTGGGACATATTAGCTGGCTTCATGTGGAGGAAGCAGAGCAAGTAAATACCTGCTTTAAGAAGGATATAATTGTGCTTGCACAGTGTCACAACACCCCTGAGTTAAGCTCTAAGGTCTACATGATGGTATGGAGTGTATTTTAAGCTGACTTGGGCTGCTCTCAGTTTGTGGAACTTTATGCTAGATGGTATAAATATCTTGAGCTGTAAGACTGGCACTTGTATCTGTTCAAATATGTAAAAATTGATTGTTTTTTACCCCACAGAATGTAACATGTCATTGTGTGACACCATTATTCCAACATGCAAACCCAACGAAAAATTAGTGGTAGGGTACCACCCGCTGTCCTGCTGTCCACAATACCGATGTGGTAAGGGAAATACAACACCACAGGGATGTTTTCCACACTTGTATTATGTATTATAAGAAAATTTGCCTTACAAGCTATTTTGATTGTTAACAGAATGGGACATTGTAAATAGCACCAGGCAATGATGTGGTTTTTTTTTTTTTTTTCACTCTCCAGTATTTTTTTGCATTTGTGTTTTGTGACACTTTTGATTTACAGTCAATTTGGGGTATTGTGTTTTACTATGTAGATGAAGAATATATTTTCTTTATCTTTTTAGTATTGTTTCTATGATATTTAAAAAAACCCTGTTTATTTCACATCCTACAGAATGTGATCCTTCAGTTTGTTTCAATGCTTCCCAGCTGGACTGCAGAGAAGATCAATTTGTTGTGGAAGCAAAACAGGAAGATCCCTGTTGTTTCTCTTATCTCTGTGGTAAGAAGCCTCTAATATTTTTATGGATAACTAAGGAATAGTTAGGTATTTACAAAAACAATCCACAGTTCTAAACCTAATAACTTAAGCCAGGAATTCTTGGAGAGAAGAATTCTCTCACAGTGGGACTTCACACAGGTCAGGCTGACTGGAGCGTGAATTATTCTTGGGTTTTAGGATATTTCATTTCAAACATAATTTTGAACATCATACTTGATCTTTTATGTTTTCATATTTGAATGCCAATCCATAAAAGCTCTGTTATCCAAGTAACAAACATAATATGACTTGTTATATAGTCTATTAAATAGAATTCACATGCACTAACTTTTTAGTGTTTAAAACTTTGTAAATGTCTGATTTTTTTTTTAAATTTAGTTTGTGAATCCTGTATTGAGCCTGTTCCTTTGTGTAATGAAGGGGAAATTCTCACTGTAGACCTTAATACCATACATTACTGTTGTCCTCATTACTACTGCGGTGAGTGTAACTGTTGTCAGTTCAATGTTAACAAATTTAGTAAAAATGACAGACGCTCTGTGCGTGGAGATTTTTTTGATTCAGCATTTAGGGTGGGCTTCAGATAGAGATTAAGATATCTAACTGACAGTGTCTGCCTTTGAGATAGGTTCAGCGTTCTTGGTGCACCCAGTGATGTTCTAACCAACCCAGTCAATGGTGTCTGGAGAGGTTATTTAGTCCTTTAGCTACTTTCAGGATGATCTAAATGCCAATATATTAATGTGGAACTGAATCCCATCCTTGGAGTATAAATATACAATTGTTCATATACTAAAACATCTGTTAGAAAGCAGGTTCCATGTTGTTGTTCCTCTGTTGCACCATTCATTAGTGTTTAGGCAGTTTCTTTGCACTTCTAGCTTTTAGGGGAAGGAGTAGGCCAAGGGTTTCAAATACTGCTGGATTGACTATTATTCTAACAGTGAGCAGCCAGAAGAAAAATATCTGCATTATAAGGTAGTCTCTTTTGTAGCCTCATAAATTTGTGCTATATGTTCCTAATTAATGTCTATAAATGTAACTGCTTAATTTAGATTAACTCTTGTCCTATGGCAGTCTTTGGGTAATTTCAATTAATTAAATTGTCTTCCAGTAAGTTTGGAGCTTAGTAATTTTTACTTCAGGTGGTTCCATATTTTGGTCTTTTCCTTTTCCTAGCACTCGCATCCAGGTGAAAGTTTCTGCAAAGGTGTTTGGCACTGGTTTTGCCAAATTGTGGCAGGCAGAAAGTTAGATCTTAGTATGCAGTCTTCTTTCAGAGTCTGGATAAGCCACATCTGATAAGACAGGCAGGTATTTTCTCATTAAAATCATCCCAGGAAGACAGTTGCTCTCTGTTATCTTACAGAAATGTGCTTTACAGCACATTTGTAGCTGAGAGAGAAAAAAAAAAAGTTTTCCAAAAGCTGTGATTTCAGTTGTCTTTGGTACTGGTCATCAGTTTAAGTGACTCTGAAGTAGGAAGAACATTAAAGGATTCTTGTGTGATGTTTTCTGAAAACTTAAACATGTTCTAAGGCAACTAAAAGCAGTTTTGAAAATCTTTGTTTATTTTCCAGTTCCAAATATAATTCAGATGCTTAAGAAACACAATAAAAATTTGTTTAAAATGACATTATTTTAAAAAGAGTTTATCAAGAGAAATCTAAGCTGGAAAATTGAAAGGAAATTTGCGTAAATTCTCATACATGTCATTTCCCTCCATTTAGTTTGTGATGAAAATCTTTGTTCTGAGCCTCCTATGAATTGCACAGATGACATGACACTTGTGAAGGAAAAAATACCTGGGCAGTGTTGTCCAGAATGGCACTGTGGTAATTATTGCTTTCTTCCTTAGTCATTGCTGTGAACAAAAGGTAACAATTAGGTAACCGACTAATATGATTTTCCTGTTCTCTTCTCAGAATGTAGCTGTGAAAACGCTACTATGCTGACCTGTAAATTGGTGAGCACTGTCCTTTAGATATTCTTACTAAGTGGCGTTCAGCCCTCTTACTCCTCCCTTTCCATTCCTCATTTCAATTAGTTGTAAAGGGTTATGAGACTGAACAGGGACAGGCTGGGACTGTCTCCCAGTCCCCAGCTCAAGCATGTCACTCCATCAAATGTCTGCACAGTGTTGTCAACTATTCCTTGGAAAATGTCACTGTGTGTTTTAAGATGTCAAAAGAAGAAAAGCAACTGTAATATTAGTCTGTTCAATGTTGATTCAAAACAATATACTGGGAAGGTTTTCCTTATAAATAATTCCCAATTGTTTTTAATAATTAACAAGGAATGAGCTTTATGATTATATGCATCCTCTGCAGAAATGTGCTATTTTGTTAATCATTTATACTTTTGATTAAAATGATTTAACATTATTGAATTTAGCTCATATAAGTAGTCATAAATATTTTGCTCCTCACAGACTTTCTTGTAATAGGGACTGTGATCTGGAAAATAATTACGAGTGAATGTTCAAAGTCCCATTATTACTATAGTGACAGGGATATTTTCCCTATCAAATGCTTGTCCTTCTCTTCCCCTTATGTGAAGACTGCATAATGTAAAGTCTAAACAGGAGTTACAAATCTGAATAGCTTTCACCTGTCTTTTGGAAAAAAGTTCACAGAAAGCAGTCATTTGCTAATACATTTATTACTGAAATAACTGTCAGAAAAAATTGCTGTTTAGCGACTCTGCTATTCATATGCATTCCTAGAGAAAATTAAGTGCTTTGCTCCTGTTTAGAGATAAATACATTTAATAACTCTGAATGTGCTACTGTTTCTCGAGTACATTCCAATTATTCTCTTTTATGAAAGCAAGGGTGGAAGTGATGAAAGTAATATTTTATATTCTTAGAGAAAAATTGTCTGTTTAGCAGTACATTTAATTGTGCATGACTGTACAAACTCTTTTATCTTTTCATACTCAGGGAGAAGTTAAAAAAATAGATAGTAGTGTTTCCAGTGCTTGTGGATGCATTCACTACATTTGTGGTAACATTTTCATATTCCTAGCCGTTTTGTTTTAGTTTTTAGCAAAAAGGACATTTAGTTTTTAGTAAAAAGGACATTCAAAGAAAGCAGAAATAGGACCATAATAACCTTCTCATATGTAAACACTCTTTTTTTTCTTGATTTTATGGGTGTCTATCTAGTTATGCAATTATGTTCTCTTTTCTAAATATGATGCTTTGTCTGCTAACCCATCCATTTTGTTTCTGTTCTGGTGGGGTGTAGGAGTGTTGTTAAACTGCCCATCCTTTCAGAGTCAGCTATGGTCTCTCTGGTGAGAGGCAAATAGGAAGCAGGTTGTGAACGTTAGCTGAATGTGAGCGGTGTGACTGCTCATAGTCCACTGTTGAGCACAAATGAAACAACATCTCACACCAGAACAATAGACCTGTCTGGCCAGTATGAGAGTAGGTACCGAGTCTTAAGATCAGACCTCTGCTCCTTTCTCTCACTCAGCTACCCTGTGGAGACTAGATTTCAGCTCTACTGTGCACAGGGATGCTTGAGGTATGCTGTAATTTTGACTGCAGCCCAGGCTAGACTGCCTCCAGGAGCAAGGCACACATTTACAGTATAGCTTGAGCATATTACTGTCCCACAGGTAATTGTAGATACACTAGCTTAATTGGCAGAAAGGCTACATTTTGTGATTTGCAGAATAATTCATATAGTGTACTTAGCTATGTTAATTACTAGAACTCCTTAAAAATAAGAACAGATAATTTTTTTTTTTTTTTTTTTTTTTTTTTTACTTCCATAGTAGGAACACTATCAATTTTAGGCAGTTTTGGATTTTGTAGCATTTTCTTAAACTGAATTATACATCCTCCCACCCTTCTTTGGTAATTAAAACCACAAACCAATCAAGTCTAAAAGTCCCAATACTGTTGCAGAGCATAGGGCTTCACAGTGATTCTGTTAATTTGCTTGATGATCTAGTTTTTTCCCCTCTGGTAACATTTATTTCTTTTGGTGTTAGAGAAGGATGATGTGTGTATCTTCCAGGAGGTCACAGTACTGAATCCTGGACAGTCAGTGATTCAGTACTTGGATGGAGACCTTTGTTACACTGTACAGTGTTTACAAGACAAAGATCTGAACACAGGATACAATGCCATACATTTTACAATGGTGAACTGTTCCCAGCAATGTGAAGCTGTGAGTATTCTTAAAATACAGGAATGATTAATTTGTGAGCACAACTACACCATTAGGATAAAAGCCAAGGTGAAGACTTTCACTAGTCCTGTTTGCTCAGCAAGAACTTGAGAACTTAACAGTGATGTGTATCTTAGAATCACAGAATCTTTTAAGTTGGAAAAGATCTTTAAGATCAAGTCCAACCATTCACCTAACACTACCAAGTCCACCACTAAACCATGTCCCTAAGCACCACAGCTACATGTCTTTTAAATATCTTCAGGGATGGTGACTTAACCATTTCTCTGGGCAGCCTGTTCCAGTGCCTGACAACCCTTCTGGTGAAGAAATTTTTGCTAATGTCCAATCTAAACCTCCCCTGGTGCAACTTGAGGCCATTTCCTCTTGTCCTATCTCTTGTTACTTGGGAGAAGAGACCAACACCCATCTCGCTACAACCTCCTTTCGCATAGTTGTAGAAAGTGATAAGGTTTTCCCTCAGCCTCCTTTTCTCCAGGCTAAACTCTCATTCCGTCAGCCACTCCTCACAAGAGGAACCCTTCACCAGCTCTGTTCCCCTTCTTTGGTTATGCTCCAGCACTTCAATGTCTTTCTTGTAGTGAGAGGCCCAAAACTGAATACAGTATTCAAGGTGCGGCATCACCAGTGCCGAGTACAGGGAGACAATCACTTCCCTGTCCCTGCTGGCCACACTATGTCTGATACAAGCCAGGATGCCATTGGCCTTCTTGGCCACCTGGGCACACTGCTGGCTCATGTTCAGCCATCTGTCAACGAACATTCCCAGGACCTTTTCCAATGGGCAGCTTTACTCTTCCCAAAGTCTGGAGTGTTGCATGGGGTTGTTGTGACCCAAGTGCAGGTCCCAGCACTCAGCCTTGCTGAACCTCATACAGTTGGCCTCAGCCCATGGCTCCAGCCTGTCCAGGTCTCTCTGCAGAGCCTTCCTACCCTCAGGCAGATCAACACTCCCACCAACTTGGTATCATCTGCAAAATTCCTGAGGGTGCACTTGATCCCCTTGTCCAGAGCATTGATAAAGACATTCAATAGAACTGGCCCCAGTACTGAGCCCTGGGGAACACCACTTGTGTCCAGTCACCAACTGGATTTAATTCCATTCACCACAACTCTTTGGGCCTGGACATCCAGCCATTTTTTTACCCAGTGAAGAGTACACTCGTCCAAGCTATGAGCAGCCAGTTTTGCCAGGAGAATGCTATGGGAAATGGTGTCAAAGGCCTTACTAAAGTCTAGGTAGACAACATCCACAGCCTTTCCCTCATCCATGTTGCCTTGTCACAGAAGGAGATGAGGTTAGTCAAGCAGGACCTGTCTTTCATAAATCTATGTTGACTGGGCCTGATCACCTGGTTGTCCTGTATGTTCCGTATGACGGCACTCAAGATGTGCTCCATAACCTTCCCCAGCCCTGAGGTCAGACTGACAGGCTTGTAGTTCCCCAGATCCTCCTTCCAACCCTTCCTGTAGATGGGCATCACATTTGCTAACTTCCAGTCAGCTGGGACCTTCCCAGTTAGCCAGGACTGCTGATAAATGATAGAAAGTGGCTTGGTGAGCACCCCAGCCAGTTCCTTCAGTACCCTTGGGTGGATCCCATCCAGCCCCATAGACTTATGTGTGTCTAAGTGGTGTAGATCACTAACCCTTTCTCCTTGGATTATGGTGGCTACATTCTGCTCCTGATCCCCGTCTTCTAGCTCAGGGGGCTGGGTACCTGGGGAATAACTGGTCTTACTATTAGAGACTGAGGCAAAGAAGGCATTAAGTACCTCAACCTTTTCCCTATCCTTGGTCACTGTGTTTCCCCACACATCCAATAAAGGATGGAGATTCTCCTTAGTGCTCTCCTTTTGTTACTAATGTATTTATAGAAATACTTTTTACTGTCTTTTATGGCAGTAGCCAGATTAAGTTCTAGTTGGGTTTTGGCCCTTCTAATTTTCTCCCTGCATAACCTTACTACATCCTTGTAGTCCTCCTGAGTTGCCTGCCCCTTCCTCCAAAGCTCATAAACCCTCCTATTTTTTTCCTGAGCTCCAGACAAAGCTCTCTTTTCATCCAGGCTGGTCTTCTTCCCCACTGGCTTTTCTTTTGGCACATGGGGACAGCCTGCTCCTGTGCCTTTAAGATTTCCTTCTTGAAGAATGTCCAGCCTTCCTCTACATCTTTGCCCTACAGGACTGTCTCCCAAGGGACTCTGTCAACCAGTTTCCTAAACAGGTCAAAGTCTGCCCTCCAGAAGTCCAAGGTAGCTGTTCTGCTGATCCTTCTTCTTACTTCTCCAAGAATCAAAAACTATTATTCTGTGATTGCTATGCCCAAGACAGACTCCAACCATCATATGACCCATAAGTCCTTCTGTGTTTGCAAGAAACAAGTCCAGCAGAGCACCTTCCCTAGTTGGTTCACTCACCAGCTGTGTCAGGAAGTTATCTTTCACACACTCCAGGAACCTCATAGACTGTTTCCTCACTGCGGTATGGTATTTCCAGCAGACATGTGGTAAATTGAAGTCCCCCATGAGAATAAGGGCTAGTGACTGTGAGACTTCTCTCAGCTGCTTATAGAATATTTCATCTGCCTCTTAATCCTGCTTGGGTGGTCTATAACAGACTCCTATCATGATATGTACCTTGTTGGCCTTCCCCCTGATTCTTACCTGTAAACATTTAGCCCTATAGTCACCATCATTAAGCTCTAGAAAACCAAAACACTCCCTGACATACAGGGATACCCCACTGCCTCTCCCTCCTTGCCTTCTGAAAGGTTTATAACCAGCCATTGCAGCACTCCAGTTGTGCAGTTCATCCCACAATGTTCTTGTGATGGCAACTATATCATAGTTTTCCTGCTGCACAATGGCTTCCAGCTCCTCCTGTTTATTGCCCATGCTGTGTGCATTGGTGTAGGTGCACTTCAGTTGGGTTAGTGATCCCGCTACATTTTTTGGGGGAGAAGCTCTAATTCCTATGTGACCATTCTCAGGTTCTTCCATGGTTTTTAACACATCAATACCCCTGTGTCTTTGCTGCTGTGCAGATCTCCATCTCCCACCTCCACTGAGATGGCAGATCAAAGGACCTCACTAGTACACCATATCTCAAACGTTGGCGTGCTGTCCCCAGGCTTATCTCTAGCAAGCCTGGTTTTATCCCTTTTCCCCTTCAATTCTTCTTTAAAGCTCTTTCAGTGAGCCATGCTAATTCCTGTGCAAAGATCCTTTCCCCCCTTTGAGGCAGGTGTACCCCTTCTGTCACCAGCAGGCCTGGTGTTGTGTAGACTGACCCATGAGCAAAACACTCAAAATTCTGATGCTGACATCAGGCTCTGAGCCAGATAATGATTTCCTAGCTCTTCCAGTTTCTTCCCTCAGTATTGTCTGCAACTGGAAGGATAGAGGAGAACACTACTTGTGCTCCTGATCCCTTAACCAGTCATCCCAAAGCCCTGAAGTCTCTCTTGAATGCTGTTGGACTTCTTGTTGCAATTTTATTGTTGCCTACATGAAAAATCAATAATGGATAATAATCTGAGGGCCATACCAGGTTAGGAAGTTTTCTCTTCACATCTTGGGCCCCAGGGAATTAGCAGACTTCTCTAAGAAGTGAGCCTGGTCTGCATATTGGGCCTTCCGTTCCCTTCAGAAGGGAGCCTCCTATGACAGTGATCCATCGTTTTTTCTTTATGGAAGCAGTTTTGATGCAGGCTGACTTAACCTTGGTGACACCTCCAATCTAGATGAACCATCATCCTTGTTACTGTTCAGTTCCACTTGCAGAGTGTCATGCCCATTATGCAAGGGCACCTGGAAAGGTGGGGCAGTCACAGAGATGTGCCTGCTGTGCCAGGCAGGAACTTGTTGCCATTACTTTAAGTCACTGTGTTCAGTCAGGCACAGAGAGGATGTGGAATCCTCCATATCATGTGTTCTGTTTGCCTGTTAGGCCTGTCTCAGGGCAGGCAGGGCGCGTATTCTCTCTCGCACTCCCTGATACTACTCAACCTGCTCACCTCCTCTCAGAGCATTGCCACTAAGCAGAAGAGTCCCTCTATCTGGCTGCACCTCCCACATCTTTTGTGTCCAGGATTAATTTTGAGAGGCAATTTCTAGTAGCATACATAAAGATACCCATCTGTATATTGTTTCTCTTGGTATATTCAGTTTCAGAAATCAATGAATTTTCATATATTATATATTTTTTAAATGCCTTTTTTTGTTTTTGTTTTTGTTTTTTCCTTTCCTTTCTTTCCAGCATCAAATATATATTCCGTCCTCCAGTCATTATACTTGTTGTGGTACCTGTCAAAATGTGTCCTGCTCTTTTCATAATGAGAATGGAACGCTAATTGTGTATGAGGTAAGCACCCCTGACCAGGGATAGAAAATAACTATAATGAGATGATAAACAGGTCTCTGACAGTCACTTCTTAGTTAACTCATGCTGTGAGTCTTGCTTCATACCTCCTTACTGCTGGTTACTCACTTAGGAACTATTTATGGTATACGATGTGAAAAAAATGTGTTTATTTAAAGACCTGCCTTTTCACACTAGGTGAATGTCATGTCCCGCTCAGATGAGAGAGAAAAGTGACTCAAATCCCCAGTGGAGCGCACAAGTCTCCAAGTCCAAGCATTTATTAACTACCCACAATGTACTAATTGAACATACAATAATTGGCTAGGTATATAGCAAGTTGTGGGGAGCAATACAATATGCCTTGCATTTCTTAATGGAAAAAGGAAAAGAGGGAGATAGAGGGAAAGGGTAAATACAGATCACCGGTCTGGGTTTCTGCCCTGATCCTGCTGGGGAGGGTTCCAGGAGACGGCCGTCTTTTTCTCTGGCATCCATCTTCTCCACTTCACTGCTGTCTCCAGCCCCCCCCTTTCTTTTCCCCCTCCTTGATTTATACCCACTTTTCTTGGGTCTGTCCCCTAGGTCGACCCACATAGCTACGTATCCCATGTACGGGGAGGGGTAAGGTGTTTCATGGGATGATGTAATTTGCATGATCATGACAGCCCTCGTTAGCGTATTGAGGGGTGTTAACTTTAATATGGATTTTGTGGATAATGAAGCAAAAGTCACTCACTGGACATATGGCCCTTGAAATCTGGCCAGGTGCCACAGAGCAGGGCTGTCCTGTCTCCACAAAGCTCTCTCCACCAGCTGCATCTTGTGTTATTGGGGCAGCCTTATCAGCTTCGACCTCCACGCTATCCACCCTGTGACTCATAGTTTTGTCTTGCGAGTGTTTGAGGCATTCCTTCAATCAGCCTCAATTTTTGCTTTCTCAGGCTGTTTTTCTTAGTTTCTTACAGGCTTGGTTTCTCGTCTCTCACATCCCACTCCATGACTCAAACACTCTTATCTCTCACAGTGAATACCTTATTTCTTTTTATTGGTTGTAATATTTTCTACAAAGATATGCAAATTTCATCATTTACCTAAGGCTGGATGTGCTCTAAGTGCAGGGTAGGGTTCAAATTGTAACTCTAAATCATATACTGTGATTTAGATGGGTTGGGAGCTTCTGAGTCCACATCAGGACTCCTATGTTTCCCTCTTCTCCACATTCTGGTTTCTACAGAAAGGAAGTATGCAAACTGAAACCGGGGTTTAGGATCCTGATGTTGTGTTCCAGCATCCACATACAAGGAAATTTAGATGTGGCCATGACTTGGTGCATGCTTTCCATTGCTTTCAGAGCAAACTTTTTTTCTGGCACAAAGCCCTTCATTTCTGAACTAGAACACCCATGCTGAGCAGCATGCTGGAGAGTAGAGCCATAGCTCCAGGGAGGAGTAGCCACTGGTGGTTAGAGGATGGTCTTCCATTTTACCACCTATGAGTGGTCTGCACTTTCCTCTCCAGTAGGTACTACAGCATGAGGGCACCACTTTTACAGACATTTGAGGTGGGAGATAAAGCTGAAATGTTTTGTCTTTCTTGACAATGGCTTTGTTTTATAAATCCAGGAAGGAAGCACCTGGAGCTCCAACTGCACCAACTACAAGTGTGCAAAGACTGCTGCGGGGGCTATCATACTGGGATCAAGTGTTGTCTGCCCCCCTTTTAATGACACTGAGTGTACAAAGGTTTGTACTTTGAGTGAGGTAAGTGACAATAACTGATCTGGAGTTTGGCTTACACTTGACAACACATGCATGCTTCATCCACTTTCTTTAAATTAAAAAAAGTGGTAAGTGAAAACATGTAAGCAAGCATTTTACAGTCTTGTTTTCTATATGCCTGTTTGCTTTTTGACTACAAAATATCGGTGAGGAGCATGCAAATTCATTTTGGGTCTTAATGATGACTTCTTTTAAAATATTGTGGAATTGGAATCATACTTGACATACCACTATATAAAGTGCTAATCACTGTGTCTTTGGAATAACACTTTGCCAAGTTTATAGTACACATGCACTAAATAAATGGAATCAAGCAATTCAGAAATGCTGCATATAAAAGTGGGCTATATTAACAATTCCTTAAGTTGTGCAAAGATTAGAAAGCTGACAGAGTATATATAAACTTTATTATCTCTTAAACTAAACTTTGTAAAACATAATAAAAAATATCTATCATACATGAAAGGGTACCTACCTATATAATATATCTAACAACGTAAATTTGGCATACCCATATGAACTGAAGAATGTGGATGCTTCATGTACATTACATATTTGTTCACAATTTGATCTCTAATGTAATACTTCTCTAACTTTATAATACTTATAATTCTTGCACTTGCAGTACACCATATATTTAATATGAGCTACAAATAATAATAAAATAAATATACATTTAGAGAGGGTAACATTGCTGCCTTGACTACAGATTATAAATTTAGCACAAGTCCTACTTATCCATTGCATTTTTTAAAAAAAGTCCTTATTTCTTCCAATCTTGAAGAAGGCATTCTATCTAAAATTAATGCCTATTCTATTTTGACTTTATGCTCGAGTTTCTTCCTTGGAACCCTTTTGTCACCATCTATTATGATCTTTCCTTGGTAATAATGGTTAAGGTTTTAAAGAATGACACCCAAAAATTAACATCCTGTATCAGTCTGACCTGTTTGTCAGAGGTGCTGAGTGTAGACTTGAATCAGTAGCTGAGAAAGCTCTTCTGACAGGCAGCTAAGGATAATTTACAAATGTGGATTTAAGAGGCTGAATTTAGTGCTCATTTAAGAAGTTCTTGATCAACTTATTCTGTAGTTTTTCTGTAATGAGATTAAAAAAATGCATGCTAGCATGAAAATATGGAAGCTTAAAAATGTATTTTGTCTGTTGTTATTGTAGGAGTGCTATTTATCTTAAATTCTCTGCTTGATAGGCAGTTCTGGGACATGCACTAAAATTGTGGGTGCATGTTTCTTTTTTGCACCCATTCTGACAGCCTTTCTCTCTGTCTCCCTCTCATGCTCTCTTTTAATTTCAAAAGGACCTTTTATCACTTTCGTACATTTTTACTTTCTAGCTAAGAAGCAACTTTAGTGTAAATCAGTAACAAAGACAGTGAGAAAAAGAATTGAACACACCAATGTGCAGTTAATGTTCTCTTTCAAAAGTTAATATATATATATATTTAATATTGTAAAGAGCTAATTATTAGATACTAATTTTCTCCTTGGCATATGATCAGTGTAAATCCTTTTACATCATCAGCAAAGTTGCAATCATGAATTTTTTAAACTATCCTAATAAATTCAGTGGTGGGGAAATAGATGGTAGTGGATGATATAAAAAGATGCTTATAGAAATTAAGTGGCTTATTCAAAGGAGACTAGATAGATGAGATAAGCAGTGATGAGTTCATTTCCAGTGTCAAAGGCTGTAAATAATTTGTGAACCAAACCTTCAGGTGATACATATCATAGATTCATAGAATGGTTTGGGTTGGAAGGGACCTTAAAGACCATCTAGCCAACCCCCCCTGCCATGGGCAGGGACACCTTCCACTAGAGCAGGTTGCTTAAAGCCCCGTCCAACCTGGCCTTGAACACTGCCAGGGAGGGGGCAGCCACAACTTCTCTAGGCAACCTGTTCCAGTGTCTCACCACCCTCATAGTAAACAATTTATTCCTTACATCTAATCTAAATCTACCCTCTTTCAGTTTAAAGCCATTACCCCTCATCCTATCACTACATGCCCTTGTAAAAAGTTCCTCTCCAGCTTTCTTGTAGGCTCCCTTTAGATACTGGAAGTTAGCTATAAGGTCTCCTTGGAGTCTGAACAAGGTCTCCAGGCTGAACAACCCCAACTCTCTCAGTCTGTCCTCAAGAGGGAGGTGCTCCAGCTCCCTCATCATCTTCATGGCTCTCCTCTGGACTCATTCAAGCAGATCCGTGTCCTCCTTATGTTGGGGGTCCCAGAGCTGAACACAGCACTCCAGATGGGGTCTCATGAGAGCAGAGTAGAGGGGGAGAATCACCTCCCTCAACCTGCTGCTCACACTTCTTTCGATGCAGCTCAGGATACAGTTGGCTTTCTGGGCTGCAAATGCACATTGTTGGGTTATGTTGAGCTTCTTGTCAACCAATACCCCCAAGTTCTTCTCCATAGGGCTGCTTTCAATCCACTCATCACCCAGCCTGTATTTGTGTTTGGAATTGCCTCAACCCATGGGCAGGACCTTGCACTTGGCCTTGTTGAACTTCATGGGGTTTGTACAGACCCACCTCTCATGCTTGTCCAGGTCCCTCTGGATGGCACATCCCTTCCGTCCAGTGTGTCAACTGCACCACACAGCTTGGTGTTGTCAGCAAACTTGCCAAGGGTGCACTCAGTCCCACTGTCCACGTCACCAACAAAGATGTTAAACAGTGCTGGTCCCAATACAGACCCCCAAGGAACACCACTTGTCACTGCTCACCACTTGGACATTGAGCTGTTGACCTCAACTCTTTGAGCACAACCATCCAGCCAATTCCTTATCCACCGAGTGGTCCATCTGTCAAATCCATGTCTTTCCAGCTTAGAGACAAGGATGTCATGCAGGGCAGTGTCAAATTCTTTGCACTATCTGTGTAATTCTCTTGATTTCAGTGATACAATTTTTTATTAGTTGGACATCTTTAAAACAGGGAATGTCTCAGATACAATTCACCTTTGTATTGAGCACAGTCTTTTTTGATATATTCTCCTTTTATTTTCCTAGAATGGAGGAATTGTGCAGACGTATAATGATGGCTGCTGCAAGACCTGTAAGTGATGAAGGCTGCAATATGTGCTAGTTTGGCTTTGGTTTTGGAGGGCTTGTTTTTTAACCTCAGTTGCTGGGACATAAAGAAGCAAAAAGCATGCAGTACCCTCACAACTCACATAAAATTGTTATAGTTACCTAACTACTCCTATTAAAAGGTCTTTTGCTTCATTTGGCTGCTGACTTGGTGATTTTTAACATTACTGTTCTGGAGTATAACCAAATCTCTCCAAATATAACCTGTGGAAAATGAAAAGTTATCCTGATTAAAACAATGGGAACATTCTCTGTATTGCTAAGCTGACTCTAAAATATTACCTGTATAATTTTCACTATAAAAGATAAGGATTTCCCCCCCTAAAATTGATTCCTAATTTGATGACATTTTGAAGTATGTCTCCAAGCTTACCAATGTATTCTGTATCATTAGTATGTGTTTTCTAGGGCTAAAATACTGGAATTTTTTTTTTTTTTAATTCCAAATGAGGAAAAGTTATAGTAATAGTGATGGTAGCAACCCTTATATAAAATTGACTCTTTAATATCTGGGAATACATTCACATTTTCTGAGTGTGTAACTTTAAAATATGAATTGTGATGCAAGCTTTTTTATGCAACTTTAAAACTTTTATGCAACTTTAAAAGTCAGTTGAGAATAAACTGATTTTTTTCTGCAGTTTTGACTAGGAAAGGTTTTATTATCAAGGTATATAATTATGTATACATAAAAATAAAACACTCTTGTCTAAAAACAATTGTGTAGAGCAAGAACTTATTGAATGCCACAGAAAATCCTCCCTCTCTTTTCTGGCATTTTTTGTGTTCAGCATTAGAATTAAAATATAAAACCAAATTAGTATTTGGAGCTTTTTTAAAGAAACCTTTACTTACTAATATCAAATAGGAAGTCACAGACTTATAACCATATATTGCACACTTCCTAATAGAATTCTGAAGTACAATGCATTGTAGATAATTTGGCAATAAGGCAAAATAGTCATATTTATCAAATACAGAAAAATACATAAGTTTTCAAGTTATGCAAAGCTTTGAAAGTGAACTGCAAGTATTACTGTTCTATTGTATCCAACACATAGAAAATAAAAGCTATTTTAATACAACAGAATAGTTTTTGAATGAGAATCAGCATAGAAACGTAACACACCAGAATTGTGCTAAAAACTTACTATTCAATATTTTTTCTCTAATGAGATAAACTATGTTGAAAAATATTTAACTAACCTCCCCCAATTAGGTTGGCTTTATTTAGAAAATTAGTCTAAAGAACTACTGGTGACTGTTTCTCTGTTGGTCAGGAAGATTTATAATATTGGCCGTATTCTGTGGCCTCAGGAAAGGCATCGTTATACTTCAGAAATACTTGCTGAGGTGGCTGCTAAGAAACCAGATATAATTCATACAATTTTATATTATTTATTTTTTATTTCTTGTTCTTTTTTTATTTTTTTATTTTTTTTTAACTAAAAGCATGTGCCCTGTGGTGAAGCAGTTAAAAAGAATACTTATAAATAGAGCTTGCAACACTTTGGGGGTTTAATGGGAACAAATGATCTTTCTGAAAGAGCTTGATTCAATGCATGCAAAGTGAGTGCATATATTTAATTCTTACCTTGCCATAGAGAGACTCATTGCAAAAGTCTGGTTTACAAGGAAGCATCATTCCAGTTTTGTGTTAACCAGGAGAGTAATAAAGTTTAGGCCATCTTTAGTGAGACTTCAAGCAGCTGCAGAGTTTCTAAATTTGGAAGACTAACAGAAAAGTTCATCATCTTTTGCTAAAAGAAAAATTGCAGTTGGCGGTGTAAGAATTAATGAAATGTTATATATTTTAAAATGTTTTTATTTCATGAGAAACTTATATTCCTAATGATTCTGCCAGGTTCTGGATTGGGTGTATTACCCTTTGCCATTAGTCCAGTAGTGTCTACTCATAGTATTAATTGTGAACCAGGTATTACTTTTAATGATGTATTTTCTTTTTTTAATAATAGTGTAAGCACTGCTTGATATACACGTATAGCTGTCATCACCATTAAATGTTACCATATAGTTAATGGTACCTGGCCTGATGCTGATCCCCTGTTGGCCTCCCAAATCAGTGGTTTTGTAAAGCCTTGTTAGGGTCTGCTGCTCAGCACCTGTCAGAATTAGGTTCATCCATTTATGATATGCACTGCTGATGGTTCTTCCTCCTGTTCTGAAACTGGTTTTAATACATGAACTTACTGTACAGGGTAATTGTAATAAGAAATGGTACTTTAAAAAATATCATCATCCTGAATACAGGTATCAAAAGATTCTAAATCTGATCCCAGGTCTCTGAATTTAATGACTGAACTGTTTTTTGCCTTAAAATAGAGCAAGAGCGTGTATTACTGCCCAGTCTCACATTTGAAATATGGATTTATGCTGTCTTTCTTCATCTCAAACAATGTTTTACAAAGTTATGAAAATGTTTTTGGGGGAACATACAATTACAAACACGTGTTAATAAATACTCTACACCAGAAATTACATAATGTTATGGAACTGTTGCATTATGATAATAATTCTTTGCTTTTAAGGATAGGTAAGTCACAGAAACTCCTTACTCAAATAAGGAGTGAGTAAAAACAGCACACCTGATACTGAATGCAGATCTTCTTGACAGTTGAAGGCTGGCGAGAGAAAAGTATAGCAGCAGAATTTTCATCAGACATCAGCACCTTATATGCTGAAATGTCATACATCTCTGACTTGTACAAGTACAAAGGTTGCATTGTCTACACATATTCATGCTGGCAAGTGCTTTCTGAAATACCACAGGACTTCTTTTTCTTAAGTGTTGCTGAAGAAGGAAAACCAAGATGCTGTAGGCTAACAACTTTGATCGTACAGTGATCTGCTAGTTCAGTAACAGAATCTTGTTTGATCCTGCAATGCACAGATTAAAATCTAACTGAACTCTGCAGCCAGCCTAATTTTTAAATACCCACTGGAGCTGTGGGTTTCTCAGAACTCATTTATCTTACAAAACTGCTCACAAGCTTCTGGGGAACAGAAAAGTTGTTCTTCTTGTGTATACCCAACAGTGCAGGCATGTGCTGAAGGTGGAGAAACTGCTGAATAGTGGTTATTATTTTGTACGCTGGATGTCTAGAACTGTTGCCTAACAAAACTAATAGATTATTTTGATGGGTAGTGAAATAGGAGATCTAAATAACTACTGTTACACAGATAGTAATAACAGTCTGATATAGAGTGCAGCATGAAAGAGTGTACATTTGTTTCAGTATTATGATTTATTATATTAAAAATGGCTTTGAAGTGTACAGTTTTATTTTTCAAATAAAAGAAGAAACCTTCTATCAGTATCTCCCAGAATATACTTAATGTACTTAAAATTGTAGTATGTCCCTAATCCTAGATCCATATGCTGACTCAGTGCTACATGCTTCAGTTCTGGTGGTAAAAACTGCACCAATTTAGCAAATATATACATCTCTCTCTTTCAAAACTCCCTTGAAGGACAACTTTCTCAAAAATATATTGAAATTATATAGTTCTATTTAAATTGTAAACATTCAAAATATCATCACGTTTGTAATCACATTCACCGCTTTACCTTCTCAAATGTTAAGTTCTGAAAATTTTCTAAAATGTAAAATCAAAATCTTATTTACATGCAGTGTTCCTATTAAAATAGAATTATTTCTAATACTATTGAATATTACTTAAGATAATCTTTTTTCTATTTGCTTATATCTTTCTTGCCATATGCACAATTTAAAATCATATTAATATTTTAAAATTTATAAACTCTATCTAGCTTAATGGGCCTGATACGTGCCAGCTATAAAATCAATAATTCTGCACCCGAAGTATTTATTAATATATGAGATTTTTTTCTAAAAAACAATTTAATTATGGAAGTTATAGTTACAGTGTGTATGTTAATGCAAACAAACAAAGTATAATTATTAAAATTATTTTAATAGTTTCACTTTTTCAGTAGCAGAAACAGTACAAAAGTGTATTGATTCAGTATGCATTTTCTGTATTTTATCAGGCAAAAAGGAAGAAAGGATTTGCCAGAAAATGACAATCAGGACAACCATAAGAAAAAATGACTGTATAAGTCAAAGCCCGGTAAGCATAAAAGACCTGTATCCGATGCTAGGCCTATGGTATATCAGATCAAGTATTAGGAAGTGTGTTACAGCTATCAGCAAGTTAAAAAACCTACTGCTATCTTCTCAAAAGCAGACCTTTGACCCTAGGAGTGTTATCCTACCCATAAATGGAGTAAAATTAGCTGTTCCCGTGGCTGAAAGATTGAGCCCTCCTACCTGGAGAAACATCTGCCTTCAAATGAAAAGTACACAGCATAATTACTTGTAACTAACAAAGCCATTGAACCCTTCACCATGAAATAGCACCCCACTCAAAAAAAGGATTAGAAATGCTTCCACTTAGGTTGTGATGGAAACACTGCTGCATTCCTCTTTGAAGACCTTTACTCTCTGGGTGACTTCTCCCCCATATAGCACTTGTCTTCATATCATAAATTCGTGATCCTATTTATTTATTGGTCTCCTTAAGGTATCTTATTTCTCAGCTTTGGTGTAGCCCCATCTACAAAACCCACGACTTGTCCAAGCAGCAAATGTGCTTCTCATGTAGCACTTAAGGCAGAAGCAATTGACACAGTATCTTGAGATTTCCAAAAGCCCTCTGGTAAGATTCTGATGAAGAACCTAAACATTTATAAGGCAAGAGGCAAAATATCATTACAGACTGAAAGGTGAGCAGGTGAATTTCCATCCTGATAGAAGGTCAGCTGTGACATGCCTGAAGTTTAATAGTATTAGTAAGTGTGGTGTATTCATTTAGTTTTAGAAGAAGGGTTAGTAATGAGAGAGTATAAATATGTAGATGAAATTACAGTTATTTACCATAGTTAAGAGGAGAGAAGACTGTGGACACCTTCACAGTTACTTCAACAACCTAGGTTAAGGGACGGCAATACAACAAAACAAAGACATGGTATTGACTAAAGCAAAGAGTATCAAAAAGACAGATTTAGTTAAACCTCCTAGGTTTTCAAGCTAGCTGAAAAGGACCTTGCCCTTGCATCCAGTTCTGTGAAAGCCTCTGTTAAATGCTCTCCTGCAGACAGAAAGGCTAATTAAGAGTTACGACAATTAGGGAATAAGATAGGGAGTGGAAACAAACTGATTCTAGTAACTCTTACAAGCCAAAGGTGCAATATTATTGAGAGTGCTCTGTGCGGTTATGGTCCCTCTACATTGTTGCAGAACAAGAGAGGGTTCAGAGAGGAGCAACAAGAATGTTGGCCGGGACATTCCATGAGTGGCACAACAAATGAAACCTTCCTTTTTATGATTTTCTATTGTAGGTTCTTTATCTTTTCTTCTCCCTCTAACAATCTTCTAAAAAGACCTACCCCTATCCCACTTCCATCTGTATTACAACACGTTTTTCCCCCTATCTTCTTGTTCCCTATTTCAGTGATGGCTTCTCACCCTTCCCACAGTCCTGATTCCCTTACCCTTCACCCAGAAGTACCTCCAGATTTTCTGGTCCTCAAAATCTCTATTCATATCCTTAGCTCCTCTTCCTTTCCTCTCCATCTCCCCTACTGCATAACCCTTGGTACTGTATTTAATTGCAGGATTTTGCCGCATCAAATGGCAGTACCTGAAATGGCTGGTTGTGGAATAACATACATGTTCTTTGGACAGATTAATGCTGTTAAACTTTATATAGGGCTGAGTATGATTACATTTAATTAATTAATAAATGAGATTATTAGTGCTTAGGACAAGGTCTTTTTTTTCCCCTGTCAAATTTCAGGAAAGTTGTTAAGAGTAACCTTTTGGTCTAATTTGTTTGGATATGGCTCCTTGTTCACAGACTCTTTGAAAGGGAGTGGATCAAACCATCTTTTGTATGGCTCACTTGCATAAGAAATCAGATTTAAAACTATCACAAAAAGAACTAGATCTGGTATGGTCATTCTTGTTTTCCCAGCATATCAACTCTGCTTAAGTTTTAATTAAAAAGTATCAATTTCTTTTTTGTCAGACTATCAGCTAAGAAGACTTCACATAATGTTCTTAGAGAAAGCTTTCCTCTGCTGAAGTCTAGAGCACAAATAATTTTATAGCCAGTCTCTGCACTTGGTTTGTTACTGTATCTACTTTTTGGATATACTTGTTACAGTGATAACACAGCTAATATTGGCATGCCCTTAGTCATAAGCAGTATGAATAACAAAGGGAAATTTTTTTCACTGATACGCTTTTCCTCGCAAACCTTCAAGAACAAGGATAGACCTTCCTCTGTTTTGCTTAGAAGGATTTAACTTTTCAGCACTGAATATGAAAAGAACATGAATTTAGCTATGCTATTTTGAAGTTATTAATTTGTAAACTAGAGATTCAAATTTGGTATCCATAGCACAACATTTTACTCAACGTTAAGACAGAACACACGATTACACAATCAAAAAAAAAGTTCAATTAAAAAAATTATTTAAAATGTGTCTACACAGATTGAATTTTAGAAGATAAAATAATTTTTAAGACTAGCATCCTTTTCAAGTGCAAAAGTGGGTTTTAATCACAAAGAAGTTGAAATGTAATATCTTTATAACAAAATTTGAGATGTCTAATTTCAGTTCTTATTTTACTCATAGATAAATGTGGCTTCTTGTGATGGAAAATGCCCGTCTGCAACAATTTTCAATGTCAATATTGATAGCCATTTAAGGTTCTGTAAATGTTGTCGAGAAAATGGAACACGTAATCTGACTGTGCCACTACGCTGCTCAGGAAATGGCACTGAAATTATGTACGTCATTCAAGAGCCTATAGACTGCTCATGCCAATGGAACTGAACATTCTTGTGGCTATGATTTAATCTGAAGAATTAAAATTAATTTCCTTTCACCAGACTCTATTTTTTGACCTTGGATAGCTACAGCACTCCACAGGGAAGAAAAAAATTATATAATGTAACTTTTCACAAATTTAGTAAAGATGATGTTCTTCATTGTTCTTCAAATCTTCTTTTAAAATATTGGCATGTATGCAAAGAAAAATATAAATCCTTTTGAAGAAGGCATAATTTAGCCATCATTTATTTCTACTCAGTGGCTTTCTGATGAGCTGTTGAAAGCTGGTTAACAACTGTGCTTCCAGTGTTTTTTAAGATTTTGGATTGTGGCTACCTATCAAAGTTCAGAATTTCTCAGTGGTTCTTTTCCTTTTTCTTAGAAACTTCCAGTTGAGACCCATCTCTGGTCCCATGTTTAAATGGGAAAGCAGCATATTGGGGTTTTGAGAATGACTGAGTTAATTTATTAAAAAAATAGTGGGTTCAACCGAAACATTTTTTATCTTGCTGAAAAATCTGTCTTCTCCATAAAGCTGTTGTCAATTACTGGACTCTGCTTACACTGTAAGTCACTGAGAAACACCATGACTATGGTCTGTAAATACCTCTAGTAAATCTCCAGAGCATATAGTAGAATCTTAATAATGCCTTTAAACCTTAGACATTTATTTAATTTTTATATATATTATAAATATGAAGCATGACTAGGCAAATGCTGAACAGTTTAACCTTCTATGCCTTTATTAAAAATATGTAAAAGCTCTTTTTGATATGAAGGATTCTATTTTATATCCTTTTTTTCACTTTTCACAAACAAGAAATTTGCTGTCTTACTAGCTGTAGAATAATATTCTATGTATATATATTTATTTTAAAAAGAGGATACTGCACATTTTAACTATTCATATTGGGCTTCTTCCTTTGTTTTCCAGTTTGAAGATTTGTGTTCAATATATTTTAAAGTACATAAAAATTGGGGGTTTTTTAAAATCTTGAGATCTGGACTACTGACT
This sequence comes from Athene noctua, assembly GCF_965140245.1. NCBI lineage: Eukaryota > Metazoa > Chordata > Aves > Strigiformes > Strigidae > Athene > Athene noctua. The sequence continues at coordinate 43,191,187 of NC_134039.1, read as the reverse complement.
GAATTTAGGATTCATAATTTTTGAGTCCAGGAAAAAGAATCCAGGTAAAATATATGATTTGAAGGGCTTAGGTGAGCTATTCATGTTCAATCAGGCTGTGAATGTCCATGATTCAGCACCTTAAACTGAATATACTCTCCCCTTTATTAAACATACTACATAATCCTATCTTAAAAACTAAGATATGATTTTAGGCTTGTTTTTAGAAGATTACTTTGCTTTATAAACTCACCGAGTGAAACTGGTTTAAATGTTGACAGTGTTTTCCTTATCATGGAATTTGTTTCAGAATTAAAATTCTTGTCTAAAAGTCTGAAAACTTTTTGACAGTTTTTATTTCAAGCTGTAATTTAATCACAAAAAGGTTGGATTATCTGTTTTATGCAATAAAAAATAAGCAATATAAAATTAAGAAAACTTAAAATCCAAGGCTATTTTGAGTCCTTGTGTGACAAATCTTTAAATGTTTGCTGTATCCAGTTTTGATGGCTTGTAAAGAAAAATAGCATATATAGTGAAATCTGTCTTTACTAATAAGACTATCATCTACCCATCCACCTCCTCAAAAATAGTGACTAGGTTTAAAAAATAAACAACAATCCATTGTATTATCAGGAAAACATTCAACCATTATAAAGAAATAGTGATCAGCTAGCAACCAAAATGCTGTTTTGAGAAAGCATTTGCACACTTTTATGATTTGTATGGCAGGTATTTCGTGTTATATACTAGGGCCTAGAATCAAATATTCTCTGATATTGCTGTCAGAATTTGTGTACAGAAACTTTTCATGCATGCCAGAAATGGAAATTAAATCATAGCCATAGCCATAAAGTTTATGTACTCATACAGCAAATTAAAAATACAATTTTAAAAGAAAAATACATCCTTAGGGCCTTTTGATTTATTAATGTAGAGATAAGCATCCTATATCTGCATCAAGAGAGTCTGGCCCAAAACTTCCTCATGAATTTAGCGTTTGATAAATTACTTAAGGAAGCTCCTACAACATAGCATCTTTCCATATAATGACCGAACACTTCATGTGTTTTGATTAAACAGCTGTGCTTTTTCTAAGATTTAGAAAGGTATTTGTAATTAAACAGAAATTAATAAACATTATTTTGCAGAATGAGAATAAATCAGTGTTGATGCAATTAATTTACCTGTCACTAAAGATGAATGATAATGCAAAATCTTAAGACAAATCTGGAAATTACAAAAGCAGTTATGATTAACTCCTGTAATAGGAAAAATGCTATTAAAAGATCGTTTTCCCGCTTATGCAATTATTCTTCTTAAAGTGTGACAATCAATAGCAATTGTGTCAGGATCCTCCCCTAAGTCTAAAATCTTACATCTTCATTGCCTTTCATTTTACAATTAAACTTCAAATTCAGGCTGATTTGGCCTGGTCAGAAAATGAACATCTATGAAAACTTGTGAACCATTTTCTGGACAGCCATCCTACCCCCATTACTTCCATAAGGTGATATTAGCATAATGTGGTATGTTTTATATAATGTGAACTAGCCCTCGCAGGCTTTGCAATGGATAGAAGGTTTGAATGATCCTGCAGTGTGGCAGGACTGTCCAGTTCCAAGTATTTCCTCGACCTGTAACTTAAATACAAACGTAGATGCAGCTTGTGGTTCTGTCTCGGTTTCCTCATCTTCAACTCTGCATTCATGCCTCAATCCCCAGCCTCAAACTGTGTGTAACCCTGTTTGCACAGGCGTCTTGTGAGCTGCTTTGGAAAGCCGATCCAACTCAAACCTAATTTAGTCAAATACCAAAATGAATTAGTTTGTTTATTATTGACTAAAAGAGCTTTAATACCCACAGAGTTCCCTCCCTTCTACTCCCTTGGAAACTAAGACTCAGATAATTTCTACTCCCCTAATAGAAAGGCCGGGAATGCCTGCCTCTCTCAAACTCCCACACTGCCACTGGAAAATGCGAGGAGCTGGGGAGAAGTTGCGTGCAGGACAGAGTGCAGGCCTTGCGCTGCAGCCCTGCTGTGCCCTGTCATTTCCCCCTTTTGCAGCTGGTTGCACCTGTCCTTCACTCCTACATTTCCAAAATTGCAAAAGGAATTCCACAGTATAAAGGCTTATACTGTGCAGTATATGTGCAGAGGTTTTTTTTAGGGCTTAATGTAAATCTATCTGTATACTTAGAATGAGATTGTAGCTGAATACAAATACATATAAATATGTAATACTATAAAATAGTAAGACTTGGGCCATCTTATTTATAGTATCTGACATTTATAATTCCACTGCATTATTACCAGGTCAATTGTTAAGACCAATTCTTGCCCTAATACACGACCGGAATTTGAGGCACAGCTTTTATTACTGGGTTTAAGCCACTTACTGTGTGTTTTCATTAATAAAATCCAAGATCCAAGTATAGCTATACAGGCAGCTGACATTCCCATTTTTAGTTTCAAGAGCAGGATCGGGCCTGAAGTATGGTGTTTGAACATAGTTACAAGCCACGTAATATACTGAGAGGTGGAGGCATTTACAAGAACACGCTCCAGGGTGACAAATAGTCACTGTGCTCTTCACAGTGCTTAAACCATCACAAAGTGCTGCCTCAGGTGTGGCTCCTTTCCTCTTTCTTCCACACTCCATTTTGCGGACACAAATTCAAATTTTTTCTCTTGAACTTCTGCACTGCTGATAAACTCTATTTACAGAACCTAGGTATTTTTTTTTTAAACTATGCATTGGTTCTGTACAGTTCTTTCCTACACTTTTTCTTCCATCTCTCCTTTCATAAGAATTTAAAGGACAAATCTGATTTCCAAATATTACAGGTTCGCCTTTGTGTAAAAACTTACCATCAAATAAATGTGTAAGTACCAATCAGGAATACTGTGGCAGTGGGAAACATTGACTTGAACTAATTTTTTCAAGTTCTGTCTCATGAAATCCTTTTCCAGAGGTTATCTTGAGGTTATGCTGCTGGTACAATCATATATGGGTGTATGTCCTATGGAAAAATCCCACAGGCATGTGTTCTAGTACAGAGGACAAAACATATAGCCATCGCAATATAGCAATCATGGAGTGGGAGCATGAAGGCCAGAACATCAGCAGAAAATTTGATATTGGTACTATATTTCCTAAATTAGGTTGGTTTTCACACTCCCAACTGTTCTGGGGAGTATATTTTCAAAAACCATTCACAACATAAATGTAAAAAGATCTTTTGAGGGCTAGACTTCAGCACTTAACATTAATGCAAATGAAAAAGGGCTTTTATTGGGAAAGGTATGGTCGAGAGGGTCTATATGTAACACTGTGTACTAAAGTTGCTCTAACCTTTCTTTAAATACCAAGTGGAATGTGCAGGCTGCCTATGGAACAAGGAAACTTGAAAAATTATCTACCCATTATCATGAACAAGTCACTGCAGTTTAGGGTGGAAAGGCATATCCAGAGCTGAAGAACAATGAACGCTAGCAACTACAAAAACGATTCATTGATTATTTCTTGGCAGACGCATACTGACCATTTTAGAACTGTTTTTTTTTTTTTCTATTTTGAAAAATAATTCTACATATAAACTAATTAGGTAGTCATATGGCTATCAAAATTGGTGGTAAGATTCCTTAAGATCAGAGATTTGAGAATCTCACTCAAAGGAGGTAAATCTGAAAAAACCACAACCCTTATACATGTACTTTCGACTTTTACGAGTAGTTTTTGTATGAAGAATGGGGGAACTTGAACAGCTGCTTCTATACTGGTGTTGCATTCTGGAGAAAACCAATAGTTATTGATGTTAATCACTAGAAATGCTGAATAAAAGGAAAGTGGTTATGTTTTGGGGAGTGTTCTTTTGATTAAAGTGGAATGTGCCACGCACACTTAATTTAACGAGGTTAAAAAAGAGGGCTCCTGCTGTTGTCTTGAAAATTGCCGCATTAATAATGCCTCCCTTTACGCTTGGTGATTACAAAGTTCTCCGGAAAAATATAGAGTGTCTGCTTTGTAAAACAGCTGAATAGGCAGCAGCTAACTGGTGGCATTTATAGCTAAAATAGCATTCATGTGATACCCATGTGTGTTCTCAATGTGTGTGTTTCTGAGAGAGAGAGAGGACAAACTCAGTGGTTTGAGATCAGTGGTTTCATTGCAGCAGCTTTTGATTTACTACATCTGTCTTTGAACCTGGGTTACATAAAAGCACCAAAATGGTATTCTTCTAGTGAGATTAAACCTGCCTTGTTTACTAGAAGTTCTAAATAAAGCTCTAATTAAAAATTGTATTCCTTATTTCATTATTCGAAGTTCAGCTAGGAAAAATAAGGAACAACCCACTGAAGAACAAGATACTATCTCAAGACAGAAATAATATATCACCTAAGAAAATATGAAGTAAACAATGTGTTGCTCATTTTTATGATACATATACATTAGTGGCACTCATTTTTATTTATTCTATAATTACGTTATCTGGAAATAATTGGTAGACAATTTTTATCAATTTACTAAACTGATTTAACTTCAAAGAGCACAGTGGAAAACTAACTTTCTATTAAAAAGGTTAATTTGGGGAAGGTTAGGACACTGGGAATTATACTGAGTTTACCTTTGATTTCACTGCTTCAGATATGGCCAAAGGTGGATGTCACTCAAAGTTTCTGTCTGAGTCAAGTCCTTGTCCAGTTACTGGACAAGATTAATAAATCAGTGGTCCTACTGTTAACATATTCTTGTCCATTCTTTGTTTATAGATGGTTGCACTGGTAACTTTGTGTGGGACCTCTGTACAGAGGCCAACAGCTTGATAGGGAGAATCAGAAATTCTGCCCCAGAGAGGTAAATTCTTTATAGTGACTTCAGCTGCTAGACAGTGTCAGTGTCTATTTCTCTTCTGGGGCTAATCTCCATGTTTTACAGTAGGGATACTCACTGGTGAGGAAACGTGTCACACTGGGGAGCAACTGTAGGGGTTCTGAGACCAACTTTATTCCTAAGCAGTCTGATTTAACCCTTTCATGTAAAACCTAGAACTAAAAAATGTCTGTTAAGAGTCTAGCTACTAGTTAAAAGGATAAAAATGCAGTACTTAATGCTAGTTGTTTTATTTGTTACTACCGCTTCCCACAGACATACTCTGAAACTATAATGCTCAAGTGGAAACTATTTTCTCAAAGCAAGTGGAAGCCTTTACTCCTGGGAGCAGCTTTCATATTTTGCACATTTATTTATAAAGCCCCAAAGGCATAACTATTAGATGTTAAAAGAGTCGAGGAACACCAACTCATAGTGAATTTAAGAGGGGTCTATATTCCAGTATAGCTGGGTAACAAAACACTAAAATCGGGTATGGGAGCTGATCAGGCGTGTTGCTGCATTACAAAGCACAACAGCTCTTCATACACCCTACAGTGCCCAGCCTGTTAGCACCCCAGCTGACTTCTAGCGTTTCCTTTCAGCCCGGCAATCTCAGGAATAGTTTGACTATAACTTCCTATATACATATACATCTATCTTGGCATTCCAGCAGTTTTTAATTTTAACGAAGGCTTTGCGGTGCGGGGCTCCCGGTGGCTCCGCGGCGCGGCCTCACTGCGGGCAGCGTGCGGGCGACGGGCCGCGCTGCGCCGCCGCTTCCCCTCACGCTGGCCCGGCCCGGCCCGGCCCGGCCCGCTGCCGCCGCAGACATCCGGCTCGGGGCCGGACTGGCGAGCTCCGGGGACCGGAGCTGCACCTCAGGGAGCGGGAAATAAGCGGGAAGCTTCGGGTTTGGTCCGCCGCGACGTCTCCTCTGGGTATGAGGGGAGCCGAGGGCCGGCAGCTGAGGCCTCGCCACACAGCCCTGTTCCCACCTCAACCCTCCTTCCGCCGCTCGGCAGCCGGGAAAAGGGCACGAAAGGCCAGAACAAATGGAGGGGTGCGGAGTGGGGACAGAGGAAGCGAGGCGGGGGAGAGGAGAGTGACCAGCGCCGTAGAAGAGGCCCCGGCCGGCCGGCCGCAGGTCGGTGTTTGTCTCCTCCGCGGAAGGGAAGCGTCACCTGCCCTCACGGGGAGGGCCCGCGGGGCGGCCGCGGCTGCTGCTGGTGCTGGTGCTGGTGCTGCTGGTGCCGCTGGCCCTCCCGCTCCCTCCTGCTCGACTCGGCTCCGCAGACGAGCGCTGCCCCGCGCACGTCCAGAGCGCCGCCCGGCTGAGGGGCCCTCATCAGGCGGGCTGGGGGGGAAAGCTTTCAGATGGCCGCGGCGGGCACTGGAGTGTGGGGTCTTCAGCGGCGGGGACTGTCAGGCGAAAGCGGCGGCGGCTCCTCATTCCGCCGATAATGCTCGGGTCTTCTTGGTACTGTAAAGATTTCTTCCGGGAATTGCGTGCTGTAGTTACTAACTAGGAATTTAAGAAGTTCTCTAATAAGTAGGTTGTGTGCGAGTTCAGAGATCTATAGGCTCTGCTTTTATATTGAGAAGTAGGATTTTGTATTTTCTGTAAGCAGTTTTAGACTTGCTCAAGCAGTTCCTGGTGCTGTACTGGTGTGCACCTGTCTTTTGATGAGCAAACTTAACACAAATGATAATAAAGTTACACTGTTTATTCTTCTTGGACACCCTAGCAAGACAAATCAATGGGTTCTGTCAGCAGCTGGAGATACTACATCCACAGAGAAGTGTTAAGGCTTATTTTGAACACTGTCACGGGGGCCTCTTGCTAAAAATGCATATCGTGGAAAACAACCGGAGTCTCTTCAGGAAAGTGCAAGGGGTTGCGCCGATTTCAATGAATTTTGATGAGTAATCACTAGTAAAACTTTAAAGCCGTGACTTTTTTTACACCGAGAGGTTTTTAAATGACTGATGAACAACAGGCACATCCACAGTTCAGTGAAATTGTCCTGCTGATCTCAGGAAACTTTATGTTTGGGAAGAGGCAGGGCCAGAGCTAAGATGCAAATCTAAGGTGCACCATTGGCTGCTGATGTATCTATGTGAAGTATATATATTTGTATTAGTTTTTCTCATGTCTTAGATTTCTAACATGATTTTTCTTCAGAAGCCTTTGTGATTCAAACATACAAGGGACTCTGGTACTGTAACATTTCATTCTCTATGGATCAAGCAATTCTTCTCCTGTTTTTACTAAAATATTTATTTAAGGTAAGAAAAATATTTCTTTTTTTGAAAGTGGATAGATACCCTGAATGTTCAAAATTGATTGTTCATGATGTGGACTGCTTTTTTATCTTAGCAGATACGAGGACCTTTCAGTTACTGCTACTGAACATTCCTAGTCTTCTATTTAAATTGTTGGAAGCTGTTTTGAGATTCTTAATCTGCTTTATTGCCTCCTGCTTCTGGTTTAATGTTGCTTTCCAGAAGAAGTAGGAAATCCCAGTATCTTTAAGTCCTAAGCTAGCTCATATTGCTGTGTAAATTGTCACCTTTTGGACACTGTGAAGACAGTCATGGTGATGCTGAAGATTCGAGGTCATTCTGGGACCCAAAAGTACACTCTGGCTATGCCTTTAGGAAGTGTACTGCAAGAAGTATTTTACTTTCTGATCCAAACCTGCCATTTGTGGGTTAGCCCTTTGTGTTTGAAGAACCGCACACATAAGAACCACATGTCTCTTTCTGCTTAATTTTCTAGTACGCTTTGCAATAGTCTTGTCTGTATTTATCTGTATTTAGATTCTAGCTAGTTTTATTTCTATTTGTATGTGTAGTCTTTATTTCACATTTAGCTGAACGTGCTTTGCAGCAAAGGTGATTTCAAAGCTCTGTCTATTACTGGTACAAATACCACTCCCTTTCTTTGGAGGAGAGCACTGAGATACTGGCAACAAAAGGACATTCTGAATGCCTCTTGTCAGATATAAGTATGGTAAAATTTCTGTGTACACTTGCAAATTTAGTTCTTGTTTTTAGGCCTAGGAGTATTCATATACAGTAAAATGGCATACAGTATTGCTGATGGTGAAATATTATTAAAAATTGTTAATTCAATTATTGGCAAATGTTTGTATTATCTTTAAAAGCAGATTTTTCTATTGTTTGGCTTCTCTGGACTAGATTGTTTTCAGGGGACGCAAGCCAGCTATACACGCATCAATTAAAAGACTGCTGCTTTTCCTGGCAAAGTATTCCTTAAGCACTTTTATGTATGCTGTCAATATTAGTCTAGCATATCAATTCAGGAGCTTTCAAGAGGTGGTATGCACCCTGTTATAAAGGATTTGCAAAGGTTGAAGGCTTTTTAAACTTTATAAAATTTTTAATTTAAAAAGTATGATTTAAACTCTGAACATTAAGATTTTGATAGATTTATGGTTATGTTAGTTTGTCATTAGTTACAGGAATGTATGTTAGTTTGTCATTAGTTAAAGGAAGTTAACTTACACCAAACTGACTTCTAGAGTATGTTGTATTAAAAAATAGAAAAGAGCTGAGTACTTTTGCTTTTTAAAGGCTTTTTTTATGTAGTACATTGCTTTACAGGAAAACACAAAATAATATAATAATAAAAATCCTTTTAGTGTGCTAGGGTTCGTATTTGATTTTTGATTTGTTTTTTTGAACTACATTTTGAGTTCATTGCTAAATGATGACATTTATTTGTCATCCCAATTCATAAAGAAAATAAAAATGAAACTTAAAAGACAACTTTAGTCTTTTAATAAATGTCACATAATAGGGATTGGCATCACATGCCCCAATTTCTCTGAATTTTAGAGGTGTGATTCAGGTTTATATCCTGTTAGGCAGAAGCAAGCTTTAAGTTTCTGGTTCCAAATAAATTCAAATACAGAAGGAACCTGCTTCTCTGAAGATCTAAGCCAAAGCCCTTCAAAGGCAGATACAGTTACTAAACAGGTGGTGTCAAAAATACAGAAGACTTGTGTCTAGAATGACCTCTGTAAGAAGTTGAAACGCTGCACAGAGGTTGTACTGCCATATCTAAATTGCATGGGTAGGGAGGTGTTTAATAAATTATTTCTTTACCTCTTGAATGTTGCTGTTTCTTATTCTGAGATATTCAGAAGTTGTGAATGTGATGCCACTGAAGACTTTACCACATAATGTGACAACAGGACTGAGACCTCCCAGCCTGACTGACTGCTGTAATTGCAGTATGTACATTGCAAGAGAAATCTCTGACCTTGTTTCTAAAATGATGACATATTTTTTCCTAGTAGGACATATTTGGGTCATGGTTTGACCACCTCTGGAGAGAAAACTTGTAAAAACTTATGAAGCCTCTTTGTGTCACACAGGAGGGGTGGTGACAATGGTCCATATAAAAAACTCTTGCTAGCTGAAAAGTTCTAGGTAAAATAGTTTAAATTGACAGAATTTAATTATTTAGATAGAGATACATTTTCTACATTTTCTATTAAGTTGCATTCATGTATGTTTCTGTTGTAGGGTTCAGACAGCCTAGACTGTGGCCAAGTGAAAAAGCCTGCTACTAGAATAGTTTTGATGGAGTGGACTGAATTGCCCAAAGGAGAAAATCCAGACTATTACATTGTAACATATCAGCTGGCAGATGCTTTCAGCGAAAAAGTAAATTTCATCAATCATCTAAGAGAAAAGTAGTTCAATATATATTTAAGTTGTAGATACTGGTAGTTAATGTTTTTTTTTTGTTTTGTTTTGTTTTTGTTTTTGTTTTTTTTTTTTTAAATAATGTAAAATAGCAAATAAAGAGAAAATTTGGAAAAATTGTACTGAATTCCGTGATTCATGTAATTTATGTGCACTCTGACAGAGTCCTATTGAAGCCAGTGGGACTTAAAAGACCCTTGAATATCGTGGCTGAATAAGGATAGATAGGCATATGTTCAAAGTTAAGAATATGCAAGTTCTTCAAGGTACTGTGGTTTGAAGGAGGAGTCTAACTTCTCCAGGATAGGCACAGACACTACCCCCAGATCTCTGTGGGAGGGCATTGCTCTTGTTTTGAGCACATGATGTGCTTAAAGAAAATATGGGGATTTTAATATGAAGGTGTTTGTTAATAGTTCAATTTCGAAAAGGTTTCATTTTACAGGTATTGGGAATTTTGCAGTTTAACTGCAGCCTTAAGTTTGGCATGCTGCAATATAAGCCACTCTTTTAAAAACTTCATAGATCATTTATGAATTGTATTTTTATTACTTTCACTATATCCAGAAATTCTTTTAACTTTCAGAATGTAAGAAATATTTCTAAAGTTAAGCAGAAACCTGTCCGCACTACAATTCTGCTTGAGGAAAATAAGAAGTACGATATTAAAATAGAATCACTAAAAAATGGCCGAATCTTAAGTGTAAAATCATTTATGACACGTAAGTAGAGTGCCGGGGTTGTTTTCCACTCCTGCCGGGGTCTTTATATTCTCATGCGGGACCAGGAACGACACAACACCAATGTGATGATCAGATTGTTCCTATATTCTCAGGTTCTGGTTACATTTTATAGTATTCTAAGTTCCGTACACATGTGGTTATCTGTTCTCTAATAGGCTGCATGCATTGTTCAGGCGCTTCTACAAGCATTTACATTGATTAATTATATTTGCATAAATAAAGCCCCAAACTCATATCACTGTAGGGTTGTGATTCTTTGTCTTATATACATTAAAAATACTAAATATTTTTGTTTCTGCTTTATGACAGTCCCCCTTTAAAAAGGGTTAATGAGTAACTTGAAGATCCTAGTATTGTGACTAACTGGGACAGACAGTTTAAGAATTTTTGAGTCTAGCCACTGAACTTACAAAAGCATGACTTAGAGCTGTAAATCTGTTCAGGACCACAAGTCCCACTGATTGCTGGAATGAAAGGGCTTTCTAATCTTAATTTTGTTAATTGCTTTAAAATAGTTTATAGCATTACCTCTATACACATTACAAGTTGATACTAACTTTGGAATACGGTCTAGGATGTGAATACAAACAACATCACTGGGAAAAATGCATAGTAAGTTGAAAATACTACAGCAGCCATTAACTCTGCTGAAAGTACATTCATCAAACTACAGGAAATAATGGTTATGCTACTAATGTGTTACTGCACTTGACATCTATTACTTAACTGATACTCTTATTAAAGTATGTACTTTTACAGGTAAAAACTCCTTAAATACACTTTTATTTCTGGTTGCTTCAGACATAAGTTTACATACCATGACAATAAAGAAGAGCATGGCTTTCTTAATTGCTCAGTAAGACTTTTTTTTTTTTTTTTTTGACACTACCACTGCTTTTCTTTCCCTAATGTGTGTATCCCTCATCATGATGCAATAAAACTTTGAGTTAATTATTCCCTTGTGGTAAAGACAGAATTTATTTTTTCTTGGTCTACTAGGTGGAATTTCAGAAAATGACATCAAAACATTTGTAACAGCTACTACAGTGTCTTTTAACTGGAGTATAATGACCAAAGAGGTTTCAGTCTCAGTTTCACTGAATGATACTTCGCAGATTATAAAAAACCCCAGTGGATTCTTTGTATGGAGTAATTTGACACCTGCCACTTTATATACATTTAAGTTTATGTTTGAACAGTTACATCTTGAATTTGTAAATGTGTCTCAATCACTGGATGTTCAAGCTGAAACAGGTATGTGTTAGTTTGTTGTAGTCACAGTGAATGCAAGGGGGTACTGCATACTTTCTAGAAGAGTCAAGAATATGTATTCCATTTTATAATTTTTAATAGATGTGGATTGTTTCATTTCTAGAAAGCTGAAAGAAATTGAATGTTAATTATATAGGAAGTTTATTACTAATTAGTATTTCTTAGTGTTTTTATAAGCAAGGATACAAATTTGTATGTGCAGATATTTTAAGCTAACTACATTTTTTACAGTCTAAAATAGAGTCAAGTGAATGTTGAGATTAAGCATTGTAATTATTTGAGTGTATGGATCGAATTTGCTATATAGTTTCCATGAAAAGGCAAGGAGAATTTTGAATATGGTAAAGATTCGGAACACTTTTTGCCAGCGTTCAGAGTGATTGTTTTGTACTGCTGAGTGGCTAACCTAGCTACACTGTTTTGTTAGAATTACTGTGAAGGAGGCAGGATTCTGAGGATGTTACGGCTTGATTGTGTAGCTTCATTCCTTTAAATACTATGATAATGCAACTTAAAATCTTTAAAATTAGGAACACAAAAGAAAGGATTATATAGGCTCAAATTCAAGGAAATATTTATTTTCCTAAAGCCAGGAAACTCTTAGAAACAAATGGTCTGTTAACTTCAATTTAAAATTTAAAAAATGAACCATTAGAAACTAAGCTTAAAGAATGAATTTTTTCCGAGAGCAGCATAAAATTTAATGGATCTGGTTTTTTTTTTTTTTTTTTTTTTTTTCCCTCAGAGAGTTGTGGTTAATACTCTTCAGTCAATTAGATTTTTTAAGACACTCAGGACTTTGAAGGAGTGTTGAGTCATAGTTACTGAATTTTGAGAATTTTGCAATTGTGAATTAGTTCAATGCTACTGTAATCAAAATGTCTATAAAAAATCTTAAACTGTACCACTGCCATGAATGGTTCAGGATATATTTAAAATCCTGTCCTTGTTCACCTATAGGCACCTGTTCCCAAGGGTGGGTGGCATTCCAAAGCAGCTGCTATCGAATGGGTAAGGAGAGCAAGCCATGGAAGGTGGCACAACAAAACTGTAAAACATCTTCACAAGGGGCGCATCTACTTGACATAGGCAGTGAAGAAGAGCTTCGTTTTATTTTGTCTTATCTCCGGACAATTAGTCAAATAATCATGTTATGGACGGGTCTTAATGACCTAAAGGTCAGTCTATTTTATCTTCTTTGCTATTACATATGCGGGAGCAGGAGAATTTTATATAGAGCCCAATTCTTTGAAATAGAAAACGCTACACAGTAAATTGATTATTTGTTTATATAGTCATTAGTAGTTATAAGAGGAATCATTATTTCTTCTTATTTAGAACTACTGAAAATATTTAGCAGGCCATAGCTGGGAGAAAAAGACACAGTTTATGCATAACCGGTTTCTTTTTTCATGAGTACTTCACAGGGAAACTGTTTTGCCTGTAGGTGGTGCTGCATTACCAGATTTTAAATTTTAGTCTATTCGTATGTTACTTGCTATGGATATGAGTCTGGGGTTGGCTTTCTCAATTCCGATGCAGGTCTGAAATGTTATATTAGCAAAGTCTGTCCAGTATGGATGCTGGATAGGCCAGTGGAAGAAGGGGTTGGAGCAAGGTATTTCTTGTAAAAACTTTCCTGTGCCTCATATTTGGGATATGAGGGTTCTTAATGCCAGCTCTGCTGTTATTAAATGACTCACTGTGGTGTGGTGTGTGACTTGGGAACAGCTACACAGATAAATGAAAGTATTGGGAAGGCTTTCAGAAAGATGGAGGCACTCAGCCAGAAATGTGAGATCCAGTCTTCCTGTGATTAGGCTTAGTGAAAACTTCTTTTATGGTAAGTATCATCAGGTTGGGGGAAAGCTACTGTTTTTCCGTTTTGAAAATCTACACTCTGAAATTTAATTTTAATACTGTTTTTTTGTCAAATTAATTTTAAAGAAATTATCTGAAAAAGAGTAAAAAGAAAGTAAACTTTATTTGTAAGGGCAGGAGGTAAGTGGTAAGCATGTCATAGACAGAAAATTTATTTTTTGCAGACTAACTTAATGGGGCTACAGAAACAAGTCAGAGTGGGATAACATGCAAACTGAGAAAACACAAAGTTGTCTAGGTTAGTGGTTAGAGAAGTACTCTTGTTAGTAGATGCATTCCTGGTTAGTAAGACACCAGCAATATATGCATTTTACATGTAATACTGTTTTATGCATGAGATTTTAGAACCGCTATAATTTTTACACCATAGTGATATTGTAACCAATTTGGTGTTTTAGAAAAAAGATAGTATTTGTAAGAGGCTGCCAGAAATAGATGTCCCATGAAAGCATAATATTTTTGCATGTTGGAAAGAGTGCTAGAAGCGTGGCTTTTTTCTTTTTAAACTCTGATGACACAGAAAAGAGTTAATTGCCAGTTTGGAATTTGACTTAGTCAACTTTTAATCATCACATGCATTTATGTTTGTGGGAGGCTAGTCAGTTAAATGAACTAGATGAGTACCTTTTTTTAAGAGTAGCAAGGGATAATAATAAAATGCTTCATTTTCAATTTTTTCTTAAATATTTGTACTTAGCATGTTCAAGTACTGTATGAGCAAGTTACAGTTCTTCCAACTGTCATTGTTACCATTTGCTCTCATCTTATGAGAACTCCAAATTGTACTTACCTCAGTATTCAAAGATCATGGGACATACACTAGGATTAGCAGCACTTACTTAAAATCTGAGATAAAAAAATGTAGGTCCAATTATTTTTCCTTTCTCTTCCATATTTGAACCATTAGGGAGTTAAATTTCAGTTTTCAGGTTTTTTTCTCCTCATACCTGTGAGACTTGAAATGTTCTATGAAAAAAAGTTGAGACTATAACCTACTCAGAAGATTTCATCAGCTTTAGGAAAACTGCCCAGCACTGATAAAAATTAATGACATTGTGAGCAGGTTTAGTTTTGTAGCATTTGTATTCTTGCAGTTTCTTTAACCCTGTTTCGTTCTGTATCTGCATTCAAACCCTTCCTGAGAGTGAGCATTCTTGTGAAAGACAACAGGGACTCTGGAGATGTAGGTCAATGTGCTGGGTAAGAATGAATGGAGCACCTTCGTGATACCCTGTCCATCACTCCATCCATACACATCTGTCCTGACACTCTGCAGTTCTTTAGAGTTAGGAAGCAGAAAAGGTGGCCAAAGGCTGTTTACTGAGGTTTCTTTTACAAGCCCTGCTACAGAGATTTGTATCATAGTAGTATTTGGTGGCTTCCTGTGCTTGTAGTTAACTCTGGTGCCCACGAAGACCAGTATAAGAGAAAGATATGCATTGATCTACACAGTATTTTGAAATGGTAGGCGAGACACAAAAGTCCTCCTGAAAGTAATTTTGAATTATTTCATACCACTGAAAATCTTCATCTCTCTCTCCTGGGAAAAAGAAAGACATCACAGTATTTTTACTTGTTGTTTTTTGTTTTGTTTTGTTTTGTTTTGTTTTCCCCAATTAAACTGATGAATTAAAAAACCAAGCTTAGTCTCCACAAACATGATTTTTTATTGTTTTCTCAGAGAATTGGAAATAAAATATTTTTTTTCCTTCCCCCCCCCCCCCCTTCTGAATATCTTTGACAAAATGGAAAAGCAATGGAAGTCTTAAAATTATGGTGGTACCTCAGCTTTTCTCCATTACAGTACTTAAAGCATTTACTTAGATTGTAGGACCACAGACTTGCTATGCCTGAAAGCACTTACGCTGGTATTCCTCCTGAGAGGACTTCAATGTCATGCATAAATGTGTTGGGTTTTTTATTAATGTCCTGTAGATGTTAGTATATGTTAGTGCAGTGCAGACTGAAACCTGTCTCCCACTAGAGAGGCCTACGTTGCAATGCTGTAAGCATATTCTACAAGCATCTTTTCTGTAAAATACCATGTTGCCCCAGTCTAGTATTTGTAGATATTCTCCAGCTCTGCTGGAGAAACTAAAAGGACCTTAGAGGTTAGAAGTTTGGTGTCAGGTGTGTGTCCTAACTGCTGAGCTACTAGCAAATAGGAGAGAGGGGAAAAGATAGCATTTCCTCATCTGATTGTGAATCTAGCCCTGAATTTTTTTCAGCTAAACGATTTTTTGCTTTCAGACCAACTTTATGAATATTTTTGACTGGCTTTTTTTTTAAAGTGAAAAACATTTTAAGAAAATGATCCATCCATGATTATTAGATTACTTGATTAATAGTGATTTTTAAAGGATTGTTTGCAATTATCACTCTACAATAGTCTTATGTGGATTATATTAAATTATAACCTTGTAATCTTTTGTAATGGCATAGAATTTTACACTGAAATATTTACTTTATTCAAAACATTCCTATATAATTAGTTTGTATAAATGAAGTATGTGAATTCTGGATATTTAGGAGATATGCTTGCAATGAGTAAAGCCTTAGTCATTCATCAATATAATGTAAAAATACATAGGTTTATTTCATTTTTTTCAATGTAGGAAGAAGGTGAGCTCTTGTGGACAGATGGATCTCCTTATCTTCTAAAGGCTGGTACCTCACCTTTGTCAATGATACCAGAAAATGAAACTGACTGCTTTGCCCTTCAGAGAGATCCCACAGGTCCAGATTATTTCTTCACAGGATTCTTCTGCTATATACAGCTACCATATATTTGTGAATATGAATGTAACTATATTTTTTCCAATATTTTGCATTTATTTTTAAAAGCCTTTCCCTGATTATGTTTATCTTTGAAGATAAAAATATAAAAAGTAAAAGGTTTTAATTAATTTCAATGTTTTTTTCATTTTTGGTGTTCTTTTTCAGTACCTCTGGTACCACAAAACTTCACATTTAGTGTGCATGATGTCAAGACAACTGAAGCTGTATTTACATGGAGTGGTATGGACATATGGCTTGAGTCAGGCTTTGCACTTATAATTAAGTACTATTTTGATCAGTGGAAACCAAACATTCTGAGCTTGCCTGTGAATACAACTCAAACAAAAATTGCACAGTTGTCTCCTGGCCTTTACTATAGCTTTTTATTAGCAGCAAGGAACCCAGAAGGAGCACAGACTATATTAAGTCCAATTCTGAAGGTAGAAACAAGTAAGTTACAAAAATAAATAGCAGTAATAACCAGATAATCATACACTTTTTATATTTTTCCTTTAATTACTCTATTCCCTTGTTGACTCTTTGTCTGAAAATATAAATAACTCTCAGAATGAATTCTGCATCCAGGATTGACCAGTTGCTATAGTGAATTCCAACGTTTTCATTTTGCTTTTGTGCTATTATAAAATGTTTTATTGAGGTTCATGAGGAAAAACTCAGGAGTTTTCAGTGGCCACAGGCCAGCTACAAATTCTGTTTCTGTGAAGTATATTTTAAAAGCTTATTCTTACCATAATTTTACTCACAGAATTCTTACTGATCTCCACAGGGAAAGATGGATGTCAGAGTAGCAGTAAGGTGTTTTTTGGCCATGCTGATAAAATGCAGAAGCATACATTCCAATTTGAAGTAAAAGATTTTGTTGGAATTAACAGAGATATCCCTATATATCTGCACTAAAGATTAAGACAAGCTTCATGGTTTAAAAATACATTGTTTTGACCTGCTGTATGATGTAGTATGGTATAAGAAAAATTCATGAACCAATTAACTTGTGTTCTAGTAAAATCTAGCTGAATGAAGCCAGATTACACTTGCCAGTTCATAGAGATGAAAAATACCTTTGCATCTAAATGTGGTCAAATGGACATGCCCTCAAGGAAAAATTACTTCTTGGACACAATTGTAGGTGCAGATTTTCTTCAAGTTCCTGTTTCTGTGGTACTGTGAAAATATTTAGATTTGCAAAAATTAAAGTACACATACTGCTCTAACATTTTTGCCAATTCTGACAAGGCAGTCCAAATATGAGATTCCATTTTCTTAAAAGTCAGAACAAAATACAGATTCTTCTTCAGGGGAAAAAACAATTCCTTTTCTCCATCAAGTACACTTTGTACAGTTCACCTTTTCCCTTGGACCGCTATAGTGCATTTGAAAGTCCTCTTATTTTCTGTGCCTAACAGCTTCTCTGCTCCCTAATCTGATGGTTTCTTTTCTGTATGTAAGACCTTGTAAAGCAAGTTACCTCTGTAATGGAGGAAAGATATTCCTGATTTCTCCTATGAGAAGCAAATACGTTTTACTTCAGAAATCAGCTTTTCATCTACAGCATTGCTATCTACAGAAACATGATTGTCCAGGCGAGGAGAAATAAGACAATTTACTAATTATTAGACTGGTGACTGAATTGTTGGAAGACATGTAGGAGACATAATGAAGAACTGTTTTAAAATTATTGATAAAAATAGTGTGCATTGACACCTTACACCTTCTGAAATTCAATAGATTTTGCCATTTAATTCATTAGGACCAGATTTTAACCAGCATGGGTAATTCATACCATATATCTTAGGTCATGTTTCTGATCTGACTAAAGTACAAGAGAGAGGACCTAATTGAGGAGACTGAGTTCTACATAAAGGCCTGGGTCATTCAGAAAACCTCAATTAGATAGGGAGATTATTCCCTTGTGTATCAATATTAGAGATAGAGTCAAAGTTGCTTTGTTTGATATGCTCTAATACTATTTAGCATTTATGTGAGTGTGTACTGTTAGCTTTTCAGGCTGTATTAGAAAAAAAAGTTATTGGTAAAAGATGCCAGAGGCTATTATCCTATTTCTATTCCTCATCTTATTCAATAGGACCACTGCACTCCCAGAATTTAAAGGCTACATATGTTTCATATGCAGAAATACATTTAAAGTGGAAGCCTCCACAGCATTCATCCAGTGCTTCTTTTCATTATTACCTCCTCAACATTTTGGATACTGAAACCAACATCTGGGAACAGTTGCCAGTTGAAAAAAGCAAGACTTCAATAGTAATAGGAAATGTAAAACCTTATCATCAGTATCAGGTATATTTACAGAACGTAGCTGAAAAAGGAACTCTAAGCTGCCATGAGAAGCCTATATTAATCACAACAGGTGATGTATCCATTTCTGAAGGTTTTATTTCACTAGACAGAGTTTAAATTGAAAATACAAGGCATGAAAGTATTTTTAAGGTCATGTACAGATTGCAGTTTGTTGGGATATATTGGGGGGAAAGTCGGGGGAATTCTTTTCTGTATTCTCTGTTTACTGTTTCAAACCTTCAGAACCTTCCAGAGGAGTGAGTGTACCTACACCTTATTTATTTATTCACTTACTTACAGCACATTAATCTGTACTAAAGAAGTGACATGCTATTTCATAAGTATTCATGGTTTCTATATTTAATTTTCCAAATTAGAAACATTACATGATGTCTCAAATTATGTAGGTGAAGACAGATTATTTTATTTTTCTGGTCATAGATATTGTGATTCAGATTGTGTTATCTTTGTTACTCTGTATATATACAGTGGGACATAAGATGCTTGTAAGATAAATCACTATTTCTTATAAGAAAACAGAAACCAGTATCTGCCTGTAGTTGTCTACAGACTATTTTAAGAAGCAGTTAAATGGTTTAATAGTTTTAAAATAATGAAATTTTTAGAAAGAAAAAATAAACCAAAGGGCGTCATTGGGAGATGATTGTAAATTGATGGTAAATTTGATCTGTGGTTTTATACTGACATCTTTTTCTTTGATCAAGCTGTCAGTCCACCTACAGCTGTATATATTCACCCAGAGGATGTACAAGAAGAGAGTGTAATCCTTCACTGGAAGCTGCCACAAGAGAGTCAGGAATCCTACATTCAACTGAAAACTAAGGCAGACATAAGTGGCACTACAAAGTTTTTAGTAAACAGTACAGAAGAATTCAAGATTGATCTCCTAATTCCTGGAATGACTTATGAAATATCAGTGGCAAGTGTGAATAATGGAAATATGAGTGAACTGAAGACCATTCAATGCACTTTAAGTAAGATAACCTTTTAACAGGGGAAACTACAGACTATAATACACACATGAGTCTCGTTATCATTACTATCACCTAACAGATTTGGTAGATCAAGTCAGTTTGCTTAATAACAAAACCGGGATCAAAATCAGAATGTGAAATGTACCAATCCAGTCCTAATTTTTAACAGCAAAGCAGATGCTGTTAACTTTCAAAAACATGCAGCCTTGGGAAACACACTGGTAGTACTGAATATTGCTTGACTATGATGAGGACCAGAGCAGGGAATCCTGTTCTCACTGACTGAAGAAATCCAGTGAATCACTAATTTGCAGTGAAATAACAAAATATTGGAATGATTGAAACAGAGTTAGGTTTTCTGTGAACCGTGAGAGAGAAATTACCCGGCTATTTGTGAGAGGGTGCTGGGAAATTTTTAAGAGTTAGAAGTAACTGTAGCTGAAAGGTAAAAGCTTTACACTGTTTATCGAAGGGTCTTTCCTGTTGGCCATAGTTTATCAAAATGTTGAAATGCTTTTGGCACAGTATACATTTTTTGTGTATGTGAAAGTAATGGGCGGGATTCACTTACACATGTGGTATGTAAAGGCTGCAGCTGTTGCATTATAGATATGTGAAATACTGCGTTGTCATTTTTTTCTAAAGGATTGCAGTATTTTGGAGGGTAGCAGGTTTAGTCTTTTTCAGAATTTTTTATATAGGTTCAGATTTAATACCTCGTTCAAGACAGAGGTGACAGAAAATTCTAGATGGGATTTTTCACAGCTGTCAGAACCACCTGTAAGGGAAGAAACTAAACACATCAATATTTGCATCAATCAAACGCATCTCATTCTCCATGTTCGTCTCCCTGTCCACATCCACGTTTCTGCATAATTTTTCATCTATTCTGACTTACCCTTATGATGCAGTTGTGGTTGAAAAGGTAATTCATTGATACCTTTTGAAGCCTAACTTGCTTTGATTCATAAATCATCAGGATTTATGATTCATAGATCATCAATTTCAGGATTTCAGTAATAAACACCTAAAAAGGTCAGATTATTTATTGTTTCTAAGCAATGACATGTTTTATTATGGTAGCCATTTGTTTGCACTGGGCAAGCTTCAGATTTATTATGTGGTTTTCACTGATTTTCAACTGATTTAACGTGTTTTTTTTTTTTTCTTCTTTTAGAGCCCAAGCCTGTTCAATTTGTAGTTCCTTATGTGCTTTATAGCAATGCTGTGGTATTTTTTGTTCGCATGCCTGATACTGGAGTCTTTGATGGCATATACGTTACAAGTAAAGGAGGACCTAATGCGACATTCGTTTTAAAAGGTGATGGTAAAATAACAATGGAAAACCTTACTGCAGGAACAGAATATGATTTCTGTGTCTCCACAAAAAGTGGAAAAATGTTGAGCTCCTTTTACCACTTATCTGGTGTAAAAACATGTGAGTATTTTATTTCTATAAAACGGCACCATATTAATTTTTGATTTGTAAAATGTTTTAACTTTAATTTTATTTCAGTGCAGTAGAAGACAGGCTATTTAAAAATGACCTTGATATATCTGTGTATGCAATTAATAATTACACCAACACTAGCTGTTTTTTAAATAAGACTATAACTATACCTTATAATTGCTAAGCTTTCTAAATGGTGTTTTTTATATCAAGTCTATAAAAATATCTAGCAACTATTTCAGGAATTTAGGCTGTATTAATTGTTGTCCTTGTGGGAAACGACATATATTGACCATTTCTTTTAGCCTGAAAATAAATATCAATTAAGTTACTTCTGTGTTTTGAAATTAGTAAGTTTGTTCCTCCCGGTGCGCTTTAAGCAAATAATAAAAGTGTTGAGATTCCCATTTTTCAAGACCATAAATTCAATAACAAAGACATTTTAAAAATTGTTATGGGTAGGGGTCTCCTTCTAGGAAGGCCTTTAAAAAGGAATTTTAATAAGAACTTAAAAACTGTTTAAAAATACTTTCTGAAATTCTATGTTTTGATTTTCCTATTTTTAATTATACTTCCAGAAGTTCTTATTTTTCTATTTTATAATTTTTCTTTGAAATTCTTTTCTGCTCCGTTTCTTTCAGAGTATAAATGTTATAAAAGGAAAAATAAAGGTAGGATAAAAAGAAGCAAGGAAGAAATAAGAATGAGAGCAAGACAGAAAAATTCTTCCCCAAATAGTGAAAATCTTGAAAGTGGATTTTTCTTAAAATATAATTTTAATAAAAACTTGGGGTTTGATTTATCTTATGAAGTATTTCCTAAATTTAGTGTGAAACTTTCTTAGCCTTTTTTTGATCTGTCTCTTCTGGGCCCCCAAAAACTTGGAAGAAAAAAAATTACTGACCCCTTACATGTACAGGTTTTTTTAGAAAAAGTGTAAATTTTGGTACATTCCAGCCAGAAACAGGCTGTGTTGGGGATAGAAGAGATGCAGAGAATAGTGAAAGCTCCTTTGTAATGTGATCTGAATTGTGTCATACGAGGTTACACTAATAAGGGATAAAGAGCATTTGTCTTGCCTGGTCTACCCAGTTTTGCTGATCAGTTTGACAAAATTTAGGTACACTCTGAGCACTATGGTGGTGGTATTGGAGGGATTAACTTCATTCTGGAGGACTTTCCCACCTAGGAGTGCCAGCTCCTCAGAGAGAAATGCATGTTCAGCCCTGTGTAATTTTAAGATAAACAAGCAAGGAGTTTTCCTTAAGTAGTGGCAATATTATCTCTTTGTTCTTTTTCCCTTTTTCTATTTTTTAATATCTGTGTGTTTGCATGCCTGAGATCAGATTTTGCTCTCTATTTCTTTGAATCTGTTACTGATTGTCTTCAATTTTATGTCTCCTCAGGAGATATAAAAAGTGTTGGATTGAACAAAGTCTTGGATTAAACTGTAATGTATTTTATGGTCTTCTGTAGGTCTGGCAGCTCCACTCAATGTACGAGAAGGTAGTGTTACCGACACTTCAATACAGATTGCTTGGGACCGTGCTGATGGAGATTTTCAGCAATACGAAGTTACATGTACAAATTGTGCAATTGCTTTCAGGGTATGTTTTTTAAAAGACCACTTGTGTATAGGCAATGCAGTTATTTTTCAAAGTCTTCTATTAAGTAATCAGAGGTTAGATTAAAAGCTATATTAAAATAGGTGGATGTACCATTTACATAAGATAATCAAATTTTGCATGCAGTTGTGTGAAAGCTGTATTTGGTTTTCCAGGTCCAGAAGGTCAAGCAAGAAACAGCAACATTTTCCAGCCTTACTCCTGGTAAGCTGTACAACTTTACAATTCGAACAGAAAAGGAAGGTTTCAGAGACAGTATTTTTGTGGTAAAGGAAATAGAGACAGGTGAGACCACAATGTTGTCAAATTCAGCATTTGTTCTACTTCATCTATATGTGTTGCTTTCTTCTTGAATTTTATTTTTGTCTCAAATATAGAAAAGTCATTCAGTCATCTTCATAATCTTCTCCTTCTTATCTTTTATTTTATTTTCCTTATTCTTTGACTCTGTGTGTCCTTTAAGAATTTGAATATGGTTACAGTGTACAATGAACTACTAGTGTTAACTTCATAATGAGTCAAGCAGGTGTACAGTCCAGTAACTGATACTTGCATGCTGGCTGCCAACATTACAGAAAACAATATCTTTTTTCTTAGACTTCTCTTTAATGTTTGATTTCTCACTTCAATGCTGAGTTTGAACACACTTAGGTGTTCAGAACCAGGTTAGTTTTGTGATGTTCTCTCATTGGCCTCCACTTACATCAGGACTAAATTTGGGCTTTTCTACATTTAGTTTTACTTTGGGTTAGGACATTTGATTCTCAACAGCATAGTTCTGTTCTATTCTAGTTCTTCTCCTACCTGCTAGTGGCTTCCTTTTATTATATATTAAAAAACTATTCTATCATTGTTACTCCTTTTTCTTTTCTAAATTAAGATCCCTTGAAGTCAGATTTTTCTGCTTCTTTTTCTCACTTTACAAGTACATTCTTTCTGAAGGGTTCTTTCGTTTTTGGAATGATGTTTCTCCTCTTTGTCCATATCAGGGTTTTACTAGTAACACGATTATGTTGCTTCTTTTTGATGGCACTGTGAATAGATCTGTTCAGATGTCACCAGGAAGTACTCTGGCCAGTAACCTTCACATACTGTCTTGAGATAATAATTTCAGAGTTGTATCAGTTTACTATTGCTTCTTCTTTCAATAAGCACATCCTTATTCCAGTGAAACTACATTAAAAGAGAGTTCAGAGTCTCTGAGCTGCTCTTTGTCTCCCATAATGCTCAGTGCCATAGATACTGAGATACCCTGTTCCAGTGAAAAATGGTACCTTCATCTTGGGTGTAGGGATCATGGTGTGGAGAGAACAACAGTTCTGGTTGTTAGCTCTAGATAAAATCTGGACTGGACTAGCAGGGACTCTTGGCTAGCAGAGTAACTCAGCAGTGGTTCTGATGCTGTCCTCACTCTAGAGATACATTGCATTGCTTTTTAGTTGTAAAGTTATAGCTAATAATAAACTACCTAATATTTTATAGTTTAGATTTAGAACAAGGAAGCATCTTGCTAGTTTAGGAAAAGTCAGCCTCAAAAACATCTTTCTTTAAAGAACTTATCAAATACGTCGTAAAGGAGATACAGTTGATACATGCTGTGTGGATTTCCTGTCAGTGAGATCCCCTTAAAAAAGCAGCCAGTCTTTTAAATTAACTTAACAAGGAATAGAAAATAGAAGTAGTTTTCACAGTGGAGGGAGATTGTCAGACGACTTCTGGAACCTATTCTGTCCAACATATTCATAAATGATCTAGAAAAGTGAGCAAACATGGAAATGACAGAGTTTGCTGATGTAAAGTTACTCAGGATAGTAAGGACGAGAACTAGTGAAGAATACTGTGGGAAAGATCATACATGCCTCAACAGCTAAATGTTAAAATGTCAGATGCAATTCAGTGTAGATAAGCATAAAGTGATACACAAGGCAAAAATAACCCAAATTTCAGACATATATGGTCAGCTCTGAGCTGGTGGTTGCAACTCTAGAGTGGCATCTTGAGAATATGATGAGTACTTCCATGAAAAGATAACAACTAGCTCAGCAGCTGAGTAAAAAGTCGCTGGGATGTTTGGAGAGATTATCGGACAAACAGAAAACTTGCTCTATTGTCTATAGAAATCCAGGTACTCTTGCCTCTTGAATACAGCAGCAGTTCTGGCCCTGTTTTGTGGTGTGGTAACAGTTCACCCACACACCCACAAAGGAGCCCAGAGAGGCAGTGGCTGGAAGGGGAGCCCAAATAATACACTGCCAGGCTACTCCCAGGCCTATCACAGGACCCATTCAGTGTCCACAAACCCAGAGGAACACAGTGGCAGGCGGGAACCCAAACTACAGACTCCCTCAGCCCCTGTGTCTGGGCATGGAGCCCATCAAGACAGGTCATCAGGAGGAGCTCTCTGGATCACCTTTTGGACTGAGTGTTACTGCGTAGGGGTGTAGGACATGTTACGGGATGTCAGGAAAAAGCAGTTTGGGATTGCATGGGGCTTATTATGGGATGCTTAAGGGATGAATCAAAGTCAGGGAAAGGGAGGAGATAGGTGATTTGGGGAAGAACAAGTGTGGGAAACTAGAGGGCTAAGGAGATAAAAATGACTCATCACATGTAAATGATTTGGTTGCCTGACTGTGCCCTGCACCTGATCAGCACAATCTGTCCTATTTTATTAAATCCTGTTCTAACTCCTTCCTATTCTGTGTGCATGTGTGTGTACAGGAGTGTGAGTGCAGCAAATGTAGTCAGACCATGAGTCAGAGGGCCCTTTTGTCTGTGCTGCAGCATCTGGAGCGAGTGCAGGTGTGTGACTGTGTGACCACTAGTGACATCCCACTGGATGAGCTGGTGGGGAGGTCAAGTGGCCTGGGAGCAAGGGGTGGATGGGCCAGCTCTGGGTGTGAGACCATCTGTGTGTCTCGAAGGGTGAGAGCAGAGTGGGGGTTGCCTGTTGGGACCTGAGAAGTCCTGGCCAGCTCTATGTGTGTGCCAGCAACTGGGGAGACAGGGATCCAGGCTCATCTACTGGACAGACTGAGTGTCTGAGCCCAATTGCTGGGGAGATCCACCTTGTACATATGTATATAAGTATTCTCACCAGTGGACCTCCATTCTCATCTGGAGAGCAGAGCAGGCTGAGGCCGTTAATGCTGTCTGTGCTCATGTGAGTGCTCTGAGTGTCTGTGAGCTGTATGACCAGCCACGTATATGTGTATATATGTGGTGTATATGTGTGCTCTGTGTGTGTGTCTGCTGGCAATACAGCTCCAGCCTTGCTGCTGGTTGGACCTGGGGACATGGCCTCTCAGGCTGTTGGATCTGGCATATTATCTTTTTACTTTAACAGGTTGCTATTGTGAAAAAGTAAAGTGTAGTAGATGCAATTGAAAAAGTTCATAGGAGAGCAGCAAGTGTGATCAAAGACAGGTAATGTTTTGCATTTAAGGAACCACTGAGCTAAAACTGATACAGGAGCAATGATGTAATGTAAAATAATTTGTAAGAGGATAAGTCATGGAGAGGTAATTATGGAGTGAGTAAGGAATGATAATTTACTGACATTTCCTTTATGAGAACTAAGGACTTGAAACTAGGAGAGAGCAAGTAGTAAACAAGCATAAGGAAATGGTTGTTTATTAAATTTATAGATAAGTGCAAAACTTCTGGCCATGTGACATTTTGTGTGATGATCATGGTCATAGCTTCAAGTGGAGACTGAAGACATTCATAAAAGAGAAATCTACTAAGGTTTAATAAACTCACAGAAATCACTCTTGACTCAGGAAATCCTTGGGCTGCAAACTACAGTCTGGGAGATAACTAATATTCTAATAATCTCTGGAAGATAACTAATTCTATGCAAGTCTTGTTTTTTTGTAGACATATGCTTTTGGCCAACGTTGAATACAAGATACTGTGCTAGTGGGGACTTTGGTCCCAGCTCAGTGTGTTACCTTTTTTCTTGATGTATTGTGCATTTTTGAGGAAATCCACATCTGTCAGAACTGCAGTAAGTAGCATTACAGACCAGCAAGCAGTTTGGCTCTGGATCTCGCGGATAACAGAAGTCCCTGTACACATTAATGCAGTGGTATTAGTCTGTGTGTCCTTGAGATAAGCAAGGACATGACATAAATTTTTGTGGAGTTTTCATTGCATTCTGATGACATGAGCCCTGTTGTAAAGTATTTAAAATGTATTTTAAAAGTAATACTTTTTTTAATTGTCACACAGTACCAAGTGCAGTTAAGTATCTGAACTATAGCAGAAGCTCTGAATCAATAACTGTTTCCTGGCCACCAGCCCACAATATGTTTGATGGATATGTTATTTCAATAAACACTACGGTCTTCAATGAAGAGAAAAAGTTACCTTCTGGTGTAAGGTATGAGGATTACTTTTTAAAAATAGCTGACATGAACTCGAAACATGTTTCACTGTATATTTAAAATAAGTATCCTGCAATGTTATTTTATGTGATATGTATTTGATGGTTTAGTTGATATACATTACTATACCGTGTGAAAAAAAATTGTTTTAAGAACTTAATTTTTTAACAAATTACAAATCTCATATGATATGTATGCAAAGAAGAGCAAACAAAATACTGCAGTGGAGTGAGCACCACTAGAACCTGCGTCATTCTGGATGTTTAAATTAACCTTTTAAGACTTTCTAGTATTTCAGTGTGCTGTGAACCATAGTGTGATGCATCCTATTTAAGATTTTATCAGACTAACATAGTTTTCCACTGACAACATATACACACGTCATATGTAAATAATATCTATAATACTATACAGAATTAACATATATAGATACATGCATTTTTAAAATCCTAAAGAACACAGTTTCTTTCTTTTTTAATCTTTGTAGAATGTACAAATTTGAGAGTCTTCTGCCAGGCACTGATTTTTTAATCAGTGTTGTGACAACCAGTGGATTAAAAAGAAGTCACCCCACCATCCTCAAGATTAACACCTGTAGGTTCATGGTTTATTGATAATTTTTCTTTATTTCAGATAATTACAGTTGTTACATTTTAAGGTATTGTCTAAGAAAAGCTATTCCTTATGAAATGAATGCATTTTAAGAATGGCTGGATTAATGTATATAGGTCTTTCTTTTCAATCTAAACATCCTTGAAAGTTACTAAGAAAATAAAAGCTTTGAAAACACAAATAAATTTCCTCTGTAGTTATTTATATTCTACCAGTAACTGAATCAGCAGTAATATTAGGATGATACAACTTTTCCATAAAAATTTACAAACATTGATTTTATTTCTGATTCTATTGCTAATATGTAGAGGTTAATTTAATTTATTTTATACTCTTCTTCAGTAAATGAAATCTGTTTTGACACTGAACTATAAAATAATGAATTACATTAGTGTCCTCTGTACATGTTAATATATAGATTATTTTGTTACTAAATTTTGCATCCACTCCTGTCTTTACATCAGATCCTGATCCACCATCAGATTTACAGATGTTTGGGCAAGAAGAAAATACAGTCTATTTTTCTTGGAAACTACCAAGAGGAGGATTTGATGTGTTTCAGGTGAGATAAGAATGGGAAGAAACCAATGCAATCCTTTACATATTTTTCTTTTCTCAATGAAATTATCATCCTGTATGTACTGCAAACCCAACAGTAAATATATGCCTTTATAACCCATATAAATATGGGAGTGAAATACTGCTATGGGAGAAGATCAGCTAAATACATACTTCATATTATGTAATAATTTTTTAAAATATTATAAAATTATGCTTTTAAAAGCTTTCAGAAATTGATTTTTCAGCTACAGTGCAATGAAAGATTACAGATCAAGGGTTGAATGCAACTGCAATGTAATCCTTTTTTCTTTCAAAATTTTTAATACAAATTAATTTCATTAAATGGCAAAATAAAACATTCATTCTACAGAGAAGGATCTAATTGTGTTGTTTAGAAAGTTCCAGAATAAAACAACTTTTTTTTTTAATGTAGCAATTTACAAGACAAACCTGCAAACATTTGATACCCCCCATACCCTCCCAGCCTTGGGCACTAAGTAGTTCAGGGGGTTCTGAGTGATAGGTTGAAACTGGACATATATAAGAAAAGCAGTGACTGTTTTTCCTGAATTTGTCTAGTCCTTTATACTTCACAATTTCATTATGCTGTGTTTGAAAGAGTACACATTTTTTGTTTTTATTTAAAACCTGTTATTCTTTAGGTTCTTGTTAGAAATATTAGAAATAGCTAGTACTTCCCTATTCACGATACCCATGCCTTTCTTGCTTTTATAAGTTTTAATTTCTCAGTTGTCTTTTGTGCAGCATTCTTATGTGGAAATTATTCTATGTCTCATTATTTTTTCCTTTAATTTTTCTAAGCCTTTGATATCCTTCTTGAGATTCAGTGCATAACGGAGTTATTAAAAGGTTAATATTAGTGTTCTCTGTTTTGCTTCCTACTACTTTCCTAGGCAATAACATGCTGTCTACCTTTCTGACTACTGTCAGACTTTTGAAAAAACCTCTTCTGTGGACATTTCAATTTGATACTACTCAATTTCACTCAAAATTCATACTTCATTTATAATGATTCTGCTGTGGGAACATCCTTGACCACTGAAACAATTCAGTTTCTATTTTTCACATGGGCTTGTCTATACTGAGTGCTCCCTTTGTACTTTGGTCAGCTAGTGGCCTCCCCAACACCCAGAAAGGCTTATTGTGTGTTAAAATTATTATTTTCATTAGTTATATAATTTTAAAATTGCTCTTCAGTCTCTTTTGGCCTGCTGACCTGTATTTCTGCTCTGCCATGCTTGTTAGTGCTTCTTAAGTTACCTTGCATGAATAGGAGAAGTTTATAGTTTTTATTTTTATTGTTTTGAAATGATCTTCAGTTTTTAAGGATATCTTGTCTTAAAGTAATCATCTTTACAGTTGAAATGGGTTTGTTATTTCTACATTACCCCTACAAACTTTTTGAGCAGTTTATCATGTATTAAAAAAATATTTTAATGTTTTTTTGTACAATAACACTTTTGGGTCCTCCTCATAATTTCCTTTTAATTTGATTGATCATTTTTAAGTATTTATCCTTTTCTAATTAAATGTCACTCTACTGGACTTTTTATACTTACAAAGAAGCTGAGTACTGATTGGTTGGGAGTACTAATGGTTGATATTACAGAGTGGCTTTTCAGCATTTGTAGTTTCAACCATATCCTTTGCAATGCTTAGCACAAAATCTACAGTTATTTTTGTTCTTTCAGTTCTCTGTTCAGAAACAATACATCCTCTGTAGATCATGTTTCACTACAACATTCAACCAGTCTCTCTTTTCTATCCTTTTGCAGTCTGCCTTGTATTATCCTTTACATTTCGCAGTCACTGTATGAACACAGTCATGCAGTCAGTAAAACTTTGTGATAGTAAACTCTTCTTTAAACATGCCATTTAAATCAATAAACATTTCAAGGTGTAGTCTTGTATGGTTAACTTACTTGACTCAGATATTCTTCAGTATGTAACACTACCATGAGACAAAGTACTTTGCTTTAATGGTCTCACACAGAGTTTATACTCCAATATTAGAGTGTCCAATGCTTTTCTTTCCCCTTCCCCATGACTTCAATTATATCCTTATCTAAAACTTGAAATCTGAGTATTAGTATAGTTTCTTGACATTTCTTCTTGCTTCATTAGTGTAGAACTGCATTGATCTGAATAAATAGGAGTAGCCACTTAACATACCCCAGCACAATTTGCTGATGTATCTGGGAGTATTTTTACAAATTTTAAAATGAAATTCAATTATCTTGTTCGTGTTTTGAACCAGTTCAGATATACTTTTGTATGTGGTCAGGTTATTTTTACCATCCTGTGGAAAGTTACTGTCATCTGTAATATTGATCTTTATGGCACAGTGTTATTGTTCAGCATCTCATAGACAAGCAGCCACATTAGACAGTTCTTTGTCTGAATAAATGAGCTTATCTTTAAATATTTAATGAGAAAGGCTTCAGTAGACTGGTTGCTTAGTAAGGTGCACCTGCATAAAAGGGATCATTTTACTAACTGTTTAAAATTAATTATCCTAGCTCACCAACTTTCTATGCAATATATTATAGTCCATAGAGCGAAGAGTGCACAAAAGGTACTTTCCTAACTTGTTTATAATAGATGTAAATCTTTAATCTATAGCTTTGCTTCTAGCATTTTGCAGTGCTGTAATTCTAATAATGTGATGACAGTCTCCAAGATTTAGTGTGTATTAACAGGTATTGTGCTGGTAAAATATACTGGGGGGAATTGGATCATTCCTCCCCAAATGAATAGCAGCTGAACAAAGTGCTTTCAAGTTACTGCCATATGTAGAATATACCTCTTATGTTGGAAGAAGTAACCGGTGGCAGTACAGTACACACTGATGTAGGCAGCTGCAAAATTCTTCATCTCTTAGTACTAACTGCCATGCCTGGGAAACCCATGTGTGCGTGCTGGAGATGCTTGTCTAGAGCCCTCCTCTGCAGGGCAGACACGGTGTGTGCATCTTGCTTTTCACTACTGCAGGTATGAAATGGTCTGCAGTGACAGTCTTCTATGTCCACAGAAAGGACTATCACAGGAATTTTTTTTCTCACCTTAGATCAGAAGGAATCCTCACAGTCTCTAGGAGTTAGGTGCCCACATTTCAATTACTTGGTATCTCCAGCACTTTTATTCTCTACAGTGGCTCTAAACAAGTGAGTTTTCAAGGTATACCAGTGAGCAGCGTTAAGTGGTTGAATCCTTGGGACTCTTTTCAGAATCTCAGCTCTGAATAGTGCATGGATGTTTTTTTGGCTGGTTGGTTTTGTTTGGTTTGTTGGTTTTGGTTTTGGATTTGGGTTGGTTTTTTTTTTGTTAGGCTATTCGTTTTGTTGGGGTTTTTTTGCCAGAAAGGTACAGAGATTTTGGAAATGTCTTCATTTTAGAATTAAAATAAATAATCTCATCCTCTTGTTTAATCCTTAGGCTGCTCTTCTACCCATCAGCTATTCTCATTCTTTCTATCTTGTAGTTAATTGTACAGCTCATCAGTACAGCTGTGTGACTGAGCAGTCAGAGTACACTTTATTATGCTTCCTCCAAGAGCAAAACATGTCACCAGTAAGCCATGACTTAACTTTGCTTCTTCTATCTACTCTTAAAGTCACTTATTTCACCACTGGGCTATTAAGGAGTCTTAGAGTAAGTAGTGGACCAACCTTGTGGAACATAATAGCTTAAGCTATATTCTTGATTGGGGTTTTTTTGTCTTTAAAATGTGGAAAATATTGTAAATATTTTTATATAGACAGTTGGAATCTCTGAACATTACTTTTATGAAGTGAAACAGTCTGATATAAGAAATTATTTTTCTTCCATAGCTTTCATATTGTCTGATGAATAATGAAAAGCTGCTTACCAGAACTGTTTATGAAAGCAGAGCTGTAGTGAAAAATCTGGCCCCTGGGACAGAATACTTATTTCAGTTAAGGACAGTTAAAGGCTTGGATTCCTCTGTGGCTGTGGAGAAAAAAGTCAGCACAAGTAAGGAAATACCTTATAACTTGACTTCTTCTTTTTGAAAATCAGCAAATATTCAGAGACATTTAAATCATTGCATGTAAGTGATTCAAAAGGGTCACACAGTTCAAAATGAAACTTTAATTTTGGGAAGTTCCACTTTCTCTTGTGATAGTTGTTTAAACAGGAGCCTTGTATGTAACTCACTGGGCTGAGGTTGAGTAGTGTAGACATAGTTGCAGATAACTGTTTGAAAAGAGAGGTGGACTCATAAAATTCTTCCCCCTCTAGCAGAATTAAGATCTTGCAAGAATAGCATCCTATACTTGAAGAATCACCTTGCATTTTGTTTACAATTGTTTCTGCATCTCTTAAATTCTTGCAAGCTGCTCATGGTCTAAGATTGGAGGATTGCTCCTGTACAAGGCCACAGAATGCTTAAAAAGTAAGAGGAATTGTGCTTCAGATAGCTTAACAAGATCTAGAAGATTAACCTGTATCTTGCACTCATTTTCTGTCTCTGAGGAAACATGGGTTTTCCAATGCCTCTGTGATACAGCATAAGAAGAGAAGAGTTAGTTTATGACAGATACTTGAAGAAGTAGATTTATATTGGATTCTGGACTGCCAGAACAGATAAAAGTAATCAGAAAATAAATCAACTTGCAGATTTATACACATGAATGTCATAGATCTCCTCCCCTCTTTGATGGATTTTCTGTGATTTGTTTGGAATATAACTTCTTAATGCAGTTAATAGTCAAGGAGGCTCTGCACTTAGTTATTCAAAGATAAGTGAATCTCTGAAAAAAAAGAGATATAGTTCTGCAGATTCTTGTTAATGAAAAGTGCGTCATTGTGGTCCTGATGGTGCTTTTTATCTTTCAAGGAAATATTTTCAAGAGTATTGTGTATGGCTAGATTATGGAGAGTTTTCTCCATCATCTTATGGCAAACCTTTAGGATTGTTTTTGTGCTGAATAATCCAGCCCTTAGTGGGATTATGCTAATTACTATTTTTTAAGAAAACTTCAAACAAGATAAATCAATAATCTGGAAGATTCATTTTTTAGGAGGAATTGAAACATTTTTCTTTTCTAACTGTGGCTGTGCTGCACAGATTAGTGGAGGTCCTATTTGTAAATAATTACCTGTTATTTTATGAATTTTAATATAACCAAAAGAAATATTTAAAAAGGAAAAAAGGGATAATCACTGAGACTATGTGTTTTACTGTATCCCTAAGTGAGCAGAAGAACAGTTTTCTAAAATTATATGGCCTGTGATGTATTTTGGAAAACTTTTAACTGAATAAAATCTCTGCTTCTGTTTACAAAGTGTTCCACTCTCATTCTGTTTCACCAGTGAGGAATGTCACTGTTTTTACAGAAGATCAGATAAGTCTGGAATTTTCTTCCATAAATTACATAGTGCACACAGGAGGTACATCCCCAAGTTTTACCCTGTGCAGCATAATGGCACTGTTTACTGTATAGCCATGCAAACGTACTTCTAAAATTTGTATGAATATTTCATGATGCTATGAACCCTCAAATAATTTAAATAAAACCCATTTATTTCTAAAAGATGGTACTCTTCTTATATTCTAAAGACTGTGCATTAAAGTTTGCTTTATTAATCTGAATAATTTTTCCTGTAGAGCCAGCTGGGATATGCGGTCTGGCATTAAAAATGGTAAATACTTCCTCTGCAACTTTAGTGTGGAATCCAACCAAGACAAACTTCACTTCTTATAAAGCATCTTTATCAAACAACACCTTTATAAAAAGGCTCAGAATTCCAGAAACACTGACTGACTTCAGTGTTACAGGCCTGACTGCTGGGGGCATTTATAACTTCACACTGCAAAGACTAAGAGGAAATATTGAAGGAGCTTCAGCTTTCATTGAAATTGTAGCAGGTCTGTGTGGTTTCTTGCTTTCTTTCCTTGCTGGTGAATGGTATCTGTCAATAACAGTGCACATTTAGCTTTGTAAATCTTGCTGTGTAGAAAAACATCGGAATTTCAAGAGATCTTGCATGTGGTTGTGGACATACATTACTTTAGTCAACCTGCATCCAGTGATAAGCTACCAGAAACATAATTTCTTTAGCTGTGATGCATTTCTTTTGATCATTTTTAGTGTTTTCGTTATTTTTCAGGTCTTATCCTGCAAAGTTACGCATGAGCTGAGTTTTACTTTATCTTTCAGTAGGTTTTATGCAGTAAGTTACACAGGTTTATAAATGTCTGTAGATTTAAGGTTTTAGATTGTAAACGACTCCAAGGATTGTTTCTTACTAGATTTGTGACTAAAACTTAGTGGGGTAAAATCTCAATCTTGACACTGGTGTCTGCAGTTTAATGTAATGTAATAACGTAAAATTCCAATAAAATTTAAAGATCAGAAAGATGCACCAGAACTACCTCAACCAGTTTCTCTTACTACTTTAATATTCTACCTTTTACAGGGCTTTTTGTGGCAATGACATGGTGGTATGAGAGAGACCTGAGAAGTGTTAGAAGTTGTCATTGATTGACTACTTTGACCAAATGTCATGACATTTGTATGTCTGCTTTTGGGATCAGTGCTTGACAGACTGTTGGTGCTTCTGCCTTAGTCAGTGGGACTGAAGCAAGAGGTCAAAGAGAGCCTTTAAAATAAAATGAAGTAGGGGTGAAAATCCTTACATTTGTTTTGAGTTAATGTCTTGAGGGTAAAATTAATAAGAAAAAATCTTGTATGCCTTTTAAAATTTAAATTAGGACTGCAATGCTATAATACTTTAATTGCAATTTTTTTTTTTTCTAATGCAGGTAAGATTTAAGTCAGTTTGGTTGGTCTGATTGTGCTTCCTTTTACTTAAATGTATAGAGATTACATTGTGATGCCAAGCCTGCTGCTTTATAATGGTTAATTTTTGAAAAAATTATCATATTGTATTTTGCACTGCATATTCACTGATGTATCTCTCAACTAATTTTCAGTCCACTCAGAATATACATTGCAGATACTAAGTAGTATTTTCGTAGGTGAAATTGTGAAATTTACAGCAAATTGTTCTGATTATGCTTTACCCAAATATACTGGCTGTGTACTTTATACAAATATGCTGACTACTGCTGGTAAGAAGTGTGCATGCATGTGCATGAAACAGAGAGGAAGTCTGTAGAAAAGCAGGTGCAATGAGGCCTGAGTGAACCACACTCACATATGCACTCCTTGATGACATGGTTAAATCTGCAGGAGAGTAGAGCTGAGGCTTTTTTTCCGTGTCAGTGAGAAGGGTAATTCTCAGTCATGGCACAATAATCTTCCAAGCAGTAGCTTCATGGGACTAAATTTCTCTTTCCATGAGGACATTTTTATGTTCTCTTCTACAGCTGTGTCAGAAGTTATTCAACTGAGGTAAAGAGATGATTTAAGTCGTAACTGTACTCAGAGATTAATCATGGGTCTGTATAAAAAGACCTATAAGTGTAAAATCCAGCTTTAAAGGAAGTTGAGATCCATGGGAATAATAGTGCTGATGATATCAGTAGAACTTGAAATTTATAAAAGTATACTAAAAGGAAGAAATTATGCTCTCAGTTGCACTTGCACACCTCCACATATATTATCGATT
This sequence comes from Athene noctua, assembly GCF_965140245.1. Classification (NCBI taxonomy): domain Eukaryota; kingdom Metazoa; phylum Chordata; class Aves; order Strigiformes; family Strigidae; genus Athene; species Athene noctua. The sequence goes on along the minus strand of NC_134039.1, from coordinate 43,155,353 downwards.
TTTTTTTTGTTCTGTTAGTATTAAAATAAAGCAACAAGTTAAAAATCATACATACAAGACACATGCAGACTAAATATAAAATCTAAAGGTAATATTTTAATATATTAATATTTCAGATAGATTATTTGATGGAAAAACTGGAGTAATCTGAAACAATTCTGCAACTTTGAATAGTCAGTTTAAAGAGTTCATGAAAGATGCATAATCTAAGCAGTTTTACAGTAAATAAGAAAGTAGCGGAGCTCTTTCAGGATGGAAGTGACATGATATTCAGACTGCATGGCTGATATTAGTGTATAAACAGTACTAGAAGATTTAGTCTGAATTCTGAAGAGCCATGTTAGTAACGCAGACAGAGGACAGAGTGTAAGGGTAGTGGTGAATCTGAAGTATGACAAATAGCATCATTGACTGGATTTACTCTGTGAAATAAGAACAGGGACAACTGTGAGCTGTGTGTACTTTCCAAAGTAGAAAGTAGACACATGCACATGACTGTGAATTGCACAGGTGGATAAATTATACAATATTATAAGTGGGTAATGTTTTAATGACCTATTGAGGAAGTAAAATCTGGTTCATTATGAGTCTCAGAATGGATGATAAAGATTTAAAGGTGCATTTAAAGGCAGAAGAAAGTGAGATGGTTGACAAGAGTAGGTGGAAACTTGGCATTAATAAAAGGAGTAAAACATCCAAATTTCACAGACTTAGCTCACTAGACTTCATGGAATTACTGAGATTCCAAATATATGAAAAGTATAAAAGAGTTAACAACCCTATGGCTAGCAACAGAACAAGCACCAGCTGTATCTTGAATTTCAGCTGTAGCACTAGTTATGACAGTAGCAGTGCTAACTTTGAAGTTGAGGACACCAGAAACACCAGAACTGTGCAGGGATTCTTTGTTAACTGAACACGGCAGAGACGCTTGAGCTTGCTCTCTGTGAATGGGGCTGTCGGCGCAGCATAGTTGAGAGATTGTCAACCAAGTCTCAGAGGTAGTATAGCAAGTGTAGTATAATATAATGCTGTATCGTGGCTAATAAGCAATTAACCTCATGTAGCAAGTAAGCTGTTTTTAGATGCTTTTATATTTGGTTGTAACTACTAATATATTTGTAAAGGGGGTTGTTTAATCTTTTATTGCACAATTCTCTTTCAGAACCTGCAAAGCCAGAAGGACTTAAGTTCTTCAATGTTTCATCACATTATTTTTCACTGTATTGGAGACTACAGTATGGACATGTAGACAGATTTCATGTGGATCTTATTCCTGATCATGGTTCTGTTGTTATCCTAGATGTTGGAGTTAGAGAGTATCAAGTATGTGCTTTTATTACAGGACTTGCATGGCCAGCTTTTCCTTATGCACTGTGCTGATGAGGAATCCAAGCTTGCCTCCTTAGCTATTTAATGCAAATACTAATATGAAGGTATTAATGAAAAATTGGTGAGAGCAAATTTCAGCGTCCAGAGTTTGTTACCTAAGAGCGTGTGGTGAATTTACTTTTTTTTTTTAAGTCTGCTAGAAGGATACAGCCAGTCATCCAGGGGTTCATGAATAGTTTAACAAAGGAAGGGCAGAGCTATTGAGTAATACAGACTCATTAATTGTGCACTTGCCAGGAGGATCTGTGCTTAAATCATTAATGCAGGCAACATTTCACTGCTAAGCCATCAAAAAGAAATAGGAGCACTTTTTGATTCTGCTGTCTGAAAATATAATAATATTAACAGAAATAATGGTTGTTCTGGTTGTTTTGCTTTTGTTCTTTATTGGAACTGCTAATATACAGGTATTTTATATAAATGCTTGCTAAAAAGTTGTTAATTATGTTTATTTCAAAAGATGGGGTAGCTTAAGCATCAAAAACCTGTAGGTTTTTTAGGTTGCTTTTGTGTTTATTCTTTCAAAAAGGAATTTTATAATGCTTCATATTTGCTTTGGTAAGGATAATACAGAAAAACCTCTGTAGATACACTGATAGGAGATAAAATTGTTAATTTTGTTGTTCTTTAATACTGAATGTTATACAAATCTTATAGAGGATAGTTAAATAAGATGGCAAAATACTGTACTGTAGATAACAGATGTAAACTACTATTTTTACTATTATAAATACTGTGTATTTCTAAAAGCTTATTAATAGATCACTTTCAATAATGCAGTGCTTAAACTTTTGGGGATTTTTTTCCTTTCCATGATTCTTGGTAAAAGACTTAAATAAATCTATGTCCTATTTCAGGCTGATTTTTCTAATACTACTCCTGGAACAACATACAATGTTACAGTTTCTGCAGTTTCTTCTTCAGTGTACAGTTTACCTGCGAGTAGAACAGTGACAACAAACGTGACAAGTGAGTTAATAATGACTGATGAAATCTTGTTGATTTTTTTGACGGTGCTTTTTTGTATGTATTATATGCACAGTAGTATCTGAGAAATTATAATCAGTTTTGAACTGTCCTTTTTTTTTTTCGTTAGCCATAAAAAATACAGGTATTCTATGAGAGTTTCTCTATCAGATATTTTTAAGAAGCAGCCCTGGTTGTGAGTTGTAGTTGTATTCATCCATCAGCCTGACAATATAAAAAATAAAAAAAAAAGAAAAGAAGAAAAGAAGAAAAAGACTTAAAGGAGAACAATTTATAAGCATTTTTAAAATTTGCTACTGTGTCATGTACATTCATACCCCAATTTGTATGTATAGTGGTAGACTTCGAATACATTTTTAAAAAATGTAGCCTTATCAGATGTGTTTTTGTAAGAGTGCAGTTTACTATTGAATGGTTTTAGGGAAAGGAGCTGAAATTAAGCATGCTAAAATATCTCAAATATTAAATTGGCATTAAACTTTGTTTTGTCCATGAAGGTCTTGAGCATTACATGTTTTACATTCTTGTAGAAGAATGTTCCTGGTGTTCCAAAATTCATTTAATCATTTTTGTAACAGGACTCTAGCCAGCAAAAAGTTTTTCATTTAACAGTACATTAGTTTTCTGTAGTTTTACTGGTTTATGCTGGCAGGTGATTTAATTTCTTTATAGAAGCTGTGAAGGTGTCTCCATTATGTGGAAACTTAAAAACTGTTTTCTGTGTGTGTATATATATATATAAAAAACCAAAACCAATTACTTTGGGTTTTTTTTTTTTTTTTTTTGGTTGGTTTTTTTGTTTTGTTTTTTTTTAGATCCTGGGCCCCCTGTGTTCCTTGCAGGTGAAAGAGTGGGTTCTGCTGGGATTCTTCTGTCATGGAATACACCGCTGCATCCAAATGGGAGAATTCTCTCCTATATCGTTAAATATAAAGAGGTCTGCCCATGGATGCAAACAGCTTATACACAGGTCACAACAAAGCCAGATAGTTTGGAAGTTCTTCTTACCAGTCTTAACCCTGGAACAACTTATGAAATTACGGTAAAAGCTTTACAAATGCCTTTTAATATTTTGAATTCTGATTTATTTAAATCGTGTGAGTTTAGGATAGGTCCATATAGTGTTTTCTGAAGGACATTGCTAATTGTTGTTGCCATATAACAAAATATATTAGCCAGGTATTTGTTTACAGTAGTAGTTTTATGTCTACTTTAAATAATTACCAATCAAAATTTTGTACAAAACGTAGCTTTTTCTATTGATATTCTTATTGACATATGGCATTATCTGGTAAAAAATAAAAAGCAAAGAGTAGAATTTTCAAAATAATTAAAATCCTTTTTCATCTTAATTGAGATTTAATCTTTCAAATCCATGGTGCACCTTGGATATTATGTGTAGATTTCTAAATCATCTCAACCAGATCCAGAAAAGCATGTAGGTACATATTTCTTTCTTTGATTAGTTTAAGAAGGAGTTTTCTTGCCTGAATATCTTTTTAGTTGTAGCCTGTAAACACCTAGCCTAGTTTCCCTAAGCACTGGGAGTTTTACCTAGTGTTATCTCCTGAAATAAAAAATGGCATACCTTTCCATTCCTTTTCCATAGATTTAAATGCCTAGATGTTCACAGTGAGTATCTACTGCCAAAATCAGTACATGTATTTTCATGGCTTCTGTGTGTGAAATTTGTTTACATTTAGGCACTCCTCATCCATCTCTGAACTTTTCAACAATAAATGATTTCAGGTGAACAGAAAGGAACTGCTGTCCTTTTGGCAATATTTGCCAAGCTGTCTTCACCTGACTTACTCTTTCATAAGAGAGGTGCTTCCTCTCAGTATCAAAAATGAAATAAAATTATGTGTTTGATTTGCTTTATTACATATTATGTAATACCATACAGTGCAAAGCTATAAAAAAACCTGAAGTTGACCAGACTAGGAATCGGGCTGTGCAGTGACTCTTTGTAAAGGTGGGGGGTATTTGTGTCTAAGAAAGGAAAAATGTAATTATGCCTGCCATTGTGGGAAAGTTGCTCACTGTGAATCTAGTTGTGATGACCATGCTGATAAAAGCCAGTATATCCACAGCTGGAGAAATGTTTATCCTTTGATGTCCTGCCTCCAGTCATCTGTTAAAAAAAAAAAAAAAAAATAGCACCACACAGAAATAGTTCAGCTACTATTTGAGAAAAGAATTATCACCTAGGCTCTAAGCAGATTAATCTCTTCAGACAGATGAAGTTTGTTAATTTAATTAAGATAATTCAGTTTGCAATTCTGAGTAGATCAGTAGCACTTGTGTGGGGTTCACCATTAAAGGTTTTTCAAATTTCATTCTTTGCTCCATATACGAATCTTCCCCGGGAAAACTGTGGAATGTTTGAAGTAATTTGTTTTACTTAGCAATAACTTGCCCCTTTTTGGTATATATGGGCAAATACGTATATATATGTATATATATAAATATATGGCTGGTGCCTGACACATTGATCTTCGAGCAGAATTTGACTCAGGAAAATTACTTGTGACCCAACAACCTCTGTCTAGCAGGGACCACACGGCTTTTCTCATGAGTGAATAAAAATCTGTTGGCAAGCTAAGGGTTGTTACATTACCTACTGCTTTGGTGGGCGCCCTGACCGTCTGACCCACGAGCAACCTTGCAGATTCAATAACAACTGAGGTGGAAACACTTTTTCTACGTCACAGATGTGACCAAAAAGAAACATTACATGTTTTCCTTCTCATGAGCAATTTCTTGTGGTTCTTTTGTTTGTTTTTTTCACTCTGTTGTGATTTAAAAGTAGTCCTTAATTTTTGCATAGGTGAAAATTCTTATTGTTTTAGGGTACCTGGCTTGGTCCTGTTGTGAAATTCTTTCTGGTAATACTGTGACAGTAGAGTTCAACAAAGCCTATAAGCTTTGAATATGGGTTTCCAATCTGTTTGTAACAGCCCAGTCTTAATTTCTTTACGTCTAATGAAAAAAGCATTTTTAAAGAAATAGCAGTTACAAGTGATAATTTGTTAAATCCTGGAGAGTTATGAATAATTTTGAACATCTTATCATTGATATTTTTGTAAAAATATGCATTCAAGGTTTTTTCCTAAACTTAAATAGTTAGTGGCCATATACTTCAGAGCCTAAAAATTAATACTCCTTCCAAATGTGAACTGCTGCTCCTTGAACTTTGGATAGTGTTTTGTTATCTGCATAATAATCTTGTCCTTCTTAAATGTTTCCAAGCTTTTTTTAAATAATGGCTCTTTGTGGCAGTGATCTCTAGAAGCTAACAGTATATTGTGTAAGCATTTATTTTGATTTATCTTCAAAGCTAATCTGTGTGTGTAGCTGACACCTTTACCATGCAAGTTTTTGCATACTTATGTCAGAGTAACTTTAAGATCCTTTGAAACTACACGTATGAGACAGGGATTTCCTGTCTTAATACTATTTTTCCTTTCTGGACCCTTTCTACAATATGTACTTTGAGATGAAATAACAAAATGTCAGTGTTCAGGTGAGGACATACTTTTAGATGTATATAATGCAATTTTAATACTGTCAGAATTTTCTGATTGCCTGTCAAGCACCTGAAGATTTCCAGGTAATTTCCTCAGCTATTGCAATTACTGTAGAATTCATCAGTGCTGAAGGATGTTTCAAGTTATTCTCTCTGTGACACAGAAGTAGGTAGGGTTCTGGGGAGGAGGTGGTTGTATGGCTTAAGGGAAGGAGATGCCCAGTGGTACAGATTCTCCTTCACCAAGCAGAGCATGCACTGCCCTGGGAAGTGGTCATAAGTATATACATCCTTTTACATCCTAGATTAAGTCTTCAATGTTACCTTTGCTGTAGTTTGTCTGCTGTGGCTTAGTACTTTTGTTTAAATAGCTTTACAGTCTTCTGAAAGATGCCCAGTTTAGTCGTGAGAAGTAATTAGAACAATTCTTTCTGGCCTGCTGGCTTCTTCCACTCTCTTTGCCCTTCATTATCACCTGCATGCTGTCTGTTGCTTTTACTATGATCCACACATAGTTTTGCATATCTGCCCCTTTTCACCCTGCTTTCCCCATAGACTGCACCACCAGCTCAGCACCTCCATCATGCCTTTGTTACCTGACACTGATGGGAGGGTACAACTCTGCCAGCTTTAACGTTCCTGGTGAGCTTTTCGCTTTGCTGCTTCTTTCACACACCCCTCACCATCACTGTTGGAATTTTGCTTATGTTTTACTTTTGTTGTCTCTGTCACTTTTTTTCAAAATAAGGAGTCAGGCTTCATTCTTCTTTCTTTGTAAGTATTGCATGTCATGGCCCATCACTGAGTTGAATTGTCAGTAAGTCCTATATTGCAGAGTAAATTGCATTGTTATTGCATTTATCTCCATAAATTCTACAAAAGTCTCAATGTACTGCCCTTTCACGGGAAGACTCTGCTATGATCATGAGCATTGAGGCACATCCACCATAAAGTGCATCCACAATTCTGTGACCTGTTGTCTTTCTGCCAAAAGACATGCTTTCCTCAGGTTTCTGCTCCGAAGGAGGCTGACCTGCTTTTGCTATTCTTCAGGAGTTCAAGAAATAAAAGAGAACCTATTTTCCTTTTTGCTCTTTTAAGTTATAGTACAAGTATAATAGGAATGAGGAAGCTGGTTTAAGTGAATTGTGGTAAGGAAACGGAGTGTTACTGATGTCATTCTTGCTGTTGACTTTAGCATAAAATAGGGACTCAGCACTTTTGAAGTGTGGATATTCACACAGGGTTTTTTCAATTTCTTACACCATTTCATAATTTTTCCACTTTATTTTTTCACATTTATATGTTGAGTAGGAATTAAACAATACAGCTATAAAAGGCATGTTCGTGTGTATAGTTTTTAAAGCTAGAAGGTGAATCTCTGTGTATCCTTAAGATTTTCATAGTCCCCGGAACTAGATATCCTATAGATTCTCTAATGTGGCGCTTTTTTTTTTTTTTTTTTTCTGTAGGTTGCTGCTGAGAACAGTGCTGGTGTTGGAGTATATAGTGATCCTTTTCTTTTTCAGACTGCAGAAAGTGGTAATTTTAATAAGGCTGCTACTTACTTTAATTAAAGCTGCTCTAATTTGTTCAAATAAAGTATCCATGCACATTTTATTCTTGAACAACTTCTGATGCATTTAGAACAAAATCCTAATTATTTTTTTATTCTCTTACTCAGTGGAAAAGGTGCAATTTGCTCATATTTGCTAAAGGTCCTATTTGCTAATAACAGCATTTAGGGTGTGCACATATGAGGGTTTCTTATATGCAAAGTCTGTTTCTGTTGGGGTTTTCCTGTACCAGTTTGTAGGTAGGCTGCTTCCAGTAAGCAAGGTCACAGGTTGAACAGAGCTACCTATCATATGGACCCATCTGCTGTTGCCTGCAGCAGTACGAGACAGACTTTGTTGTGCGATCAACACTGGCACTACCTACTTATGTCAAACCATATTTGTTTAGTGCTGGAGTCAACTGCCTTCTCTAAGAGGCCCAGCACAGAATGTATTTTACTAAGTTTTTACTTTTTAATTCTGAAGAGAAAAAAAGTAATACATGGCTGAAATGAAAATTTTACTTTATGGTTTTGAAGATTAAAAAGTAATAATTACACTCGTATTTGCATAATCTTTATTAATTTAGTGTTTGTAGTCTCACTTATGCTTCAGGAGCAGTTGTGCCTTGGCTGAAGAGCTGGCACCAGGCCAGTTATGCTAGGGTGAATCAGTCTCAGTGGAATATAGTATTTGGGCTGCCATGGCAGTGACTGTCCCTCTGTATTTAGGAATCCTGGTTGGTTTCTGTAGCTGTGCAAACTGCAGAATGCCACACCTCAGTTAATACCAGGAAATCATCACTCTGCATGAGATTTCTGAGATAATGCAGTGATTTATGAAAACAAATATAAGAAGGGGTAGTAAGCTTGCCACATGGAGCAATGGAAAGTCATTATCCTTCATTATTCTTTGTACGTTGTTGCTGGTAGAGAACCGTATTTCCATGAAATTTATTTACTCATGTTTGACAGAGGATAACACTAACATTTCTCCATATGAGAACATTAGATTTTTACTTTTCGATGCATTTCTGTTTAGATTTTTATTAAAGCTAAAATCCCTTATTATAAATGTAATTGGAAGATTGCTTCGAATTCTAGGTGGGAGTTATGTGTCACTGATACTACATTTGTACTTTTACCTTCTCAGCTTTTTTTTTTTTTTAAAAAAGCTATTGCTTTGATGGTTAAAGAAAGCCCAACATCTTGATCAACATGTAGAGGTGCAGTTTAAAGTAGGAAAGTTAGCCAGAAGATATGATTATTTAAATATAGAGGCTGTAGTCTGGGAGGAGGCGGAAGGAGTTGAAAGGTCAGCAAAAGATTCAGCAGGGCCTAAGTAAGAACTAAGTATGAGGCTTGGAGGACCTGTCTGAATTCACCTGTGGAAGATCTGTAATTGTGGACAGTTGTATATTTTTGAGGCAGCTTAACCATTTTCTACTTAGTACTAAGTCTAGCTGTTGCAGGAACTGCTGCTGACTGTGCCATGCAGACAGGACTAAGAGAGAGCCACAGTGCTCTAATTCACAGGAGAGTTCAGACAACATGTGAAAACTTGTTTAGATGCTGCATCCCATTCCTCTGTTCTGTAATTAGTACAGATGCTCTGACAAAAGGCCTTGGAAACCATCACTGATACAAAGAATACAATTTCTGCAGTAATAGTGAATATTCAAATTGATCTATTAAAGCTACCAAAATTGATATCCAGCTGAAAAGATGACACACGTGAAGTGAAAGAAAACACTCCATGCTATTACATGATCTTAAACAAACAAAAATGGTCAAAAATTTGCTGCTTCTGACACAGTAGATGAGTTGCTTCTAGGAATAATATTTTTAAGTTGACCAAACCAATTACTATATTATTACGAGACTGAAATTATTGTATTTCTCACATTAGGTTGGAAATGAGCTGGTTGCATATCAACACTTCACATGTGTTTGTGAATGGTTGTTACTTATTTGCTTCAGGCTTTGGAAGCTAGAAATGGCATTACCAAAAAAAGGGATTTTATTTTTTTCCAGTGCTGAGAAGAAAAGTGTGTCTCACTGCTTTTGTTTGTTTTGTTTTCAAGCTCCAGGTAAAGTAGTGAATCTCACAGTTGAAGCCTTAAATTATTCAGCTGTAAATCTGATCTGGTTTCTCCCTCGTCAACCAAATGGAAAGATAACTAGTTTCAAGATTAGTGTGAAACATGCAAGAAGTGGAATTGTAGTGAAAGATGTCTTGGTTAAAGTAGAGGACCTTCTGTCTGGGAGGTTACCAGAATGTAATGTAAGTGCTATAAACCTTTTAAATTAGAAATAGACTCAAGCCACATAATATAGTTTTACATTTGAATTTTAAGACATAAAAAATTTGGAGGCTTGCTTTTCAGAACAAACACAAATACTTTACACACTTAGGCCCAAGGCAGGATATAATGGTTGAAGAAAAACATTTCTCTTCAAAATAATTTAAATGGAATGCTTTTCCTTGAAAAGCTCAGTTTAATCAAAGTAAAAATGTTAAAAAAGGTTCAATTTGATATGTTTTTAACAGAAAATAATGAAATAGATAATTTTGAATTTTTTCAGCTTTCGATTTTTACATTTTGTTTTATACAGCATTCAGTTAGAAAAAGCAAGAATTGGTGTGGGGTTTTTTTGTCAGTGCTGACATATAATAATGTTAATATTTTTATATATAGTATCATAATGTTTTTTATATTTTAAATGTGTGCTTTATTCTGTGTATCACATTCCAACATTGTTTAAATACTTTTCATATCAAAATAAAAAGACCCGTCATTAGCAGAGTGATTTTTAAAAAGATGTTTGTAGTCTGAGTTGTTCTTACAAGAAGCATTAATTGAAAATTTTCTGAATTTTGACTATTCATTGGATTCAAACCTGTAACCAATCTATACCTTTCAGAATTTCTTGAAGAAAATTTTCTGGTATTTCTTTTCCTTTTCCTCTTTATTCTGAGCAGAGTCTTATGATTACTTGGATGTCAAGATTTTATTTTGAAGATCGTTTTAGACATCATAGAGGTTCCCAACATCAGGCTGATTTAATTCAGCACTGAGAAGGGAGACTGGCACCTACTGAGTCATAAGCATTGGTTACTGTGTGTCTCCTGACAGTATGGATGAGGAAACACTTTTCTGGTCTTATCCATGATAATTGGATATATGTATGCTATATATGTATACACATGTGCATGCATATAATGTACATGTGATGTAGAAGGACCTCACTCAGGGACTTCTTCAGAGAGAGACTGAACATTGAAAATGATATCTGGGAATAATTAAATGAATCATAGAGAGTTACTTCTGTTCAGTCAGATTTGAGATCTTTCAGGATAAGGCAAGAAACTGTAATACTTTCACTAACTGTACTAAGAATGTCAACTAATGAAAAGGTAACCTAAATTTGGAGATTGAAGTATAAAAAGAGAACCAATTTAGGGTAATTTAATTTCAGAGATGGTCTGCCTTTTTTGATCTATGTATATTTACAGTTATAGGTTATAGATGCAGCTTATCGTGTTTCATATGTTGTCTTTTTGTAGGATAACAGTGAATCATTTTTGTGGAGTACTACCACTCCTTCAACGACTTTTGGCAAATCCACAATTCCTTCACGGACTACGGTTACACCAATTACAGAGGCACTGAGTCAAATGAGCTCTGTTTGGAATGAACCAATTAGTTTTGTTATAACTAACCTCAGGCCATATACTACCTATCTTTTTGAAGTCTCTGCAGTTACCACTGAAGCAGGCTACATTGACAGTGCAATTGTCCGGACACCAGAATCAGGTATATACTGCTTTCAAATGGAAATAAAGTTCTCTGATTTATATGGTAACTTCAGAATACCAGTTTGCAGTTATGTTGCAAGATACTTTAGTCTGAATATATCTTTATCTGTATTATGCTCTTGTACTTGCATAATTACTTAATTTTACTTGCGGGAATCAACTGTAAGTGTATATAACTGTTAATATATCTAATAATGTATAGTGAGGGGAAGTTCAGTTTTTATTAAAAGTCAGAGATACCAAAGTATGCTCAGGACAGATCAAATTTTATGAAAAACTGAGGGTAATTTAAGAACTGCAATTAATGGAAGGAGAATTAAAAGTACAGATTCAGGGAAAAGGTGTCAGGCATAGTATTCAAAAAGCAGGTGTATTGTGTACACTTAGAGCTTCTTTGCCTTTGTGGAAAAATAAACAGTATAAAGAAAACTCCTGTCCCGTGGTTCCTCAATCTGGACCTATTGCAGAAAGTTGTTCAGTGCTGAAGAAATCTTTAAACACTAGGAAAGTTGATTTTGGTTTATCTGCAATGCACTGAGAAGTTAGAATTGGAAACAAAGGTTGTCCGGGAGCAGGAGTTCTATAATGGCTTAGGTAGTGGGCAAACATCATATAGTGGAGCCATACCAAAAAGGTGTTCTAAAGGAATGTTATTCTGGCTTTCCATTTGCTAGTGCATCATTCTTTTGCCTGACACAGTTTGATGTTACTGGGTTCCCCTTTCATACATCCAGAATTCATAGCGCTATTCAGATTGAAAGAAATTTAATTGCCTCTTAGCACTGTTCATTTGAATTGCTTTGCTAGAATTAAAATATCCTTAGTTTGCTGTTCTGTCTAGGGCTAATAAAGTTTTGTCTAGTTTCTGTTCTAATGGTCTCAGGGCTAATTTCCAGTTTGTTTTAACCCTGTTAACATCCTAGGATAAATGCACTGGTAAGTGATGAAAAGTTTACACAATGGAATTTAGTTCTGCCACATACCTAGGAAGATGTCAACTGTTTGAAAGATAAGATCTTCAGTCATTGTGTATTGGGTGCCTGTACCCCCAGGGTTTGTCCATTAAAGCAGGGTCTGGGAAGAGGGAGGTTGGCTTAGGGATCACTGTGGGCGGATGCATGGTGTGCACAGGGCCACCGGCACGGTCAGCCCTCGTGGCCCAAGCCGTAGCAGGTCCTTCTTCTTAGGACCACACTGGTACACCCAAGCTTCTGGATCCACCTCTACTAGATCTTCACCTTATGAGCATTTAGGTGCCTGTTAAACTGTTCCCTTGAGAGTGCTGTATGCCTGCATGCCAAAGAACCCTGTTCTGGGCCTGGCCATAGAGTTGATTGGTGATTTGTTAGGAAGGCATTAGGAGTTAATAGATGTTTTTCCTCATTATTTTTATTTTTTTACCTTTCATTTGCCTCAGTGGGAAAGGTGTTTTTACATGCTAAATTTTGTATTTATCTATACAGACTATATAGGAGAATCATAATTTAGGAATGTTGCTTTGCAATTATTGTGAACAGTTCCTCCTTCAGTATCAAGGACCATCATTCAAGTGTCTCTGTGATTATTGAAATGAACTTCCCTTCTCCAAATGTCTTGGTTCTTACAAGAGTCTTTTTAGTGCCACACTAGCCTCCCCCTCCAAGTTACCAGTTTCTCATACGGCCAAAACCTCACATTTCATTCCTCCACTGGAGTGTCTGAGATGAGGCTTGAGGGAGAGGAACTGATATAGTTTGTGATAGCAGGTGGGAGAATGGAGAGCACATTTATTTCAAATATCACTTTCCTACTCACATGGGAGCATGACACAGAGTTGTTGTCATGCCCATTTCGTCACACAGAAGAAGATGATATATGTCCTTACTGTATAGCTCATTGATGTTCCACTTAAAAATGCTTACAATTATTTCTGTTCCCTCCAGCCAGAATTTTATGAGATATGCTGAAGCTCTCCTGTGTTCCTGACAAAGATATTTTTCTTCCTTTGGTTTTTGAAAAAGAGGCTATTTATTTAAAGTATTTTAAAATGCTTCATTATATGTATTTGTTTACGAAATATAAAATATTTTTTGAAAAAATACCTCAGCATGCAGGTATTTCCTTTGCAGGGATGACTGTCAAGGGGAGGATACTTCTACAAAGAGAAAAAGATTTAAACTTGAAAAAAAAGTGGACTCATAAGATAATACTTGTGTGCAATTGTAGCTGATACAATTTGCATAAGTAGTCACTACTGACCAATCTATTGCATATCTTTCAGGAATGATCAGATTTTTCATTTCTCGCATTTGTACATTAGTTTTTACAAAAGACTGTAGGACTTTTTAAAGAGTAATATGTTAGTTAACTTACATATTTGTTTACAGGGTCAGTCTATATCTCCATATTGGCTTAAATCTCACACATGACATATCAAGACCTGATTTTCATAGAAATTTGTATCAAGCAGTTCCCATAAGTTTACTTGCATATGCAGCATTTTTAAAATCAGGTTTGTTTTTACTCCATATGGATGTACAAAATTCCCCCTCCTTTAGTTGTTTTGGGATTCAGATTTTAATCTCTGTGATAATATCTCATTAATTTATCAGTGCAGTAAGGTATACTTTAGAAAGGGCAGGGGTCGGATTGCATAATCACTTGAGTATTGGAGTAATTTAATATATGTGAATAGTTTCATGAAAATAGAAAATTACTCATGTATGTAATGTTTTTGCAAGCTTAATTGGTTCCAGGGTTACCTTTTTGGATAGCAATGTATATCATTATTGTTGTCAGAAATCTTCAATATGAAATATTGTCTATGTGAAAGAAGAACCTATTCAAGGAAGAAAAAATGTACCTGATGTGAGCTCTGTATTGCTAAGCCTCACAGTCATATTTGAACATCATCTATATGTAATGGCTGTCATGATGAATTCCATGCTAAACTTGGTAGAATCTCTGCCTTTGTCTTTTAAGGACTGTTTGCATACTACCAGCTCTCTTGATACCTTTTGTGAGCATTACTTTAAAAAATAAATTAAATAAAATTAATTCATTTTTGATGGGATGTGCTTTTAATGTAGCTTCCCTTCAGAATATTTAATGTTTATCTTTAAAAAGAATTATATGATATGTGGTTCTTGGAAATCCTATATAAATTATTTTATGTTCATAGACTTTTTCCAATATTGTTTAAGTTCCAGAGGATCCACCACAAAATTTTGCCAAGAGCAACATTACAGCAAAGTCTTTTGCAGTGATGTGGGACCCACCAACCATAGTAACAGGAAAGTTTAGTTACAGAGTTGAGCTGTATGGACCATCTGGTAAGTCTGAATTAATGTCTTTATTTCTTTTTCTTTTTTGTGCTTATTTCCTTACGCTTGCATTCTTAGTGTCCCTGCCAATCAAAAATGAATATTTGAAAGCAGTGCTATGTATACTTTTTACTATTAGAATTTTTAATAGTTTTTAGATTACTTTTAAGGGAAAAGTCTGTCCATCGTGAGGAAGAATATGCAATTAAATTCACACGGGATATTCTGAAGAGTGGAGGAAGCTAACTTTCCTCACTCTTTCAGAGAGATGACAGGCTAAGCTTGCAGCTGAATGAGGGTGTTTATCCAAATAATTCTGTATCTTACCTTTACTCTTTTCTCCTGTTAAAGATTTCTGGAGGATTTTAATTCCTGCGTAGTATATAATCAACTGTATGAGTTTGTTTTGATGGTTTTGTAATTTTTTTAACTCAGACATATATGTATAAAGAAATTATATAATTGCCTGTAGTTACATAAGAAGTTAATGAGCTGTATAGTAATGTTTTTAGGGACGACATAGGAAAAGCAATAGAAATTAATTTATAAACACACACCCTCCCCTTCCTTTTAAAACTTGTGCCTTCTTGAGGTGGCTTTTTTGTTTGTTTTTTGTTTGTTTGTTTGTTTGTTTTTTTCCCCCAGATATTCAGTACTATTTCCGTGAAGTTGATGCCAAATTAGCTTTTCACAAACAAATCTGGCTTTTCATCGTTCATCATCCTGGAAGGTAGCTGTGGATTCTTTATTTTTGAGCTAAAATATCGTCATTTTTCATTCCAGGTCATATTCTGGATAACAGCACAAAAGATCATAAATTTGCATTTAGTAACCTTGTGCCGTTTACAACATATGATGTGTACATCAGTGCTGAGACAAGTGCTGGGGTGGGGCCAAAGACTAACCTTACAGTTTTCACTCCTGCAGATGGTAAGTAAGCAAAGAGAAGTGAAGTAAACAGACTATAAATGATAACTGGTTTCAGTTTTCCCTTCAGAGGCTTTTAGGTACTTTGCAAAGGAAAGAAGGGGTGTGTTATAAGAGAGAAATAAAAAGCTAATGAAAGAAATTAGCTAAAAATTTATCACATCGATTTATTTCTCCATTTTTTGATGAGTTCATATGCTGTCACTAAACTACTCGCTATCAGAAGCCTTCACAGATTTGAAAGAAACGTAGTTTCTGCCTGAATGAAAGTAGTTATTTTTAGATATGGTAATTAAATTGCAGGTCCCGCCAGTACCCATTAGATGGCAGCAAGTGGAAAAGAAACAACAGCGCACGATTCCCCACGGCTCGTTAGTTCAGCCCAAATTTTTTTATTAAACATCTCATTTGACTAATTTTCACCAAATCCAAGGTCCCACACCAGTCTCTAATGAAGCCACCTTTACCAGGGACCACAGCTCTGAGGCAGACCCAACATCAAGATCTTGTCTTGGGGCAGTTCAGCCCCTGAGCCATCTACTCTGTTGTCTGGGAGTTTTGGCTGCCAGTAGTTGACTCACCAGGTGAGTCCTTTGCTGTATTGAAATGCAGTTTTATGTTACATGTGTGTGAGATTGTGCAGGATCTGCATCTGAGGATGCAACCAGAAAAAATTAAGAGTCAGTGTGTAATAGGCAGGCAGTTTCACGATGGTTATTTCTGTATTATGTTTATGCCACACAGCACAAATTTAGAAAATCTCTCAGTCAGTGATTGCTGCAATGCTTGCTGTCAAGGTGTAGCAGCAGGAGGAACACCTATCCTTATTTATCATATTCTTTCCTGAAGTATCTGCTTTTCTCGGCTCTCAGAGACAATTTCCAGGGATGGCCTGCCTCAGTACAATCATGCTCATCTGTCTAAACTCACTGGCAGAAGCCAAAGGGGATTTTGGTGGGTTTGGGTATTTTTTTTAGAGTGACATAGAATGTCTCATTTTAATGCCAAATCTACAAATATTCGTTATACAAGTAATTTCAAGTTTGTCTTTTTCTGAGGTATATTAGGAAAGAATATTTTTCATATCAAATATGAATATTGTTCTATTGAATATAAATGTATCTAGTCTCTGGCAGTCCTATGCAAAGTACACTATCATTATTACTGCATAGGTAAAGAAGAAATTGAACCAAAATCTGTTATAAAAGGGAAGTGAGCAAGATGTATCATGTTCATTATTTTTTCCAGCTTTTTACTTCAGGTTTTGATGAATTTAGAACTAAGCTTTCATTTTTGGTATACTTGAGATTCTATATAGGAAGCTAGCAAAGGTCTGCTTGCTTCCAGTGCACTGACTTCAGTGGACCTATCCTGATTTACATCTTGTTAGGATCTGACCATATTCATACATAAGTCATATATGTCAAAAAAATCTGTGTGATTATTTTTAGAAGTGTAACTTGTTTGCTTAGAAAGCATGTGAAGTAACTGTCTACCTGCACAGGACTAACTCAAAAGATAAGGACATGAAACTTGATTAAATGCTTATTGTACTTTGCATGCAGTGCTGAAAAAGTTTGTAATAAGCACAAATGTTTAATTAAATCAAGTTTTTCTTGAATATTCAGTCCCAGGTGCTGTATCAAATTTACATCTAGCAGAAGTGGAGGCCACATATATAAAAATTGCTTGGAGGAAGCCAGGACAACCTAATGGAATCATTACCCAGTACAGAGTTAAAGTACATCTGCAGGAAACAGAAGTGATTCTGGAAAACACTGTCCTTGAAGGAAAAAATAAGGTATTCAGGGTTTTTTTAATATGGATTTCTTTGCTAGATTAAATTTGCTTCTCTGCCTTATCTGATAGGTACAGAATGCGGAATTAGCCACCACAGAGGAGTTGACAATGCTTTCAAAAGCCACCTTCCTCACCCTACCCTCTTTCTCTGGCTGGGTTTTAAAGAGGTTCCAACAATGCTCTTTCTACAACAGGAAAACAATAAATGATTCTTGTAGAATGATCCAAACTGTCTTAGCTACTGAAGACAGAAGCCATAGCCCAGTCTTGTGCTTTCTAGCCCTTGAGTTCTTTGCAGCATAGGGTGACCTAGCAGTAAGATTTAGGTGCCTAGATTGATACATAGCCACTAAGGCAGACTCCTAGAAGATGCAGGTATGAATCCTATGGACAAGTCAATTCAACAGAAGTCTCCCAAGGCTGGTTAAATTCTCTGCTTGCAAGGCAAACAGCCCTAGACTTTCTGCCCCCATCTGTATCCCTGAATGTACGTCTGACACTACATGCTGAACTCCATGCTATGGTTGTATACTAAGGAAATCTGTGCACATCTATTGGATCAGATCTTGTAGAGGATGTATGCTGTCAGTCAGTCTAGCTTCTGGATTTTGGGTGCCAATATGCTCTACATGCTTAGACGGGGCAGCTCTGAGCATGCAGTACGGAACTGTAGACCCCTAGCAAACCTTGAACTCAGGATTGAGTGCTTTCTGAGGTAGGGCTTTTTGGTCTGAACTTTGAACATAGGTTGCCCAAAGTTTGCAAAATTCCTTTTTTCAGATAATGGTGTCTTTTTCTGGATCTGACATAGAATCTAAGTTTTTGATGTAGAGCTGAATGAAGGAGTTAATTTTCAAGTTGAATGGTATACATTAAATAGAGCCCTGGAGCCAAACAATAAATAAGGAGTAACGGGGAAAAAAATGAGGATAAAGATCCATTCATTAAACCAGGCAGACATCCTTGGAAAATGAAAGTATATAACTCTGTAATTAAAGATCGTATCATAGTACAGACACAGAAAAAAGGGAAGTTGTCTGCACAGACATGTTTTAATGATGGGATTTCCTAATTTTCAAGTTCTTAGTGTAGCATCATTGCTGCTTTATTATAGTTTATGAATCTAATTTTCTAATTAAAAACCAAATCAAATCATAATAAATATTACTTTATTTAGAACCCCATTAACACAAGCTTTGAACATCTACAGGATTTGAACTGTCAGATCCACAGTGCTAACAGTACTCAATAACTAGTAGCAATAAAAAGCTGTTGTCTTATATCTGGAAAAGCCTCAGAAGCCAAAAAGTATTTCCACATGGATTACTATTTTGCTCTAAAATGCTGGTGAGGATGAGGCATATATAGCTTTTGCCTGTTGGTATTTAGGTCAGACCGATGCTATATCTCTGCCTGTGGTTAACACCCCCCCATAGTTAAAGCAGTAAAAAAGCTGCTTTGCTCTCTCTCCACCCAGAGTCTGTAGGGAGAGAGCTAATGTGTATTAGTTACATCACTGTAAAAGCATCTCTTTCTGGCAGTGAAGTGGGCTGTATGTGTGAGTGGGGAGTGTTCACAGATGACAGCAGAACAATTTAGAGACACTGGAGTGCTGGATTCTGTCCCAGATCCTGAAGGGGCATAATGATCTAGGAGTTACACACCATTCTGTACCTATGCTTTAATCGCTTTCTCTTTTCTCTTCTGCTTTTGTTTTTCCTCCCTTTGTAGTTCTTGCTCCCCTTATACCTACTGCCATTCCTTTCCAACATTTGTCTTTTGCTCCTTCTGTCCTATGGACCTCTATATCACTTACCTCCTTTTCACTTTCCCTTTTCACATATATACTCCCTTATTTTCCCTCTCCCCTTATTTCATTAGCTTCTGTCCCATTATTCCCTCTCAGTGATCTAGTCAACCTGTTACTCCTTTTCTTCAGGGCCTAGTAGGGGCATCTGAAGCCCTCTTGTTTTCAGTGCCTGCAACCCTGTTTCAGAACATGTACAAGTGGAATCTCCTAAGCTCAAACGTGTGTCTATTCAATAAAATTTCAAGGACATAGCATTAAAGACCTTGGTCTAAAATTGCCACTTTACTATAAAAAAACATATTTTAAAAGGTTAAAAAAAAGAATGTGGTGTTTATTTGAACAATAAAAATTAATAAAAGGTTGTAGGCTACTGGCAGCTGAGTCTTTTTCATTAGAAAATATTGTATTTTGCAAAGTTACTGTTGGAAAGATAATGTTTGCATGCCAACATTTATGTAGTCTGTGTATATATATATATATATATATATGCACAAACACACAAACACTATTTCTATATTGTATATAAATGTCATTAAATTAGTGATTACAAGTTTTGTGATTTATTTTTATATTTCTAATTTCTAGTATTTGATTGATTCTTTGCAACCATACATGATAAATGAAAACATCAAACCTTCTCCCACATGGAATTCAATGGAAACAGCCAATGAATTATATGAAGGTTCAGCTGAAATGTTTTCCAGCATTCAGACAGCTTCCCCAGTAATATTTACAAGTGTATCTGGTGATAATTTGCCTCCTATAAATGGAGCTGCAAAATTACATTCTGCTATGGGTAAGATATTTTAGGGTATTTTTCTACCTGCTCCTTTGTTCTGAAGGACCTCCATCATTGTCCCAGATATGATCTTTAGCACATGGTTCAAGCAAATTATAAATGGGTCATTTGTTGGAGTCAGATTATTTTACTACCAAATAACCTTCTGAAGCAAATGGGAATGCCACACAGGCAGGAACTAGCCCCTTGTCACCTAGCTGACCTTCTTCCTAGTGAAAGGAGCACCCGAAAGCCATCAGCCAAGCTGCATAGACAATCAGTTATTACAGTTGCCAAAGCAGGTGTGATTGTCAGGGATTAACATATCTCCAAGCCCTTCAGAGACCTTGATTTTTCTAAGCCTTTTGACTAATAGGTTTTCAAATGTCAGTGAAGGTAAATAGGTCAAAAAGTTACAACTTTGCTATATGAGTGACAAACAGGTGGAGATGACCCCATGACATGGTGATGTCATTAGTGTGTACACTTGTTCTGTATTATCAATGGACCAGTGTTTCTTTACCAAGTATGGATATTTGCAAATCATTAAGCAGACCTCAGCTGACAGGCAGGGACTTAAAATACCAGTCAATTTTTACAGTGAATTTTGAACAGTGGGGAGAAAGTCAATTTTTTATGTTTTGAATTTTTTATTAAAGTCACCAAATGCTCCATGTACACCAGTATCTAAAACCAGAATTTAATCCATTAGTTTAAACTACAGTGGATCTTTTCTGTACTATATTAATCCTGAAGAATCTTCTTTGTCATACGAGAAAACTTACAGTGCTTTAAATGTGAATCTTCTTTTTACGGCCTCATTCAGCTTGAGGTATTGAGTTGCTAAAAGATGTCTGTGTTGCTGAAGAATTGACTTCAGATAGCATCTGTTGTAATCTAGCATAAGAGTATTATTTTATAGTAATTGCAGTAGTTAAAGCTGTTGACAGCTAAATTTTCAACAGGGTCTGCTGATTTTTAGATGCTTTCATTTTCATGCTGGTCTTGTGAAACTCTGAGCCTGATACACAGATATGTGAAGCACCCACATTTTTTCATGTTGCAGTGGCATAATGGCTGCTTTATAAGATGATTTTGACTAGCACAGTTGGATTGTGTCTGCCTTTGAACTTTACTGCAGATGCACCAAAGACTGTCTGGGCATGTATGACTTCTTCATTCTGCTGACCACAACTCTTCTGCTAAAAATACCACTGTGAAGGGATCTGTGAGGAGAGCCATTTCAAGTATAGATATTATAGCATCATTGAGAGGGAAAGGAAGAGGGAATCTGCCTTTCTCAATTAAAAAAAGATGAAAACAAACCCAAAAACTCCATCAACCTAGGAGCCGTGGTTCTAAGCAGTTACTGGACAGACTAGGCCATATACAAATATGCCTTTTCCTAGTTCCTAGGGGATTTCTCTCAATTCTTTTTGGAGACAGCTGTCAGAAAAAGCCTCGTGGTTTTAGTTCTTGCCCATTCATTCTTTCATCTAGGCTAATCTATCTATTGTACACATGAAAATGGACCTATAATAGCCTTTCCTTGATTGAGTGAAGGAATGGAGTGTAAACTCTTTACTTTTGTAATTGCCATGAAAGTTCATTCTTTTACAATAAAATAGTCCCAGGTTGCTGTGTCACAGTGAGTTTAGAATGCAAAATTTAAAAATGAGTTTACAAGTAAGTAACTATTTCTCTCCATTTAATCACAGATAATCAATATACTATTAACATCTTGTCTGAAGAACTGTCATATGTTATAAAGGACCTCGTACCTTTCACAGACTACACAATCAGTGTGTCTGCTTTCACTGTTGTTGGAGAAGGACCACCATCAGTTCTTACAGTCAGGACACGTGAACAAGGTGAAATGTTGTAACTCTCATATTTTGAAAGTTGACATACATTGACTTCTTTCACTGAACATTTAAATTTTTAAAAAATCATTTATTTACTTACTGTTATAGTTTTCTGTTTTCATTTAAGTTCCAAGCTCAGTACAAAATATATCTTACAAGAATATTAGCTCCTCATCTGTTTTGCTGTATTGGGATCCTCCAGCAAATCCCAATGGGAAAATCATTCACTATACTGTTTATGCAATGGAACTGGATACAAATAGAGCATTCCACACAACAACTTCAAACAACAGCTTACTTATGACAGGTACAGTGTCAGTTGATTTTAAAAAGTAGAAAAAATTACAAATATATTATACAAAATTATTTTTTCTGACTTTATGTAATGTTTCCAAGTTAGGTGGTCCAAATCTCCCCTATTCCCCCCCCCCCCCCAAGCTGCATGCAAAGGCCAGGTTGGGACACTACTGTCAGACTTGTCTACTGTGGAGGGGTATGTAGGGAGTGTGAGATGGGAGGAGAGGACTAGGTAAGGTGAGCAGTAGTTTGTGAAATGTGGCAAGTAGTAATTTTTGAAATTGATTCCTCCTTGGAATTTCTTCCTCAGCCTCTCCATAAGAAAATATTCCTAAATTAATTGTTTTTCATACTTGAATTATTTTTCAGTATTTGTCTGACATTAATAATTTTATTCTTTTAAGGTGATAATTTTGATAGTAATTGAAGAAAATGCATCCCCCATGGTGTTTCAGATTAATGCATATAGAATGAAAGCACATATTAGGATGTACACAGGCACTTCCTTTGTTTTGACAAATTCTTAAAGCTATTTACAGGGTTGAAGCTGGATGACATTTGAAAATCTGTTGATTTGACTGAGTGCTTATTCAACTCTCCCCAAATAAATAGGATTAACATATTCTGTCTTTTAGATGACAAATGTGTATCAAAAACTCTCAGAACAGTAACCATTTTTACAGTTTTATAAGTAGCTATGAGGAAAAAAATATGTTTAAGAAGTCAACTGTCAAGATTTTTTTACTTCATCTTTTTAGGTTTAAAAAAGTACACAAATTATAAAATGAGAGTTGCAGCCTCTACCGCAATTGGAGAAAGTGCTTTGTCCGAAGAGAATGATGTTTTTGTGAGAACCCCTGAAGACGGTAAATACATTGTTTGCAATGATGATTTGATTTTTGTATTGAAGTTTGCACTTCTTCAGAAGACTGGGCACATACATAAGGAGGGGAAGAAAGTGTACAAATAAAATCAGTGTTTGTTGAAATTATTAGTCTTCTATCAGTCTGTGACTTCATTCAGCCTGTTTTTAGGTAAATGCTAGAAATAATGATGAAAGCTGCAACATGATCAGCAATCAACTAATTTCAACTCTGATAGACAAATGAGAAGAAAGCTGCAAAGCTGAGGTTCCTTCACTGAAAACACTGTGTCCCTAGGTCCCTAGACCCCATCTAAACCAGAATCAATTATTTTTGGGACTCCAGCTTTTTTCTTTCTTTCTTTCTTTCTTTCTTTCTTTCTTTCTTTCTTTCTTTCTTTCTTTCTTTCTTTCTTTCTTTCTTTCTGTTATGGAAATTAGGTTAGTTTTGAAGCATCTGGAAATAGCAACTTTCAACAATTCAGAGGCCATATTGCTGTCTATAAGCAGAGCTTCTGATAGAATGAGGGTTTTTTTATACTGAATGATGTTATATTTTTTTGTACAGGTTTGGCCCTTTATTAATTTTAAGGCCAATCAGTAGTTTTAGTGTAGGGTATAATACTACTTTATGAAGATTTCTGGATATTCCTTGCTTGCTTACAAAGCAGTCTCCACCCATGAAGGCACAGGGGCAGTAGCTGGAGTTGCCATTGGCCTCTGCAAAGAGAACACAGGAATTTGATTTACAGAGCAGAGTCATGAGTATTAAACCTTAATCTTTTCTCATTTGTATCAGGTTTATATTTTCACTGGTTTCAGCAAAGTCATTTCAAGTTTTTGCCAAAGTAATAAAGAAGGTAATTGTCCAGTTGTCGTTTATCCCTCTCATTGCCAAATATGGTACAATACAGGAAAAAATAATTAGTTGAGAATAAAAGAGCAAAGGATTACAGGATTAAAAATCACGGGGATTTATGAATCTTAGATAATTTGAATAACCAACCAAAATACCAAATTAAACAGCAAAACTCGTAAAAGGTGTTTTGTAAAATGCTTGTAAATTTTTAAAGGTTGTGTGCTTTTATGCTTAGTGTTTTGTGGAGGAAAGGCATACCCCAAGAACAGAAAATTACCTATATAAATATCTTTTTCTCTGAAACTTTGTAATTCCTTGTCTTTGAGCATTACAGAAATTGTTCAGAGTGGAGTTTCAGGCCAACAGTTTATCCATTGGTAAGAGATGTGTGCAAACCTTGAGGAAGCTATTGAGAAAACCACCAATAATTCCTGCCTTTTTATAAGGCTATCTGTAATTACTCTTGTCTTCCTCTTGTTCTTTGGCTTTGCTGAGGTAATTCAGGTTGAGATTCATGTCTCCTAACTTTAGGCAACCTAGGAGTGACAGCTTGTTTGACTCTTGAAAAAAGAGATATCTCTAAATAAAAGGTTCACATCTGTCTTAAATAACTTGTGTTAGGATGGAAGATACTAGGCTGTTGCATTTAAATATTTTACCATGCCAGGTAAATTGCAAAACGCATTTCAATTGAAAATTAAGCTTCTTCACATGGGAAATATCCTTGTGGACAGTCTTGTCATCCAGAGAGTTGTGATCTGCTACAGTTAACACTTTTCCTTCATGGACATATGTATTTGTACACAAACTGAATCTCATAATCCTGGGTTCTTAGTACATTTTTTTGAAATTTTATAGACAGACTGTTTAAGTGGTAAAGTGATGAAGCCTTCAGAGGAATCAAGGTTGACATTCAGAGATGATTTTATTCCTAAGTGCAGCCCACTCACTCCTTCAACACTTCTGTGCATTATTAGCTGACTGGAGTCACGTGAATTCATATGTTGCAAGTAGATTTAGCCAACACCCTGAAACTGGGCTTGTTTTGTGCATGACTTTCACACCAGTGCACGCAAGATTTACACTGGGGTCTTCATGGTCATGAATTAGCAGCTGTATCAGTAAACTAAAGGGAATTTAGTTACAGTGCATACAGTGCCTTGGTTCAGTGGTTGGTTGAGTGAGGTAAGATGGGTCATTTAAGAAGAAAGCAGTAAGATGGTATTCAGCTAAGTTTAAAGAACCTGAATTTGAGGAAGACAGTGAGAGTATTTGAAGGATCAATCTGCATGAGGGCAGCAGACGGAAGATTTATTTTTTTTCTTAATAAATGCAGTTTTGGATAGATTTGTAAGTTGATGAGAAAAGAAAATCCAGAAAACCTAGTGTCTGGGATGCAAAATGATGCCTGGTTTTATGAGTGAAAAAGAAGACATACTGAAATTATGTCTTGATAAAAAGTTATAAGACTATCTTTATGATAAAAAGTGGTAAGGCTTTGAGAAGGAGAGTGAATGAGTGAGTGTAGCCCTTTTGGTACAGTTAGCTAATGTAAATGTTAGCTTCAATAGGTTGATGAGATCATTCTTAATTCAATTAACTGAAAGTCTCAGAGATTATTTTTTTCTCTTTGATTTCTGTATTACAGAACCAGACTCCCCACCCCAAAATGTGGAGTTAATAAATGTAACTGCAACAGAAATAAATCTGAGATGGTTACCACCTGAGCAGCCTAATGGTCTCATAACTCACTATGAAGTTCTGTACCATGATTCTAATGATTTATTTATTAAAAATGCCTCATCTACAACTATATCACTAAATGAAATGAAGCCATATACTCTCTACAACATCTCTGTAAGGGCATTCACCAGACTTGGCCATGGAAATCAGTCATCTTTTCCACTTCTAGTGAGAACTTCTGAAACTGGTGAGTGTATAGTTTTGGGGTTTTTTTAAATGTGTATTTTCCACAGTCAACTGCTTTATGGTGACCTTTGTCCAGGAGATCAATTTAATTAATTTTAAAAGTATGTGTTTCCTTTGCAAAGCAATAAGCTTGAACCCTGTTTTGTCTTTTATATTCAAAGCAAAAGTAAGAGAACAGAAGGAAGATTGAGAAGTAAAGAAGACAGTGGGAAGTTTTATGCCTGATGGACTTCATATATTTTACTATTTGTCCTTGGGGATTCCCTGTGTCTTGCAGAAAAATAATTTTTTATAGGAAAAGAGGGCTTTCAGAAAGTGAGTGCAATTTGAAATTCAAGTTATGAACTGAAATTTTATAAGAATTCAGTCCTAATGGTTTTAGAAAATCAGAATTTGCAGACAGGTGCTATTTTGTAGCAGGCAAAGTTGTTTATGTTACTAGAAATTTTTTTGAGAAGGTACAGATAAAACAAAATAGCAGAGGATTAGAGTAGATGAAGTTTTTCTATGAAACAAAAGTAAATTTAGAAGTGAAGATTGGGAAGGATGAGCATTAAGGAGGTGTAACAGGGCATAGGAAGAGACTTGAAATAAATAAGTAGCTGTGAGGTAGGAAAAGGTAGGGAAGGGAACATAAAACATCAACAGAAAGTCAATTTTCAGTGAAGCTCAACAGGAGAGAGATTGGAGGAAAAACAGGATAATGGTTTACATAGAGGAATAGATGTTTGGGTTAAGCTGTAGATTCAGGAATGAAAGGTGGCTGGGGAGACAGACATGAAGGTTAGTTTCCTTTAGGACTCAACTATATCCAGGTAGCACTGGTGTGATGATCATCCTTTTTGGGGGGCCTTTTGCCATGTTCACCAATTTGCTGCCTTAGACAACTGCCTACTTTGTCTATACCTAGAGCTAGCCCTGAAACTAAACATGCTTTGTTTATCACATTTTTTTCAGTAAGGAAAGACATGCTGTGGCAGGGAGATAACTCTGGTTCCTCAATTGTTAAGACACAGCGGAATTAGTATGAGCTCCTTCTCCTTGTTTCTGAAATGATCTTTGATCTTTGTTGTGTGAAGTAGTTGTGGTCTAAGCCTGCCTACCAAGTCAAGCTCTTAAGGAATGGGGACACAAGCACCTAGTTTTCAGATTGCATGAAACAGTAGTCATAATAGAAGCACTGGTGGTACTTTTGAGGATTTTTTTTGGTCAGATACCTTAGGTATGTAGGCACCCGCCCAACTGATAAAATGTCCTTAGACATAACCTTTTTTATCGCTCACTTTAACTTAGACATTGATCTTATGTCCAAGTTTTATTCTTAAGGAAGTTAGTTCTTTCTCAGTGCCTAACTCCTCTGATGCTCAGAACACAAATTTGAATTCCTGTGATAGAGATGAGAAGCTGCAAAAAATGTCTTCTGAGATGAGAAGAATAAAACCAAGGGAGAATCTGGAGAATAGAGCATTTTGAGTGAAACACAACCTATTAATGGGCTGGTGTGTTTGAAGAGCTCTTGGGAGTTCTCTGTTACCTTTCTACCATGAAATTAGGCAGAATCGTGGGCTGATTTTACTGTCTCTCACGGCATTTATCCCCTTTATGGATGTTGCTTAAGCATAAATTATTTAGCCTTTTGAATGAAGAATTTAATCAAAATCTCCTAACAATAGCTAACTTGGAGGATTGCAGTGATAATTATAGGGTATTAGAAGGAAAGTTTCGTGTCATGCTCCAGATCCTTTTTTGTCTGGCATGTTAAGATGATTTCCATAATGTTTTTATTTTTAAATGACCCATACCTTGTTATACTATGTGTCTGTCATGTGGTTTTGATCTTCCGATTCAATGTCTTTTAAAATTTATTTCATTAAAAAATAGGATAACAATCCAAATGTTTACAGTGTATTTAATTTAAACCAGTTTAAGAAAATGCTTAACAAATCAATGAAACTGACTGAAATCTTCTGTGAGTCTGAATTTTGTCTTCCAGTTCCTGATTCTGCACCAGAAAACATAACCTATAGGAACATCTCATCCATGGAAATCGAATTATCATTTTTCCCACCATCCATTCCCAATGGAATCATACAGGCATATACAATATATCTCAAGAGGGCTAATGGAACCCAGCAAAGAGTCATAAACACTACCCTTCTGACTCTACATATTACAGGCCAGTAATAAATGATCTGGAACTTAATGCAACAGTAAATTGTTCTGAGACAGGATCAACACTTAGTTAATTGGTTGGACATGATCCTTCTTATATAAATTTATGCGCTACCTGTCCTGAGAAGTAGCCTGTTGTGTCCTGCTGTAGTGTGCTGGAATGGGCCACAAACGGCAGAGTCTAACATTGTATTTTAGGTGTTTAAATTACAAGGAACTTTAACAGATTTCTTTACATATCCATCATTGTAACAAAGTAAACACTTGAGCCACCTACATATCTTTCTGATCTTATTCTCAATAAAAATAAATCCTTTCCTTTGCATTCACCTTTGCATCTTTTTCTATATTCTGTCATTATTACTGAGGCATGATACAGCAGTTGATGCTGGGAGCTCAGTACCTTAACCAGTAAATTATCAGAGTACAGCCAAGGACACACTGTAAAGTATTCTAGGAATATGAAATATAAACTAATAATTATGGCTCTGCTCCTCCTTTTGTTCATGCAGAATGCTTTGTGTTCAGGTTTTCCTAATGCTTAATTCAGTCTCTAAAGACATAGATCCATGTCAATGATGGGCTTATTCAGCACTTCAGAACTACTTATTTTCCATTAAAAAAATGTAATTTGGCCCACTGAATGGTTTGTTTGTTGAATTATTCTTCTTTCTTTAGATTTAAAGAAATATACAGAATATACTGTAGAAGTGTCTGCTAGTACCACAGTGGGGGAGGGACTTCGTAGTTCACCTCTGCATATACTGACTGATGAAGATGGTAAGTCAGAACAGAAGTTGAAATGTATCATTTCCTGCCTGTAGCCTTAAACTAATCTTATACATCAGGTCAGATATAAGTTTTATATATTTTTTTTGCAATTATATCTGTGTACTGATGTCTATATCTATCTACATGCAAACATATTCATCAATCTATCTATATATCTATCTGTTATTTAATGTATTTACCATCACAAACTATGTGAAATGGCATGCTTGCTGTGCATGGACATTTGATCTTACTAATATCTTATGAATTTGAAGAATCTTGATTTACTAATATTATTTTAATCTAATACACCACATAGTAGAATTAAATGTTGTGTTTGGTTCTGCAGACATGTGAGAGCTGGAAAAAGGGAAAACCACCAAAAGGCAGCATGAATGGTTCAGGGACTTTCTTGTTCTTTCTTATGGAGATTTTTTGATTCTTCTAAATAAAATCATGTATAGATGCACATATATAGATGTAGAATTATTAATATGAAAATGCTCAAAGTCCATTATCTTTAGTACTGGACTTCCAAATTGAGCAGGGGAGTGTTCTGCACTGCAGACTGAGGGTAGAACAGTCATTGCATCCCTTGCTGGTTACTGCAGAAGAACCGCAAAATGGTATTTGTACTTTCTGTACCCAATTTAATTGTGGGAAGTTATCATTAGTCCCTTCTATAGTTTCTGGAGGGGGAATCCTGAAAAAAATTCAAAGCAGAATCTTAACTTAGGTGCTGTGACTCATGTTTTGGAGGAGTCTGTGTCTGTCCCTCTCCATTGCTTAGGGAGGAAGTCTCTGGGAACCTAGACTAAACAGACGACAAACATCCCATAAGCCATTCCCAAATTAAGTCTCTTTTCATGACTTAGGGATCACTGATCGTCTAAGATCCAGCTTTTGATGATAATGGATCTTTGCAAATTGCCAAGATGTTGACAGGCTTACATTCACATTGTAATAAACCTTTGTTCAAGAGTAATGTTGCTGGAGAACACTGGGAACAGCTAATTTTGACAAGTCCATCTTTTGCATAGAGTATTTTTATTCAGAGAAATATAGATACTGTTCCTCAGCAGAAAATATCCTCTGAATAAGAACTTTAGAATGAACTAGGCATGCCAAAAAGACATGACATTCACGATATGACAGATCTTTTATTATATAGCCACTGAGGATAATGTAACAAGTAAAACACTAAATACAGCTGTCGCCATTTTTCGCTAGTAAATACAGACATTCGTTGAATTCAGTGAACCTTTGTTCATGAAAAATCTTTTTTTTTTCTTAAATGTACAGAGTTCTAAAACCCTTATGCCAGCTTTTGAGATAGTGAAAGAAGGAACAACAACTGAAAAACAACAATATTTATAATACACCACATGTTCTTTATTCACAGGAACACAGTGTTCCAAGGTCCAGACCAAATGTTTCATAGATTTGCTAATAGCTATGCTCATATTCTCAATTTTCATGCATGACTACAGCTATGACCTGAATATTTAGTGCATGATGCTCTTTGGTTTAATTTGAGAAAAACAAAAGTAATTCTAATATAACTTTTTCCTGATACATATATCCATGAATCAAGATAAAGAAAAAGATTTACTTCTCAACAACATGCTATTACAAAGCAGTATCACTTATGCATACAAGGGTATATTTTTCCTCAGCAATATTTATATGAACTTCAGAATGAAATCAAATATGGTCTAACCTTTACATTTACTTACATTGCTTCCTTACACAGTCGTGACATGGTGTCATGTAGAGTTCATCATAAAATTAATTTTAAGGGTCTCAGTCAATGCCTATCTTTATATTTGCCCTTGTCACATCTTAAATGTATGAATGTGGTCCTTGTTTGATGCAGAAAATAGATTTCACCACTGCCTACTATCCCACATTTTTATCATCTCTCAATGCCATGCTTATCCATTTTCCCACCTTTTGGTGCTTTATATAATTCTTTAGAGCATCTTCTTTTCCTCAGGGGAACTATTTTGCTATATTTTACATGTGGTTATACCTATAAAGCTCATGCTTTTATTAGAAGGGGAAAAAAAAGTTACAGCAATGTACTTGGACAGTAGGGGAATCGCTGTGACCTACCCATTGCTCTGTTTTCTCATGAAGTACTTTTTCCATTGAATCACAGAAACAGATGTTCGTACACCACCATGCAAAATCTTCTTTTATCATCTGTCAGAAAAAGGAAAAGAAGCTGTGTGTTACCTTTGTTGACGGATACTATGCCAGCGTAGTACAAAGTTCACTTTCCATCACAAATAATTAAAAACCTATTTAAGAATGCTGCTTATCCCATCGATCTTAGCTGTTTAACAAGATGTTGTGTCCTATTCTCTCATTTTACAGCTCCAACTTCTCCTCCAGAATCCCTCTCTGTAAAACAGTTGTCGGGTGTCACTGTGAAGTTGTCATGGAAACCTCCACTGGAGCCAAATGGAATTATCCTCTATTACACAGTTTACGTCTGGTAAGATTTTCTGGAAGTAGTTCTGAGGATAAATATTAATCTGTAACCTATCAGGAATGTTAGGTTTTTCTTACACAATGTGTTGATTACACATTTTTCGAGAACAGATACTCATCCAGTATTTAAAATACTAGCCTTTTGTATATACAAATTCAGATATAATGTATCTGAGTCAGTTGCAATGTAGCTGAAAATTGGGGTATTAAATATTTTGTAAGCATTTTCAACTTTTTTTACAGGTTATGTTACAGTAAATGAATTCAAATTTAAATTAGACCATGGTGACTGTTTTCATTAAATTCTGATTAGGCCTGTTGTAAGGCAGAGCAAAAGCCTATGCTAAATTGTCAAGGAGATTTGAAGTAGTCTTAAAATAGAGAAAGATTGCTTTCTTTTGTAGAAAGTGTGCAAGAGCAATGTTAAGAGTCTTTGTATGTGCTATTAGTTATGTCTACTATTATATTTTGTATTTGTTATATTCATAGAAAACAAGTATTTTTAGCAGATATTTTTCATTTACTGTGGTCTGGGTTTTTTTCTATCTGCCCTTTCTTTTTCCCTATTTTTTTTTTTCTGTCATCTCTCTTGGGATCTTTTTTCACCTTTAAAAAGTAATTCTGTCACAAACTTGCAACTTCTGTCCTATTCTCTGCATAACACAGTTTGGTCTAATGATGTGGCATCTCTTCAGAGACCTATGTATAACTTCTACTGGGAATTAAAAGATTTTGTTATTGATCACTTTTAGTATATTACATTTATGCTGTACTATTTTATTGCCACTACTAAGGTGCAGGAAGCAAGTGCTAATGTGCATGTTATGAGATGTGAACCAGATATGCCAATCAGTAGTTGCTATAAACACACTTCTATTGAGCTTACATTTATTATTCTAATGTTACTTGACAGTTTTGGGATAGGGTTTAGCCTCAGTTCCTACTGATTTTTTTTAAATTATAGCTTCTAGTTAAGTTGGTGATAAAGTGAACAGGAGTGAGCTCTTCTATCCAGAAAAGTTAAATTTGGCTTGTCTCGTTACTTCTACTGTATTGTCAAGGTCTGGTGCTCTTCAACCACAGAAAACATTATATTCAAAACTGTGCTCTAGCTAGGAAAGAGTTACTTCATGATAAGGATTATGGTTTTGATACAGGCTTGTTCAAAGGCTTGAGGTCATACAACTTTTCATCCTTATATTGCCTGAAAGCTTACTGCTTTTTTATTATGACAAATGAGTTAGTAAGAATTCTTTTTTAAAAACTATTAATTTCTTTCTAAATATTTGAATTAAGCATCCACATAACTTTTTGCAGTAATCCTTGTCCTTTTTGCTTCCGTATTCTCCTTGCTCTGTCTTATCTGTCCTTACTGTGCCATATCTAAAATTAGAGAGGCATTAGGTATCATCTTGAGGCAAGGACATTGGAGAAAAACTTCCATTGCCTTCAAAGGGGCCACAACTTCACTCCTTCCTTGGAGGTTGTGGTTTAGGTTTTTGGTTGTGGGTTTTGGTGGTTTTGGTTTTGGTTTGGGGTTTTTTTTTTTTTTGGGGGGGGGGGAGGCGGGGAGAGAAGGAGGGCAATTTTAAGTATCTAAAAGAATTGTCAAGATTTGACAAGGCAAACTGCCATGCCATAGTTGCTGCTTTTGAAAGGCATTCAATATATTTTGGGGAAGATTGTTAATCCCAGAGTTTCTCAATAAAGCAGAAAGAAGACTAATACAGACGTTATATAATAGATGTTCCTTCTCTTAAATGTATTGTAACAGTTGTAGAGAATTTGGTAACTTTTCCTTAATGGGTTGGGAACAAGAATCCACAACTACTAGAATAGAAAATATGTCTGTAATGTTTTCATTGTTGCTATCTTTTATGGTCACAGGACAAGGTGGTTTTGGGCGTTAGCAGGTAGCAAAGCAACTTTCTGTATGCCTTGAGTCTACAAACCCATACTCCCGGAATCTGCAATTCTGGACTATTAAAGGCATATTAACAAAATTGCTAAACTTGTATATAGCTATTGTCTTTTGGCATTATCCTCTTCAGCAAATTTTTGTGAGATAATTACTGACTAAATCTACTTTGAGGTACAGCTTTTTAAGAAAATATAGTTCCTGTCTTTGTCAAGTGAAAGTACATGATTTCTTAGAACCTCTTTTATCTGGATTTCTGAAAGACATCATTTAAAACAATTTTACTGTTCTGCATTAAAATTCCTTGGCTTATCTTGTTCTGGTAGGTACTTTTCTTTCTCATTGTCTGTGAAGACTGCATGCACTTTGATCAGTGTTTTCTTATTATTTTGATTGCAATCTTTGTTTTTCTGTTTAGAAAAAACTACTTTTCCTGAAACACCCCAAGCTTTTGTTCTTCTTCCTAACTATGCCTGATTGTGGAAACATATTTTGGCAAATAAGATGTTATAAGAATGTAGTTAGTGAGAGTAGAAGTGTTTTCAGCACTAAGCTGTGGATTTTCATCTTGCTTAAATTATAACCAGCTATATTTTTCCATACTAAGAATATATTGGGCAAAGTTGTCTTTTCTTTGTATAGAATTTTTGATAACTGCAGATGCAACCTTTTGATCTCTTTACTGACTATTCAAAATATCAGAAGTTTGGGAAATATGTAAATGTTCTTAAATTTCTCTCATACCAAGAGCCTTTCCCATGTCAAGAGACATTCCACTCAAAATCTGAAAGGGATAGGGAGAATTTAGTTTTTTCATTCTCATATATTTTCTCATTCCAATTGTTTGTTAATGTAACTTCATTAATTATTAGTGATTGGTGATCTTTGCTAATGGGACATTAATTCATCTATCAAAGGATGAAAATCAGCCCATCTAATACTTTTGAATCAGCCTTTCCCTTTATTTTTTTTGGAATTATAACTTGTTCTCTTGTTTGTGAAGAGCTCCTGGAACAAGATATTCACTTTTACTTGTCAAATTATCATCCCTGTACAAAATCCCGTTAAAGACACAGGGCACCCACTCACATAGAAATCTTTGCAGGAATGGAACATTAGCTAGCTTTTTTTCCTGCTGTTTTTTTCTTAAAAGATTAACTTAATTTAATGAGGAAAAGCAGAGTTTTTGAATGCATGTTAGTTATTGCTGTATCTTATCTTACTTTCTGATAAACATCTCATACCTATGCTAATACCAGCGTTTTATTAATGTTACATCTTACAGTCTTTCTAGGCGCGTTTTGACCTGACTAGAGTTCCATTCTGATCCCCTGCTACATTCCACCAGAATTAACTCAGCACCAGCTAATTC
The DNA here is from genome assembly GCF_965140245.1 of Athene noctua. Taxonomy (NCBI): domain Eukaryota; kingdom Metazoa; phylum Chordata; class Aves; order Strigiformes; family Strigidae; genus Athene; species Athene noctua. The sequence goes on along the minus strand of NC_134039.1, from coordinate 43,120,912 downwards.
CTGTTCCATATCATCTTCTATTATTCCATTTATAACTTCAGCCTTCTGACCAATTTCACAGAGTCACAGTAGGGCATGCTCCCTGCTATAATCTTTTTATATTTCGCTATTCCTGTCCAGGGAGACAGTTCAGTTATGCCCTACAGTGTCCTTCCCAAGGGTACCAGATAACTATTTGATAGCACTTACTAGATGGACATGGTCCTCTTGATATTCCATATAATCATTGTCTTTGCTGATGTAATTTACAAATATCTTTCTGTGGGTTTCTTGTTTTGGATTTTTTTTAAAGCAAAATTAAGAGCCTTATTGTGATGCAACAGGACAAAAGTGAACTTTTCAACATAAAAGATAAAGTTATCCCCGTCTTTTTTAAAGCCTAAAATAATTTGAATTTACCACAATATTGCATTTTTCAGTTTTATATTGTATGCCACAGTTGCATACATACAGAAATGGTGTGTATATATAATTAATGAAATAATTTTTCTTTAGGAATAAAATGTCTAAAAGGAGTGTTAATGTAACAGAAACATCATTGCAGTTCACAGACCTGGAAAATAACTATGAGTATAATGCTTACCTAACAGCAAGTACAAGATTTGGAGATGGCAACATAAAAAGTGATACTATAACATTCAGAACTTCTGAAGGAGGTAAGCTTATATATAGTATGAATCTTTAATTTCATTCAGCTTTAAATTTAAGTTTGTAAAGCTACTGAAGTAGAAGTGGCATTTGACTGGTCAAGAAGAGACATTCTACTTGTCTGTTTGTCTGTGTGTCTGTCTTTATGTGTACATGTGTCTATGGATCTATAAAATTACGATGGGTATTTCTGTTAGTTTATTGAGCAAAACTTTGCATTTCCCTTTAATACAGTCAAATTAAAATAATTTAATTTAAAATTTTGGAATAATTTTATAATGTATTTTAACAACTCTTTGTTTTATCTTGCTGTGACACAACTTTTGATAGGGAAATACTCTTTAGAGTCTCTTTCACAAATCTGAAATTGTTTTAATTTGAAAATTGAATCTGTAACAATCTGTAACACTGATTTGTTTATTCTATTTTAATGCTGTTATACTTCAAACACAATAGATGACTTTTATAAGTGATCATACTACATATTGTGCTTTTTAAGTCATTCAGTTTAATTATTGTTTCTGGTTTTCCCATCAATTATATTGCTACAATCTGTTCCAAAATGGATAGTATGCCGACATATTTCAGCATCATCCTGCATAGATAAACAGACTTCCCAACACACAATAACTAGCAGGATTAGCATCTATCTAAGCCATCCCTCAGAAGATTGTCTAAATCACCAGGTCATAGGTATTCCCAGTCTTTGCTACAGAAGCTGTTATGGAAACATGAACTGACCTTTTAGGGCAGGATTTTTAGGAACTGATACTGGAGTTCCCCTTCCAATTAATATTTTAGTATTTTATACAAACAAGAACAGCACAAAGCAAGAGAAATAAGATAATTTAGTGTTCGGTACTCTACTGCATGTTGTGTAGAGCACTTTCTTGGATGACAAAAATTACAGATTTACATTCTCTTAAGCTGATTTAAGGAACTGAATTTGAGTCTCCTGTATCACTGTGCTACTGAGAAGGACCATATGCTGCTATCCTTTACAGGATAGGAGGAGAGGATAATTGAGGGCTTGCAGAGCCCTTCCTGTATGTTTAATAGGCTGAGACAAGAGTCAAAAGCAGATATCATCTGCTTAAGTGCAAGCTTAAATATCATCTGGTTTACCTACATGAGTATCATCTGAGTTACCTATTCTGTCTATAATCAGCAAAGAGAGAACAAGGCTTTTAATTTAGGTTTTCTAAAACAAATCCTTGTTATTCCTATTGACTATATATGGAGCATCAAGACCTAACTCAGTCACCTTCAACATCTCCATATTAGACTTTCCATGTACCCAAAGCAGTAAGTACAGGACAAATTATATAAGAAAAGAGTATCCGTTTACAACTACAGCTAAATACAAATGTGTCTGAAAAAATAACATTTAAAAAATTTATTTACATCTACTATTTTATTTCATAATCTCCAGAAGCATTTTTTTATACCATAGTCAGAAATATATTTAATTTGACATAAGATGTTGTCAAATCTATAGCAGATATTTCTGAGGCACTAAAATGTACATAACCTCAAGTTAGGTATGCTAAACCTTAATATTTTTCCAGCACCAAGTGATCCACCGAAAGATGTTGTGTATAGAAACCTTACATCCACATCGATAGTGCTGTTCTGGTCTCCTCCTCAAAAGCCTAATGGAAATATACTGTACTACTCAGTTTATTTCAAAAATAATTCAGGGATATTCATGCAGGTAAGCTTATTTTTATATTATTCTTTTGTATAAATCAATAAAGTGTTCTAATAATTCATTAAAGTTTAAAACAATTTTATAGTTATCAATATATTGTTTTTTCATATTTCTGTTAGCACAAGGCAGCTTTTTAACTTACAAAGAAAGAAGCACTGCTTGTAATCATACGTGTTGTGTTGTGCATCTCGTTGGGCATTCATATCATTAAGCATTAAAGCAAACAAGTTTTGTGTAATACTCCATATTGCAGTTTATATGTACATGTATATACACACACATACATCTAATACATATATATGCACAACATAGACACAAGACTCATTACATTCATTGCACGTCTTTTAGACTGTTTATTTTAGTTTAATCTATCATTGTGAATAAATTTGTGTAACAGTTCTGTTTTTACTTTTTAATGCATGTTTGTACAGTACTGAAAATAAGAAGATAATGTCAAAGTAGTGAAACATTATTATATCATTTTTGTTGCTCTCAAAAGGAAGTTACTGATTAGTATGTTGAAACAAAGGTACTGAGAATCCTAAATTAAAGGATAAAAGACAAATAAAATGTTATTTATAATTTTTTGGTAATCTGCACATTTCCATGTAGGGGTTTTTTGTTGCTACTTTCATCCTTAATTATGCACCACACTTATTAATTGTATATATAGTTTTTCTATTCTCCTTCCTAAGAATATATTATGATACAGAAATATAATAAGAAGAAATCAGCTTCCTTTACAGGTTTTGGTCGCAAGCTTTACTCATGTGGAAGGAAAGAAAGAAATATAAATCTATGAAGAAACTAGTGCATGAAAAATTACCTCAACTGCATAAATTTATGCTCAAGATATGACTAGTGTGAGTTATGCATGTGTTTAAGGATATCTAGAAAAAATATTCACAAATTTTACAAATACCTGGGACCAAATAATTGCTGACATACTTCAGTGTATACACGTCTCCAACTTCTGTGAAGCTGTGTGGTTTCCAGGCTCTGTCTGCATAGTTTCAGGACCATGCCATGAATTCACATTCTGATGAGATTAAAATCAGGGCTACAGTTCAGAGCTTCAGATTCTGCTTGCACACACTGCTATACCAAAAGCATTTTTCTTAGCCTAATAAATAAATCCCCAGAGAAACCTCTACTCCAGTGCATTACCTGAACCAGCCCATCCCGTGAAGAGTGTCTACATTTATCTAATTCTTGGACAACTCAGGTGATTTTAGAGGAGGACTACGGACTTGGGCTATTCCTGCCCTTAGGAAGGGGAAACTCTGAGGGGAAAGAGTAAGGTGAAATTGATACACTGAGAGCTAAAATCCATCTGGAAGTGACCAGGACTCTGGAAATGAAGGACCAGTATAGGGAAGATGGAGCTCAGTAGCACTGGCCCAGCAAGGTGAGGGTCCAGTTTCATTATCATGTGATGTAGCTGGGTGAGGAGAGTATGGTGGCATGGGTGGAAGTTACATGGTGGATGGCAGAAAAGTGCTGACAGTAGCTCCACTTCTAGGTGTGGAAACTACAATTTTCATCCTTTCAGCTTTGATTTCTGACCCATCCCTCTGCCATCAGAAGATAGGTTTCAGCTGCTGTTGCATCTGTCTCTTACTAGCTATGGGAGATCACCATTAATCTCTCAAATCATGATCCACTCCTAATCTGTCTGCTCCCTTTAAACCCCTCTGCCCTTCACATGCCTTTCTGTTCACTATTTGACATGGCAACTACTGTATCTGCATTGCACTCCTGTTGTGTACCTTGGCATTCCTGTGGGTGCAAGACAGATTTCAAAGAGGAAAAAAACCCCAACTCTCCCCTGCTCACTTCTGTCCGATATTTTATATTACTCTTTTTACAACAGAGAAATGCATATGTGAAAGCCAGCCTGATATGTATATATATATATATATATAATATATATGTGCCATATACAGTCTGTTGTAAGCTGTATGAGTGCATGCACACAAACAGCTTACAACTATGAGCAACTTGAAGTATAACCATGTAGTTGCAGGGTCTGTTGATAAGTTTTGTATTGCACACATTTGGAAAGAAATAGTCCTTGGTTGGGATACTCTGCATCTAGGTCACCATTCTGCTTATGATTATCCAAACTGGGTTTTCAGTTTGGGAAGTGATATAGGAGAATTTAAAAGTAAATTATATTTTCACATCTCTAGGAACCCCACCTTCTCAGACACACTGCTGTAGGCTGCCATTCTCTGCCAGTCTTTCATCTGCTTCTTTGTCAGGACCCAATAACAGAAGTTCAGATCTGAAATCATATCTTCTAGATGCCTGAAAAGCCATCCTTGGCATTCATGGCTGAAGAATTTCAGGCAAATTAACATCTTCCAGTGCTGTCATAATCTGAAATGGATATAAAAGTCATAGTAAAACTGGTGCTATTCTGTTGTCTCAAGTTCTCACTTCTCCTCACATGTTCTCAAACTCCTCAGGCATATGAAAACCTAAATATGACAAAGCACTGATTACGAGTATGTTAGAAACAGGAAATCAGTACCTGTAGAGTAAAGCATTTCGTTTAGGGGGAAAAATACAAAAGACCTGAGATGAAGGATGCAGTTTACTCCTTGATATGATGCAGAAACTTGCAGGAAAAATAGTTTTTCTTTTACAAGAAAAAAAGTTACATACCTTCATAGTACAGAAAAATAATGTATAGTTTCTTTGCTTTACAGGTCTACATGAAAAATCATGCTGCGGCTGTCCAGTCAGAAGGCCTGAGATGCTCAGACCTAGGATTCAGAACCAAAACAGCAGAAGGAAAAATTTAGTGATGGAGATTAAATTTGAGGATTTTAGTGGATGAGTGGGCTGTTTCTATGGGGATGCTGACAGGTTGTAAAAGAAAAAGTGTCAGAGAGGGAGCAATGACTGGTAGCCAAATAGAAGCAGCTATCACTTGCACTAGGCTGGGTTCAAGTTCAGCTTTATCTTTCATCTCCTGCTGCCATAGGTCTAGGCAGAAGGCTACTTTTTGGTTTATGTTCACTACTCTGCCCCAGTGCAGAAAAGATACGGCACATATTCTGATGGTGTTCATGTCATACACAGATGACATGGCACTGTACCACTTGTTCATATCACTTCTCTGTGACACTGCTGGATTCCTACAGTTCGAGTTTTCACTGCAATAGCAGCTTTGCAGGTTTTGCTCCACAGTGCCTGGCATGGTGCTTAAAGGAATCATACTGCCCAGTGTGTGAACCATAATGCCTCAGTCTTATCAAGGAAATAAGTAAAAGAATCTGTGGAAGTAGTTGTCTTATTGCTAAATACTGATCTGTAAGAGATATCACTGATTTGAATAAACTCTTTTATTCAGTCTCTCTATACTTGTGCTTTGATTAGCAAGAAAGTGGGAAAAGTGCTAATTACAAACCTAAATTGTCGCCTGGAGAAGATTCTCCAGTGTAGGAATTTCAGTACAGATGACAACCACTCTGCTCTGCCAAACCAGACAGGGGAACCAGGAGGTATGTAGGGAAAAAAGCCTGATGCCCTTCTAGAGACTGAACATTAGAACCCAAATCACCCAACCCCTGTACTTGAAGCCAACTTAAATGAACATGGCTGGATACAATTCAGAGTGAAATTAGGCTTGGTCTGCCCTCAGGATGCAGACAAGGTATGCAAGAAATATGCTATATTAACTTAACAATAATTTTCTTTCACCAGTATAACCAAAATAGGGATAAAAAGGAAACTTCCCTAAAATACACTGCAAATTTTTTAAAAGATGGCCTCAGAATGGTACAGCACACAAAAAAGGAAATATCTTCACTCAGGTTAGTACTGGAACAGTGTATGTCACGCTCCTGGAGGGATGGCTTGGATTAGCCCTGAGTGTTGCCACTCTCCCCCAATTACTATGGTTAAGTATATGATACTCTAACTTAGAACAACAATGCAATGCAATGAACCTAAAGAAGGAAACAGAACAGAGGAAAAAGGTTAACGATGAAGAACAGTAGCACTATGTTATCTGTATACAACTAATTACAGCTTTATGCCACTGGAAATTTCTGCCACTTCCTGAGGTGAAGAAGATACTACGTTCTGCTGACACTTTCATGGCCTGTGTGTATTGCTTACACTTAGCTGCTTTTAATAATCTGATACTTTGCTATGTCAAAACTTCTTTCATGTATGGATGAAGAAAGGGACAGAAGAAAGAATTTCTTCAGCTGTAGCCAAAGATCCTAAGCTGTTTGCTTTCATCTGCAGCCACAGTTAATTGTAAAACTTCCTATAGTGTTCTATCCCCAGGGTACAATTAGTGCAAGTTTCATCTTTTCTCAGTCCTTACCCACACAGTTCTTCCTGCTCACCCTTACTCTTAATTACATGTTCATTCTTTTCTAACATTTTGTCATATCAGAAGTTTGAGGTAATCCCCAGTCATTGGGCTCCTCATAGTAAGGGGACTACTTCTTAAAACGGTTTTTGTTGAACCACCGAAACGCCTGTTGTTACAGCATTCTTGCTGGTTCACTGAGCCCTTAACTGCCAGACAGCTGACTAAATTGTAAAGGTATGCTTTACAAACTAAGAGTTGGATTTTCAGATGTTCATACTCCCCTTAAATCTAGAATCAAAACTTGATGTGGTACCTTTGACTTTTTACCTTGAAAACTCTGAGAATTATTTAAGGTCTTTTTTTGATATTATTATTAGATATTATTATTATAAATTGCTAATTTTTAATAATTAAAATATAGTAATAACAGCGTGAGGGTAGTAGAATGACACTTCTGAGTCAGAAGCTATTTTTTGTCATACTGTGCTTGCGCATCAGAAAGTTTAATTAACTACCTTAGAATTTGATCCTCTGTTTCCTGTATGTTACCCTATTCAAGTGTAAAGCAAAGCTCTTCCCAGCCTTTTTCAGTTAGTTATGTGAAGATAGCATAAGCTTCCATCTACATTTAGAAGTCATATATTAAGGTGGAAATTTTAAGCATTTTGGCTGATGTTGATTTAACCTAATCTTTCAGACAAACATAACAGTCTGCTTTAAGTTTGTTAATAGGAGTGGATATAGAAATTTGTACCGCCAATTTGTGCAGCTTTTGTTCTGCATTCAAAACAAAGGCTTACATTTTCATTATAAAACAAACTGTTTACATATTTAGGTTACGTGAGCACTAGTGACTGTAGGCAAAACTAGATCTGCAGATGGTGTAAAAATCTCAGGGAAATGAATGAGAGTGCCACCTATTGTTCTTTGCAGAAATAAAATAATTTTGCCTGTACAAAAAAATTGTTAAATTGGTTACTGTTTGGTAGAGTGTATCACAGTGACTTCTTCAGTATGAACTTTCCTCAAGAGAAATATAACCCATTTTTTTAGCATGCAGTTTTAGTATGCCTGTGTTTATACATGGTATTTTTGAATTTAAATATGCAAACATTGCAGTCACCTTCCTCCTGTTCTTGTAAGTCTGCTGTCACAGCCTCTCTTCTTAAAGAAAGCATTTAATGTAAAGCCAGCTTTTTTTTTAAGGAGATGGAGTTGCGAATAAGGTCTAACACCGAAAATAGTGGGCAAGCCAAATAACTGAAATGTGTTCCTGGCAATTCGTCAGGGGGTTGGGCAAAATCCAACTCACCATGAAAATGTTGGACAAAACCAATGTTTGATCCTGAGAAGCACTGCCCGTGCCATCTGCTCAATGGGGCAATGTGGCTGCCAGAGAGGAATGATACTGACTCTTCGAATCAGAAGCTTTGTCTTCCTACCCAATGCTGGAGCTGAATTTATGGGGATCATCTAAGTCAGGTTCCTGTAAAGCAGTGGGTGATTTGGCACAATCAGTTATGAGGTATAGCTGATCTTATGTAAATAATCTGATGTATGATTTTTTTCTTTTTAGATTCCAGGATTGTTCATTCCAAACAGGAATAAACTTCTTAGATGGGCTGATCTAGGGCACTAGCCTTTTTTATAGTTCAAAAAAAAGTGGAATTTTGTTCTGTTGCAATCCTTTTGTTAGCAAGTAACTGCAAAAAGAAAAGAAATTCTGTCAGTTCCTTTACTTTAATGCAATCCATTGGGTATAAATGTTTGCATTAGAAATAATGGCATGTTTTTAATGGAAAGGAAAACTAATAGAATTAAGTTCTCAAGTGTTGCATTGAGATCTCTGCCACTGGAAGTTTTAAATTTAAAAAATCAGATAATTTTCTCTAAGATCTACTCTCAAAAATGGAATAAAGTGAGAGAAGTCCTTTGGTTTACTTCATGCAGATCAGGCAAGGCAATCACATGTGTGATTCTCGTGTAATCTATGAGCAATTAGCAGATACTTTGTTGTTTTCTTGATGCAATATGGATAAACACATTGCAATATTACAGATTTCATTTGTTTTTGTAAAAGGATTGGCATTCAACAACTACAAGCAACAGAAGTAATCAATTACGTACTCTGTAGTACTTATAAGGAGTAACAACAGACAAATAAATATACAATAAATTACTTGAGTTTTTCAGTAAAAATCAGGACTTGTTAGGAGTCATGTAAGTTTATTTCTCGTGAACACCATGGTGAATCATATCTGTTGGTGGTGATGATGGCTAAATAGGAAATTAGAAAGAGAAAGTGATAAATAAATAACACTTTCAGTGGCGATGCTTTTATTATTTTTTTTTTTTTAGAATTTCACAAGTTACGGTAACGACAGCGATGTCAGCATGTCCCATTCTGCAGTTCTGGATGACTTGGCAAAATACAGCCATTATACTCTATGGTTAACTGCAAGCACAGCTTTTGGAGATGGAAACAAAACCAGTGAAATAATAGACGTGTATACAGATCAGGATAGTAAGTTAATAACTTTTTTAATGCAGCATATATCAGTGCTTCCATTTATTAAATATTCTCTAACTTTAAAATGATTTTATTGTTATGATGACAAAGTTAAAAAAATCCAGGATGTACTGTTTTCAGTACTGCAGTACTTTTCTTGGCAAGGAAGAATTTTGATCAGAGTCTTTGCTTTATAATACTAGGAATGTAGATCTCAAGCTTTTTCTTCAGATATGAGCAATAAAAATATTGTCTTAAACCATCATTAAAACTCTTCTATTAAACAAATTTAACATAAATGATTGTTCATATATACCTTCAAAATATTTTGCTTTTGATAGTAAATGATTTTATGATTTTTTTTATTGATAATAAATGATTTTTTAAAGTTGCAGAAAATATTACAAATTACAGACTAATCATACTTCGAGCATTTATTTCTACTTTGGTTTTGGATGCTTTATTACTGTAATCCATGCATTTATTTTTTGCTTATTGTCTTTCATAGTCCCAGATGGTTTTGTTGAAAATCTGGTCTATCAAAACATTTCCTCATCTTCTGTAAATGTAAGCTGGCTTCCACCATCCCAGCCAAATGGCTTAGTCTTCTTTCATGTTTCCCTAAGTTTATTGCAACTGGGAACCAGTAAGATACTGTCTTTCCTTACTTACAACACAAGCATCGTTTTTGACAATCTGGAGAAATACACTGATTACATTCTGAAAATTACGCCAGCCACTGATAAAGGATCTTCTGAACTGCATGCTCTAAATCTGCATATAAGAACTGATGAAGATGGTAAGATAATGATATTTTATTCATTCCTAAGGAAATGCAGAAAAAAACCCAAATAGCTTTCTAAAAGAAAAAAATACTGTTGTGTTTATTTTTCTCATGTTACTTAAAGCTTTTTTGTTATACAGTGACAAAAACAACTGCTATATATTTCTGTATTGAGACCATGAAATAGAATTTTCTACTCATAGCACAACTTTTAACTGATAGCTAAAAGACATTTTTCATTGTAACTCTAATTTTTCTGAGGTTATACTTGTTTTTGTCTTTCTTATTTCCTCATTTAGTCCCAGAATCAACTCCTATAATCAAAACATTTTCAAATCTCTCAACTACTTCAGTTATGCTTTCATGGGACCCTCCCGTTAAGCCAAATGGTATTATAATATGTTATGATTTAAATTTATTTGGGCCAGAAAGGAATAGCTCATTCTCTACCATCAATAATTTCATCATATTGGAAGACCTTCTACCATTCACATTGTACAGCATTTATGCAGCTGCAAGAACAATAAAAGGACCTGGTCCATCTGCCATGCTTCAGTTCTACACAGATGAGTCGGGTGAGCAAACTCAATTGTAACCTAGTTTAAAATATTGGCCCTGTGTCACTGCATCCATCTTAGGTCTGAACATCAGCTCTGGAGACAGTTGAAATGAAGGACTCATTTGCCATTGGTTTGTGAAGAGTTTTCAGAAGAAGGAAACACTACAAGTGAAGTATTTTCTGAGTGCTCCTCCAGCCACAGCTTGCAAGAGGAGGTCATATTCTGCATAGAATTACAAAAATACCTCCAAGGAGAAATGGCTTTTCCCTTTGGAATGTGTTACAGTTTGCCAAGTTTCAGGGATTCTGAAGCGAGCAACAATACCTTTCTCTTCATTCCCCCATGTAATTGAAAAATGGTAAAACATTTATATTTCTGACACATTCACACAGGTCTCCTATATATGGACCTCCTCCCACCTGCATGGTAAATGACATATCTTGTAAATATATACCGAGTTGCGCTCAATATATGATGTAGGAAGCGAAGTATATCACATTCCAGTAATATATGTAATACGAGTTTTGTTAAATGCCTTAATTCTGACAATAGGGATGTTTAAGTGATGAATAGATCTGTTAGATCGCTAAGATCCCTTGCTGACTAAACATGTCTTCCAGATTAATACAATTTGTTTCATGTCAAAGACAAAGAAAAATATTAAAATATCAATGAAGTACTGTTTTGTTGAGTTCAGATACAAATGGTAACGGAAGTATGTATGTTTTTCTGCTTCTCCAGAGTGTTTGGTTTTGCCTGAATTATTTGTAATTTGGAACTCAATAGCATTTCTCTTTTGCAGTGCCATTAGCTCCACCCCAGAACTTGACCATTACCAACTACACTGCAGATTCTGTGTGGCTAAAATGGGATCCAAGTCCTCAGCCAAATGGTGTCATTATGAGATACAGTTTTAAGATCTATCAAAACAGCACTGAAAAACTGTTTTATCAGGTATGTTTATAATTAACAGTGTTTAATTTTTTAAAATACTTTTTTCATGTTTTAGGAACAAAATATATGACAAATATTTTAAATGTCTGTTATGCTTCTAGTATTGTGAAGCTCCTTTAAATTCTTATTTCTTAAAACACTTTACTTGCTCTCACATCATGCCTGTAATTCAATTTTTAAAATCAGAAAATTTCTTAGATTTTAATTTGCTTTGAGCTGCTAATATTTCAGTAATGATGAGCTTTATTAATCTTTAGTTAATATTTCAGTGTAAGCTTGATGTTAGAAAATGACAGAAGTTATTTGTTTTGTGGCTACCTTTGTTTAGCTATTTAGTATCTGCAGACTTTCAGTATTCAGAAAGAAAAACAGACATTCCTAGTCATCTTGAAAAATGGTTGAAAACTGTTTAGAGGTTTGCATTTTTTAATTTTTGCAGTATAAGAATAACTGAATAAATTTTAACTGAAATAAATGCTCTAAAACTCTATAGAAAAATGGATCAAGGCATTTATATCTGCTTAAATTTGGTTGCTTCAATGGCATCAAGAATTGCGCCACAAAATGTAAAGGCAGCAAGCTGGGGCCAGGGATGCGTCTCAGGCTTAGAAACTATATAGTGAGTTCTGTTCACCTGAGATACTTGGAAAAGCTGTAGGGAAAAGACATTGCTGTAGTGAGAAGTGAGTTTAAGACATGCAGCGTAAGGTAGGTGTGGGACTGTGAGGAGTTTCATTACTACAACTCCTGAGCAATAAATACTGTTCTTATTGCAGGGACTTAACATGCAAGGAAACGGCTTGTGCTGTTGTTACACATACGCATTGTGGAAATCAGTCCCCATGGGGTGGCCTACTGTGCTACCCATTATTCAGTGTGCTGTTGTTCCCCATTGTGCAATGAAGTGCTGGCATCACCCCAGTGTCTTCCATAATCCTTGGAAGAGGGGGAGCACAATGCACATACAAAAGAGAAACAGTGGTTTCTACAGCCATCTGCCTTTGGAAACGTATTCTTTGGGCACACTTGGAGACCACCAAAGATTATTCTCCACTGTTAATCTAAGGCAGATTCAAATGCAATTAGAATACAGAAACTGGCTGGAGCATTTGAATGCATCTGCTATGCCTTACATTTCTTCATGTTTTGTAATGTTATATGGGCAAGAAATTAGATTTAAATTGTGGCAGCAAGTCAGGCAGAGAAATCCACATAGAAATATTGTAGTTAGGCACTGTAATTCTCTGATAACTTGGATCCCACAAGATGTTTACCAGGTTTTCTTGCTGAAATTCAGGTCTTTCCCTGCTGTTATTATACTCCTCTCAACATGTGCACAAAATATGCCTTACATGCTCTGGAAAAACAGCTACCAGGAACTGAACTGTGGTTTTTAGCTTTTTTTGAAGCTCTTCATCAGTCTGTGTGTCTGGCTTAGATAAAGTAAAAGAAATGAGAAGCTATGACCCATGACCTCTTTCACTGCAGAGGTGTAGTAAGGAAGTAGAAGGTGAGAGGGGGTTGATGTGGTGGTGTGGAGGTGACAAGAGTTTTCAGTACGGGTAAAAAAAGGCATATGTGGAGTCAATCTGTTCTAACAATGCTATGGTAATTATGATGCCATCCTTTGGCATATCTTCTTCACAAGTCACAGTGAAAGAGGGAGAGGAGAAGGGAAGGGAAGAATTTGACCCTATGTTATTTTTCTTTGAAACTGTGGCTCTAAATCTCCTGTTCATTTCAGTGGGTTCAAAGTGAGGCCCACAATGTTTACACAGATTAATTGCTTACTAATAATTTTTCCTTCCTTAAGAACATTTCAGGTTCAAACCATGAGGCAAACCTTGTTGGATTAGAGCCATTCAGCCCCTACTTTATCAGTGTCTCTGCATTTACCAAGCTTGGGAATGGCAATCAGTTCAGTAATGCTGTGCAGTTTACAACAATGGAATCAGGTTAGATGTGACTTTTTCTAAGCTGCAGTGCTGTTTATATATATTTTCCTTGTATGGCTGAACAACAGCCTTCCTCTTCTCTCCAAAAAAAAGGTAACATAACACTATCTCATTGTCTTCTGCCTGTGTAACACCAATTCACATTCCTATTGTACCGGATAGGCTGGGTTTGAAGTTTGATGTCGGAAGTGTAGAATTAGAAATGTCCTCGTCTGAAATGAGAGGCTTATATGGTTACTATAAATCTTTTAATAGCATCACAGATAAAGGGAGGAAAATTAGATAGATATCAGTCTTTGCAGATCAAAGTGATAATTCAGATCCCTCTGAAAATAACTGAAACTTTAGCAGTATCAAAAGCAGCTGGACAAAGATTGGCAAATGAACTATATTAAACAAATACAAATTTTTAACATTTTTAATAATTTATTTTAGGAAGGGAAGCTAGCCACTAATTAAATATCCTAATTTGTTAGATCTTATTCTTCCTGACAACTGGGGAGCACTACGCAATACAGCTGGCTTAATTATGTTCAGTTTTGTCTTGTGCCTTCTATATATCTTTTGAAGTTGCAGATTATTTCAAAATGAAAAATTGTATCATGTGAAAGTGAATATTCAATATTCCCTAAAAAGAGCTCAGGAGCTCTGTGGGTTTGTAAACTGGCCTCTGTGCAAAACTGTAGCTCCTTTGCCAGGCCAGAGCAATCCCTAGGCTCACATACTTTATAAGGGCTGTCAGTGCTGGGGGACTAGCATGGGTTTGGAGGCTGTATCTGAACTCCCAGGTTCCTTTATACTGACAGCAATGGGAGCAGACAAAGGAAGTATCAAAAGATCCCATATGGTGACTACAGTTTTCAAGACCACACTTCCAGTAAAATATTCTTTCCAGAGCTGATAAAACAGGGATTTGGGGAAAAATTGTGCAGTTATTGTACCCAGCAATTACAACACCATGAGAAATCAGGACCATCACTGAACTGATTCAGGTTGGCTGTTGGATCCCTGCAGCTGGAGATTGTCCTGCCCAAGAGCTGTGGTCATCCATCAGTTGTCTCATTTCATCACTGACATTCCATACTCATGGCACTATCTTCAGAAATGCTGGAGAGACACTGCCCACAGGAGCACTGTCTAGTCATTTTACAGCTTTTTCTCAGATTTTATGCTCAGCTAGTTGCAGCATTGTTTCCTTTCCCTCCAACCCAGATTTTTGGCAGTTGCTGGATAGGTTCATCACTGAGTTCCTCTAAGGATTCTGTCTCTAGTCTTTGTTAAAAGTGCCAGTTAATCTGTCTTCTGCAGATGCGGCCTTTTAAAACAAGGTTTTTCTTTGAACTCTGAGAAGAAAATTGATCATTTTAAAGGGATTCGTTTGCCTCTGTGCAGATAATGAACATGTTTCCCTCTATTTCTGGGGGACAGTCCCAGACAAACAGTCTCTTCACTATTTTATGGATTCCTGGACATGGTTCAATAGAGGAAGTAGGTTGGGACACCCCTCACTATGTATTCATTTTCTCTTAGTTGGTACAGCCAGCAATTTAACCCTTTCTGAGATACTTTAATTCATTGTTCTATTTAATTAATTGTTCACAGATAATTGCTCTATTTTCAGCATGAGTATAATAATTGTTACCTTTTATTAAATTTTTAAGAACATTAAACAAAATTTCTCCTACTGGAACCAGCAAGGCGATGAGGTACAGTAAGGTAATAGCATTGATGTGACAGCTCTGAAACCTGCTGAATGATTTCTGTGCAGGTTGTGCCTCTGCTGAAAGGGCAGGGAGATATGATAAAGTGCCTAAAAGAAACAAAGCTAACAAATAGGGAACTTCTGCTGTTGATACTGTTGTGGAGTATGTATGTGGGTTTCACACTGTTGGGTATGTCTTACTACACTTTGATTAAAAAAACATGGGGAAAATGTGAGCAGATGTGAAATTGAGTAAAAAGCCAGATAGGTGGCCTCTTCAGTCACGTTCATAGTAGTTGGAAGTGAACCATCTAGTGAGGACAAAGGCATATTTTTGTTCTCTCAATGTGTTTCTTTTATCAATTTGTCAGCCACTGAAATGTTTGACCCTCTCTATGAACACTGGATCTGCTTCTCTGACTATATTGTTCTGTGATTACCATTTTAATTGTGTGGAAATGTTAATCTTTGGTGCATGTGTATCTTTTAAGTACCAGATGCTGTCCAGAATGTTCACTGTATTGCAACAAGTTGGCAATCCATCCTAGTGCAGTGGGACCCTCCTGCTTCATCCAACGGTGTAATTACTCATTACATTGTAACAGTTGAAGGAAATTCTGTGAATTTTTCATCTTATGATACACTGCATACTTTTAGAAACCTGCTTTCCAATATTACTTATCAGTTTAAAATAAAAGCTGCAACATCTGCTGGTGATGGTGAAGAACAGATATGCAATGCCAGTACACTTCCAGAAAAAGGTAACAAATTATTCAAGTTAATTCTTTTGTTTAATTTAAAGGATGACTATGAAACAAGTGAGCCTGAAATACCTAGGCAACTAAATCCTTCTTTGTTTAAATTTCTTGCTAATAGTGGATCAGGAGAGACAGGGCTTAGGGCTTCCTCCTTATGTTTTAGGATACACTTGGTGATGAGAATCAATTGCCATTTAAAAAAGCACAGAGTACCTTTTTCTATGTTGACTTTGAATGGTTATTTTATTCATTTCTGATCACCTGTTATTTTTTGTCTGATAATCTCTGCTTTGTTCCTATTGCCCTTAGCATATTTAATCTGTAAATCTGAAAAATTTGGGGGGAGCAAAAGTTTTGTTGTTTTTTTTCCGCCAGTGGCCAATGCTGTGACTTCACTGATTGTCGATAAAGCTGTTCAGAATTTGTGCAACAGAGAAGAATTTAACTTCTTCAAGCAGACTTTGTCATAACTCTTGATGGATAGGATTTTTTAACAAGAAAGAAAATTGTAAGCTAAATCCAAAGAAGAATATAGGCATTTTTTTTTGGCACTGGAATAAGAAATTGTCACCCACAGTCTGCCTTCCTTTCTCTCTCCATGCACACTTCACACTTCACCTAATCTTGACTGTTCTTTCATTTGGCACCTGAAACTCGGAGATCAAATTCTATGCAAAATACAGTGTTGCTTCTGTGTAAGTAGCTATATGACTAGCTTCTAAACTGGAAGTGGAGGGAAGCCCAACTCCTAGTCCAGGAAGCAAATGCCTGTTTCAGTTCTCTTCCCCAGTTAGGGGTGATTTCTGGTTTGGGGATTATTCCTCTTGGTTTTTTCTTCTTCAGCAATAGTTTAATATAGAAATAAAAAATAATGTTCAGAGAACAGGATCCAGAAAAAGACTTCACCTTCCTACTGAACTAGAGGAGCAGTCACTGCATTTAGTTCTTTTTTTTGTTTCCTCTTCAGTGACATCAATTCATGCAGTGGAGCTGAGGAGCTCTCTAATTCAGAACAGCTGAATCATTAGGAAGCATGAGAGTGGGATGGAGGAGCATGACTGTATCCCCTGATGCTTAGAAACCAAACCTAGCTTTTGTAATACTTGAATTACTAAGTTATCGAATAACTTAAAAGATGAGTTGCAGCACTCATTCTCATATATATTTCAACCCAAAGAGTGAGTTTTGCTCAGTTCTGTCAAATAATAGATACAAGAGTCTGTGTCGGCAACAGGATTTAGGTTCTGGATTATATGTACGCTAAGGCAGCTCTACTATGCAGACTTGACTCAGACATCTAAACTTGGAGGACATCAGAAATACCCTTAGACTTCCTGTTGGTAGCTTTCTGAGTGGCATGCACCTCTTTAGGTTCAGCCTTTGGATCTCTCCTATTCACAAAGCCTTTGTGCCCCACTCTGAGCTTTGATTTCCATGCTTCTTAAAATTAGACTTGCAGATGTGCATGTCTGAATGAATCTAGACCATGTCAATATTGTCCCCTTAACTACTGCTGCTTTCATTCTAGACAAGCAGAGCAGTCCCTTGATGGTGTAATGCAGACAACATTGTGAAAATAGTCAGGGTTGTACTTTGATGACTGCCCCTCCTTGTAATACAGTCCATCCCGCTAAAGCCTGGCCACATCCCCTATTTGAACAATAAGGTGGCACATTCATACCTGTTTCTGGTAAAAATGCTCTCTCTAAATTGGCTTTGTCATCAACAGCTCCCCTGCAAGTTCTTCTGTTTTGTGATCCCTGCTGGTCCCCTTCTGTCTGGCTCCTTGGTGATTTAAGACTTTTGCCTGAGTCATCCGCACTCTTGTTCGCTCAGAAACTGCTGTCCATCAGCAGGGTTCAAAATCCACTTTTGAAGGAAGTGTTGTTTAAATATTAGAGATGAGCATACTCTTGTCTTACGGCATTGGCTGAAAATACTGTAGTGAGTTTAACTGCTGTGCTGAACATGGATGCATGCGATAGTGCACCTAAGTACACTGCAGTTGTAACTCTCTACCCTTTCTTTTAAATCAGGGCTGCTGAACAGCCAACCCTGACTCAGAGCCTGAGCAAGAATGAGACTGAGAATGGGTATGCAGACAGGTGTGCTGATGCTGTTTAAAACTGATCTTGTTCAAAACACAAAGGTTTTGGAGATAGTCTTATGGGAGACTTGATACCCTCTGGTACAGAGAAGAGCAGGAGGCTTCCCAGGCACCTCACTTCTTGGAGGATGGGAGAAAGCTTCTAGTAATGTTAAAGAAGTCTGACACCTGGGAAAGTTAATGTTGGGATATCTGAGAAATTTAGTGTTGCCTATTAATTAGTGCTTGACAAAAGCCTGGAGGAGCTGTGGTATTAAGCCACTTGGGAGACAGACTGCTAGTCTGTTGTGGTCTGTGGGTCTGTGTTACATAGAGTTGTACTAGCAGGAGAAAAAATCCAAACATTTTTTTTTGTAATATGTGTCTTATCACTGGAAGTTTTCCTAAGTGAAGGATTTATACTACAATATCTGTCTTTTTTGCCACATACACCACACAGACCCTTTCTTACTGTTTTAGCATTGGTTTACATGTTGATGCTTAGTCATATTTCCAACAAAGTTGTTATTATTAGGGCATTTCCTTAACTGTGTGTTTGCATGAATTGTTTTGTGGTGACTGGGTACTGGGAAATGGAGATTCATGGATGGGAATGGAAACAGTTTTATAGCTGTTGTCAGCTTCTTATTTATGGTGGTCTAAGATTAGTCACAGAATATGTAGCCAGCACTGAGTCACTGACAATGCATTTATTTCTGACATAAAGTGAAAATGAATTTGGCTCAGTGTCTCGCTGCATAGTGTTTGACCTTTACATTCTTAGCAAGATTATTTGCCCTTTTTTTGAGGTAAATATGTTCATATCTGGGTACAATTAAACATGAATCATGAAGATTAAATTTATGAGGAGATTAGTAGTGGTTTGTGTCTAATCTAGCTCCATTGTCATGGTAAACCACCCCTGCCAGTATGTTATAAAAGCTGTCAGCTTTGTAGTGGTAATATTACTTTGTGATTAAATATATTGTAAAGGATATGAAAGATAACATAGCAAGTACAGAGTGCATAAATATGTTAGGATTTTATGACTGAATAGGTATCCTTGGATTACTTTCAAGACAATTCACATATTAAAATTAAATTTCATTAAGGTTGAGTGAGTTTTTAGAAGGGAGAAAGAGCCATGAAATGGTAGGAAACTTCTCCAAAAGGCACACTAAAGCTGTGAAAATTCGGTTAACTCACAGGTCTGGGACAAGTGTTTGTAGTCATCCAGTTAAGAATAAAACCAAAACAATTAAAAAGCCACTTGGGGGTGCAGAGCATGAATAATCATAGGAAAATTTTTCCTGCTTTCAATCTTTTTAATTTAGATTTTTCTTGATAAACTTTTTATTATTCTCTGAAAATATCAATCATATTGATTACAGTATTAAGACCTACAGAGTAATTTTTCCTTCCTTACTGCTAGTCCTACTTAATATTATAACTGAACAGTCTTGGGACAGATTGAGGCCCCCATTGTACTGTGGTGACAGTCCTTATCATTTGTTTTCTGCTAAATAGAGATTTATTCATAACTTACAGTTAAAATAAATATGCCTGTAAATTTTTCCAATAAACATTTTTTAATTGTTGGCCAATACTAACTTGCATCTATACACAGAAGTATGCCTTGTGCATGAAGGAGGGTAGTACCTAAAAGGATTGGTGATGGAAAAGTTGTTACTTGTGCACAAAATGTCTTTACTCTCTGCACAGGGGAACCTTCAAAGATTCTGGGTTTGTATCTCCAGGGTGGAGGTGCCATTGGAAAATGTGGACCTTTTTTTCATCCAGGCCTGTGAGGAGCACAAAACATAACAGGGCTTTAAAGCCTTCTTCATATCCAAGGAAATGCTCTGTTTCCTTCACCATAAATCCTTTTCTTAGGGTGTGTCAGCTCATGGCAGCTCTGAGTTACATGAATTTCCTCAGTAATTTGTGAAGAGATGACTACAGATGACTGTAATCCACTGGAAGAAATATTTAAGCCCATACCCTAAAGTGGTCCTTAGGGCCCCAAGCGAGATGTGCAGTACAGTGTGTTGGCCTGATTATCCAGAGGAATCAACCTTCTGCAGAGCCACAGAGTTGGAAACCGAAGATCTTCAATGTCCCCTGTTACCACTACAGATAACAGCAGTGTGTTTCAGGTGGTCATCAGTGCTGCAAGTTCCTGTTTCCAAACACTATTAAAGTAAAAGCATTCAGAAGTTGTGAAGCCAGTAATGACTAAGAATCTTTGAAACCCTTTTTTCCAAGATTACTAAAACTGAATTTTTCTAGACTTCAGTTTTCTTTCTGTAATGTAGTAGATTTTTTAGAGTTTCTGATTAGTTGCTGTGTCAATGTAAATTAATGGCTTTGAGGTAGATGGTAAATCTTCACTAGTCAAATGCAGTGATCACCTGGTTGCTGCCAATGAAATTGTATTGATGTTATTTTTATAAGCAGGTAGATAAAAATAGAAGAATCATATAGTGTAGGATGAAGGCAATTTTTTTTTTTGTAAGGAGTAGGTCAACTCTGCGTTATTGTATAAGAAACGGTGGTATCATATAGAAAGAAAGCTGACATTGAAAGCATTTACAGGTCAAATATATTGTTTACTGAAAAGTAGACAGTAGTCAAGTTTGTTGGAAGGCTGAGTATTCTTATTTAATTTAAGACTTGAGTACTGACAGCTTTTTCCTACTCTTCTAAGCTTAGCTTAAAGGTGTGCATTTCTCCCTAGCTGTGTAGGATTTGACTTTTCAGTGTTTAGATCCCATGGTTAGAGACTGATTTTTCTAATGTGCTAAGGACTAAGAAACACAGTCCAGAGAGGCTTGTTTAAAGACATGTTTTCAACTGTGCAATTTCTTTTAAAGCATGTCTGATAGTATCAGTCCCAAGTCATGGGAAAAAGTCTACAGTTTTTTACATTTTTATGCTAGTAAAATCATTTGGGACCTATTTTTGATGTCCTTATTCATACTGAGCAGGACTTTATATCATGATGAGTCCCCCTGAAGTTAGCAGTCTCTACTAGAGTACTGTTTGTCATGATCAGGTTTATCAGTTTAACCCAGGGAACTCCTTTGGTAACTAAGCTTTCAGAAATTAATATAGATACTCAATACAGAATATTATTTTTAAGATACCTCCATTTTCTGAAGACTTTTTGTTGTGTACCCACTGCTATCTCTTCTACTTTGTTCCTCACTTTCCTCCTATTGATGCTCTTAATACTACCCAACAGACTTCTAGGCTGTCGCTGTTCTTTAATCCAAACTCCAGCTACAAGCAGCTGTTCTGTAGGCAGAGGTTTTTTTATTAACTTTGTTAGGAACTATGCTGTATCATATTACCGTCTTCTGTTCCCGCCCGTGCAGCTGTAGTCATTGCTTTCCAGAGAGGTCTTTACAGAAAGCCGTAACTTCTCTCTTTTCTCAGTAGATTTTTTTTGCTTGTGTTTGCTGCCCTTAGGTTATCTTTGCATTGCGAATAAGATTTTTTCTACCAAATATTTCTGTTGGTTTAAACCAGTTTCACTGGCCCAGTTCAACTTGGTCTGAGTCCTTGCACAGTCCTGGTTCTTTTTCTACCAGGAATTTCCTTTCATTTAGGTTCTCAAATAAAAACCTAATGTGAGAGCAGTCCATCAGCTTTGGAAGGGCTGATTAGCATTGCAGCCAGACAAGCATAGGGAACTGGGGCCAAGATCTGTGAAAGTAACTTCTATTTAGGTGCTTAGCTTCCTGTCAACTTCAGTGGGAGTTCAGGCACGTAAATAGGCTTTAGGAGCTTAAAATCTCATGTGCATCTGCCTTCAGGCACTTTTTGTTGGAGTTTGGCCATCATGTGAACAATGGTGGATGAACCTGAAAATACCTCATTCCTCCTCCAGTCCTGAACCTGAATTCACCAGCATTTCACAGCCAGCCTTCCTGCAAGCTCCCTGGCTGGCTTTCAGAAGCTGAATTAAAAGCTATTAAATGAAAAATTATGGAGTACATTGCATCAAAAATTTCAGACTTAGAAAAACTCCCTACTCCCAGAGCTAGCTGAATTACAGCAAATGCAATATAATTAAACAGGGAAAGACTGTCAGTTATGTGATCACAGAATCACAGAATCATCTAGGTTGGAAAAGACCTTGAAGATCATCTAGTCCAACTATTAACCTAACATTGACCAGTCCCAACTACACCATATGCCTAGGTGCTATGTCGACACATGATGATGAGACTTAAGGGGTCCTACCCTTGATTCCTGGGAAATTTAAATGTGAGATTAATACTAGAATGCCAGCTAGCTAATCAGAGAACAGTCCTAGACAATTAGTGTTCTACACCACCACAAACACAGCTTTTTTCATGCCCTTTCTTAAAGTGCACCTTTCTGGAAACCAGGAATAATAATGAAGTTCCTGTTAGGCACATACCAAAGCAGCAGTATATGAAAGCAGATACATAAGTCTTTGTTACAGTTCCAATTTAATCGGAAAAATAATTGAAAAAGATGCAATTTTTGGCTTAATTGTTTTTAGTGTGAACAGTGATCACTTCATCATCGTTGAGTCATGTTTAGAAAATTTAAACAAGCTGCATGATTACTCTAGGAAGCATGGAATGGTTTGTTCAAATCAGTACCATCTGTGGACAGAAAAAGTTAGGGGAATTTTAGTCATTCCTGAGGAATGGAAATCTGATTCTCCATGCTAGAGTAATTGTAATCCTCTTTGTATCTGTAATCCAATAGCATAGTTGTCTTGAAATTGTCTCACTGAACACAGTCATCAAGTGCAAGAGACACTGCGCCACTGGGTGTCACTGCTCCTCACTGAGGCCCTCAGAGCAAACCTGATTTGCTCAAGATTCAGATCACGTCTTCTCATTTGTTCTAAAAGAGATTACGCTTATATGTGATTTGTCTCTGTAAGCAATGAGATAAAATGAGACTAGATTTTAAACTGACTAACGTTTAAGGCGCTGATTCCATTTAAAGGTCTGTCTAGGCACTGGCAGAGAAAATATTTGTATGTCTTCTGCCAGCTGACCCTTTAGTGGGTTAGAAATACTTTGTTTATATGAGTCTTAGTAAACTGGAAAAGTGACAACATTAACTAGTAATAAAGGCTTTTCTATGAAAGAAGAAGTACTTGTCTAATCTGTCTGTTATCATGGTACCTGCAAATTTATCTTTCAAAATGGTGGTTTTCATGTAGTGATACTCACCAGGATAATCACAGATACTATCTTCAGCCTTGTGGGGTAATGTGTATGGACTCAGTCTATAACTCTCAGTTCTTTCTGATGGCATCATCCATGTTGAAACTGGGGCAAGAGAGTAGTCTCCTTGAGAAGGGAAGCTCACCATGCAGGCTAGAACATGGGCACTGCTCTCTCTACCTTTGACTAGTGTCTTTAACCTGCCTTGTTTTATGTGCAGACTGCAGTTGTGCCAGCCATGGCTCTGCCAGCTGCACAGTTGTGCAAGTGAAGTTATATATTTCCGCCTTCCTCTTGGCACCAGCAAGCAACCACTTGCTATCTACTATCTACTTTATTCCAAGCCCCTGTTTCAGTATTTGATCCAGTCTTTCATTTAAACTGGAGTATAGTCTAATAATCACTTTTCAGCAGATGGAAATTAGTAAAGGTAGACTAAGAGGCATTAGAGCCAGTTGTTTCCATCATCTCCATATTGCATATTTTCACACTTTTATTCCAAATCTGCCAGTGCTGGCTGTTCCTATTGCAGCAAGAGTTTCTGTAGTTGTGTGCCTGAGAAGGTGAGGTCATATCCCTTATCAAAAAAAGAGCAATCTCTTCTGAGTGAGAAGGAGGAGAAATGAATTTTCTTAAATTATTTTAATTTTTATGTATTGTAATGTCTTTGGAATTACTTATTTTTTAATTCCTGGAATACTGGGTCTTAAAAATGCATTAATTCAAGTTCAGAGTGAGACTGGGTGCTAAATTTTATTTCACTCATTATAATTGAGTGTGTAGGATACATATTCTTTGCAGTATCTTAACAGATACTAATAGCTTATTTTACAACAGAGTAGAGGACTTTTTAAGGAAAAATAGATATATTTTTAATAGCAACTATCGAACATTTTTCTGCCTTTATTTTCCATTAATTAACAGTCAAACTAAGCCCTTTCTTGTAATTTACACAATTAGCAAATACAGTTTGTAGAGCTATTACAGCTATTACAAAAATATTTTAGTGCTTATTTTTTTGAAAGTGGACAAATTGAGTACTACACCTCCAAAACCGTGATCAAGCAGGAATGTTACTTCCTGTTTTGGTTTTATTTACTACTTTCTGTCCTTCTCTTCATACTAATAACAATACAACAAAACAACTTTAATTTTGATAGCATGGAGTATGATGATGAAAGTTGTCTCTAGTGAAGATTTTTTTCTTGGACAGTTTGTTCTTGTTTTGTGTCTGGTGAGTGTGTAGCAGAGTAGGAGCATATGGGGTTATTGCATGCTGCGCAGTTGTGTACGCGTGTGTGAGAGCTGAGCAGAAAGACAGGGGAAGCATCCACAATTCCTGTGCCTGGCTCCTCTCCTGAAGGCTCCACCTGCTTTGGGCTCATTTGAAGGGATTTGAATTTCTCAACCTTTTCGTTGTCACACCTTGGTTTGACTCAGAATTCACATTTCTTGTTAAACAGAAATACTTAGTGGAGAGACTTCAGCTTTTAATATTATAATGTTTTTTTATAAACACATTGTTACAGATGAAAGCATAGATCAGATATTCCCACAGGGCTGAAAGAAAATGGAAGGTTTTCTCTTTCTTACCCAGTAACGTTGGTCTGGGATCCTTTTATTCTTTATGTAAACCTTGAGGCATCTTCAATTTCAGTTTGAGGATATATCATGTGTTTTTCTTTTACCAGCAATACTTCTTCCCCCAAAGACTCTAAAGCACTCTTTAAAGCTAAGTGCACAAAATGATTTCTGAGCTGATTTCTCCACACAGATTTTGCTATAGAGAGTATTAGTATTATCTTACAGAGTCTTAGGGATAATATTAGCTTACTGTATGACTATGTGATATAGCACAAAACCATATGTTCCATCCAGTCTGTGAGAGCTGGGAGTACACTGTTGCCTTAATATATAGATCTGGATAAATGTGCACGTATGTGTATGCATGTACATACATGCACTACGTCTGTCTCCATGCACATGAATATAACCTCTTTATACCCACATATACATACGTATATAAATACATGGAAGCAAAGTTCATGGGAAGTTTCTTTTTTTTTTGCTTTGTATTGCCGTATTATTTAGCTCTTCCTGTTGGCATTCTTTTAATTTGTTGTTTGCTCAACACCTTGTAAAGCACTTATATAAAAGATAGACACACATATCACATATATTGATACTTTCCATACAGAAGGTGAAACAGGACGCTTATGAAACCTTGAGGTGTTGCTTGAGGATTTTGTGTGTTACCAAGAGAGAAGGAGACAAATGGGTATTTAAAAGTGAGAGGTGAGGAATCCCAGTAATCAACAGCAGTAGAAGATGCTATGGGTTGGCCAAAAATAACTTTGCTTGATATTCCCGCCCTCAGTTGAGACATAGCCCCAAATGTAGCAACAGCAATGTCACACCTCTCAAGACTGCCCCTGCATGCCGCACCTAGAAGTATTTTTCTTTATTTCAAAAGCTATAGTAAATGTATGCCACCTACATATGTACAGTGGGATTTACACCAGAGGAATTACTCCTTATTAACCATAGGAAATTGAATTTTGGTCTTTGAACAGACTTATTAAAATAATTTTTCAACGTGAATAAAAGGGTTATAGTTGCAATCACTTTTCATTCAAATGAAGATATCTTACAAGTGTTTTAATTTGTAGTTCCTAGTGCTCCCAGGGATATTGTTTTTTCCAATGTACAATCAACAAGTGTGACCCTGAATTGGAGATCACCGAAATCTATCCTTGGCTACTTTCAAAACTACAAGATTACCACACAGCTACGGTCCATCTACTGCAGTGACTGGGAAACTAAGGAATGTATTGAATATGAGAGGTATCAATATTTATATGAAAATGTGGTGGATGGCCATATAGAAGAGACAGTATATGGACTGAAAAAATACAGATGGTACAGATTTGCAGTTGCTGCCAGTACGAATGTTGGTTATGGCAGTTCTTCACCTTGGATTTCTACGCAAACACTTCCTGGCTGTAAGTAAGGATGTTTGATATGTGTCATAATGCTATAACAATGTGATATTTACCTAAATAAGCAAGAACACTTAGTAGATGTTATTTCTTCATAGACCTACAATAGTGGTGAATAAGGATTTATTGTAACTCTTCACATCTGAAATGATATAAATCATGTTGTAGCTATGCATGCTTGACACTGCTTCAGATTTTAATGCCTTTTGTATGCTCTACTATATTTAATGCTTACCCAACAACAATCTTGTTCCTCAGCCCTACTCCCAGTCTAGAATTGGTAAGTCTAAATTTTGGTTATTTTGGGTTGATATGCCACTTTCAATACATCTTCACATGTGGGGTGTGTCAGTGAAAAGCAGTCTTTTTCTTAATTCTTTGACTAAAAGTCTTCAGTAACATCATAACAGTTTCCTGAAATTCAGGTGTATGTTCCTGGCAATAGAATTTAAGAAGTAGTTTCAGAGAAATTAAGGTTTCTTTCCAATACCATATCTACCTAAAGTGATTAAAAATCAGAATAGCCATGTAACACCTACAGGACTGCCATGACACATATTAGAACTGCCATGCTTCAGCTGAGGATTTCAGTTTCCAAGTAAGAGAAGAATTGGTTGTCACAGATAAGTCATCACTAGATATTTGAGAGAAAGGGATGTGAAACATAAATTATTTAGGCAGTTGTCATGGGGACCTATGACCCCTCCCAGTCCACAGCCAGCCAAGGTCAGAGCACATCTGATATCCAGCCTCTGCCCCATGTAGAGCAACTGAGAATGACCATAAGTGGCCTGACTAAATCACAGGTCCTTCACTCCTTTCCCCTTTCAAAGTAATCATGATAGAGATACCAAGGACTTAAACAGCTGTGTACTGAGGACTTCAGTGGTCCACATACTTATTTTGTTCCACTCATGTTTTCACAATCGTGTGATATGAATTCAGGAGGGGTTTATATAATGCCACACATAGTATCTGTGCACTCTTTGTACAGTAATACATCCATTTATCCTTAAATGTATCACAATTTTTCTATTAGGTAAAGAAATATTGTCATATTCATTTGCAGATGACAAATTGCAATAGAGACATGCTAAGCCCCAAAGGGCAAAGAGATTTGAACACTGTGATAGTGAATATCACAACAGCCCATTTTTTCACATAAAGCGCAGAAGCAGTCCTTTGGACTGAGAACTACTGGAATCAGCTGCAGAGACATTTTCATGTGCACTTAACTTTCTTTGTCCAGTGGTTCTTATGGGGATACTATGCCTGTAAATTAATGTAATATTTTGAATAAAAGTGACAAAAAATATCAGAAAACCATGTAACCCCAGGTAGAGCAGAAAATAGCTAACGGAAGTTGTGCAATTCTTGAGCCAACAGCTCTGAGGAGATTTCTTACTATTAGATGGATAGATCTCAGGTGCTGACATATACAAATACTTATTTTCAAAAAATTGTTGCTGAGTTTAGGAAGGTTAGGGATTTAAACTGGATGGTGAGGCAGATCATGAAAACACATATAATCACATAAAGTTAGGATGCTTTTCATTATTTCCTCTCTGGACAGTGTTAATCTGGTTTAAGTGAGAACTAGTTTCTTATGAGTCCCACTGAGGGGATGATGTTGTTCTCAGCAGTATGTCCTATGTGCTCTATTAGCTGGTTTAACAAACAGTGGTGGGATAGTAGTTTAGAAAGTTCCACCAGTTCTTCCAGCCCAAGTGTCTGGGGCTGCTGGCCTATGTCTGTGGTGAGGGAAGTGGGCAGCAACAAATTTCCTGTGAGCTAAATCAGTGACACATCAAGAGATGAGCTGCCTATGAAACACACTGACATGAAGTCAAAGAAACATGGGCACTATTCCAGATATCATGGCTGTGCTGGTCTTTTTTGTGGGGTAATGGCAGTCAGCTGAGGAGGAAAAAAAGAAGAAGGTGACATGTCACAGCTGAGTTGCCAGCTGGCAGCTCCAGTGTGCTTCAGCAGTGCTGGGAGCCTTCCTGAGCAGTGACTGATTTTTAGCAAGAACAGGTCTGACCTGACACTTTTGAAAGACTAGTCTTTAGAAATACTGTTTTACAGACTAAAAACCTAAGTTCCCCTCTTTCTTTTGCAAAGGGTACTGCCTGTATCAGGGAAGAGAAATTCAGGATGCACGAAAAATTGACCCAGCACTCTGGGCAGCCTTGCAGAGTGTATCCAGAGAACAGGTGTCGATCCCCCTCTCCTTTCCCTCATGGACAGGGCCAAGCATCTTCTCGATTAGCCTGCTGGTACACAGCCAATATACATGGTCTGTTAGAGCTTAAGGGTGCTTAGCTGCTATGTAAAATAGCCTGAATACTTAGCCTATAAAATCAATGGGAGTTGTGTTTGCAGATTTGAGGGCAGAAGTTAGACACTGTTTCTGATTTTCAAGAAATACCTTTGTAAGACATTGCTTCTGCCAAAGGGAAAGTTACATTGGTTGTGAAATAATAGTCAAATGATTTTTCTTCAGAAATAATTGGGTCCTCAGTACTTTGTGCTTCTGTCAAGCCTAAAGAAAATATTACAGTTATTATATTCATATTCAGGAAGTTGCAGCATTTAAGTTGAAAATTGTTAGACTCATTGCCCAGAATATAAAGAGATGAAACTTCAATAACAGCAAAAATTACATAACAGAAACCCTAAATATTCTTTATAAGTGCTGAGGATTTGACTGTGTGCTAAAGCAGAAATACCTAATAATTCTGAATATCCAGTGACTAAGGTGAAGTTCTTAGCTATTTATTTCAGTTGATCATTATGAAAGTAAATTTAAGGCTACAGGAATTCTTTTAAAGATTCTTTAGCTCATTTGCAAGCTTCAGATAAAATGATGGCTGTGTGGTTATAGTGTTACTCTGTGGAAAATGTTATAGGTTGTTCAGTACAGTCCAGTTCTCATAACGCACAGATAAACTATTCAGCCTTCTGTTTTGCAGATTATCCTCACAGGAATTGTCCTACTGACTCATAAAATAGTTTGATGGAACTGTTATTACTTAGCTGATGGATTACCCAAGAGTCAAATCTACACTGCAAGATGAAATATTTTCAACATAACCTAGATTTGTATAGTTAGTAGTACAGAAGATCAGTGTTGTGTCACAATAAGGGAAAGGGCAAGAGATGTTTTCCATAGCTAGGGAAACTTTGTTCCCTCACACCTGCACTTATCCCAAGTTTTACTTTTACATTTATAAGATTGGCCAAACTTGTGCTTTCTAAGAGAAAAAACATTTTGAAGGGTCAGTGTTACGCGGAAAATTAATGGCAGTGAGATCACTGACCTTATTTTGGATCTTGTGCAGTTACACAATGCAATGCTTTTTGGTAAACTGCCAAATCTCCTAATGCCAGGATATACTGGACACAAAGGAAAATCCCAGATGTTCGAATGTCCCATGAAGGCTAGGACATAGATGCATGGGGCAGAGGGTTATGCTTTTCTTTTCAGCACCTTCTTTCACAATCCATGCTGATACCCAGTTGCTTGTTATACTTAAAGAAATGTTTCTGTGTGGTGAAAAGCAATGAGATTTCATCTCTTGTTGTATGCCCCTTCTTCTGGCAGGTTTTTTCTGGGAGAACTTGTTTTACTTTGTTCCTTTCATTCTCTCAGAACTAAACATTGGAAAGTAAATATGGCCTAATATAAGATATAAATGTTTAAATATAGGTAAAAGTAACCTAGGTAATTATAAAATGAAATACCTGAACCTCACACAATTTTTGTTGGGAAAAAGAATAAAAGAGTTGGTCTTAACCAAACTGGCAAGCACGAATTTCTGTTAGAAGACTGGAATATTCAGTCTTATTTTTGAGGGTTATGCTAAATGATGGGCTATCCAGACTTATCTTCAAGCTAACACACTTAACTGCTGCCTTAGCATCAGGACACAGATGGATGGGAAAGATGACCCTGACCTCCATAAGACCCACATTCCTGTGCAAGGATAGAAGCATGATAATCAGGAAATGATGGTTATTAGTTACAGAAAATGCATTATTGTGAAAACCAGGAGAAAAGTGCTTATGAGAGGAAGTGATTGGATTATGGGGGAATGAGAGAATAAGACTAGGTCATTTCTACTGAGTAAATTGCTGTGATTTATAAGGGAAAGGGTATAGTGATATCATGGCCTCATATTGACTAGATTCATTTCACAAACAAACCTAAATCAGAACGTGGCAGTAACACACCGAAGCAAACACAGGTTTTAGAAAGATTTTTTTTGCAAGACGTGGAACACATAGACACGTTTCATTTTCTAGTTTTGTTTCTAATTGCACAGGTTATTTCAGAAAATATTTCTAAATTTCAGTATCATTCAGTTAATGTCTGATATTGTACTTTTCATGATGAAAATAAACCAGGTATTAATGCTTAGATGTAGTTTAGATAAGTATCTTAAATGCAGCATATTCAATTAGAATTTTCTTGCAAAGTTCTAAAAAGGCATCAAATATAAACTGCATGTGGAAATTATCCATATAAATTACTTCATGTTGGATAACTGGTAGATTAGATTATGCTTTAAAATTATTTCACACCATCTTTGTCTAATGAAGAAATGTAAAGTGGCTTCTGAAAAAAAATATCGAGAGATTAAATGCTTCATTGATGCTATAAAAAAAGTAATGGAAAATTGTATTTGGAAATGGTTGATTTGGAAACTAAGGCTCAAGAAGCTATATATGTCATTTTGTACTGTTTTTCAGAAATTTCAGCTGGTGATAAAGGTAATACTACTGCCATCATTACTGAAAGCATTTTTTACACTAAAAGACACTGAGCAACAAGTCTGACACACATTACCTGTACAATAAACTTAATTTGTGCTAATTTTGGTTTTTAGGGACCATGCGTGCTGTTGTATCTTGTTTTATCTATTCTAGCTCCCCACTCAACAGCCAGCCTTCTCTGATCTGTCTCCTCTTTCACCACTCCCCATGTGCTTTCATAGTTCATTCAGTAACACTTTTCATTCAGTTGTTCCATGCTATTCAGTTTTTTTGGGAACTGCTTCCAAGGACCTAATTTAATCCTGCCTAAAAAGTCTAGTATATTCCTGCTAATCCCAGCACAGCAATCTACCTCTTCTACCCAACATCCTAAACTCTTCATAGCACCCTATCAACTCCCAATTCTTCCTGTTTTATTCTGCAACCGTGGTGCAAAATTTTCACCTTCATAGTGCAAGATTCTATGATTTCTCCTCATTAATCTTTCACACATAATTTCAACAGTTACATACCTCATTCCATTTTCATTTTCCTAACCTGTTTCTACCTAAAAAACTAAGTAGCCTTGGATACACTTCAGTTTTCCTCAGTAAGCCCTCTCACCTAATGATTGATGGTAAAAAATACATATTCATGCATTAATCACGTTTGAGAAAAGAGACTGCATCTTCTCATTAGGATAGATATGATAACTTTTATAGTTTTTTTTTTATAACTGTTCACTGATATGTGTTAATCATTGCTGTATTTTTGTGGTAGATTAAAAAAAAGGCATCATGAAGCCAGGTTCTGGGAATATGTATGAATCTGTTGTGGCTTCTGTAACAGGCTGTTCACTGATATGTATCACAGTTGTCTTTTTTTGTAGTAGACCTCCCCAAAAAAAGGCATCATGGAGCCAAGTCCTGGCATTATCTACAAATATGCTGTCACTTTTTCACTTATTCCAAATTTTATTTTGCTGAAATTTACCACAGTTGTTATGAAAAAACAATACTACTTACTGAGAAATGCTGTGTTGTTGTTATGTTTTCATTAGTTTCTTATTCATTAATAAGAAATAACTATGTCAATTCACATATCACCTTGACAAAAGGAAATTTTAGGAAAATCCCGTTTCTTAATGTGAACATTATTGCCTGCTTACAATTCTTATCACTTTTTGGTGTGTGTTTTCCAGAGTTTCTCAACATGTTAAGAAAAAGTTGAAATGAAACCTGAAATTTCTTTTTTTCTGGATAAAATTATTTGTACTAATACTTTCCAACATTGCTGGAAATTTTTTCTAGCTTGCAGAAGACCTTATGTTTTCACAGTTTCTTATTCTTTGAATAATTCATTTGACATAAACAAATATATTATGCTTTTCTATTTGTCTAAATAGTTGTATATATTTTGCTTGTGTCATCTACAATACATATAAATAACTTGTACTTAAAAACCCCTATAATTTCAGTTTAAGATCAAGTTGTAGGCAGTTCATACTCTAGAAAAGTTATAGTAATTGCAATGGAAGATGTGATTCTAAATCACACTGTATGCTTTATATATGAGAAGGAAAAAGTGTTATCATTATTTAGGCAGAATATAATGATAAATGTGTGAAAGATTTTATTTTCAAATTGAAAAATAATCTCTACTGACCACTAAAATTACTGGGGTTTTTTTTGTGAACTTCTCTGGTCATGATTCCCATACATATTTTTTTCTACAGCTCCAGACGGTCCTCCAGAAAATGTGACCGTTTTAGCTACATCTCCTCACAGTATTAATATCAGCTGGAGTGAACCTGTTATCATTACTGGACCAACATGCTACCTCGTAGACATTACCTCAGTAAGGCAACGCTGTTTTGTTGTTGGCAATTATACAGATGTTTGGTGCTAAAAATACCACAGCAGATATTCTTATAGAAATTACAGAACAGACATAAACTGGACTGAAAAACAAGATATTGAAAAGCAATATGACTGTGTCAATTTCCATGTAAACTCCACATAAGAATTAGTTGTACATTTATAAATTTCCTAATAGGAGATAAATTATTACTTGGTATTAAAAAAATGTGTGCTAATAAGAGGTCTCGGAGGAAAATTAAGTGTAGCTATGAATGTATACTGGACAACAGTAGCTGAGCTTTGTGGAGGTGTACCTCTTTCTAACAATAATGATGCTATTTACCAGTAAAAATAATAATAATGACTTTTTTTTTTTTTTTTTTCAGAGGTAGGAAAGGTTCATTGTCATGATTGTACAAACCGTACTGGAGAACCTAGCAAAGTTACACCACATCAGAGGGCAAACTTTAAAGTCAAACCAGATTTCCCACTTTCTGCTAGGTGTTCTGTCCATCAAATTAGCTGTATTTTGGTAACACAGCAATAACACTTCTTTCTCCTTGATCTTTATAAGAAAAAAAAAAAGGCTGACATAAGAGAAAAGCTCTAGTGGCCTTTCTCTTTTCATCCTCTACTACCCTTACAATACTTCTTAAAACAACCATTAATAAACCTTATTTCCTGCCCTGTGGCAAGATATGAAACTTTCTAAATTTGAGCACATGAGAAGTTTTAAGTAGGATATGGGTACCCTGTTCTTCCAGAAATTATAAACAGGGCTATCAGTGAAAATGGAAAGCAGTTTACCAGGCTTAACCCAGTAAAACATGCTGTTTGCAGCTTCAGATATCTTGAACCAGTCTGTTAGACAATAGGGAAAAAAATTGAAGGCTACTTCAAACTATTTGAAGGCTTTAAATAGAAAGTTCTTTCAGTTTTCTGAGAAGCAAGTAAGACTATAATGTGTATATTTTCAGTGTTTCTGAATTGGTCATAAGATTACAAATATATACAAATATTAATGCTGAGATTTTTCTGCAATCAGAATTTCTAAGATCAGTAAAAAATACCAGATATTTTTAAGCGCCTCAGTAAAGTTACAAGAGAGAGTAATATGTAGTCCTGCTATTTTCTCTTCCTCTAACTTCATTGTACAATATGTAGAGTGCAATCTGTTCTGAAGACACTTACCACAGCACTAGTATGACAGGATGAAGCATGTACAATAACAAGGGGAATACTAACAGGGAAGGAATAGTTCCTTGGCCCAGTGTAAATCACTCGAATCTACATAGCAAATTCTATTTCTCCTTTACTAAAGTTTTAGAAGACTTTTTCCTCATGAAAAGTTCCTGACACTTTGGGCTAAACAGCATTATAGTGCACCAACAGAAAAAAATATTTTCATGCTTTTGATAAAACTTCCAAATTCAGTTTTCAGAGCTGGATTTTTTTAGTGTGTAATATTTAATCAATTTGTATTTAAACAATTTCTCCCCTATCTGATAATTTCTTCATTATAGAGTGTCATCTGATTCTACACTATGAAAATGTTTTAAGTACCGTATCAATATAATTAATAGAAAAATTCTGAAGGTTAGATGAACTATAGAATGTTTCCTGTGAGCCTGCCACCATTTGGAAGAAACTTAAAAACCTGTTTTAAATGTCTGTTTTGGAGGGCTTTGGTTTTGTTTTTACAAAGTGGCGATTTTTTCCAAATATTTTTCCAAATTTCAGATACCTAGCATTATATTTAGGGATTACTTGTAATCAGATGTTGTCTGTCTAATGACCAGTAACTACAGGTGTCAGTTCTGTAGATAATCATCTTAGTGGACAAATCTATTCCTTCTTAAAGGCAAATAAAGTTGTCACAATCTTTTTCAGTGAAAATTTGAGTATATATTTTATTGTCCCAGTGGGAAAATTTTTATGAAGTCTTCAAATTCCACAAACTTCCTGTATGTATAACTTTACTCATTTTAATTCTCAACTGATTATTTTAAGGATTTATGAAAATAGTCTCACAGAAACAGAAAAATTGCAGATTTCTACTCTGTGATGTTTTTCTTCTTAAAAGGTAGTAATTAGTATTCATTAGTGAATGTATTAGGGTTCTGTTTAAATTGCTAGGATGTTCCTTGAGGTTTTATAGGTCGGAAAAACTAAAAAGTACTCCCTCGTTATTATTCCTCCAAGTCATATTGTAGTTTGCCTTGCTGCCTATTATAATTAAAAGTAGTACTGCTGCCTACTGTAATTAGAAATAGTCCTGAATAAAATATTGCTGAAAATGATGAAGGAAGATGGAACTGATCCATTAAACTTCAGGAAGAATATAAATTCATTTAATGATGTAGTGCTGTGATTGTCTTTTGGCTCTTGTATAAATATTTATATGCCAGATTTTTGATAGTCATATAGGAAAAAGTGTTTCAGCTCTTGATGGCCATCCCAGGAAATGAATGTCTGTTTAGTCCATCAGAAAGTTTAGTTCAGGTTAATTCTCAGTGGGGATAGATGCATATCTATCAAATAAAAGGTATGCTTGAACTGTTCTAATGTTTTAGCAGCTGCATTTAATACAGATTTCATCCAGTGGGAAAACTACTGTACAGCTACCTAATCCTCTTTTCAAATTACACACTGAAGAAACAGTAATGAAAACATCATTAACTGAAGTGGTGGGAATAGACATAAAAAGAATTTTGTAAATGATACCTGATCAAAGACTAGAAAAGCTTATATTTTTATCTTTTTCTCCATGTTTAAGCTAACATTAGAAGTGATTAATAGAATATAAAGCCCGACACTGTAGATTTTTCTACAGAACTACAGATTATTTGAGGTGTAGGGATGATAGGGATCCCAAGATGTAATCTAGTCCATATCCTGCTCTAACACAGAAACAAATGTACATAAAGTCTTCCTTTATTATCTTTTTCTTAAAAATATCCAGTGCTGAAAATTGGTCAGCAACCCTCAATAAATTGTTCTATGTTTTAACTAAACTTATAGTTTGAGTTACATATCTAGGTATATGATTGCAGTTTTTGTAATTTTTAATTCTGATCTTCTTTTTGTTGCAGATAAAATTTCTGTTTGTGTTTTCATGAATGCTAGAAACAATTGATTATATTCGATTTATTAATGTCTTTTTTTATATTTTGAAGTTATTGCTATGTCTCCCACCATCCTCCCTTTTCTAGATTGAACTCAAATTATTTCTGCTTTCCAGCTTTTTTAGTGAGAGAATTACTCCCTCCCCACTGTCTTATAAGTAGTGCTTCTATTAATACATCCCAAGAGGAACTGCACTTTCTGCAGTCGTACAACATTATATATTGCTGCTCAACTTTCTTTTTGTTTTTGTTTTCCAAACAATTTTCTACTATATAGCTGCTCATCTTCTGGGTCTTTGCCTAGTCTGATTCCCATTTCAGGTCACTACAGCTCCCCTGGCCCAGTAGTAGCAGGGTCTGCCAACTGGTTCATGTTTGCTTGGTGGAAGACAGCACCAAGCAAACAGCCCATTTCCTTAATCCCATACTGTGTGAAGTAATAAAGAGGCAACACATGGGTGAGATGGGAGCGTACTCCCCTGTGCATCTTTTTAGTCTTGGTAGCTAGGGACTTCTTGTGAACCCTTCTATGTAAATGGTTAGAAAAGTAGAAAGATAAAAGTTAAATAAGGTATTCAACTAATAATGTCCTGCTTTTGGCTGTTTCAAGTCTTGTGATTGTTTTTTTAATATTATTATTATTTTACAGGTAGATAATGACAATTATAAAGCTCAATTTCTGAAGACAAATGATGAGGGTAAAGTCTTAGAAATCTCTGATTTAAAAGCATTTACAAGGTACTCTGTAGTAATAATTGCCTTTACGGGGGATGTTAATGCTGCGCTCCTTGAAGGCAAGGCTAGTTCTCCAGTAATTGTCTCAACTTTTGAAGCAGGTTTGTATTTTTATCTACTTTATATGGATCAAACTTTGCAGTTTTTCTTTCATCTGACATATAAATTAGAATTTTGAACACATGCTGCACTTTTAATGAAGATTTGTTCTCACAGTGTTTTGTCTTTAGTATTTAAATATAGGTGGCAGTCAACAAAAAAAAAGTGATGGTGTTAATAAATGCTAAGATTTACCTTTAGTAATGCAGAGATCTTAACTTGCTTCATGTACAATATGAATGTGTGGAACACAGCCATCTAGGTTACTTCTGTAGTCAATGAAAAGAGGTCCTATCTTTATGAGCATATATATAAGATACCTGTCTTAGGAGGGGATGACTTTGCCCTGTGCAGGTGCCTGCTTCCCTTAAGAGACTATTGAAAACCCTATACAACATCCTTGGTCTCGATGCAAAATTTGAACATATAAAAATTAAGTGAATCCTACCATTTATAAATGGTACATGTACTGACTTGAGGACACGATCTTTATATTATCCTGTTGAAGGAGGTTGCTAGTGAAGGCCCACAGGGATCTGTGTTTGAGTCAGCTGTTCCACGGATTCAAATCTATCTGGAGAATGAAGTAGATACTATGGGGACAAAAGTTGCTGCTGCTATTAAGTTACTCAGACAAATAATATTGAGAGATGAGAGTGTGGAACTGTGTAAGGACCTCAAGACACCGAGAGGCTTCGTTACAGAAAAGTAGATAGCATTTGCTTAGGAAAATATAAACAGATATACATGGGGAAGATATAGTTCTAGCTTCACATACATAGTTCCTGGTTATGCCATGTCTATTATCTTTGCTGGTTTTGAATTGTTCACTGAAGATATTCAAACAAACAAACAAACAAACAAAACAACTAAAAATATTTTCTGAAAAGATATTGAAGTTTTGTTTCATTCAAACTAATTGTCAACTGTGTATAAATTTCAATTACCTTATCTCTAGTGAGGTTAGCTGCAGGTCAGCTTTTTTAGCTTCGTACTCAGGTTAATTTCAGTTTTAGACATACTACACAGTGGTTTATCATTTATCTTTCCTTTGATGTATGAAAATCCAGGGTCCCTAATGATGTGATATGAGTGTGTGTGTGTGTGTACATATATCTCTCTAATGCTTTTAATATGTTAAATTCTAAGGATTCCATGACCTGTTTATGTTCCTGGAGGTTGATGTGGTCTTTTACTGTGGAAAAATGAAAGAAAATGAAATTAGGTGGTAGCTGGGTCTGTCCTATGAGCTATCTGTTTTGGTAGCCCTTTTTCTTATCTACAAATGTGGTATGTTAGGAGGTGCAGTAACCTTAGAGAAGAAGAGTTATTCTTACCATCTCATCTTGTCTTATCTAGTTTGTCCAGTCTAGCACATGGCTGAGTTAGGACCAGTTTACACAAATTTACTCCAGAGAGACCTAAGTAAGCATTTTTTGGCTAGTGTAAAAAACCTGGAAGGTGTGACAGCTGCATCTAAATCCTTGGCTGAGGGAATGTGTTTACCTTCAGTTGCTCGATTTCACTATTTAGAGGTCATGCTACGTACTTATCTGCAAGGTAGAGGAATAAATATTCAGCTGCCTGGAAAGAATGTTACAGCCTTTTCTTTCAGATAGGGACATGGAGGAAATGATTTATACCTTTGCTGTCTTGAGAATAAGCTACTGGAATAAGCGTTTGACAAAAACCTGTCTTTGGGAAAAAAGCATGTTGCGTTTGTGTCTGGGCATTGGCTAGTGGAAAGTTTTTTCCTAAAGAGTTAGCTGTGATAATCAGAGACTCTTAGGAGCATGGTGGCTTGTTTATATGTTGAGAGGGAGCTTGCTGTTGACAGAGGGATTTCAGAAAGGGATATTCAAGACTAACACTTGCTTCTTGCTTGTCAACCCATGCAAGGATTTGTTTACTCTGGATGTATTTCAAGGTATAATGATGCCTTCAGGCTTTCTGAGTAGAAAATCAGAAGAAAGCCATCAATTCATTATTTTTAGTATTTGTAACATTAAATGCTATCATTAAGAGTAGGTTTTCACTAAATAATTATCTTCTTATTGTCTATAAATATTTACATATGCAATAAGTATTTGAAATGTTTTAGATAAAACCAGAAAAATACCTATGAGATAATACTGATAAGAAAAAATAGAATTTGTAATTTTTCAGGTTTTACAGTAGTAAACTGATTAAGTGGATCATTGAAATATTTATTTCAGTGCCTGAAGACCCACCTAACAACATAACATTTCAGAAGATACCAGATGAAGTAACAAAGTTCCAAGTAACCTTTGTGCCGCCTTCTGAACCGAATGGAAATATTCAGGTGTATCAAGCTATGGTTTACAATGAAGATGACCCTGCTGCCATCCAGATCCACAACCTTAGTGTCATTGATAAAACAGATCAGTCAGTAACTGCCATGATAGAAGGACTAAAAGGAGGACATACCTATAATGTCAGCGTAAGAACTGATACTTTTCTTTGCATTTTTTCTTTGATATGAGTGAGAGATCAGTCTGAATAGGGACACAAACCTAGGCTGAGTATGAGATTTTCATGCTGATAATGTTAGCTTCAGTGTGAAGAGAGACAAGTCTGAGGAATGAAGGGAGCAATGAAGATTGTAGAGTGAGTGGGAACAGGACACATCACTACTGGTTAGCTTTGTACTCTGGACCACCAGTTCATGTGCTAGCAAAGCAGCCTGTGACACATTGTCACAGGTACAAGACTAAATCCCTTAATTCTGCTACTTGCATTGCTCATTTGGTTCAGATGAAAAGTCCAGTTCTGCAGGGTGAGCTTGCTCGAAGTACATGCATGAAGTCCTTTCAAATAATCAGAGACTAGGACGTGAGAGGAGGCAACATAACTATTAAAGTGGGCTTGGTTTTCTCCTTTTTGTAAGAGCTACATTAGAAGTGATGAAGTGTTGCTGTACTTGGGATTGTAAAGAAATACGAAGGAAGTTCTAGCAAAGTGTGAATGGCAAAAGGAGTGTTTCAGCATTCATTGTTGCTTCAAGTATATCCAGATTTGACCATCTTGAAGCTATTACAAATAATCATTAAAACAAGTGTTTGGTTTTTTTAAGGTGTATGCAATTAATGGTGCTGGTGCAGGGCCAAAAATTCAATTGAAAATAACCATGGATATCAAAGGTATGTTTCATAAAGTACCCTTTAGCTGAAATATCTATAAATGCTGAGGAAATTACTGTTCTATCTGTGACTGAACAGCTGTGTGTCTTTGTCTATTATTTAGAGGCCACATAATGTAGGAACATTAACTTCAATTGCAGTGCCCAATTTTGCTGCATATAACTGATCATTTGCTTTTTTTTTTTTTTTTTCTTTTTGATACTGTAAACATGTGCAGACTCAGTGAAGTGATCACTTGACTTCAGTATTTTAGTTACCATCAGCAAACAGCTTAGAGGAATATCACAGAGGTATAGCTAAGTCTACAGTATCAAAGTTGTGGAAATAAATACAGTGATTGATTGAAATTTATTAAAAAACTAAGACTCAGTCTTTTTGTTGTTTTCTCTTTGAAAATTGAAAATTTGAAAACTGATATGCAGAAGCATTTATCAGAATACAGTTTTTAGAGGCTCAAGGCGTTAAGTAGAACATTAAGTTGTCCCTGAAAATATGATGATTTGTCTTGCATAACACAGCTATGTGCCTGAACAAAGTACTTGTAGTGAAAACATTTCTAATCAAAATTCTGTGATATATCTTTGTTTCAAAACAGAACCACCACGGCCTAAAAAGAAACCAGCACCAGTTTATGATACTAATGGGGCATTACTCGTGACAGCTACAACAATTACAATCAGAATGCCAATCTGTTATTACAGTGATGATCATGGCCCTATCAAGAAGATACAAGTTCTTGTTGTGGAAGCCGGAGGTAGAATTTTATAAGTTCTTTTGAAAATTGTTTTCAGGTTTTTTTTATTTCTTTATTTTCAGTCTGTTTGTCTTTTTTATTTCTTTTCTTTTGGTCTCAGTAATTTAACGTTAGAAAATAGCTAACGGAGTCACTTTATCTGTGGCAACAGTAGTAAGAGCAAACTAGCTTTCATAATACCTGTGGCCTGCGTACTGGGTTTTGGGAACTCTTGCCAACAAAGAGTCATCCATGCTGTTTGAAGTCACCAATATTATTCTGGCTCTATTGTTACCATTCTATTTCTTTATTTCCTATTTTCATGGAAAAAAAAAAAAAAAAAAGATTTGGCATTGCGAAAGGTAAATATATCTGAAACTTTTTTTTGGCAAGGTTACTCTTCTGTTGCAATGAGTGTTGCCTGTAAAAGAATGCAGTCATGTGCAGTTGATATTTCCATTTCATAACGGGGGCAGAGGGATTTATATAAATCCCTTGTGTAGACTGTGGGTTACAATGTGTATTCCCTTGTATGGACTGATGAACATTTACTCATATGAACAGTGCCATGATACTCTTTTGAGTAATTGCCTACCAATGTGAGTGGGAGTTTCATGATAGGACATCATATGATCAGGCTTAATTTACCTAAGAAGGACAAATTCCAGGTATTTAATTCCCCTGTTTTGCTTGCTTTCAAAGTATAGAAGTAAAGCATTCACATTAAGTGAATTCACAAGTCTCTCACCTTTTTCTGAATTTTGCATTTTAGCACTAATCCTACAGACATTTACTTCATAGCCATTGCTGTGAAGATTCTCTTGAACTGATAGATACACAAATACCATGTTAAGATTTTTTCTCCTGAGTTGCTGAGTACTGTCGACTTCTAGAAATATAATAATTTCATTTATGAAAGTCTTAGACTAAACACTATTACTGTATTTGCTACCCATACCCAGTTTCAAAGTGGCTTGCACAACTGATATCCTCTACAGGCAGAGCTCATATGTGAGACTGACTCTGGAATTATCTAGTTGTGATTCAGTTGATTTATTCTGAGTTAACAAAATACAGATATTGTGGATAATGAGGAAATCTGTGTTCAAGTGCAAATATAGTTAGTTATAGACTTAGTTGTGTAAATGGAAACCATAGCATGCTAAGCTGTTAAAAAAATTATTTTCCTATTTAACTTCTTTAATTACAGTTTGGTTAAAATGTAAATTGTATCTGATTTTTTTTTTTTCTTGACAATAGCTCAGCATGATGGGAATGTTACTAAGTGGTATGATGCCTACTTCAACAGACCGAGGCTGTATTTTACAAATGAAGGCTTTCCAAACCCACCATGTATAGAAGGAAAAGAAGATCTGAGTGGCAAAGAAGATATTTATGTCATAGGTGCTGATACTACATGTATGATACCAGGCAGTCAAGACAAAATATGTAATGGCCCACTGAAACCAAGAAAGCAGTACCTGTGAGTACATTTATCTCTATGTTTGTCCAAGAGAAAGTTTTAAGTGAAATATACATTTATACAAACATAAAACCCATGTAGTTCAATTATGAAAATGCAGAGATGGAAATTAACTTCATGTGTCTGTAATTTTACATTTTTTGTCTGAGCATAAATATGGGAGACAAATGTTTTTTTAAATGTTTCAAGTAACAAAAGCTGCTTACTGAGTATTAAATGAATTAAGCCCAAATTTAACTAATTAATATAGTTTGATTATAAATTTAAAATATTGACACCAAGTCCTTGATGTCTGTCATAATGTCACTTTAGCAAGTGAATAATGATTCCAGCTTATATTATACTAAAATGGAAAAACAGTTTTTAGTTTCTGAGTGAAATATTTAAGAAAATGCACATAAAATTTTATTTCATTAGTTTTCTTGGGTTTATTTCACAGATTTAAGTTCAGAGCAACTAACGTTAAAGGACAGTTTACAGATTCTGACTATTCTGACCCTGTCAAAACATTAGGTAAGAAAAGTGTCATTTACTAATGTATTTCTCTATTTCCAAAGAATCTAGACAATTCCCATGTTTTTTTTACTACAGTGATTTCCCTGAAGTAAATAATCTCTATTTTTGTTGGACCAGAATGGCTGAGGAAATGTATCCTTGTATGTCTTTTTAAGGTTGTCAAGAGGTCTCACCTCAGCCTGGACCGTTACATGAAGAAGCGTTATTGACAAAGCTCATTAGCAGAGATTGTTATACCAATAAAAATACTATTTTGCCAGGATAGCTCATCTTGCTTGGTGAACTGCCAAAAACTATACCATTTGTGCAGTTTTCCTCTGTGTTGGATGTAGAGCTAGTATTGCATACTCTTCACTGGGTAAAAATCTGGCTCAATGGCCAGGCACAAAGAGTGGTGGTGCATGGAATTAAATCCAGTTGATGGTCAGTCACAAATGGTGTTCCCCAGGACTCAATATTGGGGCCAGTTCTGTTCAATATCTTTATCAAAGATCTGGACAAGGTGATTGAGTGCACCCTCAGGAATTTTGCAGATGACACCAAGTTGGGCAGGAGTGTTGATCTGCTTGAGGGTAGCAAGGGTCCACAGAGGGATCTGGACAGGCTGGATCTATGGGCCAAGGCCAATTGTATGACACCCTTGTTTCAACAAGGGTGAGTGTCAAGTCCTGCACTTGGGTCACAACAATCCCATGCAATGCTACAGGTTTGAGGAAGAGTGGCTGGAAAGCTGCCTGGCAGAAAAGGACCTGGGAGTGTTGGTCAACAGTCAACAGCCAGCTGAATATGAGCCAGCAGTGTGCCCAGGTGGCCAAGAAGGCCAATAGCATCCAGGCTTGTATCAATAGTGTGGCCAGCAGGACTAGGGAAGTGATTATCCTCCTGTACTCAGTATTGATGATGCCAAAACTTGAATGCTGTGTTCAGTTTTGGCCCCCTCGCTGCAATAAAGACATTAA
This sequence comes from Athene noctua, assembly GCF_965140245.1. NCBI lineage: Eukaryota > Metazoa > Chordata > Aves > Strigiformes > Strigidae > Athene > Athene noctua. The sequence goes on along the minus strand of NC_134039.1, from coordinate 43,077,266 downwards.
GGTACTGGAATGCTTCCAGAAAAGGAGAACAAAGCTGCTTGAAGGGCCTAGAGAACAAGTCTTGTGAGGAGCAGCTGAGGGAATGGGAGTTTAGTCTGGAGAAGAGGAGGCTGAGGGGAAACCTTATCACTTTCTACAACTGCCTGAAAGGAGGTTGTAGCAAGGTGGGTGTTGGTCTCTTCTCCCAAGTAACAAGAGATAGGACAAGAGGAAATGGCCTCAAGTTGCACCAGGGCAGTTTTAGATTGGATATTAGAAAAAATTTCATCACCAAAAAGGTTGTCAAGCACTGGAACAGGCTGCCCAGGCAAGTGGCTGAGTCACCATCCCTGGAGGTATTTAAAAGACTTGTAGATCTGGCACTTGGGGACATGGTTTAGTGGTGGACTTGGCAGTGTTAGGTTAACAGTTGGACTTGATGATCTTTTCCAACCCTAACAATTCTCTGATCCTGTGGTTCTATTCCAGTGAGCCTAGTGTAGGAAACCTCTTGACTGCAGATCATTTCTCCTAGTGGCCATTCATCTGAGGACATGACCCTTTTAGCCCTTCATCCTTCAGATTCAGACAAAGCTCCATATTAATTAATATTGTCTAATAGAATCCGTATGGTTCTGATGTCACTGGCCAATAGGCCAGCTGTTATGGTGTCTCAAATCCAGAGTAAATTCCTTCATGGCAGTGTTGATCTACCCCTAAAGTTGGGAATGAAGACTCTCGTAGCAGATCGCAATAAGATCTGTAAATTCTTTTAATATATTGGTAAGCCAAAACTTGCTTAGCTAAGCATTAGCCCTGACTTTCTGAAAAGGGATCCCAAGACAACTGGATAAGTACCCAGAAGAATTTTAGTGGGCACATATTTTTCATTTGGCATTCATCTTCTGTGATATGAGCTCCCTTATTCATCTAATCCATGTTAGAAATTTGTTACACGATCTGATATTGAAGATACTGAAATGCTAATTCACTACCTGAATATTCTGAAAGGATCTGGCACTATTTTTCTAGCTCTGAATGTTTTGGAAAGTGCAACACAAAATTGTCTTTATATGTTCTGAGTTTAAAAGTTCTAAGCCAATGAAGCAAATAGTTTGCCCAGTAAGGGAAAGCCAGTGCGTCCAGTCAGGGAAAAGAAGTCTACTGGAAATGAGTCCAACTGTATCCAGTCCACTGGGCAACTTTCTCCTTTCTAACAGAAAAGTCTGCAATGTTTAAAGAAATCATGCTTTAGTGGCAGGCAGATAGTGTAATTCATTCACTTCTGTATTGTTACTGAAAACTTGTGACACATTCTTATTTGGTGTAGATCATAAAGAAGCAAGACCTGTTTGTATGCTGAATAAAATGTAATAGGAAAAAAAATAGACCTGTTAAAAATAAACCTCAGATATCCATGTCTTCTTATACCCATCCAGTGCCTTCTGTGCTAAAGTTTAACCTCAAGCACTGCTTTTAAAACGGGCACTACAGAAAATTGTTGTGTCCTTAACTTCTAAGTTTCAGAGCCTATCCAACAAGAAACAAAACTGAAGTGGAACAGATAATTAAAAGTTCCTTCTATGCTTTCTTACAAGTGATGTGAAATCAACATCAAATTCATGTATCGCAAGGGATGCAGGTACTGATGTTGAGTGGCCTTGAAGATACAGCAAATGGCAATGTCATTACCAATGTCATCTTAAGTGAATAAAGGAAGTTAGATTTTTTCAGACACATTTTCTGTTGAGACATGTAACCTGAGGAACCTTGCCCAAGTGTTTTCTTATAGAATATCTTTTCATTATATGAACTGCAGACTTGCTCTAGGAGCACAACCCAGAAAACATACCAGAAAGATCAGTATCTGTTAGGTATCTCTGTGACTATTTGCTTCTATTCCACTTGTAACAACAGCATCTTTTCAGAAGAAATCTATGCTGCTTAAAAGCAGAATTGCAATTCAGTTTTAAATCAATTATCTTCTTTTGTAATAATCACTTAAATTTGTGTTTTTCCAAAATTACACTTTCATTTTATTATATAAAAGACTAACTTGAATTTTGGCAGAGGTGTTCAGTTCGAAGAATCCTACATTATTTTGGTTTCTAAGTCTACTTATAGAATAGGCAGGTCTTTGATCTGGAAAGCTAACCTTGTATCTGCAATTTAATACTGCATGTTAAATATGTTTGAAGCAGAAAAAATGTGGAAAACCCATGAGAGAGTTCTCTGTGACAGACGTCAGATGCTCTTGTTAAACAATAGGAATTTTGCTAGGGAGGAACACTGAAGCAGAAATTATTGGAATACACAGCTGCAATAATGATTTTTTTAATTATAGTAAAGGATACATTTTAATATGATGCTCCCACTCAACCATACTTGGAGTACCACAACTCTCCTCTTGAGCTGGAGAAGTAGTTTCTTCCGTATAACCCATGACTGACATTGCAAAATAACGTCCATACTGCAATGAAAGGTCAGGATTTTTCCATGAGATAATTAAGATGTGGTGACAAATTCTGTTTAAACTCCTAATACATCAAGGCAGCTTATAACCTTTCATAAACTCTGATAACTAGTTCAGCAAATCATTGTGGGACAGCTGGTAGTCCTGTGTAAGTGTAGACTTTTTCCATGTGGAATACAAAGCTAATGAGACAGAAGTAATCAAAATGGGATCTCCTGACCCTGCCTTTTGCATAGAAACCTACCTTATGATATTCTGTTATTGCAGTTTGTTATCATCATGTACTGGGTTGCAGCACCTCAAAATTATACAACATGATGTCTTCTGTTTCATCTCCTTTCCCTTACCCATGATCATCTCTACAGACGTGTGTAGTCCTTCCCTGTTGCAAAGAAGTAGGAGAAAATGTATGTTTTTAATTCTTGATGGGTATTCTGCCAGCACTGTTTTATTTAATGTTGTCAAAGTTTGGACTAACGTTAACTTTAGGGTTTAACATTGACTTCACTGTTTAGCGCAAAATGTATAGAACTGTTACAGAGTTTCTTCTGGAGATTCTTCTGTTCTCCTTCCACATTACTAACATTTGTGCCTTATCACAGATATCAGCGAGTGGCAGGGACATTTTCATCCTTTTCTTCTTGCAACATTTTTTTATATACTTGCTTTCCTTTTCTATTGTCTTTCCTTGGCCTAAATTGTTCTTTCCTTGTAGTGTCCAGTGTTGCTTCTGAAACTTTACTAATGCAGTGAAATAATTATTTCAGGTGGTTCATAAACTACACTTAATTCCATTGTCTATTATTTCATACAGGCATGATATTGCTTATTCATGTTGGTTTTGGTCTACAATAATCTCACACTTTCTTCTAATAAATTTCTACCCAACCTACTGTTTACTGTGGTGTATTATTGTAGCTGATTATTCCTGTCTACATGAGAACCATGCACTTGATCTTACTGGTCAAAAAATTGTCTTAAACTGCATCCTGCTGGTTTAAGACAATTTCTTCAGCTAAATCAGGATAATTTTGACTTTTAATCATGTACATTCAGTCCAGATCATCTGCAATATACTCTCTAATCCAAAAATCAAAGCCTTTTGAGAGAAATAAAGCCAGGATTTCCATGTCTACCAGTGTATCCTTAGGAAGATACTGTCCCTTGAGTGGGAAATGTATCATATGGCAGGAAGCAGTACCTTTCTCTCTCCTTCCTGAAGGCTGAACAGGAGCTAGGTTTTCTACACTGGATCAGCAAGTGGAGGTAGATGTCAGCATAGGTGAACAATACCAGCAGTAGTAATGCCTTGCTTTTCTTATTTTCACTAAGGAAAACAGAGGCTGCGGTTTTTGAGGTAGGGACAGGATTACCAGGAAGGGTGGTAAATGAAATAATTCTCAGAAATTTAGCATCAGAGAGGTTAAAAAAGAGGTCTAGAAACTACTAACCTAAATGGTTTATGTCTCTGAATGAGCCTTCATCCTCACCTGGAAGGACTGATTAGCATACCAACACCTTTACCTTTTTATCATAGAGACCTTTATGATTTCTTTTGACCTGCTGATGGTTATTTCTGGCAATATCACCAATTTCTACATAAATAAAGAGTATGAGATAATGGTCAGTGAGGCAGATTAATCCAGAAATCTACCTGATCACTGGGTGGCTTCCTTCAGCACCCTGAGGAGAGTTATCTCAAAAAAAGCATCTTTTATTCTGTGCCGGTGAATGATGGCTGCAAGCGTCATAGCTTTAGAGTTGTGGCTCTTCCTTTTCCACTTCTGGAGTTTGATTGATCCTAGCTGTTAGAGCAATGTGTCTGTTCTTGGCCACACAGAGACTGAAGCAGGAGCTCAGCTCAGGATAATGTTCAGACTGTTACTGCAGTGTAGACCTACCTTAACCTGTTTAGCAGGTAAAATTGAAAAGCACCAGGGGATGTCTGTACATATAGCTGTAGACATATACTATTAGCATTATGTATTACATAGATCAGCAATGCGTAGAGACCTTTACATAAATTGTTTCTGGTTTTGTTACATTTTTCTTTCCTGAGCAGCTCTTTGACTGACACAAAATGGATGCAGCTGTACAGAAAGAAGAGTGTCAGTCTCTCGTCACTCCCTGATTTAGCCTTGTCAGAAATGTAAAAATTGTAATGAATCTATGAAATACTAGATTTCCACTTTCTGTTTCAGGTGAAGGACTGTCAGGAAGATCTGTAGAAGTTATCCTTGCTGTTACTTTGTGTATACTTTCAGTTGTTCTTTTGGTGGCTGCTGTATACGCTTTTGCAAGGTGAGATTTATGTATCCTTGCCACACCATGTTTGCAAGCACTCAAAACTGTTTTAAAGAAGAGTTGAAACATTCCTATACATGGAACCAATCTGTCATTTCAAAATGCATTGCTTTTTTTTTTTTTTTTTTTTTTTGGTCTTTTATTTAGAAATTTAGGGAAGGACTCACAAAGGCTCCAGTCTAGTGAGGGTATCCTCCGTAGATGAAGGAGTAAAACCAACTTTTCCACAGGGTGAATCAGAGCAATAGCCTATCTTAACCTTTCAGAGACACTTCTCCATTGACTTCAGGATACAGATCAACTGGCTGAAATTAGTGTGATGGCTAACCCTATTGACAGCTTGATATGAAGTAAATACTCTAAATTCTGTTTTCTGTTTTACTAATAAATTTATCAGTAAATACATTGAAGTATCACATGTGAAAGAGAAATCAACTTCTAATTCAAATTGTGAACAAAATGTCCATGTAAAAAAGCAGACTGAGTTCTGCATACATGATATTAGTTTGCTTATTTATCAGAAGTTCCGTTCTTTCTCAGCTGCATCATTCAAACATTGCCAGAGAATTTATATAAGAAAACTAAAAGAATATATAGGCTAGATTCTTTCCATATTAGTTTTAGACAACGTAACTGCTGGATTTGACTAAACTACACTGTTGGAAGGGAGAGCAGAATGCAGGCCAAGAAGGGATTCCTGGCAACCATTTTTCAGTTTCAGCCTGTCTAAGCGAAGTATCGACATATGTGTTTTTAAATCTTTTGCCAGTTTATTTTTCACTATTATTTTCTGTTTAGAATTCGCCAAAAGCAAAAAGAGGGAGGCACATACTCCCCACGAGATGCTGAAATTATTGACACTAAGTTCAAACTGGATCAGTTCATCACAGTGGCAGACCTGGAACTGAAGGATGAGAGATTTACACGGTAAGCATACTCCTTAGGCAAAACAGTAGTCCAAAGGGGCTGTAGCCATGACCCCTTTCTGACCTTTGCTTGTTTGGAAGTGTTTGTGGTGTTCTTATTTACACAGGTCACTGAGATCCTCTTTCAAAGAATGACCTCTATCGTCAAGACACTTCTCACTAGCTTTTAGAAAATCACTTAATCTTCAGCTCTTTTTACAACAAGATAAAGATCTAAGTGCAAATCACTGTTTAATTGTGTTAGCAAAAAAAAAAGAGATACATATTTTTAAACATGCAGAATTTCTGAGGGTTTTTTATGGCCTAGCGTTTTGCGTAGACTGCAAACATACATAAGCATTTTGAAAGAGTCAGACTCCCAGAAGTCCTGATCAACTTATTCAAGAACAAATCTCTCATTGTTTAATTGACATTTAGAAAGCTTTTTATTCATACAGGGATTTGCATAATATCTGGGTTTCCGTGGAGCTCAGAACACTGCCTGTCTTGACATCTGCTCCTTTAAGGTGTATGCAGCAATTCCAGAAAATTTGTATTTTCTGTCTGACAATGAATCTTGTCACAGAAGGAAACGTGCTCTTTCTGACTGTCAGAAATATGGACATTATTCACCAAATAAATTGAATTATGATTCCCAATAATATGTGACATCCAACTCAGTTAGAAATGTTTGGTGAACATTCTTTACCTGCCTGTATTTTCCCTGCTGTGTCACCCATGAAACACTGTGGTAGGCAGTCTCCTTAAAGATGAGAAGCCTAACATAGCCTTGCCCTAGCAGTCAGGTATCCTACTGTTGCTGACTAGGAGTAGCTGGAAGATGAAACGTAGCTGTTGACCTGTTTTGTTTGAGTGTGTGTATGTCTATGTGTGTGGTACATAGAAAGTTGATTGTATGTACAAACCTGTTCAAAATAGTGCAGACAGGAATGGCTGCTTGTAACAGATGAGAAAACGTACTATGGGTTATCTGAAAATCATTGATGTAATGGATGTGGTATGTTCTGGGTGGAGCACATGTTATTCAGAGTGTTGATTAGTACCTGCTAATAACAGCAGAAAGCATTCTCTGAAGACAGAACAATTGACAATGCACTGTGGTAACTGTGACTTGTATAAATAAATGATCTTGATGGATCTTCAAAATGGCCTTGTTTCCAAACTGTTAGCTGAATAAGAATAACACTAATTTTGCTTATATACTAAAGTGTTAATGGATTTTACTTCCAGATACTCTTCATTTTTCTTTAGACGCAAGGAGATATTTGTCATCCAGTAAGTTTTTGTATTATTGAAGCAACATTTTCCATTCTGTTTTCTCTGTGTGCTACCGTACTATATTGAGTGATATAGTTAAATAAGATGAAATGTCAATCTTTGCATCTATGCTAGTGACAAACAGGGGTGTTTGTCATCATGAAATCATGCTTATTTTTAGTCCCTAATGTTAAGGTACAACAGTTCCACAACTATTTTGAAATAAATCAGGACAATTTTTACTTGGAAATTATAAAACATTATGACAACATATCAACCTGTTCTTGAAGGAAATGTACATAAGTAACATAAGTACATAAGTAACATGCTGTTTCTTTCCTTTGTCAGTTAGAATGAATGTACTTAAGATCTCTTTTTTTCTCAACTGCTTTTGTACTCACATTGCAGCTGTTTTGTGCTATGCCACTATCAGTTTGCAGAGTACTGTTCTGCCACTTTTCTGTCTATGTGTAGTTTAGATTTGTACAGTCTCAAACTCTACAGGGTAATTGCAAACGATAATATTTCATACTTATGTGCACTTCATTATGTGATTTATGCACATCAAGGCCTTTACGGAACAGTGCTTCAGCAGTTTTAGTTATATCACCCTTACTTTAATGAGTCAGTCTCACATTTTGTTTGCAATTTGTCATGTCCTTCCAACTGTAGTTTTCTCTTTCCTCTTTCCCCACTCCTTTAATGGCCAAAAGCAAAGACTTTCTTCTGCCATTCTTGTAAGGTACATGATGCAGCTGTTCAATTTTAGATTATTATTTTTCAAACAGTAGCGGCACTGAAGCTACAGCAGGCTCCTTGCCTAGGTCTTTTGTTGGACATTACAACAAATTGTAGAATTTTGAAGTGCAGGCACTGAGTTCCTCAGGTCAGGATTTATGCCACCTTTTCAACTGAAAGTCAGTAAATGTACTGTGGGACCCTACTAGATAACATACATATAGTAATGAGGGGCAGGATATCCTTTCTCTGCTCAAAATGTCTTAATTATGCTTTTTTTTTTTTTTAGGGTTTAACTAATGTTTCAATATGCATAACATCCTGTTCTGGTAATGTCAGTGTTCAAAAGAGACATTTTAGGTGTCTCTAATGTTGTCTTTCATATAGATTCATCCTTCCTGGTAATGATGTGTTTTCTCAAGAAGTTGGCAGAAGCATGGCAACATGCACCAAACAGCTTCCTGCAAAACCTAACATCTAAAATATTTTTGTTGCCTGTTTTCAGACTTCCACAGTTACACCACAAAAGAACTTTTATATCTGTTGCTTGGGGAATAGCTATGTACAAGTCAATTGGAGTCCCAGTTCTTGTGTTGTCCTTATCATTCTCATGATTTGTGGTTAAAGCAGTGACATGTTGGCATGTTAAATTATTCTATTACATGTTGATGACTACAGTGTAACCTTCACAAATTTACCATACATTTGGAATGGGACTGTGCATCACTGCATCTGCATAACCAACTGCCATACCTTGGCTGCATTTAGTCAGCTATCTCAGTTGTGATTTGCAAAGCTTGTTGTGTTGCAGAATGCTGGTTTTAGTTCATGGCATCTTGTAATTGTATGAGAAAAACATAGATGGGCAGACTTCTTTTCCAGGCTGACTTGTCTGTATTTCTTGGATAGCAGTAAATCAGCTGAAAATTGGTCCAGCTGAGTATACTTTCTACTCTGAAAGGGTGATGGGGAGTTTGTGTGAAAAACTTATGTGATAAAAGAGCAGTATAGATTTTTTTCTGTACCTACTAATCATCCCAATCAGTATTCATTTGAAGGAGATGCTTTGGAAACCAGGTGTTTTGTCATTTCTCAGCCAGTATATTATTTATCATGTTAGCTACTATAAATCAGTAAAGGCATGGACTTGCAGCTGACACAGTTCATCCACAGAATCAAGATATTCTAGCCTGTTCTATGAGATCCTTCTTGTCTGTCTCTCATACATTGTCTCTTCAGACATTCTCTCATACTTAGTGGATTGTGGCCTATGATCTTGGCTCATATTCTCAGAAAATTTGTGCAGCTGGTATCACATGAGAAATAAAAAGTAGAAAAAGGTTTTTCTGTTCTGTGAGACTATGACTGGAAATAATTTTTTTTTATCATTCTTAGCAGATCAAAAATTCAAAAGCTTGAAAAGTTTAATGAACCAAAACTCAGCAAATGTTCAGTATAAGTTAATAAAAAAATTTTATTTTACACATTTTTATAACTTTTGTTTATGAATTATTTTGCCTTACAAAAGTCAGTTTAAGTAGAAAAAACCATCAGATTTAAAAGTGCCAGATATCCCATTTTGCCAATTTTGAAACTTCTTTGGAAATCAGGAAATTCATGGCAAATTCCAGTTCCCAGTAATAATTTTTTAATATAATGTTTATCAGAAAAAAAATTACTTGAAAAACTTCAGAGTCTGAAAATTACTAATACTAACTAGTACACATGCATCATCTCTCAGCAAGTCTTTGTTAGGCAATTTATTAATGGCATGCAGGGAATTAAGTCCTACTGAATTAAGTGGAAAATGAGATCTGATTTATGAAGCCAAAATGCTAACTTTGAATGTCTGGGACATACGTTCATCTCCATGATGATGGAGATGATATGAGACAAGCAATAACAGAAAAAAACAACACTTGTTTAAAACATACATAGCCCATCAGTCTAAACTGGATTAAATACGGGTTCATTAAGAACACAGTATACATATACTGGGGCCTCTCATCGCTTACTTTTTGTAACATGTCCATAGGGTTTGGCAATTCACTTTTCAAAGCAGACATTCATCTGCTGTGAATAGATTATGTCACTAAATTTTCAGAGTGCACCAGGTTTGGTGAGAGATAAGTAACACTCCCCTGTTCCAGGTGCTTACCTAGGAGACAACTTCTCTGACACCCTACTTTTGCAGTGGTTTCTGCAGCAAGGATAAAGCCGTGTCGGTCCCCATTTCTTAAAATCTTTCCTTGAGAAGTTGCACCTTGTGGTAGATGCTTTGAGGCTTTTGTTTCATTCTGTGTGAGACAGCTTGTCAAGCAAAGGGAGCACAGATTCAGAAGAAATGTTTCTGAATTACAGACACTGTAACCCTTGCAAATACCAGGTAATTAGGACTCTTTATGGAAAAGTACTGTGTATAAAATGATTGTCTGATCTCACCAGTAGGTGTCTGTATTTGAGGTGACACTTCTGCACACACATTACTTTCTCTAGACCAGCCCGTTTCTTCTTTCTTTAAATGGGGATAGGCATGGGTCCTGCCTTGCTTTTTTCTTCAACAAGTTTCCCTTTAGTAATCAACTATCAAAAACAGGCTTCCTGATCTTTGTAACCCAGGAGTACAAGGTTTATGAATGTATGTGTCTTTGTACAACGGAAGAAATGACCATGTGTTCTCTTTCCTTAGGTCTTTAATATTTAGGAAGGGCTAAGCTCCATATTGCTTTCAATTAACTTGCTAAAAATTAGTTCCTCTGTTGGTCCTAGGAAGTGTCAATGGTGCTTATGAGTTAAGCCTTTTGCCTACATACTCATTGCTGTCTTTTTCTATTTGGACAAAGTTTTAATTCCCTGTGGATTTCAGATGATTGACCCAGAGAGAAAGCTGAGTCTGTGTGACAATATGGTCTTCAGTTACCACTGCCAACACAAATAAATGGCTTCTTTCTAGCTCTATCATAAGTAATCTGAGTGAGATTCAGATTTTTGATAGACTTAAAAAAATCCCACACATGAAACAATACACTGTTTTAAAAGAAAATCAGATTTAAGGCAATAAAGCATTCTTTGAGAATGTTTTTCTTTCCTGGTTCCAAAGTCAGAGAAGTGGCAATCTGCAATTGTCCAGCTGAAATAGAGAAATCTGCAACTTTATGGTTTGATTCTAAATTGTGCTTATCAAGTTCTAGTGATATTTATATTCTTAAGCTTTATAAAAAAGACTGGGAAATGTGGAGAACAAGATTATAGGTAGATGAGTATTTGTTCATTGATAAAATACTGTAAGATTATTACTACATATTCCAAGTCAAGAGACTGGGAAAAAATACTAATTTTTGAAGCCTTAGAATGCTGAAACTGTGCATAGCCGTAAGTCTTTAGTGAGCATACAAAATTCATCCCTTCTGAAAATTCTTGCACAACAGAGACAATACCTTTGCCATGATCTTCAAGTTAGACATTAGTTCTCATATATTCATTTAAATTAGATCATCTTATTTTCTGAGCTGCCAAACCACTGCAGTGTGCACTTGCTACCAACAGAAGTGTGAGATTTCAGTAGTTCTAAAAATCAAGTTCTTCACTTAAATGCCCACAGATAGGTTAAAGTGTCAATCTATAGGTGCCTTGTTTAAAAATGTTTACTGCTTGTGAAAGATAATATATAGTTATGTCTTTAAAACCTGTTATTAATATTAAAAATTAATTAGAAAGCCACTTACGTAACACTGTGTTTAGTTCATTTCCTGAGCTATTTCAGTGCTTTACTTCCCTGCTTTGAGTGAAAGTAAAAAAAGGATATATTGTTCAGTAAGGTGGTGTTAATGGTGCTGGTGGTCTCCTTTTTTCTTTGCTGTTGGAGCCACGTACCTTCAGCAACTGTAGCACTAAATGATGTACCCAGGTTGTTTATATACAGCACAGATGAAATTTTTATTCCCTAATGATGAACTGCATTTGCTTACTGCAAATTAAGCGCAGTAAGCCCCTAATTGCTATCAATTTGAGAAGAGGAAAGCCAACAGTGTTCAAAAAATTACTGGGGTGTCAACTGGGAGATTATTTTTTTTCTGTTGTGCTGTGGTGAAGATAGGTGGATTCAAAGGAAAAAAAAGTGTAATTTCTTTGCAGAGACTACTGATAATTTTGTCCTGAAAAAAACCTTTAAAAAGTTTACTTTCTGCTCAAAGACGAATCTATTTGTGTGCAGTACATTGGCACAACTGTTAAAAATACGTTTTCTTCAGGAAACTTTAGCTCTATAATGTTGTCAGTATTACTAGAAAGTAGTTTTGTCTGCCAAGTAATACAAACAGGAGTGATACAATAAGCACTAGCTAGATGTCTAAACATTCTGCAGAGTTGCATGCTTTGCCATCTTATTGCCTTCTTTTTCATTCTGAAGCTGTCCTTCAGCTGTCCTAGTGAGCACTTTGAACCTTTTTCTCTGAATCCTTACACTTCTTTTTACTCTAGTGAGATTGACCCAAGGCTTTCATAGCCAGTTTGTTCTGTTTGAAGAGAACTGTCATAACAAAGTATGTATCACAAAGGCATCTTCCGTAGCTTTGAAATTAACTTATCTGATGCTTAATAATAAATTATTCAATTATTGTATTAATCTAATTTTATTATCTAATTTAAAATTTAAATATTTAGGAATAACTTCATAAACCAAAGGATTTTTAAAGCAAATTGCCTTTTCTACTAAAATTATGGCAGCAGTAGATATTTATATTTGTATTATAAAATAGTTTTTGTAATATTTGTATGTAAGAATGTATGATTTTTGGAGAGCCAGACACTTAAAAGGTATACTTAGAACTTTTTTGAAGGGGCAAGTTATCTTTTAAACTATATTACTTCAAACTACTTGTCTTGGTCTCCTAGACAAGCTTTGTGAGTCTGTTTCCAAAGTTTGGCTTCTAAATCCATAATGCCAAGACATTCTTAAAATGGGTTCAGAGCCAATGATGATGACCAAGTTTCAAGGCCATCTGAAAGTCCCCTGAGTATAGATGCTGATGTAACATCTTCATGAAACCTGCAGTGGGATCAAATAAAAGATTTAATATGTAGCACAGTTTTTAAAATGCACCAGAAAGAGCAGTGAACATGTAAAAATGAGAGGAAAACAGGCATTTGTTTTCAAAATCTTTAGAAAAACAGACACAGCTGTTTGGTTTCTGTAGAAGCACACCAATAGCATAATTTATCTATGACTTACTTTAGATTATCTGCTTAAAATGAGATGAAATCGCACCTATTTCTCTTCATAGATTATAAAAGGAAACTACAGTGACTAGGTCAGAAATAGGTGTCTGTATTCAGTCAGATGAATTCTATCTTTATGCTCTGAAATGGCTCTTAGAAGAATGATGTTGAGTACATAGTGTAAAAACTGAGGCCTGTAAATGTATATGAAGTGTGCTGGAAATATGGATTTCCCAGGGCTGTATGAGCTGAGAGCACTGTAAAATGATCTGAAGAGAATGATAGAAACTGTAACTAGCATGTGCATATCTGCCAATACCTGAGATAAAAACTAAGCAAGACAATCACCCAAGATATCTGACACATAATAGTATTTGAATCCATGAGAGAAAAATCTGGTTCTTTAGTTACTCAAATATTTCATCTAAAACCTATTAACATGCACAATAGTAGTTAACTCTCAGCTTGCTATATTTAACAAAAATCTCTGTTGCAGGTTACTTAGTTATAGAAAATCCATCAAGTAAGTTGATTAAAGATTTTTATATTGTGGTCATCGGTGAGTCTCAATGTGTGGTTCCCTCCTCTATGTTTATTAGAAAAAAACTCCAAGCTGCGTATAAATCATAAAAGCATGACTAATTGCATGGTAACTGGAGAAACGCTTTCTCTCTCTCTGGGGTGAAGCCTGCATGTCTGTGTTTTAGCTTGGGAAGTAATACAGGGATATTTAAACTCCTCAGGGTTTAAAAACCATGTCATTATGAGAATGAGGTCACTGCAATATTTTGTATGTCTAAAATCTTGCAATGTATAAAATGTTTTCTGCACGACAAAGAAGTATTATGTACTTTAGAATGCAATGATAACTTCACAAATTTCCATCAGTGTCAAAACCTCACCTTGGAATGCTGTTACCTATAAAAACAATCCTACCCTCCAGTACTGTTAACATTAGCAACATTAAAAATTTGGTGAGGTAGAACAACAAGGGGAGAAAATGCTTCTATTTTAAGTGGCTGAAAATGAAACAAATAAGCATGCTGTAAGCAATTTATAATTTTCTGCCTGTAAGTATCAGTTTCTATTGAACCAAAAAACATTGTTTATTAATAAACTGCAGTTAAATAAGAGTAAAAAGAATGACAAAGAAATTCCCTATAGGTTTCCAATTCTTCTGTCATTACTTTCAGGCCAATAAGCAAGAAATCCTTCCTGCAACATGTTGAAGAGCTTTGCACAAACAACAACCTAAAGTTCCAGGAAGAATTTTCGGTATGTTGCTAGCAGTTGTCACAACATCGCAAGACCCTCAGTCGTTTCATGTGTCACATTTCATGTCCATTTTAAGCAGGCAAGGCCGTGAAGGACTCTGGCCTTGATAATCAATACCCAATTACCAGGTTGATTGTTTAGAAAGTAATATTACACTGATTTGGATTCTGAAGTCTACACCGCAACTTGATCGGAATTATTCACTTAAGTGTCAGCAAAAGGTGGTCGTCTTTAGACTTCAATCTTTGCAAGAGCACCATAATATTTATGCTTTTACATATGTAGTGATGCATATGTAGTTTACCTGAGAACAGTTTAGAAAGAGTTTTCTAACATATATACAGGTATATTTAATTGATTTAAATAAGTTCATTCTTCTGACAGATGATGATGCCCAAAACATAGCTAACATTTATTCTGTGAAACATTCAGACCCCAGTCATACTGTCATGGAACTCAGAAATATTTTTTCTTTAATAGGTTTCAGTGCAGAAAGTAAACAGTTTGAACATGGTACTTTGCTTTTTGTTCCTTTACAAATAATAGGTCATACTTGTCATGCTCTCAAGAATAGCCTCAATCTCCTTATGTGAGTAGATGAACACAGCAAGCCTGTCTTCCCTTCTGAAAAGAGACTAGCTTTCAAAATATACATTACATATAATGCATAGATACTTTCAAATTTAAATCTCTGAATTTTCAGTTTTCCTTAAGTAACATTTTTACAGCTATTGTATTTTTTTTTTCTCAACAATATCTTCTCTTGTTATTTCAGAATCTTTATCATCATCATCATAATTTTTAACACATAGTCATTTGCCCTCACAAAAACTATTTGTCAGTCTTCAGTGACTTTATTATTATGGATTTATAGATTTACCATAAATTGCTTACCAGTTGGATTAACAAAAATGAAGACTCAACAATTGGCTTTTCTTTTGCTAGATTATAATATTTCAGCCTCTGAGGGAAAACCAACAAAAGTGTGAAAAGATTAATGGTATTTCCTACAGCTTTTTTGTTATGCTCCTTAGGTAAAATTGGTCTGGATTTAATAATAAAAAGGACCATAAAATTCTCTGAGCAATAAAGTAAGGAGAGCTTTTTTTTTTTCTAAGAGCAGAAGTGTTATTTCACTTGAACAAGAGTGATTATAGTTATATTATGCATGACTGAACAGATGAAAAGTTTTACTGGCAATAACATTTTCACATATTAATGTTCATCACTGGAAAGTTTCTAGTATTACTTTCTTTAGGTGTGACTCACATTGGATAAGCCTTACAGTATTGTAATGCCTTAAAACTAAACAACAGTGTTTTATCAAATCAAAATCTTGTCGATCTATTTCAAATTTAGAAAAATACAAGCATCTAAGGCCTCATTCAACTGAATTATATAATCAACTTACAATCAGCAGTTTTATATGTCTTTTGGGTTTCCATTTTTTTTCCCTCTGAGCTTCAGCTTCCATGCTTCAGAGTGCAGTGATATCTCCCCGGATGACTTGTCCAAGGGCAGGCAGAATTGCAGGATAGGTCCAGTCCCTGATTGAGAATATATCTATAGTATCAGTAGCACTTGTCTTACCAGATAAATAATAGAATCAACAATGCACTTGAAGTTACATCAGAAATGACAATGCACAGAAACAGGCAATTCACACAACAAACAAGCAGACCTTGTGACCTGCTTGTTTCCATCCGCATTCCTCATTTTAGTTTCACATAAGTGACTCAAGGATCCTACAACGTGTGTAGGAGAGATGAGCTCAAGATATAAACCCATGGGCTATTGTATCTGAAACACATAACTAAAACCATGGTGCTGGGCTTCCTTGAGCTTTCTGGCTGTCTCTGTACTAGTAAATTCAAGTATACGAGGAACTGCAGATGAGAATATCATAATTTACACTAATAAACTGTTAGTATATTCCCTGCCTTGAATTTGGACTGTTTTAGCTAGCAGTCTTCCTGGACAATTCCAAGATGTGTTTTGGTAGATAAAGTAGTCTAGGGATCATTTACAATAGGCAGTTTGTAGACAACAAACCTGTTTCAGATTTTTCTAGCATAAATGTGCATCTTCCCATTTCACTTAGTCTTGGAATTCAGGGACATTCCTGGTATCATCTAATTTTCTGGATTGACCAAGCTGCTGTGTTTGGAGACCTCCAGGGTTCAATCTTGGTCCACATGTGAATATGACCATGTGTAAACATGATGAGAAAAGAATCTGGACCTCGGATATGTTCTGGATCAATGTCTTGTCAGAACAGACAAGTTTAGAGAAACCATAGGGAGCCACAGTAACTGATGGCAAGCAGCATCTAGCTAATATTCAGAATTCCAGCTTTCCAGATTCATATCTCTCTCAGTACCTTTGGGAAATCAAGTTTTTCTAGTAACTGACAAATTACTGAAACAGAAATACTTCTGTAAGTGTTTTACAATAAGATGTGTTCATGAATAAAAAAGGGAAATACCTCTGGATGTCACCACAGTACCATAAAAGTACTACAGTAAACAAAGTGCAAATTAATTATTTCAAAGTTTTATGAGGGTGCAAAGAATATGGTTTCTATGACAAATTATTATTGAATCTGGGCACGCAATTAATTCTTTCCCAGATTCTGAAAATAATAATTTAGAGTGAAATCCATACTGATGCAGGGAATTGGTATGAGGCTTTTGAGCACTTTTTCAGATATGGAAGCATTATTACAAAAATAACATAATCTGCTTCTCTATTTCCTCTCTACTACAAAGTACTGTACAACAGTGCTACTTCTATACTAGTTAACTGGCAAGCTAAGACTCAGAGGAATGAGGCAAATGAGGCAAGTTAAAGTTCATGATGTGCATATGATATGGGATCCCATGGCCCATAACACTTGCAAAATGTCATAGGCATTTCGTCTATGTTCTTCCTTCATGCAGAGTTCAATGATAGAAATTTTGTGGGAGAGTTTCAGCTTTCTGAATGAGTGGAATTTTAACATCTCCACCCTTACTGTTTTACTGTTCTTACCAAATCCTGACAGGACTGCACAGAAGTCACTCTACTGTGCCTGAGAAGAGGAATCTTTCTCTAGGTTCAGTTATAGGATTGGGGCTTTACTTTTCTAAGGGATTATTGAGACAAAAGGCAGAGGAAAATGAACATATTTTCTTCTGAAATGTGCCCTGAATACGACAGAGGTTGATTCAAAGACAAGATTTCAAAATAACAAGTGCCTTTAAAGATATTTTTCTACAGTCCTGCATTTAGTTTTTTATTTACTTCATGTCTGTTAACCATGTTTTAGATTCTTTGACATATGGATATAAATGTAAAGTCAGCCATTCTTTATAAGGTGATTTTAAGTCAGAAACTTCCTTTTTAGAAAGGGCATCATCATAGACTTTTCATCCCTAGGAAACATAGATATTTAGAGAGATTTTGAAGGGCATGGATGGTATCTAGTTCCTTGTTAATTTTCAAAGGGACATGAGCATCTAGTTGTTCTCTGCAATTCTTCCCCTAATTCTTTCCCCAAGGAAATGTGTGCCAGAGCTAGGAAGAGAAGTCAGGTCCCTTGTCTGAAAGTCCTTTGCTTTTATTGTGAAACCATCTTTCCCCTTCTGTTCAGAAGCACCGGCAGTTATATATTATCAAGGATGTAATTATAGAAGTGAAGCAGTCCTCACGCTTCAGGCCATAGGATTTTTGTCAGATGGTGAAAGCAATTTCTCATGGGATAATATTGCATATAACACAGTTCAAGGGTTTTGAGCTCTCACTTATATGTCAGATGTCAACCATTGAACAAAATAGGATATCAGATTAGATGAATTATTGACTTGAATTATTACATCAGTTTTTAAATTATCCCATTTTTCTAATGCTCATATTAAATTATTCTTAATATCTGAACCCATCAAATAAGGCTGGCAAAATATTTGAATTAAAAATATTTGAATTTGAAAGAAAAACACTGGCATAAAAAACACTCTGGTTTTTCCATTTGTCATTACCTCTTGGATTTATTTATTTATTTATTTATTTATTTATTTATTTATTTATTTGCTTGTTGCCCATTAAATTTTATTTATAGAAGACAAACAGTCTCAAATACCTGGGCAAAAGAGCACTTGAAAATAATTAACATTGAATCAGATAGTAGGGCTATCTGCCCCACTTTTGAAAGTAGCCTGTGTAGAGAGTAACCGTTAATATTAAAAGACAAATTTGAAGGGATTACTCAGCCCAAGTGGCAAAATTTTGTATTTTACTCATTCAAAGCAAGAGCTGGATCTCTTAATTTGTATCTTAGCTAGATGTTGAAATAGAATTGCATCATGTAACATTTGTCAAACAAAGGGAAAATCTATTACAATTAATGTAGTTATTAACTTGGAAATTCTGGCTTTTCTGAGTTTTCTATTCTCTTATCACCACTATGAGATCATCACATTAGTATGTGTTCTCCATTAACAAGTTATGAAGTTGTCTCCACTCTTTTACTCAGCTTTGGAAATTATACCTATTTATATACACAAACACCCCCATCAAATAAGTTCCTCAATATAAATGATTTATCCATCACTGCCCTTCAGTAATAGAACTAATGACCAGTTATGAAACTGCTGTACAACCCAAAATAACTCTTCCCACCCCTTTCACAAACAGTCCCGTGAACAATAGCTAATTGCCAGTTGTCTCAACTTATTAAATTCTCATCAGTTCTCATGCTGTGGCAAGAACTCTGCCAAGCTACAGGTGTCAGGAAAAGGCATTATTCAAGAGTAAGGCTGAGTCAGTAGGGCATGGTAACCAAGCATGTGACTACATGGAAAGACAGAAAAGAACTACTGAAGGTGATAGGCTGACTTTATCCAGACTTGTAAAGGTGAAAGTTTATGTAAGCTTTAATTGTTCAACTTGACAGCATTGTCTGCAGTGCTGCAAAGTTGCTGGTTTAACTGGCGTTGACAGTGAGGTGGAATGCTCTGTAATGCTTCCAGCTGTTCTTTGAAATGCACTCTGTTGCAGAACTAAAGAATTCCTCCTATTACGGCGTGTTTGTGTCATTTTTTTATATTCAGTGAAGGTGAAATGCAAAGGTTTGCCAACAAACATTTATACCTCTACAGGAGCTTCCCAAGTTTCTTGAGGACCTTGCTTCAACTGATGCTGATCTGCCTTGGAACAGGTCTAAGAATCGTTTCCCAAACATAAAGCCATGTATGTATCTTTACTGATCAACTCCTCTGTTTTGCTCTCTGCCTTTGATAGGGCAGTATATATATCTGGAACGCAACTGTATTTTTGTTTGATCTGCCTTTGAAATGACAGTACAATCATGATCACATTATGAAATAATTTTCTGTCAAGTAATCGGTCTTTTCATTGTGTTTTTTTTTAAAGACAGTTTTATTTGCAAGTAGCTTTCAACTTGCTCTCACAAGCTTTAATATGCAGGTGCAAGAAACTGTAGCCTCAATGGTTTCTTAGCTTTGTAATTCAAGCCATGTAGCAAACTCTTTAACATTCTTCCTCGTTTTTTTTTTTCCCTTTAGTGAGAATTTTTTAAAATATATAAAATCCACATGTTTGTGCATTTAGCTACTTCAGGAGCCTGGGTATGCTTTCTTATGGATATGTGTACGTGTGCTGCAAAGGTTCCACAGAAGATCAGAGTGACTGTATGATAACTTATAAGCCAAGGCTAGATTTTATCATAGGAGACAGGAGTCTGTCTCTCTATACTCAACACTGCTTCATTTTTCAGTTAGTAAGACAAGAAATGTCATTATTATTTTAGGCATTAGCTGTGATGTGAGATGGTAAGCATGGCATTCCTTGGTTAATAATGCTATATTCTGTGCTATTAACTTTTTAGAGCAGCTGTTCCTGCTATCTACTGCCTTGTTCAAGACGTACTTTAAGTTACAGTCACTAAAAATTGATATTCATAACACACAATGAAATATAAACAGATAAGTTCCATAAATATTTAACTTTGTATTCTTTTTCTTTTTTTTTTTTCTAAGTTGAGGACCAAACATCAAAATATGGAATGTTTGGTTCCAGCATTTACTTACATTTGACATCTTTCCTGGATTTTGTCATTTCTGCATGCATACTGTGGGCCCAAATTGGAAACACTCAATCTTTTTTTTTTTTTTTTTTTTTTAATAATGAGCTTACCTTATGTAAAAAAAAAGTATGTAAAAGTGCCAGGATCTGGCTCAAATCTGTAACATGGGCAGCAAGTATATAGGAAAGACTGTCAGAGCCCTGTCCCTGCTGAGTGATTCACATGGAGGTTGTCTGTGCTAGAACAACATAGCTTAAAGTACACAGGCTACCTTTAGGCACAGGAGCCTCCCATACATACATCAAATTGGAGGTTTTGGCACATTCATCCTTTTAATTGAGAAGTATTATATTAAAATATGTCTGGAACATGAAAGAATGACCATACAGTAATGGAAATTGGTTAAATTCCCTTTGTAATTAGTGTTCTACAATGTCAAATATTGCTAGATTAGCAACAATAACAGTATTTTTGATCTCTTAGCACTCCAGAGCACTTGTTACATGCATCTATGGTTTTTGAGCAAATCTTTTAGTTCACTAGACTTTATTTCCATGATAGATAACAACAACAGAGTAAAGCTGATGCCTGATGCTGGTATTCCTGGATCTGACTACATTAATGCCAGCTATGTGTCTGTAAGTAGAACGTCTCTCACATTTTTTACTGTTTGTTTTCTGGTAGAAGAGAGAGTCAAAAAATAACTTGCAAGAAGACCAGGATTCTAATTTTTCTTTCATTCACTACAGCTACTGCTGCCATGGCATTGTTCAAGTGACTCCTGTGTCATTGAACATGACTAGTTAAAAATATACATGATCCCATTTTCATTCCCAAGCAATGATTTTCAGGAATAAATCAAAACTGTGTCCAGCAAATTATTTTCTATAAATTTGTCTCATACCATTATCATTAAAGACAATAGTGAAACTCCCACTGAGGTCAATTGTTTAGACAGGCGTTATTTGGTCTGTTCATTCAGGAGTGGAGCTATTGTATATGAACAGGACAACGTCAAGATAACTGAACTGAGAAGTTTCATAGAAATGGCTAATCATTTTGGTGAGCAGGATTGGTATGCTCCCTACTATTTTGTGAAAGTTATGATGGAGGAAAATTCTAATAGGCTTCTTGAAGAAGAAATTAATCTTGTATTTCTCATCTTCAGCTTTCTTCCTAGACCCATTTTCTAACTGCATTCTCAGTAAATTTTTCATCTGTCTTTTATCTCATTTTTGTCCGGTTGAAGCTCAAAGTGTGACATGCATTTAATTTGTTGTAGCAGTGGCTGGTGGTCTTACCTGATGTCAAAACTTGATTTGCATTAAGCACTATTCAAACACATAGCAAGACATGCAGACTGTGGTCTAAGCAGGTGGCACAAAGGCAAGTAGAAATAGTTATTTCCAGGGAACTAAGAGACATTCACAGAGAATAAGCAATAGAGCTGAGCACATCTTTCTCTCTCATTAGTAAAAGCTATTCATTCCCCTTATATGGAATCTCCTTGTTCTGACAGTTAGCAGATAGGGAGAGCCATGCCGTGTTGTTACTTGGCTCTGGGACTATACACAGAACCAATGAGAAGGAGACCAGACAGCTTGGAGCATGGCCGAGTCTTCACCCTTCCTGTCACTAACTGACATGCTAAGGCTTAGGCAGGGAACACTAACAGCAACTTCCAAAAGCTGCAGCAAAAGCCAGCTGCAGAGATTTTGCATGTCTTTACTGCATGCAGGCATCCCACTTTAGGTCACCGTTCATCAGTGAATAGACAATTGTAATGTTACCATTTCTCAGGGCTAAAACTTTGCCCTTTATACACTCTCACTTTCCATATTTGTGTATTTCTAAATACATAAATGCATATAGATGTAAATATACCGTATGTGTGTGTGTTTACATACCTATTTATCTAGGTGTATATACATATGCATACATATAATGAGAGGGAAGGAGAGGTCTTGTATATAATTTTATCAAATGGGAACTTGGCTGCTACTTTTATTTTCATCGGTTAAACAAGAAAAAGCCATTAACTGAACTGTGAGCTCTGCACCCCTGAGTTATAGTTTCTCACCTCACTCTTAAACTAGGGAGGATTAACATAGTTTCTCACTGCCACCTGTTCTGTATATTATAGATGGAGTAAGTAACAGGCAGCTGTGAATTATAGGGCTATAATTCCAACACGGAGTTTCGGTGGTGCTATAAACCACTGTGTCAGTTGTTTTGAGCAATAAGCAGAACTCCGTGATATTATAGACTGCAACTCTACAGCATAAATTTATTGCTATTATTGCTATTGTTGTTATTTTAGACTTTCTGTAGTACATAAGAGTTCCTGTAGGGTATGCTTAGTTTCTCTGAGGAAAAAAATCCATGAGAACCCATGCAATGACAGCATTTACACAGATTTTTTTCAACAAACTTTCTTCTCCCCAGGTTTTACATTGATTTATAAATTAACTAAACAGCAGAAGCCACACTAAAATAAAAGTCAGCCCCTACAGTAGGTTTCTCAAAGACCTTTAATCAGAAATCATTTGTTTGAGTAAGCTCCATCCCTAAGTTACAGCAGATCCCTGATGATCACAGGAAGGACAAGGCCATCAATGTGGTGTATATCTTGCAGTAGCTCTCAGACCACTCGTTAGTTGTTTCCCTGGCTCCCAAACTTTATTAGAGCATCGGTTCATAACTGATCTACGTGGTGGAAAAAATGCCATTACTTCCTTAGGTTTCCAAGGCCATCTGCCGTGCAGTGATTAGTCAGGCCTATGCTAATTTGTTTAGTATTTCTGGCAAGGTTTTAGCCTTAGGCATGGTAGCTACAGGCACAACTCTGAGTCACATGCCAACTTTTTTTTCCTTTCCAACCATTACATATTAAATATTTTGTTTTTCTTAGGGTTATTTATGTCCAAATGAGTTTATTGCGACTCAGGGACCATTACCAGGAACAGTGGGTGATTTCTGGAGAATGGTGTGGGAGACGAGATCAAAAACACTTGTGATGCTTACACAATGTTTTGAAAAAGGACGGGTAAGTTACCAGTGTACCAATTAACAGCATTTGATATACTTGGAATTTCTGTATGTAGTTTCTGTCAAGATTATAATATGATAGTTGTTAATTAGTAATCATCTCCCTGCAGATAAGATGTCATCAGTACTGGCCAGAAGATAATAAACCAGTGACTGTGTTTGGGGATATAGTGATTACTAAATTGATGGAAGACATTCAAATAGACTGGACCATTAGAGATCTAAAAATCGAAAGGGTAAGCCAGAACTGGAAGCTGATTGAATAAAACCCATCCAACACCTCAAAGAACATGAGATGTGCCCCATCCCACCCAATTACCCCTCAGTATTCTTTTAATCTTGTAATGTGTATGCATGATACTGCCTGTTTTTTCTGCATTTTTTTTTCATTCCTGTTTTGTTTGTTGGGGTTTTTTTTCCTGAGATTTTTCTCCACTTTCTATCACAAAGAGCTCAGATACTTGTCCAACATGCTATGAAGGGCCTATCAAGGTTACTGAACCTCTGGTCTGGTGGGAGGTGAAGTTTCTATTTGGACACCTCAGTTGTCTCTTCCAGAAAGGAGTAATCCTAACCATTCTGGTATCAGACAAATCCCTTTGAATGTATCACTCTCAGATTAAAGGGCAATATTCTCTGGCGCAGCGCAGCTGTTTTGCATTGTACCACCAGCTGTATTGGCCTCCACCCCCAGGAGATTCACCCAATATAAATGAGAATCATCAGTATTACTCCCACTCTGTGTGCTGGTAAGGGGGTTGAGGGGTACAGCATAGATGTTCCTCTTTGTCATGGTCCACAACTATAGTTTCCACTCTTTGGAAAAATTAGCACCTAGCATTAAGTCAGACCAGCAGGTAGGCTCAGAAAGCAGTCTGAGCATAATGACGCAAGATGAAGTCAGCCTTCTTTTGCACTCTCAACATTGACCTGTGTTGTATGTAGTGCTGCCACATCCTAGAACCTGAACTCAGCTGTCCAAATAGATGCGTTACCATCCTGTGGCACATGCATGTGACAAAAGGAACACAGCAGCTAGGGGATTGTCTCAGTGGTCACCCCATAAGGATATGTTGTGCACATAGTACACAACAACTGAACATTTTAAAATGAGTGAGAGAAGATAAACTTTTTTCATGTAAAATAAGACATAGGGTAAACAAGACTGGAAAGGGGAACAATTTGGAGTAAAAATACATGCCACCAAAATGCAACATCACCTGTATAAACCAGGGTGAGGTTGAAAAGAAAACATAACCTGAATTGGCTAAATGATCTATTTACAATAGCTGAACTACCCTGCACAAGAAGCTATGTCCCTTATAAGCATGTGATTAAATGTGCCATATAGCTGGCTTTATCTTCCATTCACAAATGGATGGATTCTTGATGATCTTCCATTGAAGGTGAAAAGCATATGTGAGGCAAATGATTTAAAATTGTTGCCACATTGCATCCAAAGTCACTTATCTTTTGTTTTTATGTTGATCAATTTTTAAAACGTAGACCCAAAGTAGTTGCTATGCATAATTGTTCACAGTTATTCAGTGTTTCTTGCAAAATGAAAAGCGTAAGTGGTTGGTTCAAAATTTATTTTTTAAAAGAAGGAACTGGTTGATTGCACAACAGCAGATTAAACTGTGGTAGTCCTTGCTGCATGATATTGTGAATGCTTAAAACTTACAGGGGTTCATAAAATCTGGATAAATTAGTGGAAGAAAATTCCAACAAGTACTACTAAATTTTGAGATACCATCTCTGACTAAGACAGTTCACAAGTCACACACTATTAATGGAAATGATAATTTGTGGAACTATAGGTACATTGTTGTAATGTTTTATCACTTTCCCTAAGATTTTTCCTTGACTCCTGTTGGAAACAGTATATTCGTCTAGACAGGCCTTTGG
Source organism: Athene noctua (assembly GCF_965140245.1). Classification (NCBI taxonomy): domain Eukaryota; kingdom Metazoa; phylum Chordata; class Aves; order Strigiformes; family Strigidae; genus Athene; species Athene noctua. The sequence continues at coordinate 43,052,059 of NC_134039.1, read as the reverse complement.
CATGATCCTGTGCTTTTATTCTTACGTCCTCCCTAGTTAATTTAGATATCAGATCATAACCTGCTCTTTTCTTTGAGTTACTATTGCTGCTGCTCTGATTGAGAGGGCATCAAACACCTGGAAAATATATCCATGTTTACCAACATACGTGTGTTTACCTTCACTACCTTAGATCAGCCTTTGAATGGTTGCTTTTTCCTAAATAAATTTGTGATTTTAGTTCACTAAACTTCTAAACAAGCTATAGAAGCTTCAACCTGTAATCTGCTAATGACATTGATCTAGTGACTGAAGTCAAGTGGAGAGGGACTGCTGAAGTCATTAATGCTTTCTGAAAGATGGACTTGATGCCATCTCTCAAAAAAACTGCCATAAGATCTGTGCACAACAAATTATCCCTTGATACAAGTACATCTTATTTTTTTTTTTTTTTAAAGTGAAATTGCTGAGAAGGCTACATCTAGCTTACCATCACATTTCTTCTGTGAAAACTGCCTTATTTTGTATTTTTCAGCATGGAGACTGCATGATGGTGCGGCAGTGTAACTTTACTTCTTGGCCAGAACATGGAGTTCCTGAAACTACTGCACCAATTATCCATTTTGTAAAACTTATCCGTGCAAGTCGAGCACATGATAATACACCAATGGTGGTTCACTGCAGGTAAGCATATTCACCAAATCATCCTTTACTATCTTAGAATTTCAGGTGCATATTAATGCTCAGGGAAGTTGCCAGAAAAGCAATGAAAACTGAATGCACAGGTGTGGTTCTAGTGTAGACAGCAGTGAAGGTTTCTCTGGAAGTGCTCCTTAGTCCTTTCTAGGACTGCCAAAGTGTTTCTGTTCTTCCATTCATGGAAATCCCATTGAGATGATGTCAGTGAAATAGTTACTTCAACAATAACCATAAGGTACTGCTGGATTTATCTCAATTTTTCTCTTTATCATAAGAAGATGAATAGAAAATGACATGTTGGTTTTAATTACTTTATTATAATTATAGCTCTTTTTAAGACATAAGGATTAAAAGTTGTATTTAAAATGTATGTGTCATATCAAAAAGAAGAAACTATTTGGGAGCCACAGGGAATGACGAATAGGAATAGGTTTGCATATGCCAGATTTCAGGCTGGGATGCCTGTAAACAGCTAAAATCTATATTTAGTCTCTTAAATAAATGGTCTGGTGATTAGAGGTGTTCAGCTGTCATAGTTCCCATTGATTTCATACTCGACACCCGTAAACTGCTATTTCAAAGAGTAAGTGTGTGGGGAAGGTTAAGTCTTCAGGAAAGTCATGTGTGCCTGCATTTTATACACAGGTCAGTGTTCCCTCTGGATGAGTGGGCACACTCCAAAACAGTGATCTGAACTCAAAGGTCTGCGAATGATTCTTTGTTTCATTCTCACTCAATGTGAGTCTGAAAATATGTGGAAGGAAAACCTGGCTTTGGTGACACAAGTATCTTCCCTAGCCATCAGATTATCATTCATGGGAGTTCTTTTTATTTATCCTCAGTGTCCTACAGGTGCCACCCGCAATGGGTGATAAAGCATCATTTTATTTGGTATTGTTGTCACTGACAGTTTGACATTTCACTCTACTGCAGGGGCCAGAGAGGCTATTACAGGAGAGAACTACGGAGTCTTCATGTGTTGAGGACACTACTTTCTCTGGGGCCCCTCTACAACAAACCCTATCCCCCTTTTCACAACATAGATATGTAAAGGGGCCAGCATGGGCCAGATACTCCACCTGTGCTCAAATTCCTGATGGTTATAAAGCAGAATTATGTGTTCTTGTATCCAGAAAACTCATTCATTATTTTCTGCTCATGAGATTTTGCAGGTTCAAGAGGGTTTTGCTATACATTTCCTGATTATCTGCAGTGATGTACCCTGCATTTATTACTCCAATTGCAGAGAAGTCTGATAGTGATTTTGAGAGAATCCTGTTAATTTTCAAACCTTTAAATAAAACAACACTAGCTACCAGCATGTCTTGCACGCTCATCCTCCTTTTAAAAGTATTTTCTTTTAAATGTTTTGCTAGATCCCATGTTGTTTTGTCCCAGATACCAAAAGCATCAGAGAATCCAGGTGTGGTTTCACAAAATATTGAGATTTTTTTTTTCCTTGAATTAGTGAGCTCTAGAAAATTCACAGAAAAGCTGCAGGACCATTTTTCCACTTATATGGGTTTGTTTTAGTTATATCTCATTTCTTCAATGCAACCCCTTGTAAAATCAAAATCAGAACATGGTTCAAATCCAGATTCCACTTGATCCCATTCAACAAGGAGACACACACAAACACAAAAGTAAATGCTGAAAAAGATTTGTTTCCACAAAGTTTTCTTTTCACAATTAATTTAACCAGAATATTCTAAGAAAATGTTTTCTCCTAAAAAATTAACATGATAACTTTATTTTATCTTGTATATTATGTTTTCAGTGCTGGTGTTGGAAGAACAGGTGTTTATATTGCACTTGACCATTTAACCCAACATGTAAATGACCATGATTTTGTGGATATCTATGGACTTGTAGCTGAGTTAAGAAGTGAAAGAATGTGTATGGTACAGAATCTGGTAAGTTTTATATATTTATCTATTTTATTTTCCTGTTTTTAAAAAGTTAGTCATCTGATCTCCTACAAAACAAGACTAGAAAGCTCAAAACAATCAGCTGTCTAATATATTTTCTACCAAACCCTGATTTGATAGAAAATTTGGATTTCAAGCATGGTGGTTTGTACCTATTTAAGTATATTTGACCAAAAAAGTCTTGACAAGTGCTGAAAAGAGTGCTGAGATATTTAGTTTTTAGAGTCTAAATCCTAATTTCTCAGAGTTTGAGCAAGTTCCTTTTGAAGTTTTGGGTGAAGAACAGTCGTTAAATAAAAAATGGATTTGCTCATGTACTACTTAATTTGACTATTTACTACTTATCTGTATTTTTTTGTGTATGTACATGTAGCATAGTCCTCCAAACTTTTAAATATTCATTTACCTTTGAGCTCATTAACGATTCCTTAATTCTTTTTACATTTCTTCAAATAAAATTACACATATGGATAGAATTAAGCACAGACTTCAGAGTTTGCAAAATCAAGGCAATGTTGGTTTTGGGGTTTAAAAAAGTGCATTTCTGGCAGACTTACTGAGTATGGATATAAGTTAGTGATGACCTCCTGGTAAGGACGATCTCTGCTGTATCTGGACATCTAGGTGTATGTAAAGCAGAATTTAAAGCTAATCCTAAATGCCCAGTGGAATGGAAATCCAGATGTGTTTGCATAAGGCTTCTGGCATAAGCCTTCTGCAGGCCACATCTAACCCCAGGCTGCTGCCTGAAGCCTTTGAGTACATCATGAGTTACCAACTTCTCAGTATGGGTGAGCATTTTCAAGATGAACTTCCACATGACTGACAGATTTAAACTTATTTTAATGTAAGGAGACTTGTTCCATTAGGGATGCAATTCTGCTGTTCTATATCATGTCAGAATATACAAAAAGCGTGTCAGAATATACAAAGAGCGGTTAACCTCTCTCCACACCAACTGCACTTCAGAAGATTTTGTGAGACCTTCTGGTGATAGTCATGCTGTTTCCTGTGAGGTGCTGTCTGATTACCAATTGCTTTAATTTTTCCTTTTAAAGTCTTGATGCGGATAAACAATTGCCAGCAGTATCCTGTGATGATGAATTTTGGGACTACTTCTTTGTTGTTGTTTTTTTACACTTTTGACTAGAAATAAAATAATCTGAAAACAAGGTAAAGGCTGAAAGACAATTTAATGGGAGCACCCTCAAAATAAAATCTTAAAAGAGGGAGACATTTGATAAGATCAGTGTACATTTTTAAAATGTGCATCATTTTTGTGTACCTCTTCATTTGCATATTTTGACAGAGGCTAGGAAAAGATGTTCCAAAATGCAATAGAAGATTTCTGATTTCCAAACAGAGCAAGTATTGATCTATATGCTGTCTGCAAAATCCTGAGACAGGTTGTTCTCTGTCCAGGTCATTTCTAGTTCATGTTTACAGGACTACAAAAGGCAGATAGCAACAAAACTTCCCCAAAGGGAACCAAATCTTGTAAAGTTTTATGGTGGATTCAGTAGTCAAGCTGTTCTGACAGTTCTGTTATAAAACACAGTTTAGTAGACTATGATTCAGATTTTATGCAATCAGCACAAAAAAACATAAAGAAAGGAGCAATTCCTTCCCAGAACTCAGTTTAGAGTTCCCTCAGTAAAACCGTCTGTAAGATCTATGAGTAAAATAAATAAAACCTGGTTGATCTCAGACCTGTTTTTTGCATGATTATAGCTTCAGAATAGTTTTCCTTTTGCCAACAGAGTCACTCCCTATTACTGTAGATAATGGGCACAGAATGGCCCACATCTGTGCAATTTAATGTAACACCCACAGGCTCTTTATAGGGAATGTTCCATAATCTGCAGTGACTCCTGAAAATTACCTGGAAATTATTTGAGGTAGTGCTGATTCATGTGGATCAAAACTATGCAAGGGACTATCCAAACAATTTGAAGTAGTTTGGATGATCCAGTTCCACCACCTGGAGATGTACCCAGACACTGTTTAATTCCCTGATGTAGATTCTGTAGAGAAATCTATTTCAGTATCCTGGTACTCTGCCTGGTGGTCTGTACATTACCAAGGCCTGCCTTTGGACTACATTTAAAGTACATAACCTAATCTTTAGTGAACTTTTTTATTTTTTCTCCCACTTCCAATCATAAAAAAACTTTCAAACAATTAAAAAAGTCATTAATTCTAAGTGGGAAGATAACCTGTCATTCCACTGGTATCCTGCTTCATTCTCCCCTGGGAAACCCAGAAAGATTTTCATTGCTGCATACTCACAAGTAACTGTATGAATGCAGGAGGTTATGGAGCTTTCAGAGTCTGCCTTCTGCATTGGAATAACCAGTCTAAGCTCTGCTGAAGCCCAAGACCTTCATTCTAGAAATCCACATTTGTTCAGTGGATCTGTTAAAGTTTATCATCTTGCCAAGTCAAGTGCAAAGGCTAGTTCGAAGTAATGCCATGCTATTGCTTCAGTAAGCAAGCTATTGAAGAGCATAATGGTACTGAGTACTTCAGGGGCCTGTGAAAGTCTGTTTTAATTACCTATGGCTCTGGAGCCGTGACCCTAAAACGTATCCATGTAAGCAAATTTCTCTTGTAAATCTGAGACACTTGAATTGAAAATTGAGGCAGTTCTGAAACAAAATAGCAATTATTGAGCAGAAAAATTACAGTACTGTGTTTACCCATGCAGAAGTCAAGGAAGTTAAAGTTATTTTGGTCACCTCCATCTGTGGAGATATTCAGAAACCATCTGGACAAAGTCCTGGGCAACATGCTTTAGCTGACCCAGCTTGAGCAGTGGGGGGGCTGTACTAGGTGATCTCAAGAGGTCTCTCAGTCTGAATGAATCTGCGATACTGTGATCTGGCTCATTTTCTGCATCTGCATGCACACTACTTCTCCTATGTGAAGATACACTTAATCCGTTTATTTTCTTTCTATGTTTTCATGCTTTTATTTCATTCATTATTTCATTCTTACATGTACTTACTTTGTTTTTCTCTTTTCAGTAGTCATTACCCAGAGTTACTTCATGTTCTTGGAAGTGCTCTAGTTGCTCATTCTTTGCATTATAGTCTGTTAAACATGATGTTACAATTCAAGAAGTATCACTAAAAATAATGTGATTTTTTTGCTCTTAGCAATAGTGCATGGTCCTAGAACATTTAGATTTAGATTTAGACTTACTTAACTTTGGCATTTGAGTGCACCCTGCTGGTTTTCTCTATGCTAGAAAGAGAAATATTTTCTTATCTAAATATTATATTCGTGTGGTTCAGTTTCTTCAGTCTGAATCTAGTGGAAAAAAGTAATCAAACATCTTTTCATAGAACCTTTACAGAAAATTGTGGAACAGCTTATTGTAGAATTGCAGAACAACTAATAAGTCTCAGTTATGATTAGTCTAATTTCATATATATTACTGGACATAAGGATTAACATATTTTGACAAATTTTAATGCATTATGCCTCATAATGAATGAAATCAGATCAGGCATATATGATATGGTCACTGATATATCGAGATTGCTATTTAAACTGCAGTTACTTTGAAAACATTGAGATGTTAAATAATTTTTTTTTTAATTGGAAGTACATTTTTTTCCTAATCAAACATCTTTAAATTCACATCATACAGGCACAATATATATTTTTGCATCAATGTGTATTGGATCTGTTGACAAGCAAGGGAAATAGCCAGCCCATATGTTTTGTAAATTATTCAGCACTGCAAAAGATGGACTCACTGGATGCCATGGAAGGTAAGGAGATACACACTGTCTCAAAATTATTGTTTCATAGCAGGTGCATTGACTTGTCCAGACTAAGAAGCAGAAAAAAATACTTTGACATGGATTTTTGAGCTTCAGAAGTGTAAATCTTTAGCGTTTTGCTGCTCTTTAGTGTCCCTCAAAGTAATAGTCATTGCTAAAATAGTTATCTGTCAGTAGTTACTATCTGTTTACAAGGAAGGTTAACATAATGTATCTGTTTCTTTTGTAGGTGATGTGGAGCTTGAATGGGAAGAAACTACCATGTAAATACTGACTAAATGTTAAAGATAATGAGATTTTGAAAGTCAAAGTCATATTTTTCTAAGCACAGGGGCCAAAGTGAATTCCCCTATTTTGATGATTAAAACAAAAACAGATGATTGAAATACCTTTTCTTCTATCAATGTGCCTTCATAAATATGTTAAAGTCTTTTGTTCAGATCACTGATCAATAATGATTTGGAGTACTTTTGCACAGACTGCACTTCTGGTGTTATATGAATACTGCGTTCAGTACATATTTAAATAGAAAGTGTGTTTGAATATATTCATTTTTCCAATTCTCTTTGTAAAAGAACAAGCCAAATATGATGTAAAAATTTCATACTCCCACTGAACTTATTTTGGTGTGAATTTGCTGTGTTCTTTGTGTTTTGGTTTTAAGTAAAAGCTACAGTTCCTTGAATCATTCTTACTAGATTAGTTTCAGTGTTGTCAGCTCTTGCAGATTAATTCCAATACCATCACAATGATCTTTACCTAACTGTATGTTCTTGTGTTTTGAATCTTTTTTTACGAGTGGTAGCATATCAGCTCATGATCCTGAACAGCTGAAGAGTCACCTTCTGACATGGGGAGGATTATTCAGCTTTTTCACAGCACACAGTAGCTCTTCAGGGACACTTGGGGCTATTTAAGCTATCTTAGTATCAGTGGGTTGTTTTTTTAAATATACAATGGTGATTGCATATGTTCAGTGCTGAGGAAAGTGTTTTACATTCCTGCTACATTTTCAAGCAGATAAAGTAAAACTATAAATTTATTATATATCAAAATGCATGTTAGATTGATCTGAGTAATAGAATGTTTATAATTCATTCACATTTCTTGCATATAACAACATTTCATATTTTGAACAGTTACTCAAAATTTAATAACAATATATTTTTTTGTAACTCAGAGTTGTCAAGTAAAGAAGTTGTTGCTCCTTCCTCAGGTTTGGGAAATCACTGTAGACACTGAAAAGTATGGGAACTAATATTTGGAGATTTGATAAAAGAAAACATCTTGCACTCCCACTGATTATCATTGTCAGAAATAGATCTGAAACAGGAATAAGAAGCAGGAAGCTCTTATCTGAGAAGCAAATCAAAAACTGGTAGAGTAGGAAGACTAGAGATATAATTAAACGATGTGGCCTGGTTTCACACAGAAGTGACAGTATTCAGCTGATATTATTGGGGGGAAGGACTGAATGCTGTGTTTTTCTCTGTGTAAAGATATGTATCATTCTTAATAATGCTAAAGCTTTGACTTCAATCTGAGTTGCAAAACATAATGGCAAAGAGACTTTGGAGTTGCCATCTTATATTCTGTTTAGACAGAAGAAATCCATAGCCTTGTTGAGGCATCAAGCTCAGGGAAGTCAGAAAAACGTCTTTAGAACCTTGAAACTTGTATATGTGTGGGTATGTTTGTGTGCACACACTCTGAACAGAATAGTAAATGAGCAAAACTTTCCATCCCTTAACTGTAGCTACCACACAGAAAATGCTGTACAGTATGTAACCTGATACTTTTTCATAAGTAAATGACGGTAGGTGTTTGATGTCTTTTTAGAAGCTGGCAAGGATGGTTCATTGATGACCTTTTGTAATTTAGCAGAAAGTGCCAATATATCTAAACTGAAAATCAAAAGACAGCATTTAAAGAGATGGAAATCATCTACAGAGATATTTTGGGCAATCTGTCTTTCAGGAAGACTGACGGTATTGTAAACATAACCTGTCAAGCTAAAAAGAAAACAATGCCTTTTAAAGCTGGATAGAGGGAGAGAGAGGTGATGTCCACAGCTGTTCGAGTCTGGCAAAGCATTCGGTACAGCTCTAGTTTCATTTGGTTCCTATGAAACATGTGTTCTTCATTTATTATACATGTACTTTAAAGTATTCTGACAAATTGCTTATAGGGACTTACAGATGTTTTTCATGATTTGTATTTGTACTTGGTAGCAGTACATGCAGCACTGTGATAAATTGACATTATAGAGTTATAATCTTGTATAATCTTATATCCATGATGGTGGAATATCTCTATGTGTGTCATTCATCTTTCAATTGGAGGAAAAAGCTAAGAAGCCTTATGCAACTTATAGATGAAATCCAGAAGTTCCAGATGTGCTTAAGTGTTTTCTGTTTTATAAAATACTTAACGTTAAAGATTTCTACATCCTCCTTTAGAAGACCTGCCTGTGGTTAAACATGACATTCAGTAGCATGCTTATCTGGCAACTTAGTAAGGTACTGGAAAATGTGACTCTCTTTACTGCAGAGGCAAAGTGAAAAACCGAAAAGAAAGTATTTCATTGTACAATTTGATATAAGCAATCTGATACATGCTACCTTGACACATTTTGTATTGTCTTTAGGGTAAAAGCCAATATTCAGTGTAAACTGGCCACAACTCATTAGATACATGGTCAGGGAAAGAAGTGTCTCCAAGCAATTCTCTCCAAGAACTGGTTTTCAGTATAAATACAGCAGTATTTCACTGACCTTGTGTGCCTGCCAATGATTTAGAGGGATAGAGGAGCATCTGTATATCAGGAGTTCCCCTAGACCTCTGTTCAGTCATGAAGAAAGAATTTCCAGTCTCATCTTCCAGCCCTCCTTCCCTTATGCAGTGACACCTATGGTGGTGCTACTAACAGAACTGGAGAGCTGGAGGCAAGCAGAATTTGTCCAGTTGCTATTTTAAGAATATATATGTGTGTATGTGTGTATATATATGTATATATTTATATCTATATATATATATGTATATAAAGCAGCACACCATTTTCATTTTAAATGTTGTCACAATTTTCTAGTTGCTTGGCGCTACTAATATAGCAAGAGTGTACTCTAAAAATTAGAAACTGAATGAATAAAAACTGGAGAAGAATACACAAATTCTATAGAATGATTAAATTGTATTGAAATTAGGCCATATTGTATTAAATTATTCAGGCAATTTCTATAGAGACAGATATATCTCCATACACAGAGAAACATTCTTCATATATATATTTATAGCCAGTTCTGTTGGATATATTAGAAGAAGCTACTGTCAGTGCCCTCAATCTCTGGTCTGTTCTATTTACGAAAGTAATAGAAAGACAGCAGAACATCACGTTCATGTTGAATTTAAAGCTTTTTTTTATACTATTAAAGAAGTTGATAAAAATAATTGTGCAAACTTGTGCTTTTACTGTATACATGCGACTATTCATTAATTTGATTTCATAACATTATGTGAAAGATTAATTATGTGTATTAATCTGTGTACTGCTGCAATACAAAGGATGCTCATATGCAGTTACTAAGACAAAGTAGCAAAGAGCAATAAATCGTGTTTCATACTAAGGTGACATTACTGAGCTTTCCTGGTTGCATACGGAAGTCACAAATCCTCCTAGATGTGGACATGAATTTGCAGAGATTCGAGACACAAAGCCCTGTGAAGAGATTTTTTCTGAAAATATTTTGACAGCAAGTTACAATAAAACTTGAAAAGTACGTTTCAGTGAACACTTGAAAAAAGTGTTTCAGACTATGTATTACGTGTATATTAAGCATTACACAGATCATTGTCTATCCATGGAAATAAACAATAAAAATAGATCCAAATTAATGTTTAAGAACTATGAAAAGTATCCAATTAGCTCTTTGTTTTAGGGATATACATATGGTAATAATGAATTTAGGGTTGTTTTATAATTAAGCTACATGCCCATTCAGTGCTGCAAAACCTGCAGTGCACTGAGTGCAGTAGACTGTAACTGGGAACTGTTGGCACATGGTGGTGGACATATCTTTGTTGGGTTTGGTTTTAAGGAAATGAGAGAAAATGTACTGAAAGGTGACCCACTGTTTCATGACTTTTCCATGACTGTTATGTCACCACTCTACATATGATGTTGAAAAGACAAGTCCTCCCAACACTGTTCTCCATGTTTTGTTCTGTTTTCTAATGCTGTATTGCTTGTCTGTATGCGACTCTATTCAAAGGAATGATAAACAGTAATACAATCACCTGAACTCAAATACTGCAGGCATGATCTACAGGCAGGCATACATAGTTCTCGAGTAAGGTGTGTAGTGGTCTTACTTCAAACCTTCTCTCTATCCCTTCCCCTATGAGTTGATTTCCAGATGACATCATGGAATATCAGCTGCATTTTTGCGCTGGCAGTTGCCCAGAATACATTTTCTGCCCTGTCCTCTATGTGGCTATGGTTACGAGGTATGAGACAAGTGCAAGCCTACTTCTGTGTTGGTCTCAGAGCTGAACTGTGGTATCAGTTGCATGTCATTGCAGCACAGGCACTGTGTGCAATTGTAAGGATAAACTGGCTTCCTATCCAGAAGTTTTCCTTACTGCTATAATAAATTGCGATACAAATTTTGCACTAGTCATTGTTCAGTGTCAGTTGAAGACCGTGAGATGGATCCAGTGTTTGGTTTTTTGCATGGCGATTCTCTTTTCCCAATAACTTTTCCCCAAAACAATGCTGAACTAATTACTTATTTTAATTATTTATTCTCACAGCTCCCTTATCATGTAGGCCCTTTCTCAGATTCCACTATGTAAAGAAAACCGAAAATCTATGGCTTTTCAGCACTGAATAAAAATGTGTACGATACATTTCACACACCATCAGGCGAAGTTTGTGATGAAGTTGTGACTTTGTATTTCAGTTGAAAGACAACATTTAGAATATAACATTTCAGTTATATTTGGATCATCTTACTCCGCTTGTTGATTGCTGTTACCAGGGTGATCTTTTTGTAGGATGACAGCTGCACTCAGCTATCCACTGTAATCATGAATAAACCATTCCAATACTCCTTACAGTCAATAATGAGCTGAAGGAAGTTTCTAAAATATGTTGCAGGAGATGGAGTTCTGAATTATATGAAAAGAATACTTGGATACTGGATGCAGGTAAAGCTCTACCACTCACTGTTACATACCATGCAGCCTGCTGAGCAGGAAGTAGGTCCTAGAATGCACAGAGCATAGTTGGGACAACGTGACACATCCTTTAAGCAGATACAGGACACTCTTGCCATCTGTGCAGAATGCACTTAAACAAGCTTTACTGTAAAATGTCCCTAGCTCACTTGAAAAAAAACAAATACAGGAAACACCTATTATGGCAGCTGGTCACATCCTTTGTGATTCAAGTTAGTGCTAGGAACAAAAGGACTCCTATTTAGTCAATGCTTTCACTCAAATATATAAACAACTATTTTAACACTGCAAGTCTAGAACATGTACAGACAGTATAGGCAGAGAAGAGGATCTGCTCCCACTAAAGGAGGCATAAACAGTAAATCCGTATGTCCCTCTCTCTCCCTTGGTCTCTTGACTGCATGTGCTCACCCGTTGGAGATAACTGCAGATGAATAAAGTTTATCGACTTGTAGTTTGTTTAATATATTGGTAATTCTCGGAATCCAGAATGTAGCAGTTACAGAACTGTGCCTTTTCATTTCTCAGTCTTCTGCTGGGATTCATGATAGGTCCATTTAACTATATTTCTTACAGAATTCTACTAATTCTCTGTTAGTATTTCAGAGACAGTACACAGAGTGTGAATCTGGGCTTGCATGTTGTGGACAGGATTCTTGGATGAGCTGCAATAACACATTATTGCACTCCCGGCATGGGCAAGGAATTGACCCAAGGAGACTGGCTGCCTAGCATGTAATCTTACTCCCTTCTGAGAACAGGATAGTTATCTGACAAGGCACTGTCCCAGTCAGGGAGTCCAGAAAATGTTCCCAAAGCTGACTGCCATTTATATGTAGAGTTTTAATCTGAACCTTCCTCTGCTACGGATAAACAAGAAAATTCAGAGCTAGCATTGTCACCATTTTCAACAACTCATCTTTGCTGCTTAGGACAGTAAGAAGCCAAACCTCTGTTTAATTGGTATTAATAACACCTTAAACTTACAGACACATGCCCTCTTCATGGTTCGCATTTAAAGTTTTGACACATTTTTCTCCTTTATATCTTTTTTTTTTTTATCTTTCACAATGAGAATTTGGAAATACTGACTTTTGAATAGTTACAGGTTGTCTTAAGAAAATACTGAGTCATCCTGATAAAACAGCCATAATGAGGATGTTTTGATAAAGAATGTTCTATAATGGCCATATTATTGCAGTTTCTCAAAAATATGCCTCCTTCCTGTGGGTTGGCCATTATTGTAAGAACATTACTGTACACTGAGAATGTGACTGAATGCTCAAGAAGGCAGATACATTCATCGCTTCTTGATTTTCCCATTCTTTTTGCTCTTCCAATTCCTCTTACCCTTTACTGGCACTCCTAAACTCCTGTTTTTTGGGACCTATCAGGTTGTTGGTTAATGGAGATTAATTGTGTCAGTTATACTGACTCCATACAAAATGTGATGAAAAAACATTCCTCTCCTGCATGTTGGTGTGCTCTCTCTGAAACCAGAAGGGATCCCTGACATCACTACCAGAGCTAATTGGCAGTCAGAGAAAGATGGTCCTGTGCTAGCATGGGAGAAAAATCTGTCCTTAGTTCCAAGTTTTCACAAACTTTGTATGTCTGAAACAAATCACTTAATTTCTGTGTATCTCAACTCCCTAAGCCAATAAAAAAAAAAATTTTTTTTAAAAAAAACCACAAAAAAAACACCAAAAAGTAACAATTGTATTAAACCTTTTTTCCTAACATTTATGTGTCCTATCTATTTATATTTGGAAGCTCTGTCAGGAAAGCAGTTTCTCCCAAAATGCCTTTCCACACTTCCTATCACAACTAAAAATATTGTCAAACTAATAAATTCTTTCTCCTATCAGTGCCACCCCAAAGCAAACAAACGGCCAGTAGATTGTCAAAAGCCACAGTGGGCAACATCATTGCCACACAGTGCTCATGCTTTGCTTTCCTTCATCATCCCTTCAGTTCTCTCATCTTGACAATAAAGAACTAGTGGTAGGCAGTGCCTCTCAGTATGGAGGGCATTAGCTAAGACAGCATTTGCAGAGAGCAAACTTCACCTTTCTGGAAAGGTTTCAAGTGAGCACCCTAGGAGCACAGCAGGTACCTGTCACAAAAGGCATCTTCCTCCTTATTCAGTCTTTGAGCAAAAATCTCTTGGCTCTTTGTCTATAATAATAGAAAAATGACAAGAATTAACTTAAGATGCCAACATTTTTTCTAACTTGTGATCACTGTTATGATATACCACATCCACACATCCTTTATCACACATGCATGCAAAGCAGATACTCAAGCTCTTAAAAATATAGGCACATCTAAATCAGTCAGGTCGGGTTGACTAGCTTGCTTCTAGTTAGCAAAAGGAAGCATGACTTGGATTAATAGTCATAACCATTAAGTCTTGATATACAGAAGTAATTGATTCTGATTTTTAAAAAAAGAACTTGCAAGGGGTCATATTGAAGCTTTCTTTTTTTGAATGTGCACTGGAACAAGTGGCATGTTGCTCTAATGGAGCTGTGAAATACTTTTTGCCGTCTTATTATCTGGTTCTCCAAACCCAAGAAAAATGTTCAGTACGGAGACTTTGTCAAATATAAAATTGCTACAACAGCTGAAAGAAGGAGAATGCTTCCATTGATAGAAAACTAATGAACAAGTGTCAAAATGGACAGTTGGTGTCAATTCCAGAAGGATTAAAACTCAGACACGAGCTTGAAGAAAACATGTCAATAGAGCCAATATCTGTATGAAAAGAACTTTGTACTTAACAAAAATCCATTGTGAGCAACGTGTTTCATACAGCGTGTACTAAAGTGCTTAGGAGAAAAGAATAGTGTATCAATTAACTATAGAAAGACTATATTCCACTGATATTCAACATCATATGATGTGTTTCCCTTTTTCCTGAGACAGAAATTCCAACCATAAGTCAGAGTTCAGTATTTTGAAGAACTTTTTTGGTAAAAAGTTCATCTTTCCAAAGAAGCGAATCTGTGAGAAATCCCTTGTGGTTTTATTTCTAAGAGATTACAAACCAAATGAAACAAGATTTTCTATTACTATTTTATAATAGTTCTTTATGATCTATATAGAATATTTTCAAACACGCTGTATATACACTGTAAAAGAACTATGTATCATTCTTCTTAGAGAAGGACTGCAAAAATAATTTTAGGCTTTATATTTCAGCAGAGGCTAATCTTGTGTTGCGCACAGCTTACACGCAATTCAAATAAAGTTTCCATGCCAAAGAAATATCACATGACTGGCAGTGAGGGTCTGCTGGCATTGCTGGGTAATCCAAACCCCTGACTCTGGGAGGAAGTGAGCCAGTGGAAGCTGTGGAGGCCCACATCATCAAAATAGCCCAGATGCTCAGCCCAATCCTGTTTCACAATGGAGCAGTGAGATCACAGGGCAAGCAATGCCACCTCCTGCATGTGAGCCTTTCCAAATGTCTGCTCTTCTCCTGCCTGTCTGTGTACCAGAAACACACGTGGCTCTGGGGCACAGGAAATTTTCAGTATTCAGAACAGATGGTTTACAATCCACTCCATATTCCATGAAGCTCTTCTGTGTGTGAAATTATTTTGCCTTTTTTTTTTTTTTTTTTTTTTTAATTTTGTCTGAAGATCAAAGACAGAGGTATTGAGAAAGGAGATGGCATAGAATAGGAGTTGGCTTGTGCTAGAGAATTTTAAGTGTTACAGTGCTTCACTCTTGGACATCCTGTTGTTCAGCAGAATCCTTAGCTGACAAGTGCTCAAACTCAAAGCATGTAGAAAACCAGCCACTTAAGAAAGGCACTCTCATAAATTATGAATGGGACAAAGGAGACAACAGGGACTGATGGTGCAGGTGAACAGTGGCAAAGTATATGTGCCTACACAGCTTTGTGATTGTCACACCCTCCTGTCAGGGAATCATCATCTAATTATCATTTAATTCTTGTCTAATTCAATTGGAATTGCCAATTCTACTTTTCCCTTCTAAAAAGAATCCGGGAGTAAATCTCTAGGCTTGTATTTTAAGCAGTCAAATAATACACAGGAGACACTGACTTATTTTCATCCTCTGCTTGATTCAGAACAGGGATCTGTTTATTCTTGTTTATCACATCTCACGCAAATATGTTGATCCCTGGGCTAAGGCTGCCAGGGAGTTACATGGGCACTATCCGTCTTGCCCCAGTAGTGCTGCCTTCAAGAATATCCAAATATTCATTCAGAACGGAATGTAGCCTGAGGGGGGCAGGCTCTTACATGAAATGTGGAAGGCAGCTGTTCAAACACCCAAGTGCAGTATTAAAAAAATTACAGGAGCCTGGCTGGATCTTCTCCCTCGCTGCAAGAGCTCCGATACCTAGACTCCCTTTCTTTTTTCCATCCTTAATTCTCCTCAGTTATCATGAACAAAGTAGAATTCTTTCTAATAGGGAACAGTGACAGTGCAGTTCATAGCAAAATAAGGAAAAAAAATAAATCTTAGGAAGTCCCATAGTCTGTCATATTTTGCTTGAAGGCTACATCACTCCTAACTGAGGCTTACATAGCTGCTGCTCTGCACCTGAGCCAGTCTGGTGTTTTTCCTTCCATCGGGACACTTACCTAAATCCTTGTTGTAACAAATCTCACGGATTTTTTTTTTTTTCTACCCACATAATAGCCAGCATCAGTTTACTCTGTTTCTCTTTGCAGCAATTGTTTATTGTTTGCTTGATCACTGCCAGCACTTTCTCTTAACTTTTCTCTAATCTATACCACCGCATCCATTCAACATTTACTTTGTTTCTAAGTCTCTCATCATTCTTGTTAGCATTCTGTGCTTTCTCTAGTTGTACCAGCTGTATCTGCTTTGAGATGCAGTGCAGTACCTGAAAATGGGCACAGAATTACAGCTGAAGTCTTACAGCCTAGAACAGGATGGAAGGACTACTTCATGTGCCTCCTTGCTGATTGTATGTCCTAGTAGGATGTGTGAGGGTTTTTCTCAACAGCATGATATACGTTCATCTTACGATTCACTGTAACCATCGGTTTCCCGCTTCTGTAGAATTACCACCTACCTAGTTACTCAGTCTATATTTCTGCAGTGATGTGCCTTGCCTAAGTGATCATTGGTGTCCTTGTCCTCATCAAATTGAAACTTATTAAAGACCATATTTCTGATTCATCACAAGCAGCTTGAAAACTAAGCATGTCCTCCAACAAGCTGATAAATCACACCATGTCTGTCATATCTGCAAACTTGATCAGCATTTCCTCTATTTCATCATCTGAGTTACTAATTAAAACATGAGTTCCCAGAGCAGAACCCTGGGAAGTCCCTCATTTAAGATTTCTTCTTTTATGAGTTACCAAGGAGTTGAATACCCATAGGAATTTCATTTTCCTAGTCTTCATATGAATGTCATGTGAAACTGTATAAAAAAACTTCATTAAAATCAAGTAAGTGACTTCCACTTATCCCATAACCACGAGAATTGTTCTCCTGCTATGGCAGGACAATAAATTGATTTGGCACAGCTTAGTCTTAAAGATTTTTTAACAGGAACAAGACTACTCCATGTTGGCATTATTCACCAATTTATATTCTTCCAGGTGCACATAAATATTCCATGATTTTCCAGTATTTTCACAGAAGCTTCAGTTGAACTCCTCAGCTACAAGTCCCTCTTCAAAGAATATGCATTACTTTTGCCCATCTATACTCTTCTGCAATCTCACTCATCGCCACAAGTTCTCAAAGATACCAGGAAATTGCACTGCAATCAGTTCAGCCAATTAACTAAGTACACTGAGGTCAAACTCAGTATTAACATATAAATTAATCTAATTATTTTGCCTCTTGGTTTTCCTGTCCCATTCTGACTCATTTTCCTTTTGTTACTTGTTGTTAACCAGCTAAACCATCTTTTAATTGTAATTTGAATTGACAGAGGCATTAAGTAAAGAGTCATGTGTCAATGGCTTTCTGTTCAGGTTTCCTTAGTTTTCTTACTATTGCAATACTTATTGAAAGTTTCCTCTTACCTTTTACGTCTTTTGATAGTGATTTCCTGCTTTGCTCTTTGCCTTTCTGATTTTGTCCTAACATGCTTATGCTATCTTTTCTTTCCCAGCATCAGTTCTGCCGTCTTTTTTTTGGGTTTTTTTGTTTGTTTGGTTGGTTGGTTTTTTTTCTTTTTTCTATCTTATTCACAAAGACTCTTTCTCAGCTTTAGAATTTAGGCTGGAAAGGACCTGTGGAGGTCATCTAGACCAGGGCCAACTTCAAAGTTTGATCAGGTTACTCAGGATCTTGTTCTGTCAAGATGGCCATTTATCTTGTGGTTTCACTAAGAGGTAGTTACAGTCTTGTCAAGAAGAATGACATTCTAGTAAGTCCTGAACTGCTACATAAAATGCCCCTGGCTAAACTATATTCAAGGTCCAATCTAGAAAGTGTATTCTGAGTCCATCTGTTCTAGATCCTGTCAATATGCCAGGCAGAAGCATGTTAAAAATAACGCACCTAATTGCTGTGCTGTGCCAACAGTGAGGGATTTCTGCATATGTCCAGAATGTTTAGATACCTTTGGAAATTTACTGAAGAAAAACTTGGCACATATACTTTTCAGACATCTCCAAGATTTTGTAGTAAGGCCTGAAAGTCTACTTTGTGAATTTAGGCACCCAAAGTGGGTCACAAGCACATAAGTCCCATGTGGAATCAGGCCCTTGATGGCATTACTGCTAAGTGGCATTTGCTAACCTATGCATTTCCTGATGTCTCTTGGCAGCTCTGACACCTTTCTCATGGTTAGTCCAAGAAGGATTATCTATCTAGGCTTCCCTTCACTGGCCTGTCCTTTGGGACCTGATCCTGCAAGTACTATCAGATGTAAGTAATTGCAAAAAATACTTTGGGAGGTGAGACACTATTGGGATATTCAGAAAGGGATTAGATAAATTCATGGGCAGCTTGTCTGTAAACAGATACTAACAGAACTAGGCAGGTATGTGCCCTGTAACATCCCTGACTAGACAGTTCCTGATACTGAGGAAGTACAAAGGGAGGGGATGACCAGAAGTGGCCAGGCTCACATGCACTTTCTGAACAGTCAGAATATTCTGCTAGATGGACTACTAGGCTGACTCATCAGGGAATTTCTCACATATTATATATTACTTATATGTGACATTTTTTCAGTTGTACTAAAAGTTCGAAGAGTCACACTAATTTATTAACTACTTCTGTAAACTTACCGTGTCAAAGAACAAGTATGATGGACATAGACTATATATAAGACAGGTCTGATGACTCTGATAATTGCTGAAGGAAACCATTTGGTTCATCTCAATAGATTCTACCACATATGAATTCTTATGGCAAAAAGGAATGTAAGGATGGCTGAGATTAATCCAATCTGTTCCTGCTAGTACTGCCTTGCTTCAGGTACAATAGAGTTAAGATCACATAGATCTGAACTAACATGCCAACTTGCTGAACCGATGATCGTAAACTGGACAAGGAGCGCTATGCAGGACAATGAGAACTTGGCAAGTCTTGTCGGGCAATCTCTTTTGAGAATACCCGTAGTGAATTTCTGGTTGTCTTAGTTCAGCATGACTGCTTGTTGAGATCAGCAGTGTGCAATGACAGCTCAGAGGAAAAAGCTATTGGTATAACTTGGATTCATCAACACAAATCAATTCTGTTTTCTAATACTACTAAGTTGCAAACAAGTGATGAAGAATTGATGTTACTACCTTGGATATTTGTGATGAAAATAATCTCAAGGGATTTAAAACCAAAAGCTATCACAGTCAGAAAGCTAATTCCTTGCAAGGTACAATTCCTTGCCTGGTACAATTGATAAAACCATTCTAAATCATGGCTTACTCAAAAATTTTGGGGCTCTTGAAAAGTCACATTAAGTATCTTGACTAACTTCAGTCTTATTTAAAACTCTCTATATACCAGTGTCAGTTTGAGTTACAGACATGACTGTTGGTCTGTGAATGCATGTATGCATTTCTTGAACGTGCTGTGTGTAACTAAGATGATTCGGTGACTTTTTTCAGAAATAAAAACACAGTTGCAATTCTATTAGATAGCTCCTGTTGGTGAGAAAAAAAAAAAAAAAAAAAGAAAAAAAAAGTTGGATCACTTCAGACAGTTTCTCTATTGACCATCAAATTCTTGCTTGAATTTCAGTTCAGGGACACTGTGAGCACACATTTATCTTCTGTCAGAGAATCTCATAAATCTCAAGAAAATAACATGGCTTTTTTCCAGTCTCATCTTTTTTCTTCTTACTTCAAATACGTGACTTTATGAGCAGCTTAAAACTTCCCAAAAACGCTAAGCAAGTTCACTGCTAATTAAACCCAGCATGAGGACACAATCACAGTACTGAACAGTTGGAATTCTGGAAAATAGTTTATGTGAAGTGTTACAAAATTCCTGGAACCATGCAAACATCAAATTTGAGATGCTTGACTGAGAAAGCTCCCCAATGAGAGGTGATAATCTGAGCATCTGCAGACTATTGTTTATAAATTTTTGCTGTTGCCTGTGTAAAATCAACTTCTGCAAATACACATCCTCTACATGGAAAGACAACTAAATATAAGCAGCCACAAGGCACTGATGCTGCTTGAGTGTGCTCACACACTACCTTCCAGCTAGTAGAATAAATAATACAGTTTGTAAAGATGGTGCTAACTGTGTGATCATTTAATGACTCCTTGTTCCATGAAATACTCAGGCCTAGAATCAGCTGAGTCAAGACAAAAGAGATATATGTATATATATGTGTGTATAATATATATATATATATATATATCTCAAGTCTTTCTATAAACTAACATGACTTTTGTATCTAAATAGAGCAACACTGGTGATCCAGAACCTTCAGAGGTCTCTCTCCTCCAAAATCGGTTTCAATTAATTAGTTACTAATTAACTGGCAATCTTTCTTGGTAACTCTTTACTAATGACACTGATATTCTTGGATGCTGATTTCTCATTCTCTTGTAATGATGAAAAGTTATTTCCTTGAGAGAAAATGTAGAAAAAGTTCATCTAAGGCTTCTCATGTCAGTTTTTTTACAATTTGTGCAGGATGGACCTTGCAGCTTGAAAAATGATAAAAGATTCAATTTTCAAGGACAATCAGCATCAGAGACAACTTCTCTCCTACCCATGTCACTGCTAATGATCATTCTTGTAAACATTTCAGAGCCTTTATACTCTTCACTGTGTATCTTTCAAATAAGACAAAGTTTCTTTTTCCTGTTGTTAAATACTTGTTTGATACTTGCAGATGAGAAACTTTTTTAGGTGATTCTGTTTCATACTGTTGAGTGGACTCAGCTGACCTTGTAGGAGCACCACTCAGAATCTTTAAATTGATACAAAAAAGACTGATGCTGTCCTCCACAGCCAAAGCAGAAATTGGGATGATTTTGTACTGTCCAGTGAATGTTAACACAGTTGAGTTTTCAGTGTTTGCACCCCTGACTCTATCAGTGATAGACATATTCCTGATTATGATGACCAGTTCAGTTTGATTACTTCTTTTCCTTTAGAGGTTTGCAGACCAGTAATCAGTTCTGAAATATAAGTTGTCTTGCATATCTTTTATTTAATTCAACAGATCCTGATTCCTCAAAGCAGGACATGGTTTACTGACAACAGCAATGTGAATGCAGGAAGAAAGCAGTCTGGGGTTAGACTCATACCCTGAAGACTGCCTCCTTGCTGTAAGCACAACTGCTCTCATTACCTCTGCTCACTATTGAATTTGCAACTTGCTAATTAACATGACTGCAGGTAACCAGTTCTGAAGGAAAAGAACAATAATATGCAGTTACATGAACCGGTTAATGCCATGCTCTGAACTCATCTGGTTTTAACACCTCTCTTTTCATATAATATCCACTTTCAGAAAACGCTTGCAGACATTACTGATGAAGTTTTTACAATTAATTTTATTCTCATAAAATGACATTTATAATCTATAGTCATCTCATTTAAACTGTCCCACATGACATCCTTCTAAATTGGAGAGACATGGATTTGACAGATGGACCACTTGGTGGTTAAGGTGGTTAGATAGTCACACTCAAATAGTTGCTGTCAGTGGCTCAATGTCCAAGTGGAGAGCAGTGACAAGTGTTCCTCAGGGGTCAGTACTGGGACCAGCACTGTTTAACATCTTTGTTGGTGACATGGACAGTGGGATTGAGTGCACCTTCAGCGAGTTTGCCAGTGACACCAAGCTGTGTGGTGCTGTCAAAATGCTGGAGGGAAGGGATGTGCCATCCAGAGGGACCTTGAGAGGCTAGAGAGGTGGGACCGTGCAAATCTCATGAAGTTCAAAAAGGCCAAGTGCAAGGTCCTGCCCATGGGTCAGGGCAATCCCAAGTACAATTACAGGCTGGGTGATGAGTGGATTGAGAGCAGCCCTGCAGAGAAGGATTTGGGGGTATCAGTGGATGGAAAAGTGACTATGAGCCAGCAGTGGGTGCTCACAGCCCAGAAAGCCGACTGTATCCTGGGCTGCATCAAAAGAACTGTGGAGAGCAGGTCGAGGAAGATGATTCTCCCCCTCTACTCTGCTCTCATGAGACCCCGCCTGGAGTGCTGTGTCCAGCTCTGGGGCCCCCAACATAAGAAGGACATAGACCTGCTTGAGTGAGTCCAGAGCAGGGCCATGAAGATAATGAGGGGGCTGGAGCACCTCCCTCATGACGACAGACTGAGAGAGTTGGGGTTGTTCAGCCTGGAGAAGAGAAGGCTCTGGGCAGACCTTAGAGCGGCCTTCTGGTACTTGAAGGGGGCTAAAGGAAAGATGGGGAGGGGCCCTTTACCAGGGAGTGTAGTGATAAGACAAAGGGTAACAGCTTTAAACTGAAAGAGGGTAGATTTAGATTTCATATAAGGAAAAAATTCTTTGCTGTGAGGGTGGTGAGACACTGGCACAGGTTTCCCAGAGAAGCTGTGGCTGCCCCCTCCCTGGCAGTGTTCAAGGCCAGGCTGGACAGGACCAGCAACCTGGTCTAGTGGAAGGTGTCCCTGCCCATGGCAGGGGCGGTGGAACAAGATGATCTTTAATGTCTCTTCCAACTCAAACCACTCTGTCATTCTATGAAACACTGAGTTTTTTAGAAGTCCAAAGCACTCTACAGCTCCCATTGAACAGAACATGACTAGGCTACTATGTTTGGACCTATCAAAATAAAATTATTATTTGTCATTTGGACTTTATTTAGGAACTGCTGGTGCGCAATTCCTTCCGGCTGTTCTATTTTTCAGTTATTATAGCAACCAATAATACTTCAAAGTAATAATTGTAATGCTTAGCACTTCCAACCAAACACTTCTATTAGGCTGCTGTAATACACAAATGTTGTTTACAAATAATGACACTGCAGGTCCACAGACTCTGTTATAAGACAGCTGTTTCACACTTCACAACAAAAATATTTTCTCACTATTTTCTCTAAGTCTAAACATAGCTATATGTGGTCCAGTTACCAGTTTCAGAATACAGGTTTAAGATTGCTCTTCCAGGGATTCTTTATCTAATCAGAATAGATTATGTTTCTTTCTTCCAAACTTTTTCTCATCATTTAATTATCAAATAATTTTCAAAAAAACATAATTAGTACACTTTCTCCAAGAATCCAAGCACTTACAGCAAGTCAGCTGAAGCCTTACTTTTGATGATTTTTGCAGACAGAGAGGGCATCTGGCAATTTCTTAGTCTACACAGTTTCTCTGAAATGTTCTCCAGAGTAGTCTGATGAAAAATTAAATACAGGCATTCTTTGAGTATGTTTTTGTGAAGTCTGGCTAGAATGAGAAGGGTAAGCCCCATTTTGTCATGCAGACTTTCTGAATACTATGCCCTTCTCATTCCTGCCTTGTGTCCTATGTTCCAGATGCAGTTTGTGTCCTATAGTGCCAATTGTACAGGAAAGGGTGTCAGCTCAGCCAAGATTCTTTCCATATCTTGAAAAATTTCTTTTACGATGACCATAAAACTCCTCTGCACTTTTTGAACATCACAGGAATGTTTTAACATGGTATAGACCTAGTAGTCAGAGCCATTTACTTATTTCAAAAATCTCAAACAACAAATCTGCGATTTTCTTTGTGCCACATACCCACAACATGTTGAAGAGACCATGTTACTTTAAAGAACACTTTTGAGCCTTCAGGAATCTCAATGCAAGTGAAATTTTAGTGTATAAACAAGCAGAAGTTATTAAGTGAAATTATGTGGAATGAACAGAACAGAGGTGCAGTACAATACAGACTGCTGTATTTCTTGCACTGCCAGATCACAGGTAACCAACCTTGTTTACAAGCATGTACCTTAAAGGACACACAGCTGAATAACAGAATGACCTTCACAGCCTAAAACAGTTTTGCAGCTGTGCAACAGGTTCCGATAACAACATGATACAATATATGTTGGATTCAAGGTCATTATAGCTATTTAATACAGAGCAAATTTCCTTCCGGAAGACTTTTTCTCAATGGCTTCCATTTTCCAAAACTAGCAGCTATTTTCCTTCTGAAAGCCCATGTAGACCCTGGGGATTCTGTATTGACCTTTTCTCTAGTCCCAAATGGATTATACAGAATTTATTTTTTAAGTTTGAAGGTGATACAGGCTGTCATGTTTCAGGGCTCACACCACTGTAATTGAAGGGATTAGGAAGAAACTTCTCCGCTGAAACCTCTTCAGAGCATCCTGCACCTTCCACTGAAGTGTCTGATATTGGCCTTTCTCAGAAAACACAGATGACAAATTTGGTGGTCAGTGGTGAGTCACCATGTGCCTTTCACCCCTATATTTGATCAGAGATAAAACTTTAGGGACTTTTGAGGTATTTTCCAGGTGGACAAATGACTAGGTTATCACCAGGAAGGGGCAGAAGTACGTTTGTCTTGCAATGATTAGAAGTTAGCAGATGTAGGAGACTGTAAGCAATGCAAAAGGGCCCCACAATACACCAGCTAGTGTACCAGCCCAAAGAAAGTGGAGATGGCAGAATTTAGAATGAATAATGAAAACATTTGAAGACCAGTGTATTCTTAAGGAATTAAAGAAAGGTAGATCTGTGAAAACATTTTTTTCTTGCTGTAATGCAGAAAGAGAGGGAGAAAATAGGAGAAGTTCTTAAGAATTAATATATATCCCCTTTTATTTTTTTTTTTTTTCATTAAAGCCCTGTAAAGCCTAAGGATTATGGACATACAGCAATCAAAAGACTTGTAAAAAGCTACACAGAGAAAGGAATCTGACTAATGCTTGGAAAGGGAATGGTCACATACCAGACTACACAAAGTACATGTTGTGAACATTACATCAGTCAGGAACATATTTATGGAAATTAAGATCATGCATATATTCTTTTCAAAGCTGAGATGACTCAGCAAAGCTAATCATCGTACCTAAGGAAGAACTTGGAGGAGAACACTTAAGACATAGCGCAGATAACTCTGCTAAAGCAGAAAATGTGAGAGGACAGCAAACCCAACATTCTGTATTTACCATATACTGTAAAAGATTGATGGCATGCCACCCAAAGGATCTCAAGCAAGTCATAACAAAGTACATGACACAAGTTTTATTTGTTTAATTAAAAGCAATGTAGTATGTGGAAAGCAAGAGGTAACAATGACACATGGAGAACAAAACCTTGAAGTGCAAACCATGTAAAATGTACCCATTACAAATCATGGTGAAATCAACACTTCTTCAAAATTATGAGCTAAAGTGATCGTCCACAAAGGCAGAAGAATACTGAAAATAAAATGAACAAATTCTGAAATTATAGACAACAGAGAAAATATATAAAACTCATGAGAAACAGGTAATTCTATAGGGCTACGACATGACTGCATTACTTGAAATATTGTAGCTACATCTTGGCAACAGTAATATCTCAAAACATTCCCATTTCAGTTGTGTCTGTATTTTAAATTCACATGTGCATGGAATAATTGAGGACTGAATTAATGCAGCACCAGGACACAAGACCAGGTAATGCCTGCATTTGACTATAGCTTATTAACTTTATCTTAATCATCCAATGCTATGCATATATAATGAAATGGCTCGTTAAACTGGCACACCCATGTCAGGGAGCTAACACCAAGAAACTAAAAGAATATCTGGCAATGGATGATGAAACAGTTGCATAGAATTTACATTCAGAAAGCAATCATTCAGCATAATCATTTCATGGTTTCATGATGTGCTGTTTTAAACAATCCCTATATTACTGCTGAGGAGGGAGTTCTCTATATCCATTACCTTCACTGTACCTTCACAGCTTCCACTTCCAAGCCACTATCATCACAGTTTTCCATGAAGATCCATGCTTCTGCACAAATCCCTTGTGGGCCCCAGAAAAATAAGCTGTCATTTTTCCACTGTCTGAGCACTAAGCTCTCTTTCTGTCCACAGACAGCAGGGATGTGATCAGCCTGGGTACTGAATTCAGAAACTAGCTCTCCACACACCCTTTCCTTCTTTTCATTTGCAGAATTAAAATGAATATTTATTTTAATTAGTAGTAGCAACTGTGGTTTAACTATTGCCCTTTTGACTGAGATTAGGTTTAGATGACACGATCATCACATCCTGAAACTACATAGTGTGAAAATGCACTCTACAATTCCAACAGTTTGTAGTGCAAACAGGCAAATAAGTACACGACTGTAAAAATGGCCTTTCATATCATTACAAAAATTGTGATGGCAAAAATATTATTGTATAGCACATGATGTGTCTTGTACTTGTGCCACAGTTCATGTCCCCCATTTTTTGCCTAATCACAAGTAGAAGACATCTGTCATTATTACCACGTTTCTTACTGCAAGGAATGCCTGCTTAGGGACAGAACCATGGAAAATGCTTGTCCCAGCCAGCAACAGCACAACAGGCCTCCGGTTTCTGATTGGCACTCCCTCCTCCCCAGGAAAACGTCTTGTAGTAAAATAAATGTGTTTGTGCAGTGGTGACTATTTGTCACTGTAGACCCTGACACAGGCATTAAAGCATCTGCCATTTAGAACTGTGTCTCATAACTGCCCAACATGAGAGCTGTAATGAAATCCTACCTTACCATACTGAACTAGAGAAGTCTGTTTAGTTAGCAAGGTTGCACCTCTCAGATACTAACAGGACTGTAACTGATATGAACACTAAAGTCCATATCCAATCAAAGGAAAACAGCAATAATTTGGAACAACTATACAGCCAAGGCCTCTGTGAATAAGAATTTTTAAATCTTCCCCTACAAAGACCATAACATTATACAAAGTTATCTTTTCCAAGTTTCTACCTTTCTGGCTTCGGAGCTCCAAAGCATATACTGTACCATTCGCTACTCGCCAAATTTGTGTTTGAAGGATGATTGCTCTCACATGCTTTTAAATTCTCTGAAGTGGCACATACTTACACACAAGCACTGGCATGCAGAGTACACACACTGCCTCTAGTCAGCTCCTAAATCTCCAGTGAGAGCGCATGTGATGGTGTGGACATGCAAATAGTATCATTCCTTGGACAAGAAGAATCTGAATAGGGTCAAGTAAACAGAGTCTAGGTAAGCAAAAGTCAGCCAATAGCGCAACAACATATAAATGAAAGTCAATAAATAAAGCTGGTGTGCTACCCCTACACACCTCTCTGAAATTCAGACATTTTAAGGCAAGAAGAGATGATGAAGTTCAGCTAAGAAGTGCTCCTACATAACACAAGTCATGAAGTTCCACATGCTCTGTTCCAGCAGCTGGAATTACGCTTCCATGAATGTCAGTAAAGTTCTTTTGCCTGTATTTCCCATAGGTCATTGTCAGCATAAGAAATGTTCATCACCCCATAGAATCTCCACTGCCCAGACTTTCTTAAACTCATGGAAAATCTCTAATATCTGTTCACCAAACATTTCTGTAATAAGTTGTAGATTCAGGGACAGATATGTGTTCTTTACCAGACTACCTATCTTTCATGCACCAACTTTCCCCTTACAGTTTCCACATCTCTCAGCCATTTCAAACATCTTTAGAGATCTCAATCCTTCCCATCTGCTTAAAATTTCCTTCTGAAGGGAAAGGAGAGATGAAGTGTCTCATCCTCCTTAGCTTTTGCAATCCTTGGAATAATGTACTACTTACTTCAGCAGCAAATCTCATAGTGCAGCAATATGTCAAGCTTTTCTCTAGTTCTTCCCAATGAATTGTGACTATGAATACATTAGCAGATAACATAGGTGCACCAGGAGCAGATCTGTAGAAACTGGCAGTGCTGAAGACCTAGCATCCACTCCACATTCCAGGATGCCTTCCATCTTAGCTTGTCCTAAACAGAACCCAGATGACACACTCTGAGAGCACCCTGTAATCAGTATCAAAAGTGCAGTAAGTGGGGGCTATTCAGAGACTTTCTCCACAAGGGTATTCCTGAGAAACTGAGGATGTAAAGACATCCTGGGTGAGTATCTGAGTGCACCTCTTCACACATTAGGAGGAATGGCAGACAAGTGACCTCTAACAGCTTAGACTGCTGTCTTACCCACGTAACATACAGGTTACAAGTGACAACAAAACACGGACATTAACAAATATCTGAAGACATGCCACCTACCCTTACCTGAATATGCTACCAAGCTCAGGTGAGGTGGTCTTCTGTATGAACTGGAACTGACAGAGAACAGGACAGGAGTAAGAGCCTAGAGTTTTTCTGTAGCAAAGAGGTACTCTAAATGGTTGCCTTGAGACTATAATAAGGACAGTGTATCATTTTCTTCTGTTGAGAAACTAGATGAAAAATGCTAAAATTATAAAAGGTATTATTGTTCCTGTGGGGGGGGGAAAAAAAAAAAAGGACTTGTTAGAAATATCAGTATAAGTTATCAAGTCAAATGTTAGAGGAATTCCAGAAACTTGGTGAAACACAAGTTTTGAAGAATATGAAGTGTTTAAAAAAGACAGAAATTAAGGCAGAAGAACAGCACTGTGTATTAACAATAAAATACATTGAAAAGGAAAGTTTCTGCTAAGAAAGATGCTGTGTAACACAAGTGTAAAAGGGGAAAAAAGGAAAGTGGGAATGTGAACAGAAAAATTTTTGTATCTGAAGTGCAAACAAACTCCAAGAACCCCAGTATGCCCACAGCCAGGCCTACACTGATAATCTGTTCTTCAGAAATCTGCAAAAAGCAAGATAAGAATCATTATCTGGTAGTCAAAGGTATCTTAGCATCTCTCAAATCAAGGGGAGTATTGTACGAGTCAAATAGGGCTATAACAAAGACAGGCTGAAAATTTCACCTTCGCCCAGGTGCTGCACAGGGGTGGACATGCCTCACTCCCACTGATTACTGATGCCCCTGCAAAGAAGTGCTGAAGAGATCAAATACTAAAAATACACAATGCCTGCAGCTGGAAGAATCTTGAGGAGAGTGAAGAAGAAAAAGGAGGTATTTGGAGCTGTATGCAGTGCTATGTGGGTCCTAGATGACAAAATGTTTCTCTATGATTCTGGGCTGAACTCCTGCTTAAACAGTAAGGTGTCAAGAGTGATCAGGGCAGTTCCAGGCTCATTATTCAACCATAATTATCCAGAAAATTTTATGTGGAAAAGTGAATTTGGAAGGATCAAAGTTCTGGGGATCAGCTGTGACTTTAAATGCAGTGCATCTTTCTTGGATTTGGGTCATCCTGACCACCTACTGAAGTTACTACTTATATAATACTACTAATATAGTACATCTCACATTTTACTTGTATAAATATATTAAAAGCACATTTTCAGTAGAGTAACACAGTATTTTGGTGGAAGAAGTAAAAACTGAATAAAGAACTGGCCTCACAGACTGAGTTTTTCTTTAAGGGGTTATCAAGCCAACTGAAGTTACAAGAGGAGTTCAGCAGTGATTCTCCTTCCAATTCTATGTCCAGTTGTTCTGATTCACGTGCTTTTACTTCCTCTTATGTCTTCGTGTTTATATCTAACATGATCTGGAATGCAAGGCATGAAGAGCAAAAAGACCATCACCAACTTTTGAATCCTCCACTTGATCCACTTTGGTAATAGGTATTTGGTAACTGAGGACATTTTGTTCAAATATGCTAGGGTTGTTTGCTAGCTATGTTATGTTCACCAAGGAGCTGGAATGGGAGATGCAGTGTGATGGCTACAGCAAAATTCAAGTTGCTGATGTGATGGAGAAATAGGCTGACTTCACTCAAATTAAAATTCAGGTACAGCTGCTAGGAGTTTTGCTCAATAAAGAGCTGACTATGCTGTGCCCACGTTACTGTGAGGAACCAAAGCTGTTTAGCACTAAGTGCTGGAAAGAAATAACTTCTTATTTTGTTTCCGTTAAAAAAAAATTTTCAAAATCTGTTGACAGCAGAAGAAGCTACTGTCTCTTAAACTTCCAGTTTCCCAACTCCCTAAGTCCAGTTAAAACTCTTGAAAGGGCAACAATTTGAGTATGATATTTCTTCCTGAAACTGTTTTCATTTGTGCACCTTACCAGTAGATCGATCTCATCTCTGTCTTGTTCCAAACATTTCCAGAGCAGTAGCAAAGAAACTAAAAAGAAAAAACTACTGTAGTAGATGTGAAAACGTTTCAAATAATCAGCAGACTTACAGTTTGGTGGTTTGTTTTTTTTTTACTACCATCACTAATGGTGTGGGACAAACACCCCTGTGGGACTCCAAAGCATATAATGCCAAGGGGTGCCTCCTCCCTGGATAATCAGCAAATTAAATGAGAAACACGAGGGATGGTAAAACACGAGGGTAAAGGCCAGCATTATATCCCTTTTTAAAGGTAGAAAATTAAATCACAGGGAAATTAAATGACTGGTCAAAGGTCAAACAGAAAGCAAGTTGCAGAGTATGGAAACTGAGAAACTGTCTTATGTTCAGTTCCTTAACTGCAAGACTACGCTTTCATTAATCTGAAGAGGAAAAAAATCTCAGTGATGGAATATTAATATCAAAGTTAGTTTCACTGAGAACAGTCTGAATTTCTCTGTCTCGTCCAAAACTGGATATTGTTCTGCCTCATTAAAGCAGAAATGAGATCCATTCCAAAACACCGATTTGGTCAAAACAAAATCACAACTACTCTTTAAGATTTTTTGTACTCCAAAAAAATTGGTTCACCATCAGTTCTGGAGAAAGTCAAGTCAATGATCAATTTCATTGTAGCTTTTGAAAAATTAACAAAAATGCCACAGTTACTTTCAGAAAGGATGAAATTAGAACTACATTCGAGAGATATTGCGGTGTTCCAGGGGCTTCATCTACTTTTCATATATTATTGTGAGTTTCTATGAAAAAGCATATACATATATATGTGCATATACATGTATACACACACACATATAAACTTACTTATCCAGATAAATATACATAGATATCTGTGTGTGTCTATAGATATGGACACATACATAGGCATATACACATATATATATTTAGGTAAGCAGAGAGAAATTACAGGGGATTTAAGGAACACGGGGCAGTCCAGGGAAAGAGGCAAACAGGCCATCTTCCCATACTTTCTCTTTCCTGATGTAAGAGAAGCTGAGACATGATGTGACATTACAGTATATGCTAACAGAGTAATCACAAGCTCCATTTCTGTCTCGGGGCTAGGAAGCTCTATATACCTTGCCAGGCCCGAGGGATTAAACTGCAGTTACACCAGACGCCTGGGCTTTGCTTGCCCTAAACACTGTCAAGGACAGGGGCTGTTCAGAGAGCCCCGTCAGACTGTAACCCAGTCACCTGGAATCACTCCTGTCACCTCACGGGCAATGTGGGAAAGTTCAGATTAAAAGACTAAACCGAGGTGTATAGCTGTGGGTGCTTCAGCACCGCGGCAAGGCTCTGCCTTGGCAACCTTCCCTCTGTGTGTGGAGGAAAGTGAGCTTGGCTCCTAACCTTGGGCTGGCCCGGGCGGCTTGGGTCACAGGAATGGCATGCTTCAAGGGGGGCAGGGGGGGAGGGAAGAGCAGGGACTTCTTCTGAAAATATTAACCCGTCTGTTTGGAGAATGATGACTGCCTTTGAAATCTCTCCGTAGAGATCTAAACTTAGCATTGGGGCAAGGAGCGCGCACGGGGGGGTGTGAGAGGTGGTCTGGGGGAGGGCTCCCTGTGAAGCCCCTCGCCTCTGTCTTCCAGCCGTGCCCCCTCGGGCCCAGGGACAGGGCAGACACCACTCCTGAGCCCCCACCTCACACTCCTTTGCTGCACCCAAAACTCATGCGATTTCATGCTAGGGGGTAGTTGAGTTGTATATTTCTTTTTTGCTTGTTTTCCTTTTTTTTTAATTTGCCTCTCTTCCCTCATGCCTCCCCCCGCCTCCCTTCTAAATAGGAGATGTTCCCAGGACAGCGCCCAGGAGACTGGCTGGAATCAGTTTTGGAGGGTGATGCACCGCGACAGCTAAAAGTTGGATAGGGTTTCAGCAGCTCCTATATAAAGCAGGGGGGACTTATGTCACCGCACTAATTAAATTCCATCTGGGTTGTTCCTCGGGGTGTTTTTGAGCCTGCCACCCAACTCAAGCAGGCAGAGAGGCCGAGGGACAGCATGATGATGGACCTTTTTGAAACTGGCTCCTATTTCTTCTACTTGGATGGGGAGAATGGAGCCCTGCAGCAGCTGGAGATGGCTGAGGGATCCCCACTGTACCCAAGCAGCGATGGCACCTTGTCCCCCTGTCAGGACCAAATGCCGCCGGAGGCTGGCAGTGACAGCAGCGGAGAGGAGCATGTGCTGGCACCCCCGGGACTACAACCCCCTCACTGCCCCGGCCAGTGTTTGATCTGGGCTTGTAAAACTTGCAAGAGAAAGTCGGCCCCCACGGACAGACGGAAAGCAGCCACCCTGCGGGAGAGGAGGAGACTGAAGAAGATCAACGAAGCCTTCGAGGCCCTGAAAAGGCGGACTGTGGCGAACCCCAACCAGAGGCTGCCCAAGGTGGAGATCCTGAGGAGCGCCATCAGCTACATCGAGCGGCTGCAAGACCTCTTGCACAGGCTGGATCAGCAGGAGAAAATGCAGGAGATCGGGGGGGGGGCCTTCAGCTTCAGCCCCAAGCAGGGCAACGTAAGCACCGCCGCTTGATTCCTCCCGCCGCCCGGGCATCCAGCTGCGAAGCCGCCGCGCCCGTCCCCTCCCCTCCTCCTCCTCCTCGGCACGGCCCCTGCGGCAGCCGCGGCGGGCGGGCGGGCGGGCTCGGAGGGGGCTGCTGGAGGAAGGTGCGAGCTCCCGGGGCCTCGGACGGGCGGCCCAGCCCGGGGAGCCGCGGCCCAGGCCCACCCCGCTAACGCCCGTCCTCTGTCCCCCCGCGTGTCGCTCCCGCCCCCGCCCGTGTGCCGCAGATCCCCAGCTCGGACTTCCTGAGCACCTGCAGCTCCGACTGGCAAAGCCTTTCTGACCATTCCCCGGCCCTGGGAGCCAGCCCCAAGGAAGGTAACTCGCTCCGCGGCCGCCCTCCTCCCCGGTCCGCCGGGCCGTGCGCTCCCGCCGCCGCCGCGCCGCCCGCCCTTCCCCTCGCGGTCGCGGTCGCCAATGGCCGGCGGCGGCCCCCGGCGCCCCCTCACCCCCGGCGCCCCCTCACCCCGCGGCGCCCGGGCGCTCCGCCCGTCGCCAGCCCTGCCCCGCAGGTCCGGCGAGGAAGAACCGTTGGCTCTTTAATCCCTTTTCTCTCGTTGAGCAGGAGGCTCCATCGTCGAGTCGTCGGCCTCCAGCAGCCTGCGCTGCCTCTCCTCCATAGTGGACAGTATTTCTTCCGACGAGCCCAAACTGCCCAGCGCGGAGGAAGTGGTGGAGAAATAAATCCGGTTGCTCTGGTAGTATATTTAACGGAGATGGAGCCCCCACCCCCTTCCCTCTAAACTAAGTAATGAAGCAAATTAACACAGTGGAGAGCCCAGGCAGGGGCCTTGTTAAGGTCGAGTCAAGGTACACCTACCCCAAAGAAAAAGAGCCCTCACCAACTCGAGCCAAACAGACTTTCCCTTTTTTCCCCCCCCCCCCCCCGAGTTTTTTTCCAATTGTGTTGCATAGACCACCCCCCCTCCGGTTTTTTTTGTTTTTTTTTTTTTTTTTAATTTAAGGTACTCACCTGTGTACCGGTGATCTGCTTTGTCTGCGACTCACCGGAAAGTTCGTTCATTCCTGTCTGAGTGAAGCTGTTGGCTGCATTTCGTGTTAGGCATATTTAAAGAGTTCCCACCTTGTTTCGTTCCTGTAAATAATTTCAGTACTGTCTTTTCTTTTGTAAACATAACAAATATATATTTAAATGGTGGAATGTGATATTGTATATAAGAACAGACGGATTTCTTGGATTGTAAAATAAAGCTCTTTGTGTTACAGTGTTTTCCCCCTCCTCGTAATTAAGTAATAACCCGATCCCAGCGTTAAAACCTGCCACTGACTTCAGCAAGATCAAGCCCCGAAGAGTCAGACATATGTACACAAGATATGACATGTGTGGCTGGAGGCAGCCCTCAGGACTGATTTTTCCCTCATTTTCTCCCCTTACCTAGGGTCGGACCCGCAGTGTTCATTACCGGCTTCCCCTGTCTTGCCAAGGGAAGCGGGGAGGGCCGGGGCTGGGGCCGCAGCCTGTCTGGCTGCCCGCAGCACTTCGCCACCCGTTCCCTCGCCATGGCTGGGGAGTGTGCTTCGCCCCCGCTCCCCCTCAGGAAAGCGGTGCTGCTCCCCCAGAATGTCCGACGCGGCCCCTCGTGTAACTCGCCAGGCAGGGACGCTTCTTCGGCCTTGTCCTGCACGGTGTGGGTGAGCTTGGAAAATGGAAGTGTGAAGAGCCCCCCCTCCCCCCATGCCTTGGTCTTGAGGGAGGCTCTACGAGTGTCACCTTTTCCTCTCGGCACTGGAGGCCTTGAACCCTGGCCTTGTCTGCGGCAAAGCTGGTGGGCCTTCTACCCCCAGCGGGGCAGCCACAGGCTGTGACAGGAGCCCGCTCCCTCAGGGGTCGGAAGCTGAGTTCTTCCCAGGAAAGGTAACTCCCCTTGACTTCCTTGAGCCTGAGGGAGAAGAGAATAGGGTCCCTCAGGGAGGAAAGAGTTAAGCGGCCGAAAAGGGGTTGTGGAGGGGGGGTAGCAACATATGAAGCCTTTCACTCAGTGGTGTAAAAAAACCCCAGCCTCGCTGCGGATGGTGAGCTGGGCTGTTCCCGGTCAGAGTGTTACGGCTCGTAACGGGCTGTTTGTACCCGCGGGAAGGGGCGACCACCGGGGAACAGTCACTCTCTGCCCTGCACACGCACGCCGGAAAGCGGGCAAAAGCTGCGGGACGGTGCTTCAACTCTGCCCACGGGCGCTCTCCTTGTCAGCTTTAACCCTTGATTATTTTGGGGTTGGTTTTTTTTTGAAAGATCGCAGCCACGTTTGGGGAAGGTCTCCCCCTTGGCGGCCGGCTCGGGCACGGGTACATCCGTCTGAAGGGGAAGCTCTGGAAAGAGACTGCCCTGAGACCTGGCTCCATCGCCGTGCCCTCCTTCCTCCGTGCCGCCACCGTGGCCAGCCTGCTTTCTAAACCAGTTAAGTAGTCGCTCTAATTGCTCTCTGATGAGTAAGGAGTAATGGCGCAGTGTGATGGGCAGGCAGCGATACGGCAGTTTCCCCCTGTTCCTCGTTTCAAACCAACGCCTTTGCCGCGGGGACCTCTCGGGCTCTTCAGAGAGCGGCGCTGCGGGGAACGCGGCTTTCTGCGCGCAAATCTCCGCGTTTTAGCCAAAGAGGAAAGACGTTGCTGTTCGCTTCTGTAGCGAAGGGGCTCGACCAGCAGCAGCGTGTGTCCGATCGGGTCAGCAGCTCGTCGCTTTCCTGAGCAGTTCGTTCCGACCCCCTCCGGGTCCGCGGGAAGGGCTGTGCGCCCGCCGCCGGGCCAGCCGGGCCCCGCAGGCCCCAGCGGGGCAGGGGCCGTGTCGGAGCGACCCCGATGCCGCGGTGCCGGGCCCAACCCGGCCGGGCTGCTGTCATCTGTCCCCAGCCCGGCATCAGCCCCGTCCGCCTGGTGGGACGCCCACG
Source organism: Athene noctua (assembly GCF_965140245.1). NCBI lineage: Eukaryota > Metazoa > Chordata > Aves > Strigiformes > Strigidae > Athene > Athene noctua. The sequence goes on along the minus strand of NC_134039.1, from coordinate 43,016,312 downwards.
GCAGGGTCTCCTCCAGCACCAGGGTAACCCGAGCGATTGTTTGGAGTAAGGTTGCCTAAAGGAGGTTTGGGGGTTTTTATTAAATAAAGAAAATACCTCCCGAAGAGACTCTCCGTGACCCGCGCGGCTACGGCTGACACACTGGGCTTCCCAGTGAAGGTCCTCAGTGTGTTTGCAATTAAAATGTTTGTGTTTGATATTAATAACGATAATCTTTACTTAAGTCCCCAGCCAAAGCAAACAGGACCCTGGAATCACAAAATCAAAGGGTAATAACTGGGTAAGGACGAGGGGTTTCTGATTTAATCAAGTCTTTTATCCGGAGGGGCCACGCACAGAGCCATCGAACCTTTTTGCACGAGTGTTAAGTTTCCCGTCCCGCTCCCCCGCAGTTCACTTAACGCCAGAGGCGCGGGCCGGAGCGCGGCCCCCGGAGCGCCCGGGCCGAACACCGGCCTCCCTCGCCTCCACCTGCCCCGCTCCCCCGGGAGAGGGTGGGGAGAGGTGCGGGGGGCCCGGCCCGGCGCGGCAGCCCCCCGTCGCCCGCCCCAGCTGCCTGCCGGGCCGGGAGTGATGGGGACGGGGGGGGGGGGGTGCCCGCGGGGCCGCTGCGTTGCCACCGCTGTCTTCTAAAGCGACGCCACCGAGCGTCTACCGAGTGTTTAAAGCGGGGTTTTTTGTTGGTTTTTTGTTGTTTAGGTTGGGTTTTTTTGTGTGTTTTTTTTTTTTTTTTTTATTGTGCATCTTTATTTTCCTCCGCAAAACTGTCCGGAACCCCGAGAGGGAGGCGTACAGCCGGCAGCGGGCTCAGCTTATTTTGTGAAGGCAAAGGCAAGGCGGGCAGGCCCAGCAGCTATTTCCACAGGGAAAATTCCTCCTCGGATCGCTGCTGCCTTGGGGAACTCGTACGATTTTTCCAGAGCTTCCACGTTGAGCTGGGGAATGGGAGTGGGGGGCAGGGGCGGGAGGAGGTTGAATAATTGAACCATGTGCTCGCTGGGACGTCCCTCCCATAGCAGGAACTAGCAACTTTTCCCAGTCTCAAGGCTGCTAAGAGACCCCTCGTGTCCCTTTGATCTCTCTTGGGAGTCCCGCAGTGCCAGCAGAGGCCAATGCCTTCCTCAGCTGTCTTCTGTACAAATCCCTCTGGCAGGTACTAATGTGTTTACTTAGGTGCGCACGGTTCCCAGCGCTGGGGGGAACCAAACGTTTCTCACACGGCTGGAAGCGCCCGGCCCCACCAGCCCAACTGGGAAACAGTTTTGCTGGCGGGACGGCTCGGAAAAGCACACCCCCAAACCCCCTCCCACCCCCCGGACGGCCGCCGGCACCCACTGACGGCGCGAGGGGAGAGACGGGGCGATGTTGGCGGGGGGAGGGGGGCGGGAGGCGGCACCGACGGACCCGACGGCGGAGCCTGTTTGGGCGCCGCCGTCCCCGCACGCAGCATTAAAGAAAATCCAGCCCTGGGTAATGGCCTCGCTGCCGGCTGCCGCCCCGCCCCGGGCCCAGGCGGTGCGCGGGGGAGCCCCACAGCGCTTTGAAGAGGTGCGGGGCGCTGGCTGAGGGCGCTGCGCCCGGCCGGGCACGACGGGGCGCGCCCAGGTGGGCTCCAAACACCTCTCACCCTCCCAGCCCGGTAATTTCTAGTTTCGGACGGGTTTTCTTTGCTTACGTAGAAAGGCGTGGGGCTTGGGGGAAAAAAGAAAAAAAAAAAAAAAAAAAGGTTGTCCGCTCTGCGAATTGGTCCCCGCATGGGATTGAATCCCTCCCGAAATAGGTGCGGGACGGCAACTGCTGCGGAGCGGGGCGGGGGAGTTGGGGTGCACAACACCATTTACAGAGGTCCTGACGCGTTTACCATTTTCTCTGTGCCCGTCAAGAGGAGCAGACGGTGTCTGATGCTCAGGCTGTCCGCTTTCCGGACTTGAGCCTCCTGAAATGCAGCATTATCCGCTCAACCTCCGCCCTCGCTCCCCCCAGCACCCTCATTAGCCAGCCTTGTAGTTTGTGTTTTCTCTCCCCTTTCTTCAGTTCCACTCGCCTACTGCACTTCTGCAAATTTGTTTTGAGATCACTTTACCAGAGGAGCCGGGGGCTCTTAAGGGATATTTTTTTTCTTCTTGAGTGACAGGCTCTTCCATCCTTTCTTCCCCTTCCCCCAAAATGTTCAAGGAAGAAGGAAGCAAATTTTCCTAGCTCCTCAAAGACTTTTGTGGAAAAGCACGTTTCTTAACAACCCCAGCCCTTCTGGATTAAGTGTTAAAGCTGCGAGCTAAAGCTCTGCGGGCCAGGAGAGCGGGACCGAGGGGGTTGGCATTGTGCAGCGGGAAATCCACAGTGCATGCCTCGAGAGCAACCCTTGAGAGGTAATCAGAACCGCAACCGCACTTTAAAGATCGAGTTTATTTGTGCACAAAGCATAAATCTGTAAATAGGTCTTATTTTAGCCAGCGCAAACGTGGTCAATCAAATTGTGTGTGTGTGCGCGTACGCCACAGCCCAGTGAAGAGTTCAAGTTACTGCCGAGCAGAAGCGCTTCTCAGCGGCGGTTTCTTAGGAAAACAAGAGGGAACTGCCCTGTTTCAGATGCGGCCCAACTAAACAGCAACCTGCACCTCGGAGCGGCAGAAGTCTGAAATTCGGAGCTTTCCCTTTTCTGTAACTTTACTCCTTTATCAGCTCTCTGCTTTTCCTCCAGTATTCATTTCAAAGGGGGCTCCCCCCGTTTATGGCCCCAAATAAACCGAAGCAGTGCAGATGTAGCCTTCCCCAGCCTTTAGATAATTATGCATCCGCTCGTAGGAAGAACAGTGTGTGCATGGGTTTTGGTTTTCTTTAGGAAAAGATTTAGCCTCAGAATGGAAATTCGCCTTTTGGGAGGTTGCAGGGGGGTTGAAGGAGCAGGTGGGGTCTCTCCGGCCCCAGCCCCAGCCGCAGATCGATCAGAAGGCTTGCCAGCCGTGAGCGCTTGTGCAAGGCACCTCTCTAAGGAGATGTTCCCTACCCGCCTTGCTCGCTTAAGGAGCGGCTCCTTGAGCCACCGGATCGCCATGCCCTCCGCGTTACCTCTTCTTGAAGAGAGGTTAACCGAAGGCGCCTTTTTCCTGGGCACACAGACCGGCTCCGTGGCGTTTGAACCGCTGCTGGGTCACTTGCTCTCCAATCTGAGTTACCCTGGGTCACATAATTTTATTCCCAGGTAGGGAAGGTTTCCTTTGCCTTCTCATAATATTTTCCTCAACTACAAAAGCCACCTGGATGAAACCAAAGGATTCCTGAGTGTTAGCAAATGCCTGTTAAATGGCTTCATTACCACTCTAATGACCCTTGCACCGCTCCGCGCAGCTACTGCTGCGGCTGGAGCTCTGCAAAGCTTTTGTCCCCGGCTTGTGTAAAGTTACTTAGGGACTGCGGGGTTAGAAATTTTACACTTCCAGGAGGGGTTTGTTGCACTGGCAGCTGGGACGCATCTGTAACGGTACAAGTTTGCCTGAAAGCAGAAAATTAGCAAGCCCGAGGCACTGCTCGACTGTTGAGTCTCTACCAGCACCAGGTCACACGAGTAGGAGAAGGAATGGGAAGGAGGATTTGTTTCGGAGCGAACACGTACATTTTCCTTTTGTACCTTTCCCTAACAGCACTAAAATCTGAGTTTCCCCCCTCCTCATCTTTTCTGGCCACACATGGATGTGCATTTTTGTCCTCCGATTTGTAAATTTAGACGGTTGGTGACACAGCTTTAATTACAGGACAAAGCGCTCCTCAAGACAAATGAACAAATTTTAGGTCTGAGAAGAGGGGTAAATTGTTTCAGGTTAGACCTGGACCTCGGACTGTGGGGAATAAAGACAGGCAGGTAGACACTGTAGGTACTGGGGGGTGGGGTGGGGGGGCTGCGTTAATTCCCCCGTGGGGAGAGCCGGCATCCCTCTCGCTGCAGCGTGTGGTGGGAGATGGGAACATCGGGATGAGGAACGGGTCTGGAGGAAATGTCAGAGGTTCGTGCGCGTCCACTGCCCCTCTTTCTCTATCCACACCGAAACTGCAAAATCCCAGACTTGGTTTAAACTTTGGAGATGTCGCAACCAGTTCTGGGGAGGTCGCTCATTAGAGAAGTGTCCCGCTCACGGCTCTCCAACGGAGCGGTGCGGAGCAAATTGTCTCCTGGGGACTGGAGGAGGCTTGCCCAGACAGCCCCCGGCAGGGGATGTGGTGGGATATGCTAATAAAGACTGGCCGCGGCGGACCAGCCTCCCTTTACATGTATATATAAGGGCCCCCCGCATCAGCCAAAGGACACTGCGTCTCAGGTCGCTAATTAGTGAGGAAATTGCCCCAGCTCGCCTCGCCGAGAGCCGCTGGCTGCCACCCCACGCCGACGCCTCCGCTGCAGGGATGGAGGTGATGGACAGCTGCCAGTTCTCCCCGTCCGAGCTCTTCTATGACAGCTCCTGCCTCTCCTCCCCGGAGGGCGAGTTCCCCGAGGATTTTGAGCCCAGGGACCTGCCTTCCTTCGTCGCCCACGAGCCCCCCGAGCCCGCCTGCTCCGAGGAAGAGGAGCATGTCCGAGCTCCCACTGGCCACCACCAGGCCGGCCACTGCCTTATGTGGGCTTGCAAAGCCTGCAAGAGAAAATCCACCACAATGGACCGGCGGAAGGCGGCCACCATGAGAGAGAGGAGGAGGCTGAAGAAAGTGAACCAGGCGTTTGAGACCCTGAAGAGGTGCACCACTGCCAACCCCAACCAAAGACTTCCCAAAGTAGAGATCCTGAGAAACGCCATCAGATACATCGAGAGCCTCCAGGAGCTCTTGAGGGAACAGGTAGAAAACTACTATCACCTGCCAGGACAGAGCTGCTCCGAACCGACCAGCCCCACTTCCAGCTGCTCCGATGGGATGGTAAGAGAGGCGCAGGAGCGGTGGGGCTGTGGGGACCCCAGGAAGGCTCGCGGACAGGTCCCCCTCGGCCCAGCGTCGTGGGACCGGTCCCATGGGTGTGTGACGGGCCGAATGCAGCCGGATATAGGAGAGGGGGGATGGTTTACGTTAAAACAGGCCCCTTCCCAGATTTAACGCTGAGCATGAGCTTTTCGGGGACGTACGGGGGAACGGTAACACTGCCAGAGGGCACCCCGCAAGCGCCCCAGCCCCCGGGGGCTCGTCCTCCCATCTCCGGTCCCCGTCCCCCCCCCGATTAGCACGGCGCAGCAGAGGGGCAAAGTGAAGGGCGACGGGGAAGGCGCTGCCCAGCGGCAGCCTGGCCAGGCCGCTGCTGGCACGTTCCCCCGCGGGCGCCGGGGTTCCCTCCCCGCCGGGCTTTAAGGCCCTTTCCCTCCGGCCGGAGCGCCCCGCTGGTCCCGGGGTGGGGGCGGCCGGGCCGGCACTCGCCCCTCGCTGTCTTGCAGGCCGACTGCGGCAGCCCCGTCTGGTCGGCGAGAGGCAGCAGCTTCGACGCCGTCTATTGCTCCGAGATGGCCCACGGTAAGCCCGACCCGCCGGTAGCCGCGGGCGCGGGGGGTGGAGGCGGGGGTCGGAGGGGCCGCCCCGCTCCCCGCGGCACTTGGGGAGGGCAGCGGAGCCCGCCGCTGTAACGCGCTGCCCTGTCCCCCCCCCCGTTCCCCCCGGCCGCAGGGTATGCCGCCGAGCAGGGCAGCGCCCTGTCCAGCCTGGACTGCCTCTCCAGCATCGTGGACCGCCTCTCCCCGGCGGAGGAGCCGGGGCTGCCCCTCCGCGACGCCGACTCCCTCTCGCCCAGCGCCAGCATCGACTCGGGGCCGGGGACGCCCGGGACGCCGCCGCCCCGACGGACCTACCAGGCGCTATGAGGGGCCCGGGGGGACCCGGCACCCCGCGCCTGCCTCTGCCCTCCCGCCGGGGCCGCCCCCCTCGCCCAGCCCTGTCCTGCAAACCCTTGTCGGGCCAGAGGGGCAGCCCCGGCGCCGCTCGGCCCGCCGCCTCCCTCGGGGCTGGGGGCAAAGCGCCCGGCCGGCTCCCGGCCCGGGGTGCCCCCGGGGCAGACAGACCCCGCGGCTCGGGACGCAACGCTCTACCCTGGAAATCCCGCTGCAAATAAAACGTGCTGTGAGCGAGCTGTCTGGCCTGCTGGTTCTTTAAGTGCATTCCCTGGTACCGGGGGGGGGGACAGCGAGACTCGGCTGTGGGGTGATGCCGGCGTCTGTGCCCGGCCCCAGCCCAGACTTGGTCGCCCCCGGCTCCTGCCTGCGTGGGGCCATGCCCCGTCACGGCGGCTGTGGGCCGGGAGATGGACCGTCTTGCCGGGCTGGGGCCTGGGAGCTTGTTTCTCCCATCGCCAGTGGGTGTTACTCTGAGAGGCTCATGGAGGAACAAAAATGTGGAGGGTCAAATTCTACCTCCATTCCTGTCCTGCTATGGGCAGAGTTTCCTTTATTTCCTGCAAGAGTAAAGTAGTACTTCATTGTCGTATTTCTTCCCCCCAACCCCCACCCCAGCAAAGCCTTTGTTTCTTTCCCTGGGTGTGAAGTCTGAACACCTATTCCAGGATTTGGGCCTAAAATTGCATGGTGACTCTTTTCTGTAAAACAACTGTATGATCTAGTTGTGATGCCCTGTCGGGGAATTTTATTCTCCAGCACTCTCAGTGCTCTGGCAGAGACAAATTTAGTAAAGTTAGTAAGAACAAGCCTCAAGTATCTCTTTCACAATCCACAAGGCACATTTCACAATATTCAGAAAGCTCCTAATGACTTTGGTCCCAACAGCCAGGATGAAAATTCATTGCTCTATTTACATGGGTCTAGAAATAGGCAGGTCAAACCTTCATAAGCTAACAAGTATTTTCTTCCAGGCACTAAATCCAAGTCTTTCTGCCATAATAAATTTCCATCCCTTTGTACTGCTCTAGTTGTAATCCAAAACTTTTCTAGCCCCCCCCCCCCCCCAAAAAAAAAAAAAAAAAGACAGGGAAGAGGTGGAGAGGTGATCTCCTTCAGTGTATCCACAAATGCCTCCTATAACAAACACTCCTAAGTGGCAAAAGAGTGGGATATCTCACTAGCATGGGATAAGGGATGTATTTTCCATTTATGTTGTTAGCGCTGGGTGGCCAAGGGGCCTGGAAGTGGTGTTTCACCTCTGATAAATCTTACACTTGAATCCAGCCCAGCTTAGTCATGTCACCAAAAGTTACCACCTGTCTGCTCCTTGGCAGCGTCTCTGAACTGAGGATGAAGGAAGCCTAGGTTAGGGATAGCCCCGTCCTCGCAGCACTCCCAGGGGCCGTGTGCCCCTCAAAAGACTACCAGGAAAGTGAGGTGGCACCTCCCTGCCTGAGCTGGGCAGCAGGCAGCTCTGCTCCTGACACAGGGCAAGGCCAGCCTGCCCTCTCCCCTTCGCAGTTTCCCTCAAAATCACTTTCTGCCCTTGCTGTGTAACCTTGAGGTAAGTGTTTTCTTTCTTGCAGAGCAATGCAGGAGGAGCCTTTTCCAGAATGGGCTTTCTGTGTACATGGATAGGTCCCAAGTAATCATCGAGTAGGAAAAGTGGTTTGAAAACCCTGGATTGAGGTGCTGCAGAAGTACAAACAAGGTATCTGCACACTTTGTTATTACAGATGTTTCAGGAGTATGCAAGGGCCTTAACTCAAACACAGTAGTTCTTGGTTGTGGGCGATCACTTCCTGAGCCTTGTTTGTAGAAATCTTTATGCAAGGCTGTGAACATCACTGGTTTGATTCACAGTTTCTCACAGATTGCTGCAGTGCTCACCCCTCTCAACCAAAACACCATCTCAAGGACACTGCTTATGGCTAGGGTCTAATATAGTGCAGATCATTTTAAATGATGATTTGAAACGAGCCAAGCTGGAGAACTTTTCAGCATTTAATTCTGTACTGTGCTGACCTTGGCAAGCGATTGCCTGTGAAGTATGCAGAGTAACACTAGCGAATCACATGTTGGTAATGTACACCTCTCTTTGGCTGGCAGACATTTTAAGAGTTGCAAAAAGGTCAATACTTCTGAGAAGTAGCTTTTCAGAGGTGAGGAGTAGTATCCTGTCTGTGGGATGTTTGTTCACAGCCTCCTCAGTCCTACTAGACTAGATTACAGTCTGAGGGTTTTGTTATACTCACTGGGAAAACAAACTCTTAATTACAGGTCATCTATAAACAAAGCTCCTGTGAGCTGAAATGTGCCGTAAGCCCTGGAAGTATTGGAATTTAGCACTGTGAAACCACCTTTAGCCTGTGTATTGGTAAGAACAAGGTGTAAAAGGCTGCTCTCTTCGGAGATATGCTGCTGTGGTCACATTTTGCATACACAATAATAATAATTACAATAAGTGGAATTAAAAAGGAAGGCTTGTATTCTATGTGAAACACATTAATTTAAGGAATGCTGCGCCCACAAATACATCAGAAGATGATGGTCTAGAAAACCTGAGCTCCACCTCTCAACTTCTACTACCTGAGTGCTGCAGGGTCTGTAATGGCACGCACTGATCTTGCAGGCAAGTAGGCAGGTGGAGGCATGCCTCATAGTGTAGCACAGAAGTTGCAAGTTTTCTATCACTCACTATAATGAAGGGCATAATTCTGTGCATTTTTAAAAACAAAATATTTTTTAATTTTAATTTTGCCTCTGAAAATCGTGCTTTCTTGGTTTATATTTTGACTGAAGGAGGCAGCTGTGCTTTTTGTGTGTGTGTGCATGTGAAGAGCTTCTTGTATCTTTTACCTTTCATTAAGAAACGAAACAGGGATTTTCAATGAAATACATATTTTAATCTCAGATCAAAAGGCTACACTACAAAACTAACATAGGAACCTGGCAAAGATCTCTTAAGCATAACATCAGGAAAATTTCAACTAAAGTAAGAGATCTAAGGTACCCTCTGCAAAACAAATTTAGTCACAACGTTTTTAGTCACTTCTGTCTTTTTATAATGTAGATTATTTGAGTTTGTGTATTGTCTCTAAGTAGGAAAAATCCTGCTTGCTTTATGTTAGCATTTCTGAGTTGCTTGTGTGGAAAAACCACCCATTTTCCCATGTAGGAAAACAACCTCTTTCTTCTTCCTTGGTAAGGCTTAAAAGTGATAAACTTTTAGTAATTGGTTCTTGGACGATGAAGGGACCTTAATTCATACTGTTTGTCAAAATATGCCTAGGAACACCCCAAATTTATGGCTGGATTTCAGGGGAAATTCAGCACCTTTGCCTTCCTGGCTCAGCCTGCTTGTCAGGAGCAGTCAGAATTAACCACAGCAGGCACCTGACTTCTCCCCACCCCAGAGCTGCTCCCTCCCCTTCTCCTCCTCTGTAGAGCCCTTGACTTGCTCATCGCTTTTCCTTACTCCTCTCAGCTGGACCTTGGGGTCCTGCAGGAGGATTCACAGCTGGCCAGCTGATGACTGCTGACCTTTGGCAAACTCTGCACAGGATATCAGCCTTACAGCTGGCCACAACTGCCTTCCTGGCAACTAAAGACTTAATGATCTTGGCCAGCTGGTGACTGGGCTAGGATCCTGCTGGCTAATTTGACCCTGTGTAACGGATGGAGGAGTTCACCCCCAGGTGTGGAGGGGGCAAGCGGTGGGTCTGTCCATGTGCTGCCCTGGGGTGTCAGGGCCAGGCTCCTCTTGCAGCCAGCTGGATTAGTAGAATAAGTAAAAAAGAGACTGCAGAGCTGTTTTTCTTGTGCTTTATTCGAGTTTTCTGTTGGGTATTATCTTAGGCTTCACTAGTGGTCGCCTTTGCCCTCAGTACGTCTCATGCTGTTCTCTCCATTCAGTCCAAGAGTTGCATCCATCCACCAGTCCAGGGCTGAACTGAGGGGGTTATTCCCCTTCACAAACACAGTGTGATACATTTTCTCTTCATTTGGCAGGTGCCCCACTTTTCTTCCTCCAGGAGGTTATGCATCCTGGATGCTCGTGGACCTTATGCCAAACTTACTGCACTGCAGAGTCCAGCTACTTTCTCAAAGGTCTTCTGCTTTCTGTTCCCCAGACCAGCCAGTAGGCACCATCCAGTCCTGGAGTCTCATTTCATTTTGAGCATTAATAACATTTATGGACTCTGGCAATCTGCTGGAAGATGTTGGTGGCTATGATGCCAGAGACATTGCTCAGCTGTGCTTGAAGAAGGTGATAGTGGGTATGATATATGAGGTTTAGCAAGCCCAGTGAGAGATCAGAAAGGTAGTTCAGTGTCTGCCTTAAGTCAAGTGCATTTGAATCCAGTACTCTCTGAGAGGCCTTCAAACCTGGAGTAGCAGCATACGAGTAAATGTGTGTTTTTTCTCTGTATTTCTCTGATCTTCTGTGAATATATGCTTTTGAACTGATACGATTTTCTGTTTTAAAAATCCATATAACATGTATGTGAAGTAAAAATTAAATCCTACAAAGGAACCCTAAAAGCTTTCTATCTGATTTTCTTTTGAAGTGCCAAATCCTACCACTTGCAGTGGGACTTGGCTACCTATCAGGTACATAGCAAAGGTCTGGCTGTAATACAAAACTCAAACTGGCATGCTATAATATATTATAAGGAGTCAAACTGTGGATTAAATCAAGTTTGAATTCAGCCCATTGCCTTTAATTGTTTGATTCCACAGAATTTATTAAATTAATATATGAATAACTCCTTAGTTAATGGTGAGCAAACAATGACTATAACTTTAATTACACCTGTGTATAACTCAGTGCAAAGACCTCACTAGCAAATGCTCCACTCCTCCAGCAAAGAGGCTTGCATATTTTTGGAAATGGAAATATTTGAATCTGCTAAAAACTCATTCTGTTTCTCTCATTTCCATGTTTTAAGTAACCATATATGCAAGATGTTGTGGGTTTCTTTTCCCTTTGCTATCATGAAAAAAATACTAGCTTTGTTTGTTTTCCTGTCCATTTTGTGATGCTTTGAAGAAATAGGAAGACAAACAGTATTTCTGTTTTGAAAAGTATTTATTTCTACAATTGCTCTTTTGGAGCATCTTCAAATTGAGCTAATAGCACAATTCTGACACTTGCTGCCTGAGTGCTTTGAAAAGCAGAAGAAGAAACGTCTCTGCTGGCCATGTTGAAGTTGCATCTGAAATACAGATCTGAAATCTCTTCCTCAGATTTAAGGTTTATGTGTAGAGTTGTGGTATATGCCTTTATAGGCAGTAGAGATCACAGCAAAAATTCTTTCTTAGATTTAACTGAATTATCTCAGTGACTTGAAAAAGTAGCTTTAAAAAGATGAAAACCCCTGGGCATCTGGGAGGTGAGTGCCTTTGCTCTGATCCTCACTATCATGATTCTCTCTTTGTTGCAGAGTATCAAGCTTGGTGTTAGGAGCAGACCACCAAACTCCCTTCTCCCCCGGGTGTATCCCTGTTGAAGGCTGTCATTCTGGTTGTATGACTCCTACATTTCACTGAAGTTATGTCTCAAATAAGCATCTGTGAGTCCTTTAGGCCTGTTTTTCTCAGGTGTATATAATGCTGTGAACTCCCAAATGTAAACTGTGTATCTGTAAAGCTTCTGCACCTGCATGAGCACCATCCTCTTAGAGTGCCAGTGAGACCTCAGTAGTGAATACTTGAGCAGCACCGAAGTAGTAAGATTTGAACTCATAATCCCTGCATGATTAAATGGGGAATTTTGGGGCCTCATCCTGAATTTAAGCATCCACCCTCATCTTCCTTGCAAACTCTATGAGACTGTCTGCCTGGTCATGGTGTAATGTAGGAGTTCGTTCCTGTCATGCGACTGGCCAAGGAAGACACATCCCATGCAGGTGTCTCATGCAGTGGGAGAGGGGACACCTTGGTATTCTGAAGCTGTTTGACTGCCGGAAATATGGGTGGCTTAAAACCCAGCCTGGGAGAAAGTGTCTGTCTTGTAAATTGGGAATTCCCTTTGGAAGATGCACCAGATTACAGGAAAAAGGGCCCCTGCCAAAGCCAAAAAGGTGAGCACTGAAAGATGGGAGGGAAGTTGTCACACAGTTGTATATGCAGCTACTCAGTATGCAGTGAAGGGATGGTGTTTCTGGGCAACTGGGAAAAAGTTTAATAATTCTAAAATCCTCCATGCCGAGCCTGAAGTAGAGAAGAAACCAAGTAAACAAGGGCTGAGACAGCTGTATCCTACCAGTGCCTGAAATGCACATTTTTCACAGAGTACAAATTTCTCACATGTTTATTGCCTGGGTGAAATACAGAAATGACTGAACTTTGAAATGTGAAACTTGTTATTTCTAAACTTCCTAATAAGCAGGAGAGTGAAATCTCCTTTTAGAAAAGCGCTCGTGAAATTAGTCTTCTCAAGCAGAAGTGGTCTGCTCTGAGGGGTGTCCTGACCATGTCTGCCCCTCATGACTCAGGTTCCCACCTCTCCCTTTTCTGTGGAAGATGAGGACTATGAGAAAAAAAATGTTGCTTTAATACATCATTTCAGCAACACCATACTTCATTACATTCCTATTTATAAAATGAATAGTCCTGGTTTTATTACTCCTTTTTATTCTCCATTTTTTCCATCTATAAAAAGTTCTATTGTTTATAAGCAATGCTTTTGGTTACATGAATGAGTTTGAGTGTCATTTTGGTTTAATATACACAGAAACAAATTTTTATCTTCATGTAAACTCTCTTTTAATCAGAAATAGTGTATTATGAAGTACAGCTAGGCAGCTAAGTTTATTCTAGCTGCAACTCCACCGAAACCTCTGGAGTTTCACTAGAAATGGATTTGGGACAGAAGGCCTAGAATACAGTTACAATATATTCATTTTCTCATGCCTCAGAAATGGACTGTTTATGTGCCAAGCTGTAAAGTGATATTCATGATGACTGAAGCCTGAACAACATTAAAATATCCAAATCCTTGGCTCCAAATCCTCTGGTATCTGAAACTGTTCCTTTCCTTCCAAAAGGAGGGGGTTGCTGCTGCTAAGGGTAGACAAGGGCAAGAGCACAGCTTTAGTACGCAAGCTTAAATAAGGACTAGACTAGCTAATACTAAGGCTTAACTTCAGGGACCCTGAGTCTATGGTGCTGCCCCAGCCCTGAAGGCTGCCCAGTGCCCTCTCTACCAGCTCTGCCTTCCTGCTCCTGCAGCAAAATCTTCATGGGTTGACCCTTTCAGCTCAGCAATCCTTGGGAGATTTGCTGCGCCACCCCACAAAAAACACTTTTGAGAGGAATTTTTCTTTAAATGAAAAGGACTGTGAAAAATTGCTTTTTATTGCAATTATAATGGACACAGCTTGCAGTGTGCTTGAGAGCCAGGGCCTAGACTCTGTTCACACACTATGGAATATCAAGTACAGTCATGTTTTATGTTTTATTTGGATGTGATTTCCAGAAGTAGGAGCTTGAAATTATGCTTGCAGTAACTGCAGTGATTTTTTGACAGTTTTGAATGCCAACCAGCTCTTATTGCATAGCAGGATAGGTACTAAGTGCAAGGAATTCTTGAAGATCTCTTGCTCTGGGGCCTTTTTTTTTTTTTTTTTTTTTATTTGCCCATCTGTGTGTTTAAAAATAGAGTACAGTCAGAGAGAAAATTTTACTGAACACATAAAACCATTCACTTTTTAAAAACAAATTTTAGAATAATTAAAAAGAAATCACTGTGTATAAGATCTTAGAAAAAGATGCAACCAAGTTTATTTTTACATCATTTTGAACCAGTGCAAATACCTATGCACAGGCATGCATACATATGCAAGTTTTAGCAAGTTCAAGGCTTAAAAATAGAGGCAAGGAGTTCCTTCTTTATAATTACAGTGATTTGGTGGAAGGAAGAGAAACAGTATTTAAGTATTACCAGCTTATTTATGTATACTGATATGACATAGGACAACTTTGGAGATTGGTCATACCATGCTTGACTGAGTCTTCAACCCCCAATTAATTTTTATTATAAATAATCCTTGCATGTTGGGTATAAATGTCCTCTGGCAAAGCCTTTCCACAGTGTCTTTATTATCATATTGCTGCAGGCAACTGTTTTGGAAAACTCAGGAGCTTCACTAGAGAGCTTGGAGGCTTGTGGCAAGACAGTAGCTCTGCAAGGGTGAGGTTGTGCGTGTTTTATGGACAGGAAGAGCTCTGTTCGATTCTCCTTTTGAAGGTCACGTGGATAAAAGTTGTAAGCAACACCTACCACTCTTATTCCTCTAATTCCACAAGGAAATGTGCCTGGAAAATATTTTGTGTTCTGTGAATGCTTTTAGGTTCCTGTTTCTTGTTTCCTTTAGAAAAAGAGAACAGCGGTTTATAACCTGCTTGAAAATATGGGCTGAGAACTGCCTGCATTGTAAAAATCAGAGCAGCAAACAGGCATTGCTCCCACACTGAACAGTCACGAGGTTTGACCGAGCCTTCCATCACACAAAACATGAAGTTGCTGAGCTGCTCCACACAACATGGTCTTCCCCGCTGTGACCCTGTAGTGAATGGACATCTGGGATGGAGATTTCAAACTGCAGCATTTCAGTCTGCTTGGAATATGATTGTACTGCCTTTTAAAACATCCCAGGAGGCCTGCAACACCCAATACATCATGTAGAATCATAGAATAGTTTGGGTTGGAAGGGACCTTTAAAGGTTATCTAGTCCAACCCCCTGTAATGAGCAGGGACATCTTCAACTAGATCAGGTTGCTCAGAGCCCTGTCCAACCTGAATATTTCTAGGGATGGGGCATCAACCACCGCTCTGGGCAATCTGTCCCAGTGTTTCACCACCCTCATAATAATAAGAAATTTCTTCCTTAAATCCCATGGGTCAGTGCACTCCCAAGCTGGGATCCACCCCAAGGACTACATGCAGTGGTGCTTTCTGCCTGGATAATTAAAAATTTTCTGATGACAAGCACGCTCAGGCAGGACTCAGCCAGGTCTTGAGCTGATGTCGGTGCTGTTCTGCATGGCAGAATGGCAGACCTGGGCTCTAATTTAGAGCTGGAAGTGGGAAGAAGAGTTTCTGGATTAATTTTGAGACTTTTAATTCTCCCACTGCAATTAAATGAGATGAAGCAATTGGTAAGAGAACAGAAAAAAACCCTCAAATCCATATTTAAAGCATATGCTGTACATCCCAGCCAAATGTGACTCAAATAGCTGTAGCCTGGAAATTGGAATTTATAAGCATAACACTGATCCAGCAGAAAGTATAACGCACTAAATCTTATAAAATTAGAAATAATTCATCAGTACTCAGACGTAAGAACATGATAATCTATTTTCTTTTGGTCTGAATAGAAGTGCCTACCTTGAAGTGATGCCCTACACTTGCGTGAGATTTCAATCCCTTGAGCTTATCTAGAAGAGGCTGATGCAGCTGAAGCCCTTTTGGGTGCAGGAATTCAAAGCTGAAGAATCCTATTTCCAGTGGGATTATTCTTTTTATTAAACTCTCTATGTGTGCTAGAAAAGCAATTTATTTTGTCGCTAACATGGAATAAAACATCATTATGCTTCTCAGCTGTCACTGGGGAGTATTTGGAAATGGTCAATCTATTTTGGGCCCAGTAGTTCTAATCATGGCACAAATCTTTCTAGTTTGAATAATAGGAAGTGCAGGATGAGGTCTGATTTTTTTTTTTTTCCCAAAGTTCTGAATTTTAAGGAACAGATTTTCTATAGAATGTAGGATTTAAAAAAAACCACCCTGTTTCTCTAAAATGTTGCAGGGCAACATTTTGAATATATGACTTCAAAAAAAATCATCTGTACTATTTAAAGCATTTAAATCTATAGGAGTTAGGCACTTTTCAAAATCTTCTGGCAAGCAAAGGCTCAAATTCTCTAGTGGGATTGGGTGTTTAAATATATTTGATAATCAGACTGCAGAGCCACAAGGCAGGGGTTAGGCATACCCAATGCCACATGCATTGCCTAGCTTTACAAAATGCTGTAAATACAGGAGATTTAGAACACACAGAGAGGCACCTGGGCCCCAGTGTAATGTCTGGGAATACGTTATGCAAAGCAGGGCTCAGCCTAAATAGCAAGAAGAACTTGATGAAGAACATGTCTTACTTGAATGTCTTAATTTGGATTGGAATACAGTGTCTTCTCTCAGTGAAGAATTTTCTTTCATCTGCCTCAGTCCTTCATTTAATGGTCTAAGCATGAATAAGCAATTTACAAAGCAGAAGGGTGTGTGTGTGTGAAGTTGTTTCCTTCTTATTAAATAGGTTATCACTTACAGCACTCACGATGAGTGAAGATGAGTCAGTGTCCTTTTCTGCCAGTAGGGAAGGGAGTGCTTCGATTAGGAGAGAAGAGGGTATTTTGGGGCATGGTGTCTTCGTTGCATATTTGAGCTACTCCACTGCACAGACTAAACCAGGTTGCCCTTCCTGCTGCTCACAGGATTACTTTGGCTTCTCAGACATTTGATTTGCCCCTAAATCAGCTTCCTGCTTCCCTTTTCCCTAGGTTGTGGGGTGGAAGAATTGCGTGCCATATGATCCCCTTTTTCTGAAGGGCTCTGTGGGATCTTTTTGGTCATGTGGCTGGAAGCAGAGCTAGAAAATTACTGAACTGCTAGTGTTCTCCATCCTGAAATGTGAGCACATTCAGTCCTGTGACAAGACCCCTTGTATATGTTTGAGCATGTGGTAGGAGCAGTCTGCTCATCCTGACTTTCATGTGTGTCCCTTTTATGATGAGACATGTGTTTGGGTCACATAGGACGCATACTTCCCATTGTGCAGAATACTCAGGGTTAGGACTTACATCCCATGAAAGCCTCTCACCAGGCTGCACAGAGCCTAGACCAAGAGCTTTGCAACCATTGGTCTGCTGCAGAAGGTTGATCTCTGCTCACACGCTGAGCTGCAAACTGGAGACCCTGCAGCAGGAGCGGCCATTGACTCTGCTGTGGCCTGGGAGGGAGTATGAGCAGTAGTAACAGGGAAGTATTAATCCACCACAGCTGTTTGCTGAGTGACTCAGCTAAATATTTCTAGACCTTCTTGCTTTCTAGAGGAGGTCTCCTTGCCAAACCTGATCCTCTTGGGGCAAGCTAGAGCTCTAGGATGACTGCAGCAAGGCTTCTGATAAATATCAAATGTACATACTGGATTAACAATGTATAATAACTTATTCTTTGCCTTTGCCAAATATTGGAGAATGTCTCTTTCCAGTGGTGGCCATGTACTTTGAGTAGTCGTGTCCAGGAAAGATGAACAGGTTTGCTTATATCCACTGAATGAGAAATAGAGAAAGAGAAATCTGTTACCTACAGGTATTTGTAATCTCTGTTGTTGAGCTGCATGATGACTATATGTGAAGCAGGTTAATGAACTGAGCATGAAATGGCATCAGCAGTTAGCTCAAGCACATATGCTGAAGCATGTTGTTGTGTTATGTCTGTTGTATAACTGAGAAAATTCAGCTGCAAAGCGGAGTGTTGCTGGGACACGCTGTAAGGGCTGGGGAGCACCCTGGGATCCTGCAGCAGAGCACAGCATGTAGAGGTCTTTTTTCCAATGCTCAAGTAATTGCTGGCTTGTATACCCTCAGAATGAATGTGTATGCCACTCATGGAGTAATGCTGAAGGATACAGCAATGTGATTTTTTTTTGGTCTTCTCTCTGCATCATAGGCAGTATAATTTGGCATTATACCCTACATGCCTTTACTTTTCGAGCACCAGCATTTGTCACTTTTTTTTATTTATTTTTTAACCTGTATCCTTTAAAATCCTGTGCTGAAGTGACTTAAAGTTGTGGCAGTCACCCATGTGGTTCCTGAAATTTTGCATGTTTAAGGTTGCTAAAGCAGCAAGGTCCATCTTGCGGTACACAGGATGATTCTGTTTATCCTGCTTGTACCTGCTTATCTCTTCCCCAAAGGAAAAACTGTTTGAAAAGTGTATGTTGCCTTAATAAATCCATCCACTATTACTAATGCATGACAAAGAGCCAGGCTGCTGCTTATGCTTTTCAAAAACTGTTGTGAGGTGGAGTAGCAGCAAAATGCACAAAACAATCTTCCATCTGAGTCTCTGGGGAAATGGATTAATGAATCTGGATGCTGTCTTCATGTGCTTAAACTGAGGCCTTTTTTTCTGCTGCTTCTCTACATTCTAAATTATAAATAATGCTGATACATCAAATGCTACCATCTCTCCAAATTATGGTTCCCTCCACAGTCCTACTTTGAAATTTTGGGCTTTGTCAGATTAAACTGTCCTTTAGTCTCATTCTCACATTTTCCAGGGCTTTATTCTGCAAGTATTAGGAATTATGTTGGAGTAAACATGGGCAAAACTAAGTTTGTTATATGGCTGCACTCTAGGAAATATCTGCATCTACAAAGAACTTATCAGTCAAAATGAACACCACAAATGATAATAATATTTGAAACAACAAAAAAACTCCAAACAAAAACCCAAACCTGGATGTTTAAATTGTGTTTTAAAACTGCAATCAGGAAATCAGTTGATAAGGGACACTTTTGGGGGAACTACAGAAAGGCACAGAATCTTTTTTAAAGAAGTTGCAAATTAAAGTGTATAGAGTGTCAAAGCCCACCCTTGGAGATGACTCAAACTGTCCCGACCACTTGGCTTGCTGCAGGCCATTAAACTTTAATTTATAATTTTTAGAATTCATATTTGTAACTTGATTCATGGCATTGATGAAGCTGTGGTCAGTCCTCCTGAAATTGCCATCCCCAACCTGACTTTGCATCCGAACCTTCAACTTCCTGTTCCCATCCTCTTTGCATTTACTGATTGCATGCCAGGCTATTAAACAAGAATCTTTTTAACATATAGAGGTTTTCAGCAGCAGAAATGCTTAACTAGGAGGAGCTGTTTGATCCAAACATCCATTTGCTGGACTGTGCAACAGTACTACAGGGTAAATCGTGCCACTCCTGCAAGTCTAGTCACACAAGGGATAAAGGGCCACACAGAGTGGGAATGAACACAGGGCTGCAGTGGCCGCTTGACTCTTTTGGGGAAGTGGGTGATGTGAGAGCTTCTCTTTTGGGATTCAGGGTCACCAGGGAGGGTGAAACAAGGTGAGATGAGAAAGGGTGCTGTCGGGAAGAGCAGGCTTCTATAAACGTCCTTGTGGAAACTGAGACACAGGTAAATGTTGGTACCCTCAGGATTATGGACATCTGAGGGATTATCCTGAAAAAATTCTCATTTTTGATCTTAAATGGGTAAAAGGAAGGATTTTCCTAGCTCCTGTGATGCCTTTGGGATCTAGTCCTTGGATCTTGCCTCTACTTACAGGCACCTGATTATCTTAGAAAATCTGTCTGTAAGATCTCAATTCAATAGGATATTTCTGTGCATGGCCATTTTATTATGACATGGACTCCCTGGTGAAGCCAGGGGCATGCATTTTAAATCCAGGTGTGTGGTTGTGTACATTCGGCTATAGATGGCAATCATTTCTTCTGTTTTTGAGTACCATACTTCACAATGAAGTTGTGATCCATAATTGTGCCTTTAAGAGATAATCAGTACCTAATAAATAATAGCACTCTAAAAGTGCTAAACAAGCACAGTTAGTCATATGCTGATTGCATAAGTGTAATTTTGTCACCTTTTTTTATAGTATCTTAAAATCTGTGATAATTTGCTATTGTATCTAGTTTTATATGTGTAAACTTTCTGCAGAATGATTTATGAAGTTACATGCCATCTGCTACGAATTTTGGTAAAATTAATTTATCCTGACTAGATATGGTCATAATTTTCAGTATGAGCTTGGTTTCTGGAATGTTTTCTTTTAGCAAGAGGCAGGTGGTGCTTCAAACACTCAGGGAATGAATTTCAGACAGAGTTTGGATTTGTCTTTTTAGAGGATTTGAGGATCTAGTCGTAAAATACAGCTTTGGTTTGCTGTTTCATGAGCAAATAGTTCTCCAGACACAGATCCTGCTCACTTGTTTTTGATTTTCTTCAAAGCATCACAAATTCTTTAGGTTAAAGATATGAAATAGAGTGACTGTAGCTCTATGGAAAAACAGGCAGTGTTTGGCTTCATTACAGGTATACAGGATAGAAGGGAGGGTTAAACACTGGATGGACACTGTAGCCGTATCGGGCAGCACATACGTATATGCAGTAAGGAAGTGTATGGGTGCAGCAAGCAGAGCATCTCCAGGGGCAGCACTGCTTCTGGGGCTCAGCAAAGGCAGCAGGACAACTTGGGGAGCATGGCATGCCCCGAGGGTGTTTTCAAGCCACCAGGTGAAAATGGCAAAGGGGAAATAATGTGCCCACTGGGCTGAGGAGCCACCAGGTCCAGCAGCAGGTTGCTAACAGTGTGTTATGGTCTTAGGTGGTAAATGTTCTTGTGTTTTTCTGTCATTCCTATTTGTTCTTCTCAAAGCAACAGTTAGAAGGCACCAGGCAATCGGCCAAAGTAAATTAAATCTTTTTTTGGCAATATAATAATTTATTTTTCTCAAATTTTAATGAAATAAGGTCTTCATTCTTTTGGCCATATGTTTCTTTCAGCTCTGCTTGTTGAGGTTTTTGTTGTTAGCATTGCTTTGTAAAAAAAAAGGGGGGAGATGCCCATTACACAAAGTAAAATGTATCTAAAATACAGGGAGCTATTTTGTTTACTACATGGTTTGCTTTAAAAGAAAAAAATCTTCCTTTCCATATTGTTTTCCATATATGCGTGCCCAGAAGAAATTCGGTCTTGAGAGGTATAAGTAGCAGTAGCCTTGAGTAGATCATCTGAACCCCCTCTACCAGCTGCTGTCAAATTTGAGAGGGGATGTGAAACTTCTCTGGAGGAGGGAAGAGGTAAAATAAAAACAACACAATTTGAGGTATATAAAACCTCAAATTCTACTACAGTTAGAAATTGCTCTGTAGTAATTTAAGCTAATTTAATAAATAGTTTAAAAAAGATAACACTTTTAAAAAGTACTCAAAGTTGCATAGGAATCCTGTCATTCCTTTTGTTTGGATAAATAATTGGAGGAAAGTTAGAAAAGAGGAGGTTGAAATAAAAGGTTAGTTTTCACAGCAGAGTCACTAGTGAAGTCTTGCAGGGATCTGCACTGTATAACATATTCGTAACTGATCTGGAAAAAGATGTGACTGTCAAGGAGAAAAAGTTTATTGATGGTAATAAATCAGGGTAGTAAATAATAAATAATAAACCAGGACTGTCTGTAAGAACTGCATAAGGACTTCATGGGACTCAGTGACTGGCTGTTAAAAATGGCAGACGACAGTTTTGCTATATGTAAAATAATGCACATGGGGAAAAACACTTATAACTTTAAGTATAAAATTGTGGGTTGTCTTACCAGTTGCCACTCAGGAAGGAGATATGATAGTTATAATAAATGGTATTGGGTGTTACAGAGAAAGAGATAATGAGCAATCAGAAAATATCACTATGTTCCTATACAAATCTCAGTGTGCTCTCACACTATGCAGGCTCCTCTATCCCATATGAAGACTTATGTAGCAGCATAGGAAAAGATTCATGGCAAGGCAACAGATGTGATCAAAGATTCCCAAATGACTTCTCTACAAGGAATGTAGGTTGCAGAGTAGCCTAGGACTTCTGTTTTATTTTTAATTCTTACCATTTATCCAACATGAGAAGACTGATGACTCAAAGAAGATGCAGTAAACCTAGTAAAAGACCTAGATAAAAGATAAGGATATGATAAAAGCCCATGAATGGCAGAGGAAGGCAGAGAGGGAATGATTGTTTAATGTCTATCCCAGTAGAGTAAAGAGAGGGCACCAAATTACAGGGGAAAAAAAAAAAAAAAAAAGAAAAAAAAAGTTCAAAACAAAAGGAGATGGTTCTTTGCATTGTGTGTACGTAAACTGCGAAACTCTGCTTCAGGATGGGTGGCTGCTGAAAACACTGGCTTCAAAAAGCCCCTGGAAAAATTAACATAAGAGAAATTGATCAAGGGGTACCAAATACAATGACACCCAGTTTTGGTTCAAGAAGCCTCTGAGGAATTTCCAAGTTGTTGGAAGCTGGAAGATAGTTATGGGGGGGAGGTCACTGCAATGCTTGCCCCACCTTCTGCTCTTTGGAGTTGGATTACGAAGCTCCTAGTGCTGGTTTCAGCTGGTGTGTTCCCTCTGATCTTTAATGTTCTGTTCTCTTGAAACCAACAAAATATGTATCACTGGATGTTTTTATAGCCAAGTAGCATGCAATTTCCTGGAATTACATCCTAGCAGTTGTTGATTCAATATCATCTGTATGCTACAGACAACATGCAGACATAGTTCGTTCATCTCAGTTATTGCCCATTTGCCTCACACATTCAGAGAGTCTGCCTGGCTTCTGTGCACTAATCTTTGGCAGTTGCTATCCTGGCAGTAAACGTTTTTGTGCTCATCAGCTAGACTGTTGCATTAAGTAGCATCTAAAATGTAAACTTCCTATCTGATCTATTCATCTAAGTTCCCTCTGCAGTGAATGAAGAAAAAGAGGCATTTCCCATTAACAGTATTCTGAGGTGGGAGAGATATAATCACCCCATATATTTTCTTCAGTGACAAGTTGGGAATAAGATGTTCCTACAGACAAACCAAGAAAACACAGTACTTTCAATGGGAAAGGTGAGAGAAAGTTTTTATGCTTCAGTGGATGAAGCAGAAACCCTGTTAAAGCTGAGATGGGAATAAAGACTATCAATGCAGAGGGGAGAGGGATGGAGGAGGATGATTAGAAAATTCTTCCACTGTCTTCACTGGGAAAAAAACCCAAAACAACACTGTCAGTAACCATTACATGGATGAGGTGAATCACCCCTTGGACATAATTGTTCCTTCCATTAACTGCAGAGGCTCCTGCTTGGCTTAGACCAGAAAAACCTCTGTTTCAGAGAGGTTTAGCTGCAATTAATCGCACCTTCACTGATACTGGCTTCTTAAAAAAATAATGTCAGGTGTTCTGACTGACACCTGAGTCACTTCAGCCTCTTTAACATTTACTTCTACAGTCAGAGAAATTTGTCAAATCTTCATCTGATTTGACATTTGGGACTTTTTTTTTTTTTAACTCCAGCTTTGAAGATTGTCATTCTTTGACTCTTGGCTTGCAGAGCAAATTTGCTTTAATATTGCACTCATCAGGGGTATTACTCCTGAGTAACTGAGCTGAATAATTTACTAAAGGCAAGATGACTGCTTCTAAATCATGCTTTGGAGGTGTACTAATTGTTATGCAGATAGCTGCCAAGGGTTCATTAGTTCAGCAAAGAATCTGGTTGGAAACGCTTCAGTATCTCATGAAAATCACTTGCACTTCCATTAGAGCCAACGACTTTCTCCCATCCTTGCTTCATTCAGATTTAAGCTAATCATCCTACATTTAGTTAGGGACACAGGGAAGAAACCAGCTGCAGCTGCACCAGACTCAGTGGAAGACTTGTTTACAGACATCAGGAGATTATTATTTGAGGCTTTCAAGCAATCAACATACATCTTGTCAAAATATGGTTTTGGTCTTACTTAGCCTTAAAGTCTTTGACTTTAAATTTGGCAGACAATTATGTAATCACACTGGCCAATTCCAGGATAAGCATAGGTCTTGTTTTATCTCTCTTTGTCTAGGATTGTAACCTTTATCAGAGTAAGTGGCTTTGTAACAGGAGAATCTGGTCTGCTGTTAAGCCCCATACTCAAAACATGTAGAATGAAGAGGAGATCTGGCCCTTGCCTCACTCCCAGGTACTGTCCTTGAACCTTACATGTCAGGGAAGAAAAAGTGAAAGTTGTCAGTACCTGGACTTTACCACTGGAGCTTGCTGAAGGTAGGACTGTTTTATCAAGCTGGCTGCCTTCCTCAGGTGGTGTCCTTTTCTCTTTCAAACACTGGTGATAGTTTTCTGAGGCTTCCTGTATTTGTCAAGCTGGTGCTTCTTGGGTATTCCCTTTTCCCAGGTCTTTCAAAGAGGAGGAAGCTGTCTGAGAAGATAAACTGTGGTGTACAAACTGTAGCTCCTAGTTTGTTTCCCCTACTGAAAAAAAAAAAAAAAAAAGAAAACTTTCAAATACCTGCATACTTGGTTAGAGTTTGGGGAGAAAGAGGAAAAAATCATGGAGTGTCTAGAAGGGGAGAAATAAAATTCCTCTACAGCTAGTCCATAGATACACCTGGATCTAATGATCTGGGACTGTTTGGGTGCCACTCTGAGGAAGATAGTGCCAGGCAGTGGTACAGGCTGTTAGCATCTTCAATAAAATCACAACTACAAGAGAAACCCAATCTGATGACTATCTTTGGCAAGTTCCCCCCTGAAAGCAGAGTAGCTGCTGCAGTGTGAGATTCATGACTTGCATCAAATTATTACTGCTCCATGTGTTTCATGTTTTGTTTATTTCAGTGCAGGCAATACACTTGCCTAATGGTGCTTTGTGTAATTTTTTCATCAGCACGTGTATAATCTTCAGCAGCGGCAACAGCAGGTGTCGTATGATCAGACCCTGGCTGTGCACAGTTCACTAATCCCATTAGCAGTATTTACATTAACCATAGAATTCTTACCCAGGTAAGAATATTGCTTTTACTGCTGTTATCCTATTGCTATTTGTCACTTAGCACATTCACCCATGTGATATTATTGCAGATGTTAAATGGAGCCTTTTTGAACTGTCCATTCACTGTAAGATGTGTGGAAATATGCTGAATGAATGTTGCATACATCTGTGCGTTTCTGCTTTTTAAGGCTAGCAGGAAAAGAGCTCCGCAGCAGTGACACTGGAAGGAGCAGCTGAGATGCTATGAGCAGCGTTTTACACTAGGCGTCTCCCTTGGCGTATTTATTCAACTGAGAGCTGTACGGGGCCACTGCCCATGAACATACTTGAACACAAGTATAGGTAAGGGCAGCTAGATATACGCACACAACGAAGCTGTAAGCTTGCTATGTATACAGAGGAAACAAATCTAACAAGTTTTGGAACAAATTATTGAATTTTTCTCTTCGGTGCAATACAAAACAGCGGAGACAAATGCTGCTACAGAAGACCTAGTCAACACCTATATTTTAGTCTGAGTTTAATTGACGCTTAAGCCTCCTTCCCGTAAACTGTCAAGTTTGTTTTCCTTTAGGGGTACTAGGACTCAACGGTAAATAGTTTAATTTCTGTCAACACTACAGACAAGATAAGCACAACATGCACAGAACTGAGGCTTTAAAGGTAGTGCTGGCATAAGTTCTGCACCTGAAGCATGAAGTTGGTAGAGAAATTAATAGTCCTTTTCATTTGGTCAATCCATTGACATTTGGTCAAGAGTTTAAGAAAGGTTCATGGTTTCTCAGCTTATTGTTGAAAATGTATGTTGAAATAGAATTTTGAAACAAATGAAACATTGGTTCCTGGATGTCTTTATACAACATTATAAACTTTTCCAGATTAAATTTCTAGATGGCTGAAGGCTCTATCTGTTAGGATATTGCCAGGGGTTGGTTCCACATTTCCCACCCCCAAAATCCCAGACAGACATGGGTCGGCATGCCAGACATGCTGGACCTTCTTCATCTGTACACAACGCATGCCGTCAGTGTGTTCTCAGTAACTCTGACCTACTGTACATGTGTGAATTCACTGTGCAATGCATTCAAGCAGGTCTAGATGTCCATCAGTTCTAGGCAAGGAGCTGTTGTTTCAGCCAGAGGACAGTGTATGGCTGTTCCACAGTCAGCGTCATCGCATAGAGTACTTTGTCAGCAGGGAACTAAATGAAGGTGAAAATCATCACCTGCTGCAAAGGAGCTTACTCAGGAAAGAGTGGACATTCTTAGTGTACCCTGACAATTTTTTTTTCAATATTTATCTTCAATTTTTCGACCCCCTCAAGATATCTTTTCCTCCTGTACCCCTCATGGGTAGTTAAATTATTTTGTGTGTGGGAAGCAGGACAGCTGACTATGGTGGCCATGAAAGGGCAGCTAATGGATGTGGAGTGCAAACGAAGTAGCAGAGCACTCCAGGAAGTAGACCTGGCAAAGCCTAAATGCCATAGCTGGCTGAGGAGATTGCACATGGACAAGAAGTGCCACTGCTCAGCTAAGAAAAAACTTGTATGAAAGAAGAAGGGGGGGGGGGGGGGGGGCAAATACTGCAGTGGGAGAGTCACAATAGCTTTGTGGTGATATTTGGGTTCTAGTCAAAGCGAATTTGGGGGGCAAAAAGGTGGGGGATTAGATATGAATACACTTAGGGTAGTACAGACATCAGTGGGAGAAGTATTTCTGAGTTACTGTCATCTGAGAGGTAACCCTTACCCAACAAATTTTTCATGGCTACCTTAACATAGCCAGGATTCTTCCCATGCTGTTCCTCGTTCTCATTTTAGCTAGGCATCTTGCCTGATTCTTACCAGAACCTGCTATAAGAGAACTGGCTTATCCTTTCAGCATAGAAAAGTAACTTGTTTAGAGAAAAATAATATTTTATTTTCCTGGAGAAGTTTTCACGCATGTATGAAAAATCAGAAGTATTTTCTCCTTTCTGTAGCACTGCACTGAGTACTCTCTGTACTTCAGAAGTTATACTTCATGTTTGTCTTCTACATTTCTTTAATTTCAACAGAAATGTTAGAGAAGTGACTCCTGGGATACAGTTTTTACTTGGACCAGTTTACAAGCTATTACTAGGCTCCCAGCTGGATTATTTCAAGTGCAATAGTTGATCTGGTTTGGGATGTAAAAATTAAAAGGTTAGGCAAGATTTACAGCTTCAGACTTAGCACTGAGTTTTCCTTGAAATAAAACAAATTTGTGGGTCTATAAAACATGCCCACTTTGAGGAAACATACTGAGAATTGATGATGGGGAGGACTTGTAGTATGACTAACGAAGAAACTCTGTAGCACTGTAGTGTGCTTGGGTGTCACCTTTTTGCAGACAGAACCCAGCTTCATCCAAGCCTGAGAGAGGAAGGAAGGAAGGAAGAGGTATTCATCTACCCTATCAGATCTTTATGGTTTTGACAAAAGTAAGTGCAATTCCTGAGTCATATGCTTCCTTCTTGGTCAGATGAGTTGGTAAGAGTGAAACTAACTACAAGAAAGTAAATTAAAAGCAGATCAGAGATTAAATCCTGATGGGATTTTTTTTCTCTTGGATTTTGACCGTCTGCTTTTGTAATCTTTTCACTTAATTCTAGATAGCTGCAGGCTTCTAGATTTCAAAACTGGTCAAGTTTTGCTATAACTCTTGGTATCACAAATTCCTGCATTAGAAGTTTAATAGCTTTCATTTTTGTGCATCTCTGTAAGCAAAAATCAAAAGCAATTGTTCATCATTTTGGCTGCAGATGTTTTAAAATGCACACACATTAGCTCAGTGTTATGGGTGGCAGTACAGACTTCTGCTATTAGCATTCACAGACTGAAGCTTGTTGTAGTCTGCTCCTGTATATACCACAACCAAGGCATTTTGATAACAATACCTGTGCTGAGCTCTTCAATTCCTTAGAATGTTTCAGAACAGACATCTGTAGCAACAGGAATCTCCTTACGAAACAAATCACATGTAAGGGCTATTAGTCATCTGAGCTATGCATGTAGACATTTTAGACTAAGGAATTCAAACACTGCTGGCTGGATATTTATCTATTTGTTAGGAAGCTGTGTATGAGTGAAGCAGCAAAAAACCCCAAAAGATGTTACTTACTTCAAGCTAGTAATTCAAGCTGTTTTGTCAGTAGGTCTGCTTATAAACCCTTTCATGGGATGCGTTATCCTGTTTTAAGATACATGTCAGAGACAGGTGGAATAAACTGCATTCAAGGGATGCCTCTAACCGTTGGCTGTGAAAACAATCAGCGTAAACTCTGCAGCTTGCTTTTAGACAGCTGAAGCTAGAGGCAATGAATCCAACAAACATGTATCTAAATCTTTTTGCTAGTTCAGACTGTATTCACTTCATGGACAAGCAGGGTGACTTGGGTCTCCTTGCAAGACTGAACACATCCCTAATCCGACCTGACCTTCTCCTGGCTACAGAATGGGCTGTATTTCTCATCAGATCTGTGTCGCAGCAGGCAGCACATTGTTGCAAATTGATCCAGAGCACTCTCTGGGTTTGAAACTTGTTTTGTTTTATTGAATGCTAAATAAGAAATGCTCTCACTACTGCTTATGCAGGGACATTACTATCTCTAGCTGATAATCCTTTGCTTATATACGGAAGGATCCCCTTAGCTCTTCTAGACACAGTTCTGCATTAGGAACTTGTTTAGTTTTATTATCCCATTTTCAGAAAGATTCAGAAAGAATTGCTACTTTCTGAAACAGTCTCTCAACCTTTAACAAAATACATCTATAAGCATAATAACTATTCTAAATTCTGCAATTATGCTTAAAATCCTGTATTATTTCAAACACAGGCAAAACTATCCTTATTGGTAAGCATTTTTTTTTTTATTCTAGGAACCTTGTTTGCTCATGAGATCTTAATTCCATTTAGAACTCTAAAATTCCTAAAGTTAGTAGACGAATAAGCAGTTTCTTCTGCAAATGTGGCATATAAGTTCATGCCTTCTGCAAGAGTTCCCAAAGGTTCCTAAATCAGATTGGAAGCTTGGCTGTGATAAATACATACAAAAGTATGATGTATAGGACTATGGATGTATAGGTCTGCAGTATTCTTCACCAGGGAACTGCAGGTAGATTTTTATGTCATTCCTTTCACTTATGGGCATTCATTACTCTTTTATCTATGATTTGCCACTGTAGAAGGAAACCAGGAAAATGCAAGCTGGTGAGCTTCTCACTTTATCAAGGGCTATGAAATCAGATGTCACAAACAGCAAAACTATGGCTAGCACAGCAGATCCATCAACTTCAGTAAGGAAATGCCACCAACCCTGCATCTCTATCATTATTAAATCTTACATCTGCATCTTTGGCATAAGTTAACATGATGTAAGATCTTATAAAAATCACATGACACCCCACGTGAAAGACAGAAAAAGCATCTTGGATTTCCTACCTCAGTTTGCTGCTAGTGCAGAGAAACAGGAGGCAGCAATAAAACTCACGAAGTTGACTGAAGGAATATCAATTCAGTGTAGTGAAACAGCAAATACCAGGAGACCAATCAGTTAAAATATGATGCACAAGTACCTGCAGACCTGCATGTGGAAAGTTGTGGAAAGTTCTCCCTGCAATTATTTTAGGTCCTAATTCAGCAACACATGTGTGGAAGTGCCTTACTGCATCAGGAACAAGGACATTTAAATCACAAATGAAAACACTGTCTACAACTAAATGCAGATGATAGGTTTAGGGACACAGATTATTTTGTGATGAAGTGGCTATATGTTTTATTGCATGAAAAGTGGCCCTTAAAAAGTTATTTCTTCCTGCTTCCATTCAAATCCATTGACAGTTGTATTTTACTTACATTTTTCTTTCATCTTATCATTAAATGTTGGCAAAGACTAGAATGTTAATTTTAGTGTGTATAAATAATTTATTGAGTAATAATATATGAAAATGAATTTGATATGCTTCTCTATATGAATGACATTCTATTATTGAAATTTATTAATCAGCACAGTCCACTCCATCAAACCTAAATTTTTTGAGGAAGAGGAGGGGAGGAGGTGGAGAGGCAGTTTGGAAAATTGCAGTACAGTGGGCTGACTAAATCTGAATACTTGGTCTCTGAAAATGCAGATATCTGTGTAATTCAAATCATACTGATGAGATACAGAACAGTTATATGCAGTCATAATAACAATTTATATACCATCGATATTAATAGCAGTGTCTGTTTGAGAATACAGTTTTAAAATAGGTACGTACAATTTTATTAAGTATAAAAAGACACCGTGCAGAGCACAATACAATATATTTCATCTTTAGTTCTGGTAGTTCTCAAACTCCACTGTCTTAATTGATATTGTCACCACCGACCACTGGATAGAATTACTTCTCTGTATAAAATGAGGCTTCTCTGGATGAATTCACGCTGTTTGGTTTTAAAAATACAGTAATTTCCTTTCAATGGCTACTTACAGTAATCAAACACTGTCAAAACTGTTGGCTAGCCTGCATTTGGTTTCTAACATATGCTAGGATACTGCCAATTTCCCCTGTTCTGCTTTGGTTCTCTCTGTTTGAGAATAGATCCTTCAAAATATTGTTTCTGACTGTTCCAAGTTCACAACCAGAACACTGGTTCTGACCATTTCTACATTCCTCATATTACTAAACTTTCACTGACATCATCTGTAGTTTTCAACATGCAAGGGTTGTCCCCTAAGCTCCTTTTCTCCCCAAGTGTTTTTTAATGAAGCATAGAAGGCATGATGAAAACGATTATTTTTTAGAATTTGGGGGTTCAATTTTCTTATTTTCTTGAAAGTAGATGACATCTTATAGCCTTCCAGCTTTGACTATTTTCTTTGGAAAAGCAGACATGTAAACTTAAGAACACAGTTATATATTTTGCACATTCCAATTTGGTTTGATTAAAAAAAAGAAAGTCAGAACTCTTAACTTCATATTCATTTAACTGATAATGTGCGAGTCTTAAAAGAAACAACTTACACTTCCTCCTCTGTAAAATATATTAATATTAGACTGAAAAATAAATTAAAGAATACAGAAAAGCCAAGATTATGCTATCACAGTAATACCTGCCAAACAAAGCTTGGTCCTTTGCTAACATTAGCTTACTACATTTGCAATACATGCTAAGCAAAGACCCTACTTCTCTAACATGTACATTCAGACAATATATATTTTATGGAATAAATATATAATATATCCAGTTATAGATTTCTGAATAGTAACTATAATAGATACAAGCAATACCTACGTTTAAAAATACAGTTCTAGGATTCCCTAACTTTACTACTAATAAAATTAAAATTGACCTAAAACTTTCTCACTCTGTTGATGCATAATAAAATATATGGAAACACCAAGAGTAAAAAGCCAATTGCTTCTACAAATGGAATACTTTATAAATATAGTAAATTGCTATTTCCAGAGGGAAAATTGAAAATTATAAACAGGAAGTTAGATTAAAACAGCTCTACAATATATAGTACAAAGTGGCTATGAAGCATGATGTACGAGTTTGATGTCTGTGACAAAACCTGGAACTGATGTAGTTGTTTATTTCTGGAGATAACTGTAGAGAAAGATTCTGTCCCCAAAGGCAGCCAATCCTGACCTCCTTAAAACCAACCTTTCAACGACTACAGAAAGCCAACTTGCCAATTTATCAGAGTAAGGAGTGCAAGATTAGATCAAACAGCATTATTTGGAAGCCCTGGACTTCTCTGTTTCACAGGGTTTACCTATCATGCTGTTCTCATTAGGAATAGTCACAGAAGTACGATGTATCTGTGACTGCCCTGTGCTGAAAAGCCTTATCATGAAGGTACCCTCCCTATGGCTGCCTTAACTACATTATTCTTGTACTGCACATTCTCCAGATGAATTCTCTTTTGTGTTCCTGTAGTTGTTTCCTTTTGCTGGAATGCTGAAGTACAGCTCTAGTTGCTTGATTACTGAACTCTTGATCGAAGCTTTTTTTTTCTTGAGAAAAACCTAGAATTAAAGAAACACATTTCTCAGAACAAGCATAAGGAATTAAGTTGCTGGGTGTCTCTTTCAGTTTAAAGAAAAAATTAAAATCAGTAAAAATACCTTACTTGCCAATAAAAAGATTTGCATAACTAAAAATATTAAAAACTTCATGTGAGACTGTGCCATTTGTATGTCTGTCTCCTGCAATGACCCTATTTTACACAGAACCCCAAAACTTGATGAAATACAACTGTTTATACCTCCTGCCAGAGTTGAGGCCCTGAGGTGGTATTCAGATCCCACTCAGAGCCTTTGTTTGCACCAACAAAGCTGGAATTCTGATGGTCATAGGACAAGGAGTCTACAAAGGGCTTTTTCCCTAAATATCAGCAGAGGTCAGTGTCAACGTTAATAATGATGAAACCATCACTGGGAGCTGCAGTTTCTGACCATCTGGGGACTTTCTGAGCCACTTGCAGACTTTTCCTGGTACAAACATTCTGTTTTGGAAACAGCTGGTATGGGATGCGGAGGATGGGGATGGAAGTCATTGGGATAATGCTTCCTACCTGATTTCATTTGGGCAAAGGGAGTGTATCTATAAATGCATTCACCTCACAAACACTCACTGATTTCAGAATAACTGCATATATGGAGGATCTCAGTACCTCACATGCCATGTGTTTTGACTACACTGGGAAACTTGCAAGACTCTTGGAAGCTATTGTAATATTGAATGTCAGTCAAGTGTGAATGAAATACTTCATAACAAACTGGAGATGAGAACCTAGCACTTGTGGGTTCCCTGCAGAGGAACAACAGAGTCAGGTTTGGGTTCAGGAAAGGTACTAGGAAGACTTGGGAAGTAGGAGTGTTGATGTGTTTGAGGGTAAGGAGGCTCTGCAGAGAGACCTGGACAGGATGGAGCCCTGGGCTGAGGCCAACTGGAGGAGTTTCAATAAGGCCAAATGCCGGGGGCTGCCCTTGGGCCACAACAACCCCCAGCAGCGCTACAGGCTTGGGGAGGAGTGGCTGGAGAGCTGCCAGTCAGAGAGGGACCTGGGGATGTTGATTGACAGCTGGCTGAACAGGAGCCAGCAGTGTGCCCAGGTGGCCAAGAAGGCCAATGGTATCCTGGCTTGTGTCAGCAATAGCGTGGCCAGCAGGGACAGGGAAGGGATCTGACCCCTGTACTCGGCACTGGTGAGGCCGCACCTCGGTTCCTGTGTTCAGTTTTGGGCCCCTCACTACAAAAAGGACATTGAATGACTCGAGCGTGTCCAGAGACGGGCAACGAAGCTGGTGCAGGGTCTGGAGCACAGGTTGTACGAGGAGCGGCTGAGGGACCTGGGGGTGTTTAGTCTGGAGAAGAGGAGGCTGAGGGGAGACCTCATCGCCCTCTACAGCTCCCTGAAAGGAGGTTGCAGAGAGCTGGGGATGAGTCTCTTTAACCAAGTAACAAGAGATAGGACAAGAGGGAATGGCCTCAAGTTGCACCAGGGTAGGTTCAGACTAGATATTAGGAAGCATTTCTTTACAGAAGGGGTTGTTAGGTGTTGGAATGGGCTGCCCAGGGAGGTGGTGGAGTCCCCATCCCTGGAGGTGTTTAAGAGTCGGGTCGACATAGCGCTGAGGGATCTGGTGTAGCTGGGAACTGTCAGTGTTAGGTTAATTGTTGGACTGGATGATCTTCAAGGTCCTTTCCAACCTAGCTGATTCTGTGATTCTGTGACTTGTCTTCATGTGCCAGCAGCAAATCTCGATGTTCTGTTGCAGAGTGGTAACAGTCTAGTTGAAAATACATTAAACTATGTCTAAATCTGGTAGCATATTCTTGTCATAAATGCGGTGGTTTTTAATTAAGAAACGTTCCCAGGAACTACAGACTTCTTAAGCAGTCTTGCTTTCAGATAAGCTGGAGCTGCACAGTGGCTATTGATCCTGGGGTTATTAGCTGGAAATTGGCTCCAGTATTTGTTAGGGCCTTTCACCTGTTTTCAAAATGCATTTTTCTTGGGACAGACCATGTGGACATGTACCAAAGAACGAACTCTCCTCATCCTCACCGCAGTTAAGTGCTTTCTAGGGCCCAAGGGTATCTCCTACCCCCTGACTGTCCTCCTCGGGGCTCCCCTCAGCCTGCCCACAGCCCAGGACCCCATGTCAGCCCTTTGGGGCTCTCAGTCCCTGCCCCAGGAATGCTGCAGCAGGTGGGTCTCCAGCTCCCCACAGCCCTGCCCTGCCCTGTCATGGGCCCCACTGAGCCAGGCGTACATACAGGCCCAGCTCCTGTTCCTGGGCCCGTCTCCAGGGAGGTGTCCAATGCCTGGGGCTGAGGGTCTCCCAGTGCCCCTGGCTGGGGCTGGGACAGCCCCCAGTGCCAGCCCTGCCCTGACGGACCCCTGGTTGCTGCAGCCCAGGTGGGATGCCGTCAGTGGGCTTTAGGGAAGACCAATGAATTGTCTCACCTACGACATATGGTTTTGCTGTGTAGTTTGCTGCTGTTGCTGCTGCTGAATGAGCAATTGCTGCTGTTGCCGACGCCGAGCTGTTCTCAGTTTTTCGAAGCGAGCCTCCATCTCCTCCAGCACCTTGGGAGTGTAGCGTACCACCAGCTTGACGCTGTCCTTAGCCGCCTTCAGCAGCTCCACTGCCTTCTCGTGGTGCTCTCCTTCCACGCTCTGGGAGCAGGGAGAACAGACTTAATAATGAAAATGCTTCTTTAATCTAAAGCTCTGTTCTCTTCGTCATACAGAAAGGCTGTAGGGGTTTTAGCAAGTTTCCACACCATACGGTTTTCAACGGACCATTAAGGGGAAGTGTTGAGTTAAATAAGATTCATGCACTTCTAGGAATGTATTCATTTTCATATTTTAAATAACTCAGATCTGGTTTAGGTTGTATTACAAACCTAATTTCTGAGCTGTGAAAAAGGAGGGGAAATACTCAACAAGCATTATGCAAACAAAAGTAATGTTAAAAGCCCCAAACTCTGTAGTAAAAACCCAAACAAACTGTTTGCAAAGTACAAAAATAAAATCCTATTTAAATGTTGTTAAGAAATGAAGAAATTGAAAGTCTGAAATGACAATTTCTTTCTTACGCCCTGTCCCTGTTTGGATCCCACAGGGAACGGCGTGTAGTGATTAGCAGTCACTGAGCTGCAGGCAAAGGAGCATGCCCGCTGCTCCCAGGGACAACCTGCCTCTTAGAGTTAATGGCATTACTAACACATTTAACATTTATGTGATGGGGGTTCTCTACTGGAAATAAACTAGTGTTTATCTGGTTAGTTGTAAGCAACCAGACACTAACTGAAACATTCCAAGTTCTTGCTGAAGGAATATATATTTTCCCTCCCTTCCTGGAAAATGTTTTATAGTAAGATGATATCTGCTGTGAAACTGAAAGTATTCCCAAAGGGGTTCAAGCTTTGATTTCTATGCTAACATTGTTTAAAACAATAAATTTCCAAAAGGGGGAGGTGACTTAGCTGTGAAAAAGAGTATTTAGTTTCTACCACTAAGTGGACTGATCAGAGTGCTTTTCAGGCATGTGGATTGTTCCACACCTTAAGAGAAAAGAAGAAATTTTCTAATGGTGTATGACTGCTCACATGTGTTGTAGGGTATATTCCAACAACGAAAAGTATCTCTGTGCAGAAAAAAAACCCCTGCACAACTGAGATCTTCACATGGATTTTATATCATTTAAAAACAAGTAATTTTCTTCCCACATAAAATAAATCAAAGTTTTACTACATGCTGTGTTTTAAAACTCTTATGTATACCATGCTATTTAAAATGAAACCATACCCATAGGCTTCCAAAGAGAAGCAGCAGCATTCAAAATATCTGAAGTTCAGTTCATGCTAAAAGAATAACTTAGCATCTTATAGCAACTGTCAGAAGGAAATTCTTTCTATTTTCATCTCTCCTATTTGACTGAGTAGCACTGTGCAAGAAGAGTGAATAAGAATTACTTCTGCTGTGGCACACTATGAGCTAGAAATAATGATTTAAAAGTTTCAAAAAGACACCATACACTTCTACGTAAGTAATATAAAAAACAAAATTCAAGCTTATTGCTTTGCTATTTATCTTCCTTCTCCTATTAAATGTCCTTCAAAATATTAATAATTATTTCACGTCTGGGTCAACTGACTGAACTCAAGAGTTTCTACAGAAATGTTAAGATGCTTCGAAAATATTCATGCAATTTAGAATAATGAATGTCATTTCAGGTGCTGAAATGATTACCAGAAACAGAGAAAACTTGAAGTAAATATACATTTAATTGTTGAAAAAAATTATTTCATGGTTTTGAACTGTATGTTCATGAAATTCCTCTAGTAGGTTTCCTATTCAATTATCTTCAAGAAAATTAATGATATGTGATTACCAGATTTGTTAGAAATTGTGATTGGGATAAATCTGCTGAACAAGCACTGCTACCCAAAAGTAATTTGGAGAAAAGAGTCTCCTGACAAATATCTGAAAAAGAAGAAATTGTTGTTGCATAAGAAACAGTGAATGTGTCTAATGCTCCAAAAAGAGCTAAAATAAAAAGCTATAGATGCACAGGGTGTTTTGTGAAATTGCTTTAATGAATAAGTCACAAGTACAAATTAAAACTTCTTCCCCACATCCCCTACCCCATAACTGCTCAATGTTAGAAGAAGTGATTATAACTAATGCATGCTGTAACTAGCTATTTTCCATAGCTCACGGCTTTTTGACTGGTGTCATGAGTTTTGCTGTGGAACAGTATGAACTTAGAACAGGCTACAAACAAAAATTGCAAGCTCCCAAGCTACATGAAATAGCTAAAATACTCATTTGCTTTCAAAGAATTGGATGGTTCTAACCAACACCAATAAGCAACTGTGATTGTATCTGTTCTGTAGGAGAACAAGATGGTGTGCTTTAATACTTCATACAGCTTAGTAAACTGCGTTTAATTCATGACCGCCTGCTTTCCTTCCTATTTGCCTCCAGCTTTGTTCTTCCATTTACAGCCAGTATTTTCTAATGAGAAATGAAGGGTTTGACTTTGTTGCTATCCAGGTCAATGGAAAACTCCCATTGACTTGAATAGTAATGATTACAGAATTAAGCCTAAAGCTCTGAACCATAACGAAAGGGGTGAAAGTAACAAAGGCAAAGTAAAACATAGTGCTGCTAAATACAGATCCTACTCTCCAAATATACCTAGCTCAGGTCTTAAATTCAGATCCTACTCTCCAAACATACCTAACTCAGGTCTTAACAACTACAGTTTTCAGATGCTATTGTTTGCTATACTTGCTCTTAATGCCATCTTCATCACTTGCACTCGTATTTCCAAGGCATTACAAATGCTTCACCTGCATAGTGGTAGCTGCACCACTGAAACAGCAGAGCCCCTTGAAATAAGGAAAAGAGCTTATAATACCAACAAAGGAAGTTGTTTTGCTGTTTGAATTATTCCGCCGCTGCAAACTGTTGAGACTGTGCTGGCGAAGGACTCCTGCTGGTATCGGTCATGCCTGCACAAGGGATTTTGCTGACTGGATTACACTGGCTGGGGATGTTGTGAGGATCTGACACTCATGTTACTTTAGAACCACCCACCAAACATGGGATTTAATAAATTTGTTTCAGAACATGCATCTTTATTTAATATGTAATTTTTTATTACATATATTTATATATGCTTATGTCTGCACTTCCCTTATAGCATTGGCAGATTGCATCAAAAAAAGGGATGCAAAGTACTGTAGAGACAAGAACAGTTGAAAGAACTGCAGATATGGTGTGAGGAAACACCAACTATTACTGTAACCAGGCTCACAGACTTGTCATGAATATGAAAGAAAAAATCCCACTCTCTTGCAGACAAAAAAGAGAATCTGATTGTTACCCCCCAAGTTGAGAAACCAAAAATAATATTTCTATTAGATATCTCTAAGCAAATGCTTGGGTGAGAAATTCGCCAATATAAACCTATTTTGTATCCCTTTCTGTATCTGACTCACACCAGGTATCTGACAAATGCAGAATCTCTGCCAGATATGAAGAGCCACCAGCAAGTGCCTTTGCTGAGCCATCTGCACAGCTTACTGCTTTAAATTTTCTTTTACTTTTAGGGGGTGTGGGACAAAAGTATGTAACAAATTCCCCAGCATAATGAGAAAACACTTTTTTAACATGCGGTGAAACCGCTCAAGGAACCATTCATCCCAGTCATGCTGGGATAACAAATCTGGATTCTGAACACACAGCTCTAATTTTATGTTGATAATTATAAAGTTGGATAACCACCAACTTCTGAGCATAAACAAGTTACAGATACTTCATTTTAATTTTATGTTCCACTGCTGAGCTGTCTGTTGTATTGTACATACTGTATATTATTTGCTTTTCTCCAGCTAAATTGAGCAAAACATAGAGTGAACTAGTCCCAGTGAACAATGTTAAATTTAGACCTATTTCGTCCTGTTTCAAGCCGTCTGCAAACAAATTACTACTTCTATAATTTTGCCTTTTTACGAATTATTTTGTATGGGCTTAATTCAGCCTGAGATTGGTGTATGAACAGTTGCTCATAGGCATTATTTCAAGTATGCAACTGCAATTCAAACTTCAAATTCTGTTGTTTAGACTCTGAACACAGAAATATTTTAGTTGCATCTCTGAATCAACTTTCTTGTATGCCTACATGAAATTGGGAATTCTGTATTGTGGTT
Source organism: Athene noctua (assembly GCF_965140245.1). Lineage (NCBI taxonomy): Eukaryota > Metazoa > Chordata > Aves > Strigiformes > Strigidae > Athene > Athene noctua. Next base: position 42,978,068 of record NC_134039.1, on the reverse strand, counting down.
TTTTTGCTACATTAGCTTAATATATATTCTAGAGCACATTCATAAAATATTTTGAACTGAGTATCATGAAACAGAGGTGACAACATAATCAAATTCAATATATCTTGACATCTGAAAGTCACCACTTTCCTCCCCAGTATCTGGCTAGACACTGTTGACAGTAAAAGGATTTTTCAACAACCATCCATCAATTAGTGCATAGAAACTCTTTTTATCCACCTTTTTATTCACCTGCTGAAAGAAATGCTGAACAACAACAAAATTACTTGATCTACTTCCAATCAGTGATGTTCAGGCAATTTACTTTATTAAATGTTCAGTTGATTTATTTTTCCTTGAGACTAAATAATCTTTTCAGTGGGTTTTCTTCTTTGTTTTGTATCATTACTTTCTCATTGTATACTGGGGCAAGCAAGCTTCCAGATCTCTTATTTCTCTTTTGAGAACATGATGGTTGATAGAATAAGTAGAAAAAGTCTGTCTGAAGTGTTGTGCTGAGATTTTGTTTCAAGAGAAAGGAAATAGCTATTGTTGAGAGAAACAGATGACAACATGGAAGCATGTAGAAAACAGCACTTTTTCATTCTTTATGGGCTTGCAACAAAAAAGGAATTTAAGTTGGAAAGTCTTGTATTTATGACTGGATTCTATATTATGACTGACTCCTACGTGCCTTTGGTGCATTTACATATGAGGTTTAGATGGAAGTTTTGCATGAGAAAGGATTGTTTTTATTAAGAGAAGTGTAGGGTTATATGAATGAGTCTGCTTACTTTTTCAGTACTTCACATTCCCTTGCAAAAGGGAACAAAAAGCAAAATGAATGGCAGAATTTGATCTGTGTCATGTAGTCGGAGCCTTATTTTTCCCTCTCTATTCCAACAGCTCTTATTTTTACCTCCATATTGATATTCACAGGGAAACTACTGCAGAACAATCCACCCTTAAGCATTGACTTGCATGAAAAATGACTGTAAAAAATGTACCTTTTTACTGAGAATACATGCTCCCTGTATGTGTATATTTGTACAGCTGATTTCTCTGACAAAGAGATCATAGCTGGATGAATGTCACTGAAAGAAATCTGGAATGCACCTTCCATTGCAAATCAGCACCAAATGTGCTTGCCAAGTTTCTTTTAATTTTGTGTTCAGAGTCTCTGAAGGTCACAAGACTACATAAGTGTCACTGAGGCATCACTGTTCTTGGAAAGGACTGTGTGCCTCAGAGGCTGTGAAGTACAAGAATGACATAGTCTGTTATTATGGTTGTACTGCAAAAGGAATTTGCAGAATTATCAATTAAGACATAGCTTCCTTGCAAATTAAGCATGTGGTGAAATGAAGGACAACAGAATTGGTAGCGGCACAAAGTTGTCGATGCAGCTTTGCCTCACTGCACCACAAAGGCACACTGAAGGTCTCTTGCAGAGCTAATTCTTTTGTTTCATGTGGCTGCCTTTTAAATCATGGTATTAGAACAGCTGAGAAAAATGAAAATCCAGATGAAAATGAAAGCTCTATCAAATTTCCACATACCACTCCATTAACTGAAAGCAGCTGGTCCCCCCGTTTGAGCCCTCCATGCCTTTCTGCCACTCCTCCAGGAATGATGCGAGAAATATAAATAGGTGAATTTTGTTCCTTTCCTCCCATGACATTAAAGCCCAGGCCTTCATCAGTCTTTGGCAGCTCCACCACTCGCGGGTGTGAATGGCCTTCGCTTGCAGCAAACGCAGCAACTGTTGCCTAGAAGAAAAAAAACCAAGTGATTTGGCTATGTAGGGAGAACACTGATATGCACTCAGTTGTTCATTTGCAGGAAGAATCAATTCCTGTGAAAACGTTTCAGTATCTTACTCCGACTTTTTCTGATTATCTGAAAGTATTTAAAGAGTATTAACTTCCATGCCAATGCTTTTGAAATAAAGGAATAAGCAGAGAAGTAAAGTTTAGGAGACTTGTCAAAGATGACACAGAAAGTTAGCAGCAGAGCCAGAAGTAGGCACTGGGAAGCCTGACTACACAGTGGTGAACACTTATGATCACTAGCGCATTTCTTCTTCACCTTTTCACAGGGACAAAATTTATTACTGTGGGATAAGATAATGTGATGTCTACTGTGCTCTTAGTTCAAATAAAGTGGATGAACTGAATTGTTAACTCTCTGCTCTGCTTTCAGAGGTACAGAATTATTTATTTTACTCTTTGGGTACAGAAAAAAATCCCCAAAAGATAGTCTTATTTTTAAAAGTTTAATTCATAACCTTTATGAAATCTTGCAAACTACATAACTCCTGAAACAGGAATATGAGATTTTTTATAATATAATTGGATCAAAACTTTTATTGAAAAATTAAATCTTAAGACAATGAACTTATAAATCAATTAGAAAAATCCTAGATTGTTCATCTTACTCTAGCAAAAAAAAATAATCGAATGTAACAAACTGTAAGGCTTGCATCCAGAAAAATATTACATCTTATACTTCATTCTTCAGTACAAATATTTTCCTACAAACATTAAGAAAATCTTTTATCCTTTTCAATGTGTGTTTGTAGTCCCAACTGCTCAAACAATTCTTCACTACACTAATTTTTCTTGAGCATCCTAATAATGCTTATGCTTTATAGAAGCTAGTGGATGATGTGACGTAATGGATCATTCTCAGTTACATGTTTTTGCACATGCAGACCTTGTCATCATGCATACGTTTTAGGTCAGACATGAATGCACTAGGAGAATGCAATGCAGACAGCCCAGAAATAACCAGGAAATATTGCGATACTGAAACATTGCTCTGTAACCCTGCTGTTCTATATGAATAAGAAATGAGAATGGCAAACACTAATTGGATTTCTCCCCATTTACTATACAACATAGCAATAATTTCTATGTTTACTTGCAGTGTAGACAAATCAGGATTTCATATACACATTTCTCTATATAGAACCATAGACTACAAATTTACATTGTCCATTAACTTTCAATTAGAAGAAGGTTAATATCAGAACAGCCTACAGAAAAGAACATTCTATTTAGTATGGAAAATACACTGCAATTTTGTGTATATTAGGTTATTGCTGGCTACTATACAGCTTGCTTCTCTAAAATACTGTAGAAATAATTTTGTAACAGATTCCCAACCTTCATCTGCTGATACTACTTTAAAATCTCTTAACATAAATACACAATGGTTAAGATCTTAGATCCATTATGATTTCAGAGAGTTTTGTCACTAACTTCACAGGAGTGGGAACATAAATAAATATCTCTAAAAAAGATTTATGGCTTTTGCAGGTTTACCTGTTTTTGCACACTACGTGCTATATCACCCAGAAGGCAGTGTTGAGTACAAAATGATAATGGGAACAAGAAAGCCATGGTGGATCTCCCTGTTTGGAAGCATCTACCTTTGTGCATGTTATGAAAATACAGAGCATATTTCATACTGGCACACAGAATGGGTTCTTTCATGGTTGTGTGAATTCCCTTAGAAAATTATCATTTTGGTAGTAGCAGTAATGCAGCTGTCATGGTCTAAGGATATGAGAAAGGCAGGTCCACATGGATAAAGAGACTATATTTTATTAAAAGAGATAATGCATCAGAAAAAATGGGCTTGCATTTGGCTGTGGAGTCTCTTGATCGCGCCATTTTTGTCCCTGTTCATCCCTACCACCTGCTCAGTACCTACAGTTCCCATTAATTAAAAGTGGAATTTTGACTGGTTTCTATCTCCCAAATCATTGTGTCCTCTCTGGATGAGCCATATGAGAAAATAGTCCATTAAAATAGTGGTTGTTGCAGGCAGACTTCTACAGAATGAACCACTAGATTTGCTTTTGCAAAGCAACTTTTCAAAGAGCATCAAATTCCATAAAATCATTCTCTTTTCTTAAGCTACAGAAGCAGCATAAAGGTTGAAATTTTCCATTATGATTGTTACCTGGGAAGTAGCACTGGTTCTAGACTCTGGGCTGCCACTGATGTCTAAATTTTCTTACAGTGTACACACGAATACCTGAAACACACACGCGCACAGTCAATTACTAGGTCACTTCAGTAACACGTATTTCAACAGCTGCACGTATCCTACCTTTGCAGTGGCCCTGGCTCGGAATTCGGGGCAGCCATTAACAGTTATGGTTTCATGCATGTATTGATACACCTAAAATGTTCATGAAAATAAAATGAAATTAATTATATAAGCAAAACAAGGACTTTATATTAACCCAGACAGGACAGTCCCTTTCCCTCCTAAGACTATGTTTCATTAATGCTGTATTCATGCAATCACATAGTAAAGTGTCTGCTAAACTTGTGTGTGCTTAGGTTTATGGAGACCATCACTCTTTCTCATGACAGTTTGCAAACTGAACTGTACATCTTCTGACACAATTCCCTTCCCATCTCCAGCACATTTCCCAAAATCAGGACACTTATGTTCTACGTTATCAAAAATTGGGTCCCCAGGCAACTGATTTGAATGCAAATGATCTGAACTGATTTGAGTGGTGTCTTAGTCTCCAAAAATGGCTTGTTTGTTCTCTGAACTCTCCTATGAACTAAAGATCTAGGAGGCTGACATTAAAAAAAATATGTAAGTTGCTCATCATACAGATGTTGAAGAATGGAAGTGAAAATGAAATTTCAGAGAAAGGTCACAGTACTGGTTTCCTTCAACCACAGCTAGGAATGGTGAAAAGGGCTGGCAGTCTGGTGGGTCACGCACGGGTAAGATTATCCTTTATAAAGGAATTGTAAATTCACATGAATGCATAAAATCAACATTGCGAATATGTACAACTTTCTGTCTGTTGTTTTTATCTGTTATACACTCTTGGCCACCTTCTCTGGTCCTTAACTCTCCCTTTTAAACATCTTCAGTAACAAGAAAGGAAAAGACACTGCCTTTTTTCTCTAGAAAAACTCTTAGACAAAAAATATCAAAAAGTGCCTTGATACTAGCCAGTTATTTTGAAAGCAAACAAAAAATAAAAATATTTATATATAATGTATGGAAATGTTTTTTTTTTAAAAAAAGTGAATGCAAACAAACAAAACATTTTATTTAATTTTATTATGAAACCAACAAACCTAAAAAAAATGTTCCTATAGGCCACTGATTTACTCTGGACATTTTCTTGACCTGCTTTATCAGGAATTTTGTCTTTTCATGACCTTTATGTCTCAGGCTGCATTCCTCAAAGCGAACCTTTGCTGGTAAAGTATGTTAGCTTTTACAGCAATCTCTTTCTTAGGGTCCTTGAGGACTGTAAATTCAATCGTACTTTCCAAAATATATTTACTTTTCACTGATTTGGTGATACTTTAGCAGGAGTGCCAAAACTTTACATTTGGTAATGTAAATGTTACTTTGGCAGAGAGGGTGTCAGATCCTGTACTTAATTGACCTATCCCTGGAGGTATTTGAAAGAAGTGTAGATGTGGTGCTTAGGGACATGGTTTAGTGGTGGAATTGGCAGTGTTTGGTTTGTGTTTGGACTCAGTGATCTTAAAGGTCTCTTCCAACCTAAATGATTCTATGATTCTGTAATTCTATAAACAATGGCTATAAACTTCCCATCCCCCTGTCCTGATGACTTGTTATGCAGCATCATAATGCTGTATCTCTCCTCACTGAGCCTGTTATTATAAAACTCACATACCGATGAACATATTGCTACAAACATCTAAATGGAATTAAGATCTGTGGCTCATTTCTGATCTCACTGGACAGACACAGTGGTAAACAAACACTCTTGAGTAGTAAAATGTTTGGGATGACTGATCCCCAAACCTTTTTTGAGGGATATCATACACAAGGGAAAGGCAAAAAAGGAGATAACAAGTGCAATCCATTTTAGAGATCTAAAATATCCTAAAGACTGTTTGTCTCGACTACTGTCTGCACATAAGGCATTCTAGGACTTAATTCAGAAAAACTTGGGATGGTGAAGAAAACTGAGACTAGGGGAGCATGCTGAAAAATTTCTTGCTTTCTCCATTTGAAATGAAATCTTGCTTCCATTGGTACAATTGACATTGACCTTGGTAGATGCCAGGATTTTGCCATCAATTTAAAAAATATAGAAAAAGAAAGCTCTTTTATAGCCTCTAAAGGATCTCTGGTTTGTTCTATCTTTGTACTAGATGATGCCATCAAAAAATAGGTTGAGTCTACACACTCAGCATTATCCTGCACAGATCAGTTCAATGTTTATTGCATTATGCTGTAGGACATACTCATATATAAGAACAACTACTACATTATATAAGAATACTTTGTAACTGCAGTAATGAATCATTAAATACTTGTTACTTCAAAACCCATCATATATTGAACCACTGATGATGATGTATCTTCTTGCTATCTGCAGGTTCCCCTTCATCTTAAAGCAGAAGAGCAGATCGTACACATCGTTTTTGTTTGCACAGCTATAAATGCTGTGGCTGGCTATAATGTCTAAAAGAATGTATTTGATTGTTGAACTATTATGGCATTAAATTGTTTTGAAAATAGGTCTCAATATTTCAGATATAGAACAGTTACTAAGAAGTTATTTGAAATATTCATTACTAAGGTAGGATATCACAAAGCTGAGCTGATAATGACACAATCATGTGATTATTTGCTAGGTTTGCTGTCATATAACTTCATATTGTCTTCATCCTACCAGTATCTAGCTGGTAGACTTCATCATATCCAGTATTATGCTGGTTACTACTAGTGAAAGAACAAACTCACTAGTGTGTGATTAAACGAATATGTTAAAAAAGAATCAACTGACCCCAAAACTTGTGAAAAATATGATCAATAATGCCACATAATCCTTGGGTTTATTTGTAAATTCTCAATGATAACATTTAAAATGGTGTTCTGCAAAGAGTTATCAGTGATCATAGTATGTATAGCACAGTTCTTAGGAAAAGAAGTCTTGTATGTCAAATCTCACTCTCTATAAGCAACAGATGCAACCAGTCTTGAATAGCTGCTTGGGGCATTTGTAAATCTAATTCTCCAGTTTGACTGTTACATAACGTTTAATGTAATCTGAGTTTAAGAGGAATAAAATATAAACCTACACAACTTCCTTGCTATTAAGTCTGTTTAACAACCAGACCCAAATTAACTGTACATGTTCCACCAAGCTCCTTAAACTCTTTGTAGGGTTCAGATCTAATCATTGCTCGTTCTAGCAATGTACAAAAAGCACACTGAAGTCCATAAATAACTATTGTTTGCCTTTAGCCACACTAATGCCTTTATCTATGCTGTTCTCAGCACCACCTTAACCATGATTTATGCACAACGAATCCATTCTGCTGCCTCTTCTGTGTACACAGAACAGATAAACTGAAAATCTCTTTGTTCTCAAACTAAATAAGATGGCATTTAAATTCCCACAGATTGGAATACAGCTTCTTGTTCAATCCACTGTACATGACAAGTAATTGAAATGTTTTGTAAAATCCTTCCTTTCAGTGCCTACTATTATCTGTACATCTGATTACATTTTTAACATATAGCGATTCTCCTGAATCTAACAATGTTATCCTTAGGATGTCCTTATCAGACCTTCTGTAGATTTTCTTATTTGGACAAAATATTGCTCAGTGCAGAAGGCAAAGGTGGAGAATTTAATTGTAAGTATTTGAAAAGCTCTTTTAGGATATTTACTAAAGAAGTATTTTAAAACAGTGATCTTTGTTGACCATGGCAGATGAATCTTTTCAAAAGACATCACTGTGTAATAGGAATGAGTTGAAGAAAGACATTTAACATATCACAGTATCACAGACTTGTTGAGGATGGAAGGGATCTCTGGAGGTCATTACGTCTAATCCCCTTGCTCAAGCAGGGCCACCTAGAGCCGGTTGCCCAGGACAGTACCTAGACAGTTAATATATGTTACTAATTTGAAAAAGAGCTGCCTATCTATTTTTGTATGTTCAGCTATTTCTTTTTAGAGTGTCTAAAAGAGTACATGGGTGTGTAGTAATACTACTTGCTGATAGACTCCATACACAGTCTGATGGTCTGGTGTTAGTGAAAAGCATTTCCACAATTCATTAATAATAGAGATTAAATTACAGGTGAAACGTCCGTGTTTCAAAACACAAAGCTGCAGCTGTAAGGTAAAAGGTAATATTTCAGGTAATTTTCCCCCATAGCGATTTCTACCAAGATTGTCAGTGTCTGTACGCTGAATGTTCATTGGGTAAAAGTGTGATGCAGACAGTGGTTTGTTTACACAGATCTCATTCGTGCTGTGGAGCTAGATGTACTTGGCTTTGTTTTCTCTTTCCTGTGGTGCAGAGAATACAACACTCTCATTAAGAAATACTCCTGAAAGCACAAATATAGATCTCAGACTTTTTCAGCTTCTACAGGTAGTCTCCTCAGACACCATAACCTAAAGTTATTGACCACTGTACTCAAAAAATACAAAAAGAGTGAGGGAGGAAAATTGCAACTAGAAAATCTGAACTTGGAAGCGAATCCTCCTTGTACTGTGGCAGCTCTTGCTGGCACAGAGAAATGTACATTTTATTACTTCTCCCAGCAGGAGCTGTAGCGAGTCAGATGCAGCAGGTATAATTGTCATGACGATGGTCCTCATCCCCACGCATTCAGCTGGGAGGCAAAGCAGCTGGTTTAGCATTACTGAAGCATGGGAAGGGGGATGGCCTTACAGGTACTTAGGAGCTAGCTTCTTAACAAAAATTACTCCATATGGACTCATAACAAAGCAGCATGTACTGGGCTGTCCTATTTAAGTCAATGTGAAGCTTCAGAAGAAGGTCCAGGAATAGCAGTGCACTTAGTGGCCTGTTTTATAAAGGCAGCTAGAAGCAGAATTCTGTTTACAACCTGAATGATACAGCATCTTTTCTGCTGAATTCTAGAAGTTACAATTAAATTAAACAGATTTTGTTCCATTACCTTCTGTAAGAGGTATTCAGTGTTTCCTCCCCTGATGAAATATTATGTATTTCTAAGTGCAGCTGTACCTACAATAATGATGCTCAACAGATGTTAGCTCAAGTCAGTCTAAACATCAGAAGGGAAGAGGTGTAAGATAGAAATTATTTTATAACAATGAACAAGTGGCCCAGAAGAAACCCACAAACAAAACCCAAGAGAGATTACATTGCAACTTAGACCTGTGAAGCAGCAGGCCCAGATACACTTTTCTAAGATTTATAAGTGAGGAAGTAGCCTTTTTGAAAATATTGGGGGTTTCTTAGCATATGAGACAACATATGTAAGAAGTAGTAATCAGCTGTGTTTCCACAATGCCTGCAGTATGATAATATATAGAAAGACATAAAACTCTTCCTTCAACAAGTCACAACCTAAGTAAGTGCCATAGCTAAGCAGTTAAAGGGTGGAATGAAGAAGCAACCTCCAAAGAGATTGATAATGATGTTTAACACATATACTGGCATCATCTGGGTTTAGTTTATTTAGCTTGTCTGCCATAGTTTTTATTGCTTCAGTGTAGAAGAGAACTGGGTCTATTTTTGGAAGAAGTCTTTCAGGGAAGAAAAGAAGACAGGAGCCTGACAGACAGTACAAAGGGGGAGAGGTAGCGTGAGAATAACCAGTGCAAGGACGACATAATTAGTTTCATTGCACTTATGTCAATTGAACAGTATATATGTGTGCATCCTTGCAGAATTGAGGCTAAGCTATAAAAGAGAAATTATTATTTACATACACCTCAGTATGATGCTTCTGCCATCAACTATGCTGAATCCATCTTCCTAATTGCCTTCATATGTTGGAAATGATGAAGCAAATATTTCTCCCTTCGAAGACGTCAAGTGGAAAGGAATATTTCAATGTCTTTTACCATGGTGAGAAGAGCTCATGTCTGTGAGTATGTACTTTAGTCAACATAGCTGCTGGCCCCTCTCCTCCCCTCTTCCCAAAATCTGCAGCCAATTCTCATACCTTCAGCCTTCTTCTGACTTAAGGAGGTGAGACCCACAAATCATCTCATTTGGGGTGTGTGGCCCAGTCCTTGGGGCAAAAGGATGCCTGCTCTTCTGACAGGGAGAAGTTACAGTGCAAAGGTGCACTGCAGAGCTGCTGACCTCCGCTGCAATGTCTGTGAATGTCTTGTTTCTAAATGCAAACTTCCATCTGCAGCACAAACCAGCCGTGTCTTTTTTTCCCCCTCTAGTTTGTTTTCATCATTTCATCATTTGTTTTTACCTTTTCACATACTGTCTGGCATTTTTTCCTTCCTCACAAACTCTTCTCTCTATTTTCCATTCTTAATCCAATACATTCATGTCTGGGGGGGGAGATACGTTGGTTTATACGCCTGGACAGACTACCCCAGAGCTGTACTTCAGATCATACTTCTACCACATCAGTGGGCAAGAATATTTTAAATACTGCAATGATCAGGAGGGACTCTGGTCACCTTAACCTCTTGCACACCATGTTCCAACATGGAACCTTATCTAGTAATTTGTGCAGCAATCATATTTTTTGCTTGAACTAGAGTCTTTAGAAAGGTCTGTGAATTTCAAGCCTCCAGCTTGTTTAGAAAGTTGGTCAACTGCTGAACAGCATTTCCATTAAAAATGAATTATTTATAATCTAAATATGCCCAATTTCAAGTTACAACTGTTGGATGTAATTTGGTCTTTTTCATTTCTTTTGGTAATTTTTATTTCTTCTCCACTGGAAGTATTCGTAGATCTTTGTCTCATTTTAGATATATGTACACTTTATGATAAATTTGCTAAGATTTCAAGCAGCATTTGCTTTTCTACAAAAAAATCCCGCAAACCCATCACAGAATCATCTAGGTTGGAAAAGACCTTGAAAATCACCTAGTCCAACCATTAACCTAGTAAGAAATGCTTCCTAATATCTAGTCTAAACCTTCCATGATACAACTTGAGGCCATTCCCTCTTGTCCTATCACTTGTTACTTGGTTAAAGAGACTCATCCCCAGCTCTCTGCAACCTCCTTTCAGGTAGCTGTAGAGGATGATGAGGTCTCCCCTCAGCCTCCTCTTCTCCAGACTAAACACCCCCAGTTCCCTCAGCCGCTCCTCGTACGACCTGTGCTCCAGACCCTGCACCAGCTTCGTTGCCCTTCTCTGGACACGCTCGAGTCATTCAATGTCCTTTTTGTAGTGAGAGGCCCAAAACTGAACACAGGAATCGAGGTGCGGCCTCACCAGTGCTGAGTACAGGGGTAAGATCCCTTCCCTGTCCCTGCTGGCCACGCTATTGCTGACACAAGCCAGGATGCCATTGGCCTTCTTGGCCACCTGGGCACACTGCTGGCTCCTGTTCAGCCAGCTGTCAATCAACATCCCCAGGTCCCTCTCTGACTGGCAGCTCTCCAGCCACTCCTCCCCAGGCCTGTAGCGCTGCTGGGGGTTGTTGTGGCCCAAGGGCAGCCCCCGGCATTTGGCCTTATTGAAACTCCTCCAGTTGGCCTCAGCCCATGGCTCCAGCCTGTCCAGGTCTCTCTGCAGAGCCTCCCTACCCTCGAGCAGATCAACACTCCCACCCAACTTGGGGGTCATCTGCAAACTGACTGAGGGTGCACTCGATCCCCTTGTCTAGATCATCAATAAAGATGTTAAACAGGAGAGGCCCCAAAACCGAGCCCTGGGGGACACCACTCGTGACCGGCCGCCAACTGGATTTAACTCCGTTCACCACAACTCTTTGGGCCCGGCCATCCAGCCAGTTTGTTACCCAGCAAAGCGTGTGCCCATCTAAGAATGAGCAGCCACTTTCGCTGGGAGAATGCGGTGGGAAACAGTGTCAAAGGCCTTACTGAAGTCAAGGTAGACAACATCCACAGCCTTTCCCTCATCCAATAAGCAGGTCACCCTGTCATAGAAGGAGATCAGGTTTGTCAGGCAGGACCTGCCTTTCATAAACCCATGCTGACTGGGCCTGAGCATCTGGTTGTCCCACATGTGTTGTGTGATGGTACTCCGGATGAGCTGCTCCATCAGCTTCCCAGGCACCAAAGTCAAGCTGACAGGCCTGTACTTTCCCAGATCACCCTTCCGACCCTTCTTCTAGATGGGCGTCACATTGGCCAATTTCCAATCTGTCAGGACCTCCCCGGTCAGCCAGGACTGCTGGTAAATGATGGAAAGCGGCTTGGCGAGCACCCCAGCCAGCTACTTCAGCACCCTCAGGTGTATCCCATCTGGTCCCATAGACTTGTGTGTGTCTGTGTGATGCAGCAGGTCACTGACTGTCTCCTTCTGGAATGCCGGGGGGTCGTTCTCCCAGTCTCTGTCTTCTGGCTGAGGAGGCTGGATTCCCTCAGTACAACTGGTCTTCTTATTAAAGACTGAGGCAAAGAAGGCATTAAGCACCTCAGCCTTCTCATCATCACTTGTTACCATGTTTCCTCCTGCATCTAGCAGGGGATGGAGGCTCTGCCTGGTCTTTCTTTTTCTGTTGACATAGAAATATTTCTTTTTGTCCTTGATTGCTGAAGCCAATTTCTAGCTGGGATTTAGACCCGATTTCCACCCTGGATAGTCTCACAGCATCTCTGTAACCATTCTGAGTTGCTAGCCCCTTCTTCCAAAGGCTGTAAACTCTCCTTTTGTCCCCGAGTTGCAGCCAGAGGTCCCTGTTCAGCCAGGGTGGTCTTCTCTGTCGCCAGCTTCTCTTACAGCACATGGGGACAGCCTGTTCCTGTGCCATTAAGACTTCCTTCTTAAAAAGTGCCCAGCCTTCCGGGACCACTATACCCTTCAGGATCGTCTCCCAAGGGATCCTGTCAAGCTGATGCCTAAACTAGACAAAGTCAGCCCTTTGGAAGTCCAGGATGGCAGTTCTGCTTAGCCCTCTCCTGGCCTCTCTAAGAGTAGAGAACTCTATTATTTCATGATCGCTGTGCCCTAGTCATCCTCCAACTGCCACATCACCCACCAGTCCTTCTCTGTTCACAAAGAGGAGATCCAGCAGGGCACCTTCTCTGGTCGGTTCACTCACCAGCTGCATCAGGAAGCTATCTCCCACACATTCCAGGGATCTCCAGGACTGGTCCCACTCTGCTGTGTTGTATTTCCAGTAGATGTCTGGGAAGTTGAAGTCTCCCATAAGAACAAGGGCAAGTGATCATGAGACTTCTCCTAAATGCCTATAGAATATTTTATCCACCTCTCTGTCCTGGTTGGATGGCCTATAGTAGACTCCTACTACATCTGCCCCGAATACTGTACAACATCTTCATTATGTCTCTGAGAGCAAACTGACAAAAGGTCTTCTCTTGTCAGCGTCAAAAGGACAAGTCAGTGGATGCCTGTGAGTATGGTGAGGTTGAAATGGTTGAAGAGTACCTCTGAGGGGAAGGCATGTGATACTTTATTGGGCTTACTGGAAGTACCAAAAAGACTGTATTACATAAGTTATTTCCTACAGCTACCGAATTTGGACAACTAGTACAAAAAGCTGCTTTGTGACAACTAGTCTGTATTAATGAGCTATTTATATCTGACAGAATGTGGTCATTCAAGGTTGCTGGCATTCTGAATATTTTTACATAATAAGCTTTCACTAGCCTGTAAGCAGTTACATGTTTGGATTAGGAAAACTGTTGGTGTCTATTTTCAAAACTAAACATCTGTATCATTTTCACAATTGTCATAACAATCCCTTTCCATGAAGTAACACTGCATGGATGTTGCCACATGCAGTAGGGATTCTAACCCACTAAAAATCTCAAACCTGTAAGCAAAACTCAGTCTTGTTTAACAACCTGAGGAGATAAGACAGTTTTAATTTCACATGTGGAAGAAATATTATGAACGTTGGCTTTTACATTTTCATAGAAGATATCTTATTTAAAAGTTTCCTTCTCTGGGGACAGGGGTTATGGAGGAAATTAGGTCAATTTTACCAAAGTGAAAAAACCAATCCAAATCTTGATGCATTATTAAGCTGTCCTTAGGCAGTAGGAAAAAACCAGCACAGGCCTGAAACGTTAAAAATAAATGAAGTATAATCACTGTGAGGGTATAATATTTTAATTTAGGGTGGAATACTTTATGGAGGGTCCAGCTAAAATGCCATAATATTACTTGCTCCAGCATTTTTTCATTTTTTGTGTGTATAAGGGCGGTGCTCACTCTGCTGTGACAGTATGTGTGTTGAATTAAGTTTTGGTCCCTGAGTTCTTGCCATATGAGCCTGCGCCTGTCCAAGAAACAACCCAACAGGGGTTACAGGCTGGGGCCAGAATCTCTCTCTTCCCTTCTGTGCAAGCAGAAGAACATAGCAGATGTACCAGGAAATGCATGCTGTCGCATCCTCTGCACATATTGGATGAGTCAGTTGAAATACTCCTGGTGGTGTTGTTAGGACACACAAGACCTCTGTGCACCCCCTCTTTTTCCCTCCAATGTTGATTCTGTCTGGAAACATCACTCTGACACTGTAACGTCAATAGGAAATTGCTTGGCACCTCCTTAAGAATAATGAAAAATAGAGTTTTATTTGCAAATAAACATTACCCATATGAGGAACAATAAAAATATGACTTGGTCATTTAGTTTATTTCATGTCCCTTACACACTGTTCAGTACTTTGCTCTAAATCAATGGTAACTATGATCCTGCATTGAGGACAGTTGTAGGTGTCTCAGAAATTGTATGCTTTGCAGTCACTAAACCTTAGCAAAATACTGTCCTAAGTGTCTCTTTTGCTGCTTCAACTGCAATATACCAGGATCAAAAGAAATAGCAACATGTGATTAGTTAATTCCCATAAGACCACTTGGAATTCATAACTTACAATTTAAAACTCTCTCTCTCAGACCTCACTGCCATTTACTTTTAAGTTCAAAAGTATGCCAAGCATTAATAAACATTAATTTCCTCCACTTTATTAGTAAGTCTGTATAGCCTGTTGGGGCTGCCCTGTACCACAGCCATACTCCAAACTTTAGCAGATTTGGCTAAACCTTGCCAAAATCAGCACCTGGATGAAACATGACATAACCTGAGCCCGTCATGCAAATTCATCTCAAGTGTTCCTATTAAGCTGAGAAGTCAGGGAGAAGAAAGGAAACTGCTGATGTTTCTTTTTTTAAATACCAACAAAAAATGTAGCTAAAATGGAGTTTTAAAACAGTTTTACAATTTCCTTTTTTTTTCTGAAGGCACAATTAAAAAATGGAGACTGAGCAGCATTTCTCAAGTCTCATCAGTGACATCAGTTAAGCAGAAGCAGGGGGATACTGAGGCTTAACCAAGGCAGAAACAGTGGTGCAGTGGCTTCCAACAACCTGTCAGCATAAATATTCCTCAGTAGTTCACCTTGCAGCTGATTTCTCTCAAGAGGAAGAAGCAGGCTTGAGATAAACTGCAGCAGAGGCTACTCTGTTTATTCTTAAGAGTTTTATGTAATCAAATATGATACTGCAACAATAAACTAAAATGATAATGTGAGGAAAACAAGAAAGATGCTGACATGCACAACCAACGTTCCACTGGAGTCACTTTCTGCAGTAGATGCAACTGCACCTGTGTGCAGAACTAAGCACATCACCTGAGCACCACTCATCAGAGAGTTTTAGTAAATATGGTATAGCTATCTGAATAAACTGTAACATGAATGAGTCATTGCTTTGATTCTATACATTGCAGGACTCTTGTAGCACTAAAATATTTATCTTTTGTGAAAGGCACAACTACACAAGCAGAGCACAAATGTGTGTAGATATATGTGTGTAGATACATGGCTACAATAGTCAACTCTGAAAATTGATCTTTAATCAAAACCAATGGGCGAAAGCACTGATTAAAGACCAGTGATACAGTTTAGCCCCAGATTGTGGGGTAGTACATCTGTGAAATTGATGTATTTAGCTGTAGGCAGCTAAAAGAAGTGACAACAGCAGCTGTTTTAAATATCCTGCAGTGAAGTCATGGAAGTCATAGGAACTTAGTAATTGCACAGAGACTTAATAATGCCTTCTCTCAGATAATGCTTGGGCAGCTTGGTAAATTCATATAATTGCCATTAATGAAGGCCATCTGCTGAGTGACAAGGTAATAATTCCAAAAGTTCTCATTCATGCCATCCAGGGCTTGCAAGCAACAGAGTAATGCTTCAATCGCTTATGGTAAAGTGGTAAATGAAACTCCGTTGTTTTTCAAAATTCGCGTAATTTCTGGCTACATTCACCCTAAAATATAGCACATATTTTAACACAGTAGTATAATTTTGTAAAAAAAAATATTTTCTGTGTTTACTGCTAACTTAAGCTTTTCTGTTGAACTTTCTCAATGCCTAATACCTCAGGGTGGCAAGACAAAAAGCAGGAAGCCCGTCTTTTGAAATTTGGGGTTTTTTCTGCCCTAATTTACACGCATTACAAATCCTTCTCTCAACTCATCACTATAGATACAGTACTTGTAACCAGGAGAGGGAAAGCAAAACTCCGTAAAACATGAAAACATTACTACTTTGATATACCAGCATCTCTGAAGGAAGCTAAGCAATTCTCTTTTCAAACAGTGATGGAAGTACTCATTTACTCAATTTTAATCATTATTTTATGTGGCTTTTCATTGCTGGGACAATGGTAATGGAAAAGGTACAGCAAAAGATTCTTGCAAGTGCTACACAGCCCCAGAATTCAGATGAGTTGGACTGGTTCAGCTGACATAATAATATACCTCAGTATCTAAAAAAAGATAAAATGCTGAAACTTTACAATTAGCATTCAGGAATGCAAATTTTATTGAAAAGTTAGAAATCAATCCATGCATAAGCATGTGAAAATCTGAATTAATTTGGTCAATTTGCACAGTTCCGTATTTGCTACTGCATGAGTGCTACTGCTAAATGAATGGTGCTGTAATTGTGAATAAACTATCTGGAAGACCAAAGCAAGGCATAACAAGGTATCAGATTAGCCTAAAGAGAACTTTGCTTCCCAGTCAGTCTAATAGGGCATCATGCTAATATAACCATACTGCTTTTATGACCTGAGTTACAAATCTGAGCTGATAAATCTCGCTGGTTACTCCTATGAGTTGTCCTATTGGCCTTTTGTTTACTAATTGCCTTATTAGGAAGTCCTACATACCACTTTTGCTTAATCCTGACTGACACCTCTGTTTGCATGGGTAAATGTGACAGTAGAGGACTTTAGATGTCAGGCTTCCTACTGAGCCTTAATCACAATGCTGTGCATTATAGCAGTAAGTCTTCTTGATACATTTTTTTTTTTCCCCAAAGTTGCATTATATAATTTAAAAACTTCAAAAGCTGGGCTCACCCCGTGGAGATGAGACACTGACTGGAATTGTGTTTCTCCTCCTTTAACAAATATTCAGCTCCCAGTGATAAGAAAGAGTAACACAGGGCAGGATTTGAACTCGGGGGCTGCACTCAGTGCCAACCAAGACAATTTGGCCTGGTGAACCTCTGTTTTTACAGGGAATGTGATTCATCAGGGAGAAAACAGTGGAACTCACTTTCAGAGGCTAGGTCTGGGAGGCAGAGGAACAGCACTGCCTTGCCAACTGAGCAAACAAATCTTGAGATTTTTGAAACATGATGAAACCAGGACTTTAAATGACTCCTACATTAAAATCTTAAATGAATAATTTTAATAAAAGAATTACTGAGAAGTTTTACCCATTCCAGCTAATACCCAGATCGTTATATTTAGTACAGCCTGTTAAAATGGAGTATGCCACTGTACTGGGCCTTCTGCAATGAATAGCTAAGGGTTCCAGCCAGCCTCCTGCTGTCACACACTGCATCACAGTAAAGTAATGAACACAGTAACACCAGACACAGCTTTCACCACCCAGCAGCCTTCCTCTGGTTCCTTAATATTTGCAAAGACATATATCAGGGTTAATCATGAAAAGTACAGGTAGGTAGCTTTAGGAAATGACCAGATAATAACACATTGCATATCAGTAGCATTGGGATTCCAGGTGTTCAGTTTGCTAAGGCACGAAAATGAAAATTATTAATTAAAGGGAATCATTCCAGTATACCGACTAGGCTTGTTGAACTATCCTACCTAGCATATAGTGAAACTATGTTTTAATATTATAGAATATAATCAAATACATCCCTAAAGTATCTGGGGGGCATCCAGACCTAATCAGAAATGGGTAACTGTTCTGCCACTGCTGTTTTTTTGCCTGTAAGTCACTAGTGGTCTCTAAATGTTCAGGATACTCTGTCCACAAGACTATTCTATAGTAAGTTTAAAAGCTTTCAACTACTGAGAGTAGAAACTGAACTATTTTCAAAGACAGCATGCTGTTCCACAGACTAATTTCATACAAAACACACAACAGTATTTTGTGTTGACTACTCCTCCTTTTAAGAAACGATTGTCAGTGACCCAGTCCTGCAAAAGGGCTCTTCTGTGATGACCTGGTATTTTGGTGGGAGTCATAAGATAACAGACTGAAATAGTGATTATTTTTGTGTGTCTGGTTGCCACACCACATTTTTATAAAGAATTTCTGATCTAATTACTTTTGGTATTGATCAATGTTTCACCATATTTATTTACCAGTCAGATTTTCTTTTAAATAATATCCACACAGAAAAACATTAGATTTAATCCTGAAATGGAAAACAGAGTAGCAAAGGAAGGCTGGGAGAAAAGTGAGATACACCTGAATTTTATGTATTTAATGTAAAGGAATAGAAACTTGAGAATCAACCTGAAAGAAAACTTTCACTCATCAGGAGATGCAAGGGTTATCAAGCTGTATTGTTACTCTCCTGGAGTTTCAGTACCGATTACCAGATGTCAACGGTAAATGAAATTCCCATAATCTGCTAAGGCATGCCACATTTTCTTGTTGATTATTCACTGGCTTTTGCTCAACTGTTTATTCTATCTTCTGTGCCTACAGTTCTTTAAGGTTTCTTGTCAGACCAGAAGTTCATCTTATCGACTTTCTTTTTACTGATTTACAACAATTAAAGTCACTTTATCAATTCAGGTTGCCTAGTTTTATGTTGCTCATGAATATACCTTCTCAGTAGTTCATTATGCATTCACTTTCACAGCCTTTCCCTTCATCTATTCCCGTAACCCCCTGATTTCAGAAGACTATAACATAGCAACAGCTTTGAATAAACAGCAGGAAAATATGGAAGGGGAAAGGACTTAATGGTATAATGGACAAGATTCCTGAATCTTTTGTCAGGTGACAAGGCTATAGAAAGCTCAATAATCTTCATGTAGTTATGGAGCTTTTGAAACAAGTAATTTTAAAACACAATTAATTTTTTTTTCAAAACTCAATTTTAATGTGACCAGACTTCAGTTAACTTGTTTTCCGGTCTAGGGGTCTTCAGGTGAAAAGGAAATACTGAGCCATTACATACTTCAATTATTTCCATTATTTCCAGAGCTAATATGTATTCTTGCCTACTGCCAGACAGAACATTTCAGTTGGTGGTACTTATATTTAGCTAAGTGAGAAACATTAATCACCATTTCCTGACATAGCATCCTAGAAAAATGCCAAAGTACTTCTATTTAAATTTCATTCACTCAGTCACTTTAAAAAGATTTAATTTCTATGGGATATTAGTATGGGGATTTGAACTGGCGGGTTGATTTACTAAATAAGTTCCCATAAATACAATTCATTACAGTCATTTAATAGATTCCTATACATTAGATTGGAGTGTATGTCATCTAATAAAATATCTTATACTTTTAAACGCTAATTGATCATAAAGGTGACCTCCTGCTTCTGTAGTTAAAGAATTCCTCCTTGTAGAGGGGACAAATCACATTCAATCAATACTGTGTGGATTACATTTTACCTTTGATTCCTTCACCTGCACTCAGCCCAGCACGGAGTTTTTCTGGGACATATTTTAACAATCAAACTCAATGGATAGTTAAGTGTCCATAATTTCTTAGACTGCAGTTTACAGGACTATAGGTGTCAGCCTTAATCTCTTTTACTAGATTTTCTGATGAAGAAAGTTAGGCTCAGATCTTGCATTATACAATGAACACACCTCACTGCAGATCTGAATCTCTGCATACATGTAATAATCAGCCTTTTCCAGAATTTGCATACTAATACAAAGCCTGCCACTGTTCCTCATCCCATTTCGATTACTCCTACCTACTGTTCACACATGGTCTGCTTCACTGTGTTTGCCAAGCTCTTGTGTTCCAAACAACTCCCACTTTTCTCATTACTTCCAAATCACTGTCATTCCTTCTCTTGTAAGGTCAACGACTTTTCTCCTCTAGTCTATGTAGGTGCTAATAGAGGGAATTAAAAGCTAGTTGCCACACTCTCACTTCTTGCAATCAGGATAAGAGAAGATAAACAATGGGAGGGAGCATTTGCAGGGAGATTTCTGTCTATGCTCAGCTATCTCAAGCTCAAATACGCTCAGAAAAAACTGTGCTGTTCAATAATGTAATTATCAGTCTCTCATGAACTCCAGTGTACATGAAGGACATGCAAGGAGGGCAATCCCTAATTAACAGCACGATCCAGTTCAGATATCCTCCAAGCCCCTGCTGCAGTGCTTGGAGATGTCTAACAATATAACCTGATCAAAATATTCTGTGCTTTTCTTATTAGTTTGGTTTTTTTTTTTTTAAACGGAAAAAAATATTTTTTGCATTTTTCCAACAACTTCTCAACTGGTGGAGGAAAATAAGTTACAGTCTAAATAGTTGCCAAGGGCTTTGTAAGTAACTGAAAAGATGAGCCACATGTTGAACAACCTTCAGTACTAGCAATACATATATGTCAATTCTCCCACTCTCCCTAAATGAACAAATTTGTTACTGGGCCTTTCATATTTGAAGATTTCTTCTAAGAAAAGATTTTACATACATAGTGGTGAATAGCATTAATAATTTTTTTGTGGTGTAGAATTTTGTTCTCTGGTAGTGCTATATTAGATAGAAAGGTTATATTATATAACTATAATATATTAAAAATAAATAAATGTTTTCATTTATGAAGTTGGTAGAACTGATCTAACTGTTCATTCATTATTACTCAATTCTTGTGTAACTAGCTTCAGGTTTCTTAAAGTGACTATTAATTAGATAGTCTGCCATGTGCAGGTTGTCTTTACACAACACTCTATAAAGACCTTCTGTGCCAGTGAGATGATTTTGTCAAAATCTACTTTCAGTTCACTGAACTGAGAGTGCATTTGTCTAAGCCATTTTCCTACTTCCTAGGAAGGTAGGACCTGTAACTATTTCAAGAAGCTTAGTGTTTGTTTCTGCTATGATTATTTTCCAGAGATGAATATAAATTTAGTAAGATTTCACTGATGCTGCTGCAAAGATTAAAAGCTGCCTTTAGCAACTGGACTACCAGGCTCTGCTATCTGAAAAAGACCCACCCAACCCCACAGCTTTTCAATGCTCTGTGGTCAATTAAAGAAGCATTTAGTTGGTTAAATGAAAGGACTAGTCAGAATATCAGTTTTTCAGGGTACATAGTGCCATTATTTACTATCAAGGAACACTATTCCCTTTAAAAAGCCTTGAAAACTGTCATTTAATTAAGTGGAAGCCTCTCTGTTTCTCACATTGAAGAATATATTCCATAAAACAAAGAGTGTGTTGCATTTTGCTTATTAAACTAATGTCTGTTCCTCTCCTTCTTCCTTCCAGCCACCCAGCAGTCCACTGAATCAATGCGCTGCTGTTGCCTAGTTATCGGGAGTTCAATTCTGCTACCATCAAGGGAACATTAGATTCCCCATTGATTTCAGCGAGGGAGGATTAGTTCCAGGCAGTAGACAGATAAACTGAAACAGAAGTTCTTACAGATTTTCTGCTGAAAAGATGTTGCCTTCATTAGGGCATTTAGAGCTGCTTCTATCTGGTAGGCTAACAGCACTCACTTTAGTAGGTAAGTCTGACACAGTGTTGTATTAACTCATGCTTTATATCTAAGAAACTTCTAACAGAAGTATTTGTAATTTAACTGCTTTAAAGATACTGCTTGTATGCACATAGGAAGTGGGGTGCTTCTTCTCTAGCTTGGCTAGAAGAAAACAATAATCATTACCTACTATTGGGCAGACCTTAGGAAGGCCCTGATCACAGCTGGTGGGGTAATGATCACAGTTCTTAGGAACCTGACAAGGACTTCTGACTCCTGGAGCAAGCAAGGCCCACTGGGGACCTGACCACTGACTTCAACAGCAAGATTCCTGTCGGCTTCAGTTAACTTCAGCGCTTGCACCATTTGTCTCTTACAGCATTCTGATTTTATCAGCACAACCCTATCACACATCTGAGTTCAGAGGAGAGGCATTTAAGCTTGCACTGACCCAACCTGGCATGTACCCATATCTGAGCACAGTGCTTGTACAGGTTAGCACAGACTGAAACAGCACGAGCAGAATACTAAAGTACTAATTAATCACCCTTTCTCCTTAGCAAGGCTAATTGCCTCAGGCTTGATGCCTTGCTGACGCAACTGTTCTGTGTCTGCTTCTCAGTAACTTCAGCATTTTGCACGGTAGCAGGCAGCTACAGACACATCTCACATCCATTATCCTTTATACAAGGTAGTCCTGCTTCTCCAGCACTGAAAGGCAAATATACTTTTCAGAAGAGGGATATTACTCTGAGAGATAACTAAAAATCTCAGTTTCATACCTCTCTGATAGCTGTACAAAACTCACTCTGCAGCACCTTCTTTAGGGACTGTAGCTTGTGTACTGGTACTTCTCCAGATTCTTGCAGTTTCTCCAGTAACTCAATTGCTCTTGCAACATCTGAGAGGGGAAAAAAAAGGAATACAGATCAGTATAGTGACTAATAAGTGACTAAAAGGGGCATGCTGATAGTCATTTTAACTTTAAAATCAGCTTTACTAACACATACTGTATTAATCATGTGTTATACCAGATTCAGTTACGCAACTGCTGTTCAGAGATCTAAATCCCGAAGTATGGATGAACCACGTACGTACACATAGACAAAACACACACACAAAGTTCGGTCATAGTTGCAAGCATTCTTTGGGACAAAGCTACCGGTTCAAAGCAGCTAATCCATATTAGCAGACATAAAATATTTCTTACTTTCTACATAAGAGAAAGTAGCACAGGAACAGTCCTACTTTCAGAGAGTCTGAAAGAATGAAGCTGAGTCCTTATGTAAGCACCCTCAGGATGACAACACCTAAGAAAAATATTTCATCTTTTATTCTCATAAATCTAAGTCTAAATATCAACTACTGATAAAGAAAGTCTTCTAGACTCAAGTAAAGTCTGCTAGGGAAGAATGGGAAATCTGCTAGAGAAGAGAAAATGTGTAAGGCTCTTCTTGCCCAGGTCTCCAAAGAACTGATCTGCCACACAGAACCTGTATGACCCACAGAAATACGTGGAATAATATCTTTGGTGGCCTGAATCCTCCTTAAGCACCTATGTATTGTCAAGGGAAAGATCCTTGGAAAGCAGTCCAGAGGGCTTAAGTGAGTAGCCATACTGAGTGCTGAGCAAGAATCTGGTCCAGTTGAACAGTGCCCATACCCTCAGTCTCATATTTTTCCTCTTTAACCCTAGTTCCTAATTTACACAGTTATTACTAAGATACATACATACATAAAAACCCCAACCCATGAGATGCCCAATAATCCTTTATTGCTGGGGACACAGGGGCACAAGAAATAGTGGCTGGCCTCATAGTCAAGCAAGGGACACACTGACTTACACACAGGAGTGAACTGAGAGATACATATCCTGGTCAGTCTTCAGGAGAATAGATCTTAAATATAGGGTTTTCTCCTCCTGTGTCATTTAATGCTACCTTGCAGCTTTTCCTGTAAATTTGATGGTATAGTTGAACCTGGCAATGCTATTGTCTGGACTGTGTGATCATTCTCACATCTTCTAACATCTTTTCCATGGCTACAAGAGCCACTACTGGCCAGTTACACCACCCTACTAAATACAGGTCTGTATCCTAGTGATGAAATGAATGCATAGTACTAAATGATAGAACAATATTTGAGGCATTTTAATTCTGCACTTTAACTGCACAAAAAAGAAATAAACACGCTCCCCCCAACCACACAACTCCAAAATTACTACAGTGGCTAGAAGCAACCTTATATAATTGTCCTTTCCAATGACAAAGATTGTACTGTTTGTGACTGGGGATATTATGCTAATTGAAACTGTTCTTACAATCCTTGGCTTGTAGCTGAGCTATACCGACCAGATGTCTTATACAACAAAGACATGAGAAGTTTTCTGGAAAAAGAGATTACAGTAGATGAGCTGCATTAGGAATAAAATCATAATCATATATTTGCATTTATAAAAAAATAATTATTATCTAGATGCATCAGTATTAGGAAAAGAGAAAATGACACCTCAAAAATTCACAGTTTAATTAAAAGAGGCAGGCAACTGGTCAGCATGGTAGGTTGTGAAATAGTAGATTAACACCCAAACAATTCTCAAGGTTTTTCATAAGCCTCTGCCAAAAGACAGCTCAAAGTATGAGAAGAAGCATGGCAGAAAGAATGCAGTGTTTCTTTCAGAAGGATGTTTCCACTTACTGGGCTCCTCTAGTTTGCATCACAGGGCAGTCTTGGAACTCAAGCAGTGCTTCAGCTGTAAGTGGGCATCCAGTCCATGCTACTAGATCACAGCTAGTCTGAAACAACCCCCCTGCACAATGCACACACTGAGGTCTTCAGCACCACCTCTTTTGCTTTCCTGCTCTGCCCCTCTTTCTCCACTCCACACTATCTGCTGGTAGAGAGGCATAGTATCATTCAAAAGGGATCATCTAAGAGACAGAGACCTTGGTGTGATGAGAAAGAAAAGGTCTGGATTAATGAAGCAGGCTTGTGAACTGCCTATACAGAGGCAGCAGTTGAAGCTGTATTTGCAAACAAAAAGGGATGTGGAGGCGTACCAAGAAAGATCCCTATAAAGCACTTACTGAAGTGATGATCAGAAAGTTATGAGATCTGGGAAATAATAAGGTCATGGAAACCAAGAAAAAATGAGATTAGAAAGAATATGACTGATGGCAGCTAATATATCAAAGAGGCTGGTTTCGAGGTTTAAGAAGAGGTAAGTATACTCTTTATCAAGAACCATTTCAATGGAGTGCAAAAGAATGGCAATGCATTAAATAAAATATGATGCAACAGACAAATGTTCTCAGTAACAATGTCATGGTGATTTTCTAACAAAACTATCCAATCGTTTATCTTGAAATTTTTCTTTTGTATCTGCCACCCTTGCAGTTAGCTAAATACTAACTCACACTCCCCAGTTATTAGTATCAGTTGGTGCAAACTGGTATGTCAGACAGCACAAATCAATTAGATGATTTATCCTGAAGAAGCTTCAACTGCCTGCTGTAATAAATCAGATAAGGCCTCTGAAATTCATGTGATACATGATAGTTATTCAGGTATTTTAAATCATACTGGGGTCTACCAGTGCCAGTTCATGTAAGTTTCAGACTGTCTTTCCCTCTCACCAGCTATACTTGGAGAAGGTCAGTACTACTGATGACAGAAAGGTTGCTGTCTTGCAGTTGCTTAGAAGTTTCATTACTACACCTGAAAATTCTGTGAATCACCCCACACACGCTGTAGTCCATGAACTAAATGATATTCAATGAAAAATTTGTATTGACTGGGAAATCTGTTCTGATCCAGGAGGAAACATAAATAGCTTTAGGTACATTAATCAATCTAAAAGAGTTAAGTACAGGTCTAAACACTTCCCTGGACATTGACCAGACTCTAAATGACAACTAATCACTTCTAAAGTGCCAAGTGTTACAATACAAATGATAAATTCATATTCTGGTTGAAAAGTCTGGCATAGGTGTTTAGTCTGTAGTCTTGTAAGGAAAACTGGGTTGTCATTTGCCAATACTAGATCACTTAACTTTGTGATTAAGAAGTGGCTGGGAGTAAAGAAAAAGCAGAAAATCCCAAAAGCATTCCTACTTTCCACACCTCCAAATTCATCCAACATGCTAAAATACATGAATGCGGTTGCCCAAGTTCTTGCTTTGATTTATTATTCACCTATCATATCTGTTAACAATAAAAGTCTTCTTTCGTCACAATTAGGCCCATAGTTTGCTCAATTCGACAATGACTTGTGGGATACTGCTCACAGTAGAGAGAATACAGACAAATAAAGAGCTTCATGGGATAAAATTACAGAATGAAAACGAGGCATGTGTTCAGGGCCAAAGCTGTTTGTTACCAGCTGATGCTTTGTCAGGAACTAAATATAACAGTTGGTACAAAACAGAAGATTTTGAACAGACTACAAATGTATAAACATGAGTGTATAAAATACGACCTCATGTAATAGGCTGTATTTCCTTCGATTAATAACTCTGAACGGGAGACATGAACAAAAAATTGCTTTAGGACAGGTTAAGAAGTTAAATTTATCAGTGCACAAGAAGTTAAGTGATGCATAGGCTTTTTGCTGACGGTTCACTCAAGGTGAGTTCCAGCTAAAACTAAGTGCTTGCTCAAAGAAGTGATATGACTGGCAATGAGGAAAATTTCATAGTTACAATGAAAAAAAAAAGCATATAGCAGAGAAGCCACCCCTGCTGAAGTCAATTAGAGCATTGTCATATGTTTGAGAAAGACTGGTTCTTTGCTGGGCTAATTTTCTTGTCCCCAGTTATCCTTTGATTACAAACCTCACTAGCTTTGCTTGTAAACGTTATCATCAAGAAATTGTTCTCAAATACCATTTTCTTACATACTTGTGCAAAGTGCAAATCGATGAAAAGAGTGTGTGTGTGTATTTATATAGACATATGTCCAAAAAAAATCCTGGAATTACGTTGAATATAGTTAATTTCTATGTAAATAAAATACCCCTACTTTTTATTTCTAATTTGTCCTTTCTTTAAGCAAAGATATTGTTTAAACACAACTTCTGAAAAGGATTGTTTTGCCTACTCTCAAACATTTTCTGAAATATGAATTCCCTTATACTAACATTAAACTCATGGTAATGTCATTGAAATCTATCTTAATTTCTTACATTCATATCCCGCAGAAATTGGTGGGAATTTTGAGTAATGATGTGGGTAGAATTATTCCTCTGTATTCTATGATGCATACACTTTAAAAGGAATATGTGCTTATTTCCCCCCTTATTACATCCAACTCTAACCACACCTTTTTTTAACCTTTTTTTTCCCCTGATTTTCTCATACATATGCACAATTCCTTTCTCTCTCATTCTGTTTAACATTTACTTCCCTTTTTGTCTTCTCATCATCATGCTTGCCTACGGCCTTTCAGGAAATAATACTGTTTCAGTGTGGTGGGTCACATTATCAGTGAAACACAGAGAAAGCGGGGGTGTGTGTGGGTGGGTGGAATGCATTTTATCAAGTGCACTCATCAAAAGAAAAGCATGACTCTCAGAAAAAATCTCATTTCAAGTGTTCTTTCTGCATTTTGATTTGAATGAAGTTTCATTTCCATTGTTAGTAGGACACAAGCAGGAGGTTACTATACAAACGCTAAGAAAGAGAGGAATCACTAGAACACAGAACTAGCAAGATACCACACTATGATACAAGCAGAACATTCACAGGCTATACTAAATGGTGAATCATGTATACATAGCCATATAGCATAATGCGGTTGAAAAAAGAGGTGATCTTAGCTATCACTTTTTTCTGTCATATATTGTTTTCACTTACTAATTTTTGTTCAAATAGCTAGCAATGCACAATGTAGACTGATTTCTTTCATTTGCTGGATGTTTTGAAGAGTAAACACTATTTCCAATACTGTGAAATTCAGCTTTTACAACTCAAAAGCAAATTATGAATCCACAGAAAGAATCCTGGCTGGTCTGAACTTGGTGCTCTTTCTCTTTCCTCTTAAAATTGGATAGATCATGCTCCAGCATTCTGTGAAAGTTGTCCAGTCTGGGGTTTCACACTGGTGGATTTTTAGCAGGGTTTATGTTTGTTTCAGTTTAGTCAGAAAGGTTGAAAAATATTAGGAAAAATGTAGAAAATTATTTTAGCATGCTAAACATGTTTCATTTAATACCAGAGTCACTCTTTAAAAAGAATGTACGTGCATTCTTTGTACTGTAAAATGTGAAAACTGTTGTATATCTACCAGTGTCCAACCTTCCTTTCTTGTGCTAGGTCTGTGAGTTGATTTGCAGTCCTTAACATACATATATTGTCCTCTGACTTAAGAGACTACTAGGCAGTTAAATAGTAGCTACAATGCTGTGTAATACTAGTTTAAATGGCAATTACTCAGAAACATAGCATTTCTGTACTCTGATAACTACTTTAGAATCATGCTGTTGGGTTGCTCCCAAAGTCAAAATATGATGAACACTTGTTTATTAACAAGATATTAGAGAACAGGTTTCTCGTCTTCTTGAGGTTTTCCTATGCCTCATTCCTGTTAATTCTGGAGACTGCATTAGTGTGCCGGTTACTAGGAACAGTAAATTGTGCTGCATAAACACCAGCCTTTGGTACCTCAAAGAGGTGGAACGTCACTACAAACTGCAGCAAGGATACTCAGCAAGTCTCTAAAATATTCACTAGCTTCACCATGACATTACAGAATATTAATCCTGGCAATTTTCAGTCTCTGTTCTGTCATGCTTAAAGACCTTTAATCAGGCTGAAGGTGAAGAATTTGCATTGACATAACAGGTCCTTATAATCGTCAGTAGTTTTTCATTCCTCCAATACTTTCTTTCAGGTTTAGTTATTTCTTTAAGCTCAGAAGAATACATTCCAGAATTCTTAATGTTATTCTGTCAACTTTTTATCATATTTCCCAAAACGTACATGGGACACTTTATTATATTTAGCGATCTTCTCAAATACTATAAAATGACAGCAGGTAAGCAATGGTTGGGCAATTAGAATTCTGTGGTGATTAGCAAAGTTCACTCATAATTCATAGCCAGTAGCCCTAGTATATTGTATCAAACTATCTATGTGACTTTATGGTTAAAACATGAGCTCTGGAAAATTTTCAGTGTGTATCTTTTGAAAATTTTCTGTATTACTAGAGCTCTGCTGTCAGTCACTGCTTTGTACAATTTACTCTGGTGTCAAATACCAGACTGTCCAATATGCTTCCATTCACCTCTGTGATTCCTTACTATCAGCCCAGTGCTCTCCTGAAATACAAAAGTTCTTCTACTAATTTAACATATTTATTTAATCTAATATGCAGAGTTCAGAAACACTGAGGCAAAGAGTGGCCAATTGATGTTTGTGTTGTCCAAAATGTCATGCTAATCAGTAAGCACAAAGATGTACTTCACTATGGTAAATCAGACTCGATGTGCAGGGAGCAATGAGCTAAGCTGTTAGAAAACAGCAATATTAGTCAACAGTTTATATATAGTGTGTATATGTGAGGTCTATTCAAATTAATTATAGCAAGAATAATACTACTAGTGCTTTCATACCCTGATTTAGATGATACGTGTAGCAGTTAGATTTAATGCAGTGTCACTTTACACTCCTGTGGTTAAACATTACTATGAATGAACAAATAAACACAGTAAAGAACAACGATACAGAGCTCTCATGATTCATCTTGTGGTGAAGGGTTTCAAGCAGCCACACTTCTGATGTAGGCATTGACAGCCCAGCAACTCACCCTAGACTGCTGTTATAGTCAATGAGGAAAAACAAGACACTTCGAGGCTACAATTCATCTGACCTATTTTAGATGGGATGAATCATACTCTGGGTGTGCCTGTTCTCTTTGTTGACTATAAAGGGAGATTAGATGATTAGCTCAGATGTAAATGCCTGCATCCTACGTATTAGACATCTACATCAGTATGATGAAACCCACTCTTACTGTCCAGATATATAGCTAATGACTCATGCAAATTTATCTCCATGTGATCCAGGAGATACCGT
The DNA here is from genome assembly GCF_965140245.1 of Athene noctua. Lineage (NCBI taxonomy): Eukaryota > Metazoa > Chordata > Aves > Strigiformes > Strigidae > Athene > Athene noctua. The sequence continues at coordinate 42,948,109 of NC_134039.1, read as the reverse complement.
ACTTCAGAACAGTTACATTTGACAAGAACAGTGTTGTTAGCAGACAGGCCAAGGTGGTTTTCAGTTAAAGCTTTTGAAGATGCTTTAACCAATGATTTTATGGATTTTTTTCTTCTTAATGTGTGAGAAAAATCAACCATGAAATATGATTGAGTGTATCTCTGTCTTATTTTGCCTGATGTGAGGCAACTGCCTGCAATGACATTAATGGCATATCCACATGGGTTTCTACATACATTCCCCCGTGGCCTGGGGCAGGCTCATTTTCTACAGCTACTCATCAGACTGTAGTTTGGTCTATATGTTTCCATATGTTTGAGCTGCACCCAGGTTCTGTGTGGGTCTAGCTCCTCAGGCACACCATTAGGCATGCAAGTTCTTTGCTTCATTCCATTTCTCAGACACAGAGCCTGTGACCCAGCTGTTGCACAACCCAAGCCAGTGTTATATACCATGTCTTCCCAGCAGCTTTGGCAGGATCACCCGAATATGACAGCAAAGGTCCGAGTAGTTCTGCAAAATAACTTCTAGAAAGGACACAGTTTATTTGCAGAGAAAGAAGTGCCACCTGTGATCCAAATACAGACAGCAAACTGTGTGGAGAACCCCTCTATCCAGCATTCTCAACACCACAAAAGCCCTTTAGGGCTCTCTTCAGCAATTTCACCCACTTTTGCTGTTTCAGGCATACTGCTCCTGAATACTCTGCTTAGCTTGTTCAAACGCAAGATTCAGAAGATTCACTTAAAAAATATGCTTCTCTATGTTCTCTGAACCTCACAATGTCTACAATGTCTTGGGTAACCTTCCCACCCTTCCCATTCTCCTAAGTTTTAATTAGTGATTTCTGTTCTTCTCCTCAGCTAGGGATTTTCATAGCCTTAACCCACCACGAAGGCCAACTGGGAGAACTGGATTTACTTTATTTTGGTCAATCTTCTTAGCATATTCCATACTATACATAGATAGAACTAGTCTTCAAATTTTTCACTTTAGTCTTCACATAACTGATGTAAGTCACAGGAGCATCTTTGTCAGCAGTTTTCAGATTTTGTTTGCTTTTGTGTGTGTGTAAGATTGATCTAGAGAGTTCCTAAAACTATTAGGAGTTCATCAGATACTTAGAGAAAGTGGCTTGGTACTGTCACATTTATATTGTTGCTTTTTAAAGGAACGACAATAAATCACAAAACAGTAAAGATTGATTTAATGGATAATTCAGGATCATTTCAATGAGTTTCACTGGCTTAGTTCAAGGCCTGAAGAGTAATAATGCAATTCAGAATTTTCAAAGACGAGCATTTTAAATTAACCTTAAACCCTAATCACTTTTAAACACTGATATCATTTTAAATCTTCCAAATTAACTTCACTGCAATTTCTAAAGCAATTGGGATGAGGAGGTACATAAATATGAGTTCAAAAATTTTCACCAGAAGATTTTGCCGTTTGTGAGAAATCATTACAGATACACCAACCCTTTGCATTTGACAGCATCCACTGCTTTTGTATAGAAGGCACCAAACAGAGCATCAGTGTGAAAACACGTTACCAAATTATGCTTTAAGAGAAAATATTAAAAAATAAAGCTGCAAACCTAAAGAACAGAAGAGCATTGAAAACTATGATATTTTCTAACACAGTACTTAAAACTGAATATAATTTTTCCCCTGCATTAGCTGTAAAGAAAAGGGAAGGGAAGGTAAAATTCCTTTTTTTCCTTTGTATATAGTTTTGACTTTATATTGGTTAATCATACCTGCTCTTTGTGATCATAACTATCATTTATAGCTAGCCACTCACTGTTGAATAGAACAGATGAGACATTATTCTGGTCCTTTTTTTGAGTAGGGACAGTCACCTACAAATATGACACAAAAATACAACAGTTTTTTTGAAGTTTACTTTGTATTCAAATAAATATATGTTTATATATAATGAATATATAAGTATATATTCTTTACATAAAAAAAATAACCCTTGTTTCCTGCAGAAAACAGGATATTTTGTAGTTTCAGACTTTGTGTTATTTATTTTAATTCTCAGTCTTTCTGTAAGCAGTTTTTTTTAAAAAAAGAGAGATATCAAGTGTTTAAAAGCCGTTATTTGCCTACACAGGACACATAAAATGGTGTTCTGTCTGACTTCCTGAAACTATGTAATGACTGAAAGAAAATCCTCTGAAGCAAAGCTATAACCCCCTGAGAAATTCAGCATGGTGAATAGACCTGGTCTTAATGAATTAAGTTCCTACATGTTGAACTATATGAAAGCAAGAAAGCTGTCTACTGCTTCCTGTAGCCATAGATATCTCGTAGAGAGATGCCTTGATAACTCTCCACCAGCCTCATCTGTCCCCTGATCACAACATCACTTGATCTTATAGGATCAGTTCTGCCTCAGCAGACACCGCTCACCATGCTGGAGCAGAGCTGCTTTAAACAGTTAGATGAAAGCACACTGGACACTTTGCTGAAACTGCAAACGTTAACACTTTAGAGGTTCTGATCCCAGATTAAAAGAAAAAAAAGCTGGTACAATTAACATGCCCGAAGGACCCTATTTAACAGAATATGTGCTTTTGTTTTTTAAACCACAAGCATATAAGAGAAAAAACATTAAAATCAATGAATGTATTAAAAATTTGACTAAGCTAGAGAAGCAGAAAACATAAATAATTACAAGGAATAAACTTGCCTGAACAAAGAAAAACAGGATGAAAAACAACACCCTCTTCTCTCAGATTATCTATGTATCTAAATATCTATTTTCTTGCTCCCTTGCCTAAGCAAAACCGAGTATTTGTGCATCCTATGGGCACATCAGAAAACAAGTATTGGCCATATGGGCAACCTCATGTCTTTCCCACGATGATACTTTCAGCGAGTGTTTTTAGTTTGCATCAGAAGACAGGAAGAGGGAAAACAAGGCCCCAACAGGTGTCTCGTGAAGGGAGGTAAGGTTAACTTTGGAATGCTAATTCTCGTTCACAACAGGCACTGTGTTTGAGCCAAGGCAGTAACTCTCACTTTCTTCTATGCTCATATGTCATTACTAGAGTCTCCTGCTGCCTCTCCTCAGTTCTTATCTCTCCAGTTAATCTTAGTCTTAAATCTTTTTCTGCTATTACCAGAAAGATGAGAAAGATGGCTGTGGGCTACTGGCAATTGTACATAGCAACAATACAAATTGTCACTTGAAGTCTAGCATCACGATTTTTATCTTCTGTTTGTTTAGGTGGTTTGAGACTCTGGTGAGACAACAGAGAAAAGATGGCATTTGTGCAATACAATGGATGCGATGTAGTTGTTACGTACACATACCTAACACGACTTTATCTGTATGCTCAGGTAACAAGAAGAGAGTTAATATTCTCTCTTCAGTTTTAGTGGATTTAAGGATATTGCTTTTTGCAGATTGAATTCCTCTGGTAGCTGACTACATACTACTCTTTTCTCAGGAAAGGAAATAACTCTGTTCTTTGAAAATGTGCATGTGAAAAGTTACAACAGCAAGAATAATGCAATATAAATAAAATCCTTTATTAATAAATCCCTGCAAAACTAGGCAGTACAAATATGCCGCTAGTAGATGTCAATAACTGACCACTGTTAACTTTGAAACAAATACGATCTTAGAAGAAAGTTGTGACTGTTGAATTGCTGCTGCAAGTTAAGAACGAAACTTTGTAACAGAAAATCCCTGTGAGAAACAGAGAGCTCACTGTCACCTTTGCAGTGCTTGTTGCCTGGTGTCCTATGTGTTGAATGATGCTGAGAATAGGAGCAAGAGAACTGGAACTCACCTCAGGTTGCAGCCTGATTTCACCATTTATGTACCTAAGATATACACCTGGCATACTTTGACATGGCTGTACTGTTAGAATGCAAAAGGTGCTGTATAAATTAGTAGAAACTCCAGAGCTATTACTATTGGGTTACAATACTATCAGGCTACAGAGGGGATCAGACATACAACTGCCTCTTTTTCCAAAAACTGCTTCGTAGATTTTAAAGTCATCATGCCCTCTTCAAGTTTCTCTGGTCTGGCTCTGTATAAGAAGGATCAGCTACATTATCCTTTTGTTCCTGTGGTGGTTCAGTAAATACTATCTGACGAAAACACTGCTACCAAATCTATAGAAAACTAAAGAGATGATGGTATATAAATTTCCAAGGGCTAAGACTGCTGCTGATGGCCATGGTCATCCACCTAATCTATTTCAAGTACATTCTTCCCCAGTGCTGATTGTAGAGGGATTGATACCTTAAGGTCTAGGAGATTTACTCTTTTTCAGAAAACATGGTTGAAAAAGAGTATTAAAGAGTTAGTGGATGTGAAGGATTAGTGATTAAACACGGGCTTTTGTTGAAAAGAACCAGTAAAAATGTAATTTTGGTTCAGAAGAAATAAATTAAGAGCCTATTTTGAGCAACAGTCTTCCTTATACAGTTATCCATGTTTATACAGAAACAATTAAAATCAATGCTTTGATGCTCTGTGTATTCATGGATACTTAACTGTTCCATCTTTTAAATAATAAAGAATAATCCTCCTCCAATCTTGAGACACAAGATTTTTTTCTCTCTTTTTCTTATATTTAATAGTAAAGTAGCACTAGGGTAACAATGCACTACGAGAACCTGTATGCTCTTACTGGTAACATAGCTGAGTTATATTTGAGAAATCTGGCGTTTATTTAACCACTCTGTTTTAGACCTTGGTGAAACAAGTTCTCAAATATGTACATGCATCTACCTCTGTATTTAACACATCTAAGATCCAGTCTTGTGGTTTAAATACTCAGGAAAACACTGTCAGTATTTATATGTGCATTTCTGCATCAAAATCTTCTCATCTGAATAGAGAATTAACAGTTGAATGTTTCTCATTCAGGGGCTGACTCTCCAGCAAATGTCACTCCAGCAAAAGAAGATTAAGATGACTGAGATTAACTTTGAAAATGCCTGGATTTATACATACACGTACAGTTTACAGCACATCAGTACGTATTACGTTTAAAATGTCAAAAATGCATCATGTGAAACAAATTGTGTGTGATGGAAGGCAGACTTAAAAATTTCCAGCTACGTGCTTCTCAAAACACTGTCTTTGCTTCGTTTCCTCTTAAATCATCAACTTCTCATTATTTGTGCTTCTAATGAGTAACTAAAATCAATAGTTTTACATAATTCATAATTCATATTTCAGATTCTGTTCCATTACTTACAAGAACATTAATTTGTATCTGAATAACACAGGTCAGCCAAAAGCTTGTATTTATATCTTTTTGGTCTTGCATGATTGTCATCTGTGTTAAGGAGAGATGTTAATGTACGTGTCCTGAAACAGCAAACTCAAGAGGACAAATTATCCTCTGCACAAAGCTGATGACTTCAGTAGTTTGTCACGTTTAAAAAAAAGTTTATGCCTGATAGCATCACTAGAAGGTTCCAATTCAAGTGACAGGATGGAATTAAGCAAATTTTTTACTTATAATTACATAAAGAAGTTAATCCATTTTTCTGTAGTTACACAGATGTCTCTTGGACATCAATGTGAAACTTGTTTGTAGGATCCAGCATAGGCATGTTATTTATAAAACGAATCCTTCTTTTTCAACATTATCTGTATATGGAGAGTATACATTTACTGCATGCAAAAATAGCATCCCTTGTGCTTTCTAATTAACACTCTGGCAACTTGTTGCAAATGGTGAATCTCACACCTGTGCAGGGGCTTGTCAAAGCTTCTGTTCTCTTCACCCAGCTGCAGGCGCAGATCCCCTTTGAGGGATCGGATGCGGAACACATACAGAGGGGCTCAGCTTACTACTTTGCTCTACACAGGATAAATTCAGATAGACTAAAATGATTAATTCACTGCTACCATGCCTAAAGAATATTTTCAGCCTGACAGAGCAGGAGGAACTCAAGGTCCCTGCATAGCCATCAGTCACCCACGAGCCTGGTTGCGCTTTCAAAGGTGCCTCACAAACATTTCCTGACCTCATATCCAGCTTCTACAGAGATATGCCTTAGTACCAGTTATGTGTTTCTGAAGGAAACATGACTGGAAATTTAAGATATTCCCCCTCTACACTTCACAAAGGTGACTTAATGTTAAAAGATGCCACAAGTTTTGTAGAAGACACGTCTGTCTTCTTCTACACCTACAGAGAGGTGCAGCTCTCTCTCAATTTCCATACCTCGGTGAGTCGCTCTGGGCTGGAGGACAGGGCTCTCTCCGGGAGGGCTGTGCTCCCAGGGGTGCCCAGCCCACCTCTGTCATGCCCAGCCTGGCACCATGTACGCCAGCACCTCTTCAGGTCAGGCCTGTACTGCCAGAGACATTTAAGCTGGACTGCACATTTAACTTTTCAAACCATGTATGTTTACACCGCTCATGAAAACCAAAGATGACATGTAGGTACGTACTTGCTCCTAGTCCAGCTCCAGAGCTCAGGAGGCACACTGAACTGTACACTTATCTAACTAACACTTCGACTGCATGGATCCTCACAAAATGTCCCAGTCATCACCCATAAATCACCAGCTCAATCCACTTACCTTAATCCATCCCTTCATAAAAATGCATTTTAAAAAATCAAATAAATGTTGACACAGTGATGTAAAAAACCCCAAAACATCTCAGTCTGTGATCAGAACTGTCACTTTTTTCTGTTCCTACAAACAATTGGCCTTCTTTTTCTTCTTGGAAGAATGAATTTAGTTATTTATACGTCCTCAGTTGGCATACCAAACAGAAATGTTAGACTTAAAGCATGTGGCACTTGCAGAAGTACTTTTCAATTTTAGCACACTAGGCTGAAGAGCAAGAGAAGACATCCCTGTGACAGACAGGGAGCCAGGCAGGGAGCATCACATCGCTTAGCACTGCTCCACAGGGCTTCACCCCGTGTGAGAGAGATCTGGCCTTACGCTGCTCTTCTGTCAAGGACTGTATTTCACACTGTATGAATCTGATTTTTACTTCCTGATGAGTACGTTATATATTTTTTCCCAAGATAATATACATTATACTAATATATGCACAGTCTACCGCAACTTATGTTCAATACTATTTATTATATACATATATTTGGGCACAGATGGGGAAAAATCCCCATTTATGTAGGCTATGAGTATGTAACAAGAAGAAAAATGACAGGAAGAGGAGAGGAGGAAGGAGGAGTACTCTAGCAAGTACCAATGTATATTAATGGTCAGGCACCATCTGGTACCACATCTGACAGTTTGTCTACCATCTCTAACAGCTGATGGCAATTCCAAGCCCATTTGTATTCTTATTTATTGTCACGGAACATGGTGCTTTATAAAGGATTTTCAGGAAGTTTGGGGACACCCACTCTCCTGGAAAAATATTTGCTTGAATTCATAAAAACCCAACAGAACTCAGTTACGCATTACAGCCAAACAGCAAAAAGCCTTTCCAGTTTCCATTTGAAAGCAAGAGAAATTTGGTTGTCAATAGCCAATAGCTATGACCTTGTTATGAAACTTCACAGGGATTAAAATATCAGCACTGTATATTCAGTCTATTCAAATTTCTTCTTTTATCCCCAGTCAGATGAAGAAGTGAAACCATCAGTGACATGAATAGTAACTATATAAGGAAAAACATAATAGGACACGGATTATTAACAAAAGATAGTTGAAAGCCCCCCCTTCTCATGAAAAGATATTCCCTTGCTCTTAATCATGAGATGGTCTTCACACAGGCTAATTGTACAATATATTCAAAAACAAGAACAACTTTTGAAAAGTGCCCTTTTAAAGCTGCCACTTTCATGGTCCTATGCAGAGAGTAAGTGGGACTGAGGTTTTGCAGCAATTTGAGCAAATACACTGTCAGTTTTCTTTCAAAGCAGATTTTCATCTTGGAAGGAAGAGCACAGAGTAAAATTCAAAGATAAGCTTTATGAAAAATTTGCCAGATGTTTAGCAAAATAAAAAAGTTCAGATAGAGAGAAACATCTATTATGCATAGCTAGAAAGATGTCTGCTTCAATTTGCAGGCCTCCATATGACCACTCCTAAAATGAGTGCCAAGGGAAGCACAGAAATCTATTCCCTCCCAACGTATTTCTGGGAGCATAATGGTACTTGCAGAAAATGTTTCCATCAGACTGTGCCAACACACCCTTTAAGTGATCCCACCCACACCAAGCTCCCTTTAATTTCTAACTGCTGACAATGCGTACCTGCAGCACAGAGGAACTCACAGGAGGTCCTCGGAGAACCGTGAGGAGGCTAAGCTGGCTGGGGCAAGATGACACTACACTTGGAGAAAAGCAGAGCATTGCCACCTGATGGCTATGCAGCATTTGAGACAACGTCAAGCTGGTGAGGCACTGACAGTCATGGGGCAGCAGAACAGAAGATCAGAGTAGGAAATTCGGTTGCTGAACAGTGAAAATGGAAATGGTTACAGGCAATGCACAGAGCGATGGAGTTAAACGCACTGAGGCTTTGAGAAAAGCAGGGCAACAGAAGACACCATGCAAGGGAGACCAGGGGCTCTAGATAATAAAGGGGAAGGCAGCAACTGCTGGTCACTGGGTAGATTGAGGCAACGCCCCTGTGGAAAGCAACAGACATTGAGAGGAGAGGCAAAGGCAGCGCTGCTTGTCCCATATAGAGAAGGACGAGATGCAAGACGTGACAATATAAGTGGTATGACAGTACAAATAAATACTGTTGGAAAATGCCAGTTAATTGCAACCAGAGCTCTCCGTAACCAAAACCAGTGTCAACCAAGTTTTCAGTAAAGACACACCCGTTGAAGAAGTAAAAAATAATTGCACAGGTGTTTTTAAACATTCCCATTTTGGTTTGGAGCGACTGCTTTCGTTTGTTAAATGGAAGTAAATTAAGCTAGGAACATATGTAAAAATCTATAACCTCGAACATTAAAATAATAATAAAAAAAAAAAGTAAAAATCCCACCTTGTCATTGTATGAAAGCCAGAACTGAAATTTTCTATCTCAACCTGGAACAAGTTATAGCTCCCTACACCTTCAGGGTTTAAGCTTTGAATCGGCCTAAAAAATTCCCCTAGTTAGGTCTGATGGACACTGGAGATTACTGATGGGGTGGTATCAAATCAGGATGTAAGATGCTTGCAGTATAGATAGGAAGGGTGCACTTTTTATGGAGGATACTTACTTGGCTGTTGGAAGACACCCGGCAGACAGACTCTTCCCTCTCCCAAAGCTCTCAAACACAGGGGCCAACCCCCTAAGTGATACCCACACGTAGCTCCGCTGCTTTACATTTCCTCCCTGAAACAGTTGCTGATTCCTTCCCTTCCTCCCAGCAGAGCACCCCACAAAGGTCAAGCAAAAGCCTTTGAGATTAAATTGTGATTAAAATTTCCATTATTTTGTGAACTTGTTTCACATATTAAAGAGCCCTAATGGAACTTGCACACATTTGTGCAGGTAGAAAGGTACATGATGACAGGAATTAAGGAAATTAATTCCTGTGCTTTGGACTAAAGTAATCTTCCAGAATGTAATTGGCTTTCAATCATTCACACACAATATGCCCTTCACCTTTAAATGGTAATTCATTTTACCGTAGAGGTTTTGAATTCCATTTACATCAGGCTTTAAGAAAGCCCCCATCTCCATACTAGAATACAGTGTGGATATTTTGACCCAAAGGAGACCATGTCAAGAGCGTGTTTCATATTTCTGATGTATGTATCTATCTATATGATGTTTTACCGTTTCAGTGACCCTTAGGAAGGGGAAATGAAGAACACTTCCTGGACAGAGATCAAGCAGCAATTCCCCCAGCAATGTCTCCTGAAACACTCGTTATTTTCTCACTGCACTGAGCTCTCCGTGGGACATGGCAAAGTGGATATGAGAGTAGAAGACTTTTCAGGGATGCACCTAGATCACAGCAGACCTATGCAAAGCATAGTGACATTAAATATAGCTGTGTCTATTTTAATAAAAGCATTAAAAATCTGGAAAATCTCACCATGTAGCACTTTAATTCTTCCACGGCTGTGAAAGAAGGACTACAGAGGAAATACCTGGAAGCACTGGGCTTGGTGTGGTCGTTTCTGGGGTTGCTTCAGCCCACCCTCTTCAGCTGACATAGAAGCAACATGTTATAGATGATGAAGTATATCCCTCTGGTGAAATGGCCTTCTGCAGACCAGGTGCAGTATTTAAATCTATTTCTTCCTGTCTGTATTTTCCTTTTGCACATCACATCCTATCATTCTGCAATGTTTTATCTCACTCGTGCTAATATCAGCCCTGGCTGACAACCAGGGAGACTCTAATGTTGTCACCCCTGCCAAATGGTTAGGCATATTCTGGACACAGTCAGCGGATGCTTGTATTTAAATTGAGACTAATTTGCATTTTTGTGTATTGTGGATTTTTTTAAAGCATAATTTTAGTAAGGAAAAGCAATGTGTCATTCTGAAACAGTAATACTTTCCTTTGAAAAGCCAGGTTTGCTAATGGATTGCCATCTGTTCAACCCTTTGCCAGGAAATAGATTTGTCCTGCTTATTGAAAACAGTATTAGGCGGAAACTGTAGATTACACAGTGGATTTCTGAGCAGTTTAATTTAAAGTACATGCTAGCACTTTCTTATTTCAGTAAAAATAACTTTGGATTCTCCTTTTCTACTAATGTTGGAATTCAAGCCATTGAGAAACTGTACTTTGTGGGCTGTTTTGCTCTCAGCTGGGTTCCAGAAAAGGTGCCTATCTCTCTATCATTTTGAAACTGAGTTCATCAGGTATCTTTTGCATAGGAATTACAGCAAGAAGCTTTCTATCTTACTTCAAAAGCCCATCTTAATCCTCTGGGAAAAAAAACAAAAAAAACAAAAAAAAAAAAACCCAAAGGCACTGGCCTCAATCATGCTTTCAAGAGTACAAGATTTGTATGTGCTGGCTCTGGATGCAAGTTAGGAAGAAGGACACCCCAGCAGTTCAGGATGCTGTATCGGGAACTGTTGGACCTCTCTGACCGACAGAGCTGAATGAGCAAACCAAATCAGAACCGTGAGTTACTCTCCTCTGTAACCCACAGAAATCTAATAACGTTTCTCCTAAGCCTTATTAGGGGCACAAATGCACCGCGGGGGAGAGGTCCAGTTTTTACAGCCTGGTGGCAAAAGCTGAATTTTAGCATAACTTCAAGATTTCAGCACCCTCTTCCATTACCTCGGTAAGGCTACTGACACACTCTCACGGCTAGCGAACACCAACCGCTCTCCCTACCCGGACCGAGCAGTTGCCTGCAGGAATACGCAGACGCGCTATTTTGCAGGGTAACATCATTAACGGCAGCGAACACAGAAGTTGCAGGCGCTGATCCCTTCGCCGCACCGCCACCCCCGTCCCCGCTCCGCCAGCCCCCCGAAACGCCGCACCGTGCCAACAAACGACTGTCTCCCGGGCAGGTGCGAGCTCCTACCTGGCCGCCGGGAAGGGCCGGCCGAAGCCGCTGCCCCCGCCGCGGCGCACCTCCCGCCGAGCCACCTGCGGGGACGGCGGCGACGGGGCTGGAGGCGCCCAAGGGGGAGCGCCGCAGGGTGGAGGCGGCGGAGCGGCACCGGGGGCAGTCCCCGGGGGCAGTCCCCGGCGGAGCGGCGCGGAGCGGCGCGGAGTCACATCCCGCGCCCCCGGCGCTGCCGCGGGTGGGATGCCGGCCCGCCCCCCCTGCCCGGACAAAGTTTTATTGCCTCCGTTTCAGCCCTTCTCCCACCTCCCACCTGAGCCCCGCGGGGAGGCGCCTCCCCACCGCCCCCCGCCGCAGCCGCGGGGCCGGCAGAGCCGCGGCGGCAGCGCCCGCCGAGCTGGAGCTGCTGGGGGGAGCCGGGGCGGCGGCGGCAGAGCCGGGGCGGCGGCGGCGGCCCCCCGGCAGAGCGCGGGGCGGCGGGGCGCGGGGCGGCGGGCGGCGGCAGCCGCGCTTACCTCTGTCCAGCGTGAGCGGCTGGACCGCTGTCAGTGTCGCCATGTCTGCGGCGGGGCTGGAGCCCGAGTGACGCGCGGCTCCGGCACCGGCGTGGAGTGCGGGGAAGGGCGGGGAGGAGGCTGGCAGGGAGAGGGGGCGGAGGAGGAGGGTGGCTCCGTGGGAGGAGGAGGCGAGCGGGGCGGAGAGGGCGCCCAGGGGAGGGCGGCTCGCCGCAGACGGGGCGCCGCGATGCTGCGGGCGCAGGGCGGCCCGGCGCGGCCCGGCGCGGGCTGCCGGCATCGCTGCGCCGCCGGAGCCGGGCCTGGCGGGAGGCCGCCGCCTCACCGCGCTCGCCTCAGGGCGGAGTCCGGGGCCCGCAGGGGCCGGGGCGGCCCGACCGTGCGCGGGGGTGGGGGGCGGGCCGCCGCCGGTCCCGCCGCCCCGGGGATGCCGCAGCGGCCGGCGGAGGGAGGGAGGGAGAGGGGCGAGGGCGGGGAGCTCCGCAGCGCCGCGGGGCGGGGAGGACGGGCGGGGACCGGCTCCGGCGGCCCGGCCTCGCCTGGGCCGGTGGCGGCGGGGCGGGCCGTGCCGCCCCGTCCCGTCCCGGGGCTGGGGTCTGGCCAGCGCCCGGGCCTGGGTGTGCCTGGCTGAGGCAGGGCTGCGAGGAGCGGCCGCAGGGGGTGGAAATCCGCGTGCGAAGGCGGGAGAGGAGGCCCCTGGCCCCTGTGCAGGGCCTCGGCCGAAGGGGCGCGTCCCGTAGCGGCCCTTTCTGACGGACCGAGCTGCCGGCCTCACCACCAGTCCGGCCATCGCCTCTTTTCTAACTCCTGGGTGCAGCCCGGCCATCCTCAAGAAACCCAGGGTCCTCTCATAAAGCGTCCGCAGAGAGGTGGAGTTGGGTCCTCACATTTGCAGAGCAAGAGGTTGGCCCCAGACGTGGCGGCCGCCTCTTGCAAGATCAGCTGCAGCTTGTGCCAGCTTGGGGGCCTTCACAGAAGACCATCGGTGAAGGTGGAATTTCACACCAGAGCTCTGCGAGGTTTGCCCGCAGCCCTCTGGTTGTCCACCCTCGCCGTTCACGTGAAGACAAAGGCACTTGGTCAGCTGCTTTCCGAGAAAGGTGCGTCAGAGTTCCTGCTGCCTTCCCTACGGTGGACAACGGTGTAGAGAAATGACTGAGGGAAGAATGGTGTCCTCTGCCCTGTGTAGTACCTGCAGTCCTGTGTCTACCCAAGGAGCGCTGGAATGGGGTGGAGTGTCACTCTGAACGGGAAGGTAGCACTCTTCTCCTCACCTACCAGCATCTGGCAAACCACAGGGGACTTGGAAGTACAGCAGTTCAACACTGCACATCAAGAAAAGCTTTCAACCGAGAGGATATTTAAGCACTAGTATAGATAATTAGGGAAGCTGTGGAAATTTTGCCATTGAAAGTTTTCAGAGCAGATTAAAAATACATTCAGCTGTTTTAAAATTAGAGAAGTTTAAATAATGTTGATGAACCACCCACTTCTTCTGATAAACTGAATTCAGCACAAATTATTCTCGTTAATAAACAATAAACAGTAGCCCATTTGGGTGTTTTGACAAGAAAATGTTTCAGTTAACTAAAATATAAAAATCGAGAAATAAGTTCCTGGCAAGCAGTCAGTTTTTAAAATCAAAATTAACATAAGAAATTTTATTATGCAGTTTTTATGTACTTGCATAGCAGCTGGATTGACATAAAGTGTAACAGTTCCTCTTAAGCAGTCACTTAATTACAGTATATTGGATTCATAGTCCTGAACAGAGAAGTACACATTTGAAGATATAATAACCTAATGTGACAACTCTCAAAACTGTTACGATACTTGAAAAAAATCTATTACAGATATAAAAGTGTGTTTAAAGAATATTAAAAGCAAAATACCAAGTTCATGAGCCACCCAAGGTACTTTCCACATAGGATTTCATAAGCCTCAGACTTGCTCTTTTGAACTGCTATCTTGTGAACGGACATTTGGAAGCAAAATACAGTTGTAACAGTAATTTTTCTATCAATAAATATACCAAATATATAACTTAGAAACATGTAACTTTGGAAAAATCGATCTTTGGGTTTGAGCAGGATGCCTGTGGAAAGCCATAAACTTATTCTGGGTTTATCCTTTTTTATCTACTGCTGGTCAGATTTTTGTACTCTGCCACAGGGGCTAATTTGCACTTGGATGAAAGACTTTAATGGAAGTTTTTGCTGCACTTAAGGAAAATGAAAAGCAGCTTTTGCTGAAATGAAACATTTCCTAATCAGCATAGCTTCTTCATAGTTAATGCTCAGGAACGTTGAAGACCTAGCTGAGGAGTACTTTAACTGGCTGAACTGGGAAAATTGCAGAAGTTGTCCAGCTGAATTCAGCAAGTGGAGAAAGGGGGTGGAATAAGGCAGGGAGCTGTGCAGTAGCTCTTGCTTTGTCAACTCCCAGGAGAAATAGTGGACTCTAATTACAAAAGTAATAGTCAAAAAGAATGAGTGACATCTTGGAAGGTGGATCTTTTTAGACAGAAGCAACTGGTCTGACTCTCGGTCTTCTTGTTGATTCCTTGAGCTGTATCAGAGTTTTTAACTCTATATCACATGATGTTTACCAAGCCAATGAAACTAGACTGAATTAACAGATATCATAGGGACTGGAAACTGGCTTACTGACACATATTTAATGTATAGTCAGTGGTCAGGTGCCAGTGAACAAGGCTACTGCTAATAAGATGCCTGTAGACTTTTTTTCTCAATGTTTAAACAAAATTTACTATTTTATTCAAAGATCTATAATGCTAATAAAAAGGCTTTAGTGGCTATGCTTTTAGATAACAGGTTATAGGGAAAAAAAGTCACCATGAAAGTGGGTAAACCTTGAAAGATGTTGTCCAGAGTGACTGTGAAATCTCAGTCCCTCAAGATTTTCAAAATGGGAAAGGTCCCAGGCAACCTGCTCTTACTGTGAAGTTACCCTGGCTTTGAGCAACAGGTTGGACTGGATATTTTTCAGGTCCTTTTCAAACTAAATTATTCTATGGTGCTGTATTGTCCAAATTACTGGTAAGAATTATCTGAATAGCTGGATTAAATTGTTACATTTTAAAAAATAATGTGTTTTAATGCTGCTGCAAGCAAGCAGTGAAGACACAGTGCTTACTTCCAGGACTAGAGACTGTTTTGGGAATGGGTGTTCTTGCATAGCAGGCTCAGTGTAAGTTCTTGGTGTGATGTTGCCAAAAGGGCTAAGCAATCCTTGAATATATAAGCGACAAATGGCAAATACAGCTAGGGAAATGATCTTTCTTGTGTAATTAGCATCCATAAAACAACTGACTAGAATACTGTGTGCCGATCTAGTGTTTGCCTTTCAAGATGGAAAATCAGCTTTGATGTGAGGTTTAAGGACCTCAGTCAAAGCTTATCAAAGAAAGGGGTAAGAAGAAACTAAATCACTGTGTGTAGGTCCATGTATATGGTAGAAGTGGAATAGTGGAGGGATTTATAGTCTTTAAATTTATAGTCTTATGACATAAGGTGATCCTGTGACTGGAAGTTTAACAAATTCAACCTTCAGTAAGATGTACTATTCTAGCAATAAGGATAACATAGGGACCAATTACTCACTGTTGCTTGAAACCTTAACAAAAATCAAAGGTCTTTCTAAAAAGCTTGCTTTGATCTAACATCTAAAGAAAAACGGAATGGCTGAGGTATTCAGGAGGTTACATGAGCTAATGATTGTGATCTATTACTCCCATGACTTTTATGACCCTTTGGTTTTCCTGAAGAACTGGTGCTACAAGGGCCAGAGAATTATTTCTACACAGCACAGTGCAGTGCAGTGGGAGAAAACCCAGCACCATTCTGAATGCCCTTGTTGGCTAACAGAGTAGCACATCTCCCTTTGTCCTAAGCTTTGCGTGGGATAATTACTTAAGATGCTGCCCCATGACTGGAATACTGAGGTAAATGCAGCTAGCTATTTGCTTCAGTACCAGAGCCACCCCTATCAGAGGTGGAAGTCCTGTTCATGGTGCCAAGAGGCCATACCACAGCGACACAGCTAAATCTGTTTGGGTTACACAGCACTGGTTTATGCCTTTTAGCTGTATTCTGGATATTAGTCATTGGACTAAATGTCTTCCCAGGGCTAAATTTCAACTTGGGTACTTACATCTGGGTTCCTACCTATGTTTCCTGTGAAATGCCTGTTTGCTGCAGGAATTTTCACATCCAGCTTTACATTAGAAGGTTTGTTGAGTAGCTGCTTTATTTTACCCCGAGGCTACAAAATAGATATTTTTAATTATATGATATATCTTGTTTATACCCCTTTTTGTTAAATACGATGTGTTAGACCATTGTTCTTGTATCGACAAGTCTGGGGAATGCCACACACTCAATTTGCAGCATGATCAGCTGTATCAATCATGCCCCCATTAAACATAGTGTTCTTATTTTTGCACATTGTGTGAAATTCCAGGTTATTTCAGAGAAGATTCCAGGTACAGAGAACTTTCCAGACCCTAGATCACCTCTTAGGACTGATTCAGGACATGCATTCAGCCTTTTCTCTTTTTTGTGCTTCACTTGTGCCTTGCACTTCAGCATAACTAAAAGCAGAGGTTGCGGTAGTCTTGTAATACGGGCTGTGAATTCTCAGAAGACTGAGAATTTTTGTCATCATTCAGATTTGCTTTTTGAGTGGCATTTTGCATCTACAAGGGAAATAATCCTTCCTTTTTTTAAAATCCATTGGTTATTTCCATGCAGTTTCCATGGCAGAACTTGCTATTTGAGAAATCTAATGGTTTAACAGCAGTTCGTTTACTGGGCAAAGAACTACATCAGTTACCTGTAAGAAATGTGACTGAGTGCTTGCTGAGAAACAGATACATTACTCACAAGTACAGTTCATTTTGACCCAGGACAGCCATGGCATCTCAAATAATATTTTGGGTGAGCTAGAAGTGGGTGCATAGCTGTATTTTTCCACTATACCACAGGACTGTACTTCCTGCAGGACTCATTTTACATTCTAATATCGTGTAATCTGTTACTTTTTGTAGATAGTGCAGTTACTGTTTTTCCAAACACTGAAACTAATCTAACCTTTTAAAATACTTCCTTTTTTTTTTTTTTTTTTTTTTTTTCCAGTTTTGTTAAAGATTCAACTGCAGTTGACAACAGGGAGAACAGGCTTGAGCTTTGCTGAAACTCTCCTTGGGCTGCATTGAAATTCAGGTGGAAGGTCTAATCAGTCCAGTGAGTTTCTACCTATAGTCTGTAGAAGCCTGTATGTTTAGGTAGCATCTTTAAAAATACCTACCGCAAAAACTAAGAAAAGCAAACCTGTTGCTGGTTGGCTTACGTTTGCTGTCTGGGAAAGTGGGCTGTGCCTTTCTGGGCAGTATCCACCCTTTCCTTTAGGCAGGGAAGTAGTTTAAAAGCAGTTACAAATCAGACCTTCAATCCATGATAAGACCTTCAATCCATAATCGTCTTTGGATACCCTTGAAATCTGAAATTTCAGTCTATTTTTCTTTGTTACTTCTTTTGACTGTTTTAAGGATTGGATCTCAAAATTCGTCAG
This sequence comes from Athene noctua, assembly GCF_965140245.1. Taxonomy (NCBI): domain Eukaryota; kingdom Metazoa; phylum Chordata; class Aves; order Strigiformes; family Strigidae; genus Athene; species Athene noctua. Next base: position 42,930,542 of record NC_134039.1, on the reverse strand, counting down.
TACTGAGAACCTTTGAGAAGAGTGCAAATTATCCTCTGTGAGGCCGCAGACATCTTCAGTTAGCTAGTTTAATGCCAGTTCAGGCTACATCTGCAAGCACTGTACCCGTTTGTCTTAACATACCCATAACACATGAATTCACACAGTGTTTTTAGTTATTTGAACAACCAAAGGCATTGATTTGCTCTTCTCATAGACCAGCATAATGAATTATCCACATATCTTCTTTGTCGAGTCTACTAACATACATTTTGGGTAGAATTTTTGCATCACTGTGATTTCTTAACAAGAATCCTTTGAGTGAATAATAAAAAAAAAAAAAAAAAAAAAAAAAGTAGACTTGTCCATGGAAATGTTTATTGATTGTGTTTCACTGGGTTTCTCATTGTTTCCATCAAAAAATCCCTATACATAATGATGACAGAGAAAGGATATCTGGTCAAGAAATAGATACTTACCTTTACAGGAAGTTAAAACAGCAGAGCATATAATTTTAAGTAGTTTTAGAATTATCAGCGTTGAACTAATAGGATAGTCACAAGGAGGTGCACAGTCAAGTATGTAGGCATAGAGAAAAAAAGAGAAGTGCAAGGACAAACCACAGTTCCATAAAATTGCCACAGCTAATTAATTTGGGAGTGTGAACAGCGCAACAGATAACACTTGCTATCAGCCTTGTATTTCCTGAACCTGTTAGTCCTGTGTTAATTTTCATGTGAGATCAGTGACATTATGATATTCATCTGAAAATGGGTGCGACCTTGATTGCAAGGAGCTATCTGATTTTAGTATACTCTCTAAGTACCTTTTTGAGCCATAAAAATTAAAATATGATTAAAAAGCCCTTTTGGGATCTAGAGTACATTTTCAGATTTTAACTGAGAAGTGAAAAAAAGCAAGCTGTTTGCAAAGCTTGTGTGTTTATAGACATATGAGGTTTAAGTTAAGCTTAAGTATTATCTGAAATCTTTGATTACCTTATTAAGGCTAAACAGATAGCCAGGTTTATCAATCTGAGGATTAAAAAGCACCAACAAACCAGTGAAGAACAAAAAACTGACAACTTGGAAGAAAAGTGTTGTGACTAAAGTGAAACTCAGCAGTACTTCTGTTTCAGTTCTGCTTTTTATTAAAAAAAAAAAAAAAAGGAAATTATTAATTTTATTTTAGCTTTCAGAAGACATAATGATTGTACTGAAGCTTTCCTCTGCTTTTTTAGTGACATGCTCACAAGAAATGACAGTATTTAAGTATTGCTGGGGACCAGAATGTCAGGGATACTGATGATTGTTGTTGAGAATAATATTTTGTCTTTGGAAGGAAGGAAGGAAAGCCAAGGGGAAATATGATTAAGTTGTCTTGGTCTAGGAAGCAGTTTAATGGTAACCTCTGCATCTCCAATCAACATCACTTCAGAGCTGATCTGTGTGACTTTGCAAACAATTAAATCACATCTGGTCACTGCAGTGCAGTTCCACTCACTTGCCAAGTTACTCTATTTCCTTGTGCATCCCAGAGGCAAAACCAGCATCAGGGCATTTGTGGGGTTTAGATGTGTACAGATGCTGATATGACTGTGTGTAGTCCCAGTATCTGAGGAAGCTTTTTTTGTCTAGAGACAGTTTGAAGTCTTAGTTCCTGAGCCAGAGAGTCTGCAAGAATAGTCCTGCAAACATGTGGGTATACTCTATCTTTGCTCTCACGGCAAACTTACTTGCTTTAGTTCAGTTAATAACTAATGTGAGAACAAGTGCCTGACTCGGTTCAGAATCTAATTATGAAATATTTTCCTCATGGAAAGCCTGAAATGTACAGATTTAAGGTTCCTAGCTGACTTTTCTGATAACTTATTTTTAATATTCAGAGGAACATCTCTTCTTGGCACTATACTAACAGTATTCTCCAACACATGCTGTTGTCCATCTGCTCAGAGCCCTCAGATGACACCATCCTGGTAAATTTGCTCTTCACTCACATTCAAAGCCATCAAATTTGCCTTCAAGTTGGCCCATGTTATGTTCCAGACCAGAGAACAATTTCTCAATTTCTTCAATTCTATGGCTGCAGCACTGTCAACAGTTTATATCTAACTTTTCTAACTTTTTAAACAAAAAATATTTGAAGAAATAGATAAATACTGCTGGGATTAACACCAGGTACCAGGGTTCTTGTGCCTTGCTTTCTCCACAGCCACTGATGATAAACAAGACTCACTGTAGCAGCACTCCTGTCACATCAACAGCTATCATCAAACACTGAGCCTCCAGTTTTTCTCCAGGTCTGTCATAATTGCTGCAGTGATGATCAGAACTCTCTCACCTAGTCAGTGGCTGTAATGAGCCTGTAAATTCTTCATACTGAAGCCCTGTTTGATGGTACCATCCCTCTGTGTTGGCACAAGAAGCCATCGTTTGTTGCATCTCTTTGCCTAATCAAGGAAATTCCCCTCATGGACGTATAGTTAATTACGCCCTTTGAGCAGCCCTTGGAGGCAGTGGCTCTGAGCATAGTGACCACTGGACAGTTGCCAGCTTGTTCCTGTAATGCATGTGAGGGCATCCGAGGCTGCACACTTTGTGTTTCCCCCAAGAACACGCTCAGTCTGGCAGTGATTCACAGGTCTCTTTAGCATCTTTCCAGTAACGCTCTTCTGCTGTGACCTACTGTGAAACTCTAGATCCCTGACAATACCTGTTTTGAGACACAGGAGACAAGGCAGTCACTCCTAAGTTGGTGAGTGTTGTGTGATTTGGGGAATTGTACTGGACTCAGTACAATTACAAGTACTCCTGCAGTTACACTTGCATTTCACTCATCTGCATCAGTGGAATACATTTAGTTTCCTTGTCCAGGATCCTCTCCACTAGATACACTCATTGACTTAATTTGCTATCTGTCAGTGAGTACTGGATTTGCATCACTGAAAACGTGGAAGGATGAGGCCCTATATGCAATGACATGCAGCTACAAGACGCCTGGATGAGCCTAATACTGTTACTATTGCCTATGACTGCAGTTCCTCCTATTGTCACGTGAGCTGCTCTTTTTATCACTTGATATCTCACGTGTTAGGAGAGAGGGAAGAATTAGATAAATCTGGGTGATCAGACTAAGATTGGGTCCAACATCTCTATCTCCTGTCACCAGGTCCAGGTCAGCCACGGCAGCTGGGGAATGTCCCCTGACCTCACTACTGTTCTGAGTTACTAACCAGAATGGAACATGAGACCTGTACGATGTCTGTCATTTACTAAGACTGAATTAAATAAGCTTTGCTGGACCCAAGAGGACTTCACAGGGTTGAACATCTCTGTGTTGCACTCTCCAGTGCTGTGTGTGAAACTTGCCTGGGTAGTCAGTGTTTGACTTGGTTATGCATCACTAAGGCAATGTCAGTGGATTTCAGATGGGGAGAACTGGGTATGAGAACACCGGACGGCCCAGAAACTAAGTGAGGACAATAGCAAGAGAAGTGCACTGCTATCAGCAGGCTGTGGGATAGGAATTTGCTAGACTTGCAATTTTTTCTTTTGCTCTCTGCCTGCAAAAGGTCTCAATTTTGCAGTTTATTCATTTTTTTCTCCTACTGAAGTGAGACTGAACAGACTATTTTGAGCTTGAATTCTCTGGCAGCAAGAAGGGAAACTTTGTCTCACAGATGGGCCAGTGAGGGATTTAAAGTCTGTTTTCTTTTTTCCTTCTAGAGATACCTGTGGATTCTTAGTATTCATGTAAAAGAAAAGCTATATCTGTTTACCTAGCTTGTGAGGGATTTAGGAACTGTCTTTACGTAAAACTGCTGAACCTGGCTGTACTCCAGAGTATTTCCAAGAGGACGGGACTATTATTATGAACAGATAACTTCAGAAGAGCAGGGGATTTTCAGATCTTGATTCAGATCCATCTTCTGGTGCAGGATTAGAACCATAAGGTGTGGAGCTGGAAGAATTTTCCCTTCTATATCCAGACCTTGCAACACCATTCCCTATCAGTTATTTTCATTCTGTGTAGCTGTTGAAGGAAAAGCTTTTCCTACAACACACTGCTCATCTTCCAGGCTGAAAATGTAGAAGCAGAGCTGGCTTCAAGCATAACCAACTTGGGCAACAAAACAAAGAGAGCAGCACACAATGTATCCCTGCCCTATGGCTGCTGTCCTGAACCCTATGGTCATGCCAAAGGTGAGCGCTCCTTGCTTGCGAGGAATACTGCCATACAGTGAGGGACAGCAGTCCTGATGGGGCTCTGACAGCCTCTCTCTGTGTTATATGTCAAAATGCTGTCTGCTGGCAGGGTAAATCCTTCCTTCATTTAGTAGGAGAAGAAAGTGCAGGACCTCATTCCCTACCTACAGACCCTGGAAGCATTCCTGGCTGCTTGGACTTGCACTGGCCTCCCTCCACTTCTGTGACTGTTGCTCTGGTAGTGCTGTAAAACTGAAATCTGTTGCAGCCCTGAGGGCTGGAGACACCAAAGCGCTGTTGAAGGAAATGGCTTGATACAGCATAACATGGTAGCCAAAATATGGTCATACCGTAAGGTTGTATGCACAAGGGAGCAGACCTGAGCTGCGGTGGGACCCCTTGCTTTTGGTTCTCATTAAGAACATCCTAAAATTAAAGGACAATGTCCCTAGACAATTTGGGAAAGTCGACAGGAGTAATGAAGCAGGCTAAATTGCTGTGTCACAGATCACAGAGGCTCCTCAGCTGGTCCTGGCTCAGGAACCCCAAAAGCAGTAATATCCTCTTCGCTCTACAAGATGACACCTTTTCACTTCCTGAGACAACTCTGCTCAAAATTCATGTGTTGACTGGCCTTCCCCTTTGAAGGGGATTTCCACCAGGAAGCAAGAGGTCTATGAGCTATCTACTCTTTCAGCTGAACCATGTTTCTGGGCTGCAGGGGATGGTCTACAGCTGGCCTGGGCATTTGATACAATGTTTGATAAAACAGGTATCTGTTAAACTTTGAAACATTTTGTAGGTTGGAAAGTGGCTATGGTTCAAAATGTCTGGCAACAAGTGAGCTTAAAAACAAATGCTTTATTATAAAGAAGTCAATATTTAATCCGTTTTTGCGTCACAATAAATATCCCTTGGCTTGCTCTGTCACATCTCACGACTTGATGCAGTAAGACTGTCTCTCTTGAGACAGACTGAAAGTTTGATCCCCACCACCACGTTTTCTTTGATAGTAATTCTATTATTCCTTGCTCCCCAATTTCTGTTAAAATACCATGTTTGATATACTCAGAGGTCTCAATGCTACCATTCTTAATGCCTGTGTTGGTATTTATGATAAAAGCTAAAGGCTATTTCCATCCATAAATCTACTATAGTGTATTCAGTAAAGTATTTAAGTGGATTTTGTGCTGTGAGACTGGCCTGCTAAAGGAATTTGTTAATAATAAGTGGATAAAATGCTTTTTAACTGTGTTTCTATGGCATTCAACCCCTGAGAAATAAGTCTAAAACCATGCATGCAGGATACATGCAGGAACTGAGTCTCTGCGTACATGTATAGTCAACAAATGAATTGCAGTGAGGCATGAAGGATATTTTAAGATCCAGCGCTGCAAGATATTGAGCTGTGCTAAGTCCCTGGAAAGCTGAGTAGGGGAATGCTTCCATGGAGAACTCTTGGGCTTTTGTACTTGCATTGTTCAAAGCCACTCCTCCCATTCCTCCATGCAAATATAAATTACATGAAGTGCAGTTAAAGAAAATACAATGGGCATTATTTTACAGGCTAGTTAAACAAAACAGCATTGTGGACAAGCGAAGAACAAGTTAGCCTTTATGCTGAGCATAGCAAGTACTATTTGAGGCATAATTTATCAATTGCATTCAATAGTTTATATATTAGTAATGGATTAGATGATTAGCATCCACAAGGACAGAAGAACTGAAGAAATCCAAAAGACTAGGCAAAGCATGTTTTGCCTGTCGGTGGGTTGGTAAATATTTCAGTACAGAAATGGCCAATACTGTAGGGCAAAGCAGGACTGCAGGTGTTGAGAATCTCCTGGATGAGGCTTCCATCACCAGCTGTTAGGCATGTTAAAGGCATTACTTAATTTTTCACTAACCCCAAAACAAAATGTAGCTGGCACTGGAAGGCATTTTAGCTTTGCATCACTGAGAATTAAAAAAAAAAAAAAAATTGCTTTGTTCAGACCAAAATGAATATTGTGAAGCCCATTTAGGCCAAGCTTCAATTATCCCCAAAATGGAAATTTAAATATTTCTACCAGTGCAATGTCAGGACACTGCAGGAATTAAATGATGTTCATTAGGGACTTGTCATCTAGTCATATAGAACAGCATAAACAAAGATAGGTAGATTCCAGATGTTAGATATAGCAATTTAAAAGGGAAAGGGTTCCCACTCTCATTTTTATTAAGACTACTTTCCTAACAGAATGAAGTAATTTTGGGGAGTGGGATTGTGAGTAAGCTACAAAACTGGCCTTGTTGCTTAGACATGTGCAGCATATAAATATTGTAAAGCTTTAGAGGACAGATGGCCAGAGATTTCAGAAATGATAAACATCAGCTTTCTGCTTTGGACTGGTCAGTGCTAGACCTAGAGGTCACATTCAAGCTGCTCTGAGTTCTCCTGCAATATTTGGATCTAGTTTGACTCTTCAGCCTCATAGGACTTCCTGTCAGGTTCCATCCTTGGTCATTCAGCAATCCAACAGAGTGCCATGACTATCTAGTTACAGGAAAGTGTTGCTGCAGAGCTCTCCAGAACATCACAAGCAAAGGAATGAGACAGCTGTACTGAGATTAATTTTGCTTACTTTGGTCCTTTGTTTCTATCTGGATTGCAGGGATGAGGCTTGACTCTTGGCATCACTGTGTCAATGATAGATTACACTTGATTACAACCTTCACTCATACCTTTCTTTTTTTTTTTTTTTTTTCCTGACTGATATTTGGGCATCAAGAAACACTGAATGAATCCAAAAGGCTTTTTTTGGGTGCAGAGAGACTTAAGATATGACAGGAGAGATCATCAATACTAGAGGATCTTTCAAAAGAAACAAATTATTCAGAACTATTTCCTCTTCTTTTACTCCTCTCCAAACACAGTGGAGCTTCACCTTTAGCCAACTGCTGTAATGTTTGAGACTGTCAGACTTTGAGATGTATCAAGAAACATGAATTATATTGCTGTCTTCACATAGCTTATGGGAAGCAAGGAATGTCTATGTAAACTGCTATGTATTTCATCCTGTCAGCATTCTGATAAGGTTCCAAATATGTGGGATTGGTTGGGGAAAAGTTGAGCAAAGACTTAAAAAACTGCATGGATGACAGCTTTGGAAGCGAAGGGATCACTCAAGGTTCATTTTGAAAGGATCTGAGTAATTTCTGAAGTCACCCAGAGTTAAAAAGAGAAGTATCTTGTGACCTGTTACAGCAAAAAAATGCAAGGAAATGCTTGTAGGGCTTTCTCTAATTATCTTCGGAGTGTGTATTAGCAACACACATATGTTCCCAATCTCAGGCAATAGCAGACTGATTTGGTGTATGCACCATTAAAGTATATTTTGTGTTTGTAGCCTTTTAGCACTGGATGATGTCATCTTACATGCAGCTTGTGACAGCAGCTGCCTGAATTGGTGTTTTTTCTTTCATGCTCTGATCTGTTTTCTACAGGCAAGAGAGATTCATGATAATGAGAAATGTAAGTCACTGCTCTCACTAACCACTCACAGGATTAGAAAAGACAGCAACAAAGACATCAATTATTTAACCATAATTTACCTTATTGTATCCAGAATAGCTAACTAGAAAGAAAGTGCCATTTATTTTTCTGTAACACACAGAATAATCTATGCATTACATTCGAAGTATGTGAACTGCGGTGATAAGTTAACGTAAATAATCAGCATTTCAGGAGCCAGGAATCTCAGCAAAGGAACAAACTTTTTGTCCTTACCTTTCACTACCTGTAATCAGTTCTTTCTGGGTGACTGTTGCTATTCTTGGTGATTGGCAGAGCAGTCTGTGAGGCTGACCGTCAGCAAAATGGCACAAATTATATTATCAACTCTTTCTTTCTTACAGACCCCTTCATCATTTATATCTTACTTTTGAATGTTGTTATTAAGCCTGATGTTTTTATCTTCTCTAGATCTTGAAGAAAAGGGTACTTTTTACTCTGGCACACTGTTAACAATGTCTTTCCCCTTAATATAGGGGTGTATATATATAAAAAAAAGACTTTAAAATTTATTTATACAAGTAATAAAAGTTATTTCTGTAAGTTTGAAAAGGGCAGCTATACTTTTCTTCCCTTTAATCTGTGATGGTGCACTGATGCAATCTACCTTTCTTCCAGCCATTCACCCCTCTGCAATCTCAAACTGTCTCAATCTGTTTCCAAACTCTTGCATATGAGATACAGAACAGGTGCTTGAAGTCCCACCAACTTGTTGCACTGAAAGTCTTGTTATGGAAAAAGGAAAGACCTCATAAGCAAAGTCAAGAAGAACTTATTGTTAATCTAGTTGAAGTCTTAACAGTCTAATCAGCAAGGTATTAACATCCCACGTCTTTTTGTAGGATAAGCATGATGCTGATGTTAACGGCTTCATTATCCTCACTCCTGGGCTCATTTTAATTAGTTTGCTAACACATTCTACACCTTGCTTCTTCTTCATTAATATGCAATGTGATATTACATCTAGGTTTGCAATATATGTTGTGGTTTACATATGGGGGATAAGTTTTGTTAAGCCTAACACTGGGTTTGCACAGCTATCGAGGTTGCATTCCTTCAATAACCAGTGTTTGACTGCTGGTGAGTTATTTATAGTCCTTGGGCCTTCTGAGACATCCTGTACCCACACTTTCAAGGTCTCTGCTGTTCTCTCATGCTTGTACTCCTCCACACTACATTATTTTAGTATAAAAAGCAGTTCATGTCACGTCCCACTCAGACGAGGGGGACAAGTGACTCAGATTCGCAAATCCCCAATTGGAGTGGACAACAAGTCTCCAAGTCCAAACATTTATTAACTACCCACAATGTACTAATTGAGCACATGATAATTGGCTAAGTATATAGCAAGTTGTGGCGAGCAATACAATATGCCTTGCATTTCTTAATGGAAAAAGGAAAAGAGGGAGATAGAGGGAATGGGGCAATACAGATAACCGGTCTGGGTTCCTGCGCTGATCCTGCCAGGGAGGGTTCCAGGAGGCAGCTGTCTTTTTCGCTGGCATCCGTCTTCTTCACTTCACTGCAGGCTCCAGACGGCCGGGGGGGGGGGGGGGGGGGAGGGGCAGAGGGGGGGGCAGGGAGAGGGGCAGAGAGAGAGAGCGCCCTTTCTTCTCCCCTTTGATTTATATCCACTTTCCTTGGGTCCGTCCCCTAGGTCGACCCACATAGCTACGTATCCCATGTATGGGGAGGGGTAAGGTGTTTCATGGGATGATGTAATTTGCATGATCATGACAGCCCTCGTTAGCATATTGAGGGGTGTTAACTTTAATATGCATTTCATGGATAATGAAGCAAAGTTTGTTCAGCGGACACATGGCCCTTGAAATCTGCCCAGGTGCCCCAGAGGAGAGCCGTCCTGTCTCCACAGGGCTCTCTCCCCCAGCTGCATGGGGCAGCGTTATCAGCTTTGGCCTCCACAGAATGCACCCTGTGACTCAGAGTTTTTTCTTGCGAGTGTTTGAGGCATTTCTTCAATCAGCCTCAATTTTTGCTTTCCCAGGTTGTTTCTCTTAGTTTCTCACAGGCCTGGTTTCTCATCTCTCACAGTTCACCCCCTACAAGTAACTATTTGTTATTATCATCTATTAGTTACAAAAATATCTGAGAAATATATGAGAGTATTTCACCACATAACTGTACAATTGTTACACCAGGGGAGATTTAGTTTGGATATTAGGAAAAATTTCTTCACCAAAAGGGTTGTCAGGTATTGAAACAGGCTACGCAGGGATGTGGTTGAGTCACTATCCCTGGATGTATTTAAAAGATGTGTAGATGTGGTTCTTTGTGACATGGTTTAGTGGCGGATTTAGCAGTTAGATTAACAGTTGACTGAATGATATTGAGGGTCTTTTCCAACCTAAATGATTCTATGAAATCTTAGCAAAAACTAAGAGAATACTAGTCACCTGGTTGTTCAATAATTGCTGTTACAGCTAAACGAACTAAAATATGGCTTCAGCCAGTCCAGGACAAGACCAAAGCCTCATAAGATCTGAGGTCCGTGTGAGTAGCTTAACATAGACTGTGGTCTACAAGCCAGGGAAATCCCATATTTCATGTACTACAAGGCTGCAGATCTGATCCCAGAATCTGAGAATAGAAAGAAAATAATTTGTTACTCCAGGCAGGTAAAAGTGGTATTTGGGCATCATGAAATGCCTAAAGTCCCAGCATCATTGAACCTTTCATGTGCCCAAGCCTCTGTTAGTTATCCTGAACTTGGCTATATGTGTGCTGGTGCTGCCTGGCTGCTCAGATCACATCTGAGACCTGAGAGGGATCTCAGATCAGGTGTAGGTCAACCTCTTGCCTTCCTGGGTCCAGTTCTGTATGTGTTTTGAGAGTGTCTACCAGATTGGGTGCCGAGCCAAAGAGAGGTAAGAAAATCCAGTTTAGGATGTGGGGAGGACTGACTGGATAGCTCTCTCTGCATGTTACAGGACTGCATATGTGTACTTGGTTCCTTCATGGGTTTAAGTCCCATTTAATTTGCATCTGCCACTTGTAACTTCCTTCGTGACTGTAAAAGTCTTTTATAACAAAGATCACAGTTATTCTAAGATGCTTGGATCATAAAGTAACTGAATCTTTTCCACAGTTTATTGAGGTATTATTTCATAATGTAAAGTGGATCTTGCATGAGGTTTAAACTAGAAGTTCAGTGGTACACTGGTGGTGGTTGTGAAGGTTAATGTGTTCTTTCTCAAGTGGTAAAGCCAGTACAAAAGACTGGATTTGGTTCTACTTTTCTTTTAAATGTATTATATATTAATATATTTTTATTAAAATTAATAAGATATTTAATTTTTACTGCTTACTAACTTTCCCTCAGCTTTCAATATGACTTACTTTTAAGATCAAAGTTACTGCATTTCCTTTTATTGTTAATTCTGGAAATAGAAGTTTGGTAGCTTTACCTTTTCTGTATTCATTGTGTATAGATCCCTCTAAGTCCTTATGGACAATTCAGTTCTTGTTATGAGGGAGCAAAATGTCATCTCCTTACTGGCCCTATTTATATTATTTCCTCATAACAAATAGTTGTATTAATTATGGTGATGTTTTTAATCTTGGGTATTTCAGATGAATGCTTTGTTGAACTATTCCATTACCACAGTATTTGATTTTTAAAAGTAAAGGAACTTGTAATATAAAAACTCTTTATGCTGACTCTCCTTAACATTCAGATCCTGCCCAATCATTTCCTGGCAGAATTTATTATAATATTAAAAATGAGTGCGTTTTAAGAGTTATTTTATTAATATAATCAAAGCAAAGGAGCAAACATTTGAAGAAAACCTTCTGATAACAGGGAATTTTCTGATATGAATTAGTCCTGTGTATGTTTGCATGTCCCTGAAATAAATATGGATAAATCTCTAGTAAGCTTGTCTCTTGAATATATTCAAATTTTGTGTTCCATCAAACATTTATCTCATATAGAACTGATGTAATAATGAATAATCACCACAGACGGGTTGATGCAGTACGTATTTAAACATGAAACACTGACAGGTGTAATCTGAAATACATAAAATTCCAGTTTTACCCATTGATATATTTACTGGTACATCACTGATAAAGTTCCATCTCAGCGATCAAAATGTGATAAAAATCAGCAAAGCATTTTTGAGAGTTATGAAGGTGCCTGTCAGCTTAAGTGTTTGCAGATGGCAGGAGGATATTGAAACCCTGATTCATCCTTTGAGGATGGTTATATTTAAGTGCGTATCATGACCATTTGCCTGGGAAGTTGTTAAATGACATAGATGACTGAGACTGCCTGACAGCAGTCCTCAAAGAAAAAAGTCCCAATATTGTTTGTTTTTAAGACCACTCACTTTATGAGAATCTCATAACACTCACAAGGCTTCCTTCGGTGGTTGTTTGTGGAAAGGGTTAAGCTTTCTTTGTACAGAAGACATGTATTATTTTACTTGTTTGTTTACATGTTAATCTTGCAACCCTTTTAAAATTGTGTCCAAGAATTGCTAAAAGACCTCTGCTGGGCTATGCAAGTGTGAAAGAGAAGATACTCAAACTCAAGTAAGTACATACATGATTTTATGGATCAGCAGAAAAAAAAATTCTTACATGTTTCTCATAGACTATTCCTTGAAGTTCAAGAAGCATGGTTACATAGAAACAGCTGCTGGAGAATGTATATACCTGAAGATGATTTAAGTAGTTACTGGGATGAATCTTCTCTAAAATTAAGAAGTCCAGAAGGTAAATGTCAGGAAAAAATGTCTTTATAAAAGGAAAGACAAGTGAAAAGATATGCATGGCTGGCATGAGCACTGGATAAGAAAAATAAAATTATTTCTCCAGATAAGAAAAGAGTTACAAGGACCACAGTTGTCCATCAGATGAGAACATAATAGCAGCATAAATGAAAGTTCCAACAGTGAAAAGTATAGTGTTGAATTATTTAACAAAGACTTAAACCCTATTGTAACATACAGCAAGCTGAGGCTCCATGTAAAATGATACTAAATTCAGCATAATTTGGAGTTTTCTGAATATCCCTTTCCTGTATGAAATATAGATAGATGTGTACGTACACAGAGTTAGACGTAATAGATGAATATACCACACAGTCTGTTTTATTAAAATAATTATTGTCACTGTAATTAGTACAGTAATAGAAAAAGAAATGTAGAAATACTGGTCCTGAGACCTGGAAGTATCAAAACAAATTCAGAAAGTGATGGTATATGTTTGAAGTGTGACGTACTGTACAGTGGTGCTTTTCTCCTCTACTCAGTACTGCTGAGGCCACACCTGGAGTACTGTATTCAGTTCTGGTCTTCCCAGTACAAAAGAGCCATGGACATACTGGAGAGAGTCCAGTGAAGGGCAACCAAGATGATTAAGGGAAAGGCTGAGGCTGTTCAGCCTGGAGAAAAGGTTGCTCAGGTGGATCTCATGGTGGGAGGGCGTGAAAAAGACGGAGCTGGGCTCTTTTCAGTGATGCCTGGTGACAAGACTGGAAGCAAACTGAAACACAGGAGGCTCCCTCTGGACATCAGGAAACACTTTTTTACTTTGAGGGTGACTGAGCACTGGCACAGGCTGTCCAGAGAAGTTGTGTAGTCTCCATCCTTGGAGATATCCAAAAGTCACCTGGCCATGGTCCTGGGCACCCAGATCTAGGTGGCCCTGCCTGAGCAGGGGTGTTGGACCAGATCCCCTCCAGTGGTCCCTTCCAACCTCAAACAGTCTGTGATTCTACCAGTTCTGCATAGCTATAGATGCATATCTGTGAATTTGCATATATTCCCCTGAAGACAATGTTAATAGTACTGCTAATGCCAATTTAACTAGTTTTGCACAGTTGAAGACACAAAGAGCATTCAAAGGAATACTTTGCAACTGGTAGCCATGAATTATGAAGAGGATGCAGTGTAATTTAATACATACATTAGGAGTGTTTTGAAGGACATTTATATGTGATTACATGAGAGAACAAGTAAGAGGAGACATATCTGATGTTTTTTAACTTTCTAAACAAGGCAAAACAAGAAATTATATTAGAAGATGATAATAAAATCTGCATTAAACACATCTGTCGCTGTAGAGACAGACACGACAACTTTTTGCAGCAGAATAGCATCTTTATTGTTCCTCTCATCTCCTATATACTTTATTCTTTTATCCATACATCATTCTTATTGGTTACATGGCTGTTTGTCTACTACTTTATTGTCTACTTTTCTTAAAATCCCCCACTGCTTGGGTATCTGACAAACACAGTATTTTTCTTCTTTCTCCTTATCTTCAGTTCCTTTCTCAGGCTAATACAGCACTCCTCCGGGACTTTTCCAGCTGCTCAAGGGTACACAACAAGCTGGTCAAGGTCAAACTGTTCTCTCTCTGTCAGGCATTCGGCAGGCCTGCTGCCTCCCCCAACAGACATCCATTTGAAAAAAAAAAATCTTCATACAGCCAACTGTCCCACTGATTGGTCATCTAACCTTTAAATAACTAGATTATGGTATACTCAGCAATAAACTTCTGAAGTCCGTAAGGCCCTTAGAACCATGGTAATTTTCCTGAACTGTGAGAGACACACCTACCTGTCTTTATTAGTAATGGGCGTTTGCATGTCTAATCTGTCTTGAATTGTGCTGAGATTTCACTTTACGGGAGTGGCAAGGTGTAAAAACCAACTGTTTTGGAAGAAAGATTCTAAGGTTGGTCTGGCAACTTTATTCTAAATTCTAAATTCTTAAAAACTAAATTCTTTCAACTTCTGAGTAAGACCCTCAGCCTGATCCCAAAGGCTGCATTTCAATCTTTTGATTAGCTGAGCTTGAGAGCACTTCTTCGCTGGCAAATTAAGCCACCATGGAGCAAACTTTGCATTCTGACTCATAAAGGCTCTTTGCAAATATCATTAACGGGCTTTGGAATAAATCCTGCCTTCATTTTCTTGTTGCGTTTTTTTAACCCCAAAAAGGATTTAACATAGCAAGACATTTTGTACACATTATCTGTTGTTTGATGTGGATAATTTCTTATGGGACACAACTGTCATGCTATATCCATTCAGATTTTTTGAATACATTTCTGTATTTAGAAAAATTGTGTGTACTAGAAAGGTTAGTTTTCAATGTATTTTCTTCATTTATGGTACAGGACAACTGAAAATCTGCTGACTTGAATACTGAACAGGAGACCTGTGCCATGGGCAACACTATTTACGGCACATACTAAGTTTAGAAACCTAACAGTATCAAACACAATCAAGCTATATAATGAACACAATTAAAGGTGAATGCTGTAGGACTGACAGATTGGTAGACTTAATTAAATACATGCAGATTCCTGACTGCTTCATTATGTTCTATACAACTGTTAAGTCATATGGAAAAATACAATTCTGCTTAAAAGTACTCCTCTTCATGGCAAATCCAAGGATAACTTTACAAATTTCAGGTAATAGGGAATGAAGCACTTGTATAGACAAACTTAATAACTAATATTTATTTAATGGAGAAAGAGTAAAGTAGTAAATGAAAAAAGCTAATCTTGAAAATAAAGTACTAGTTTTGTTGTGGGAGTTATGAATTTCATTAATTTCCTGTCAAGATTTTATTTTTGTAGTAATCATTTTTACTCATGAGTGGGTGGCTCCTAAGATGAACAGCTGAAAAAATTTAACTGAGAACCCTGAGTTGGAAATTTGAAGTGTAAACTATAGAAGAGGTTGATAGGGAGCAAGAGTTCACCAGAAGTGCTGTTTTGACACATATCTCTTTAAATTCAGGGTAGTAAATTTTTTTATCTGTGTTGAGTGTCTTGGTTTTTTTCTAAAGGAAAAACTAGGAAAAAAGTCATATGGAGATGGTAATTAAGTGCAGGTTAGTCCTCTAGCTGCTTTTGACACTGTAATTATTAATTCAAATTGTGTTTGCTAACCTGCACGGTCAAGAAGATAGGGTTACGGTCTGTCATAAGTAGTATCATGAACTGTCATGTTATGCGCTCAAGTTGTGTGACTGTGGTAGGAAAATGGCAGTTCTGATCAGTAGTCAAAGGAAAACAAAAATAAAACACATGGGCAAAAGAAATAACATAAACTTTCAGTTACAGTAGCTTAATCTTTCTGTTTGGAAGGCTGGAATGGCCTTTTAATAGTAGTAGTAGTAGTAATGCTAGGTGGGCAGACACTACTAATAAGAACCTAGACCACCCCAGTCATACTGGACATACTGGTCTGCCACCAAACTATAAAAACCAGAGCAGGAAAGCAGCTTTGTTTTCTAGTCTTCCAGGAGAAAGACAGAGGAGTTTCTCATAATATGCTCAGGGGTTCTCCTGTCTTCATTTCCCATCTTGCTTGTATTCAACCTCTCTTTTTATGGGTTTCTACTTCCAAATCGCACTTGTTTTAAAATCTAGCAGACTATTTAAAAATCTTCATCATGGAAAAAATCCAGATAAAATTCTTTTACTTTTTTTTTTTTCCTTGAAATTCAGCATCTGTAATATGTTTCTTGTCTTTATCAGAATATCATTTATGCTTTTGTTTTATATTGTGTCAAACCTATTTGTTGTTCATTGCAATAGTAGTCAAGGTCTGACTGCATTTTTATTGACACGGAACAGGTAAGAGAGAGAGAATTTAGTGTATGATCTGCTCGTTGCACTAAATGCTGTTACCTTGTCTATCCATAGAAAATGCTGTTGGCTTACAGCCTTTCACACTGTCATTCTCCCCATCCTTCACATCCTTGGAAAATGGGAGAGCAGAGGCTTCTGTTTCTCTACTAGAAATGAATTCTGGTGGTTCTCACATAGCAATGGCCTTTGTGTCCACTCAATCCCCATGTTACTGTTTATGTTACACAGATTATAAAGCTGTGCTCTCCTTTATATGTCTGTTTAATAGTCCTCTCTAAGAATTTCAGGGGAAAAGCTGAGTAAGCATTTTTTTGTCAGTATTACACTACTTGTAAGAACTTTCTAAGAGATGCTTTCACAGATACTATATTGACCTTTCTTGGTTTGCAGATTCTGATGAGAAAGACTCACCAAGGATAGTCTAGTGTGATGCCCAAAGTAGGCAAAGTTGACCTTTTGCAATGGGCAATGTTCCTTTCATGTGGTATGCCTAGACTAGAACTCAACTCCTTTGAAGTGTGAGTATTTCATCTCAGTGCAGATCTGGTTCTGAGGTGAAAAAGGTGTGTACATCACTTGCTATTCTGCAGTAGCCCGTTTGGTTTTGGTGCTTCCTGAGTATAAATGTAACAAAACTGTGTTACAGTGTTTTCTCGATGAATAGAGATATTCCTGCTGTCATGTAAGTGATCACTAAAATAATACTTGGCTAAATCATCTGGAACTGCTGTAGACATGTCACACCCAAGATCTTAGGTTACAAACCAAAACTCACTAATACTCAGTAATACAGAAGAGACTGAAAATAAAAAGCAGAAAGAATTACAGGTTTCTAAGAGGTGATAAACAATGAGTGTGATTTCTGACTTGATGCAAACAGGAAATCTCCGGCACAAAATTCTTATCAAAGTCCAAACTAAGATCTAAAAACAGAGAGATGAAATGCATTATTTGAAAAATCTCTGTTTCACTCAAGGAATACAGTAAATCTGTGCTTACTGGACACTTTTGTAACAGAATGCATGAAATCGAATCGAAAGACCGATAGGCTGACATATAGATAACTTTGCACTGATACAGAATTCTAAATGAGTTTCATATTCACAGTCATAGGAATAAAGTGAGAGCAGTGAGAGCCATTATAGGTGGTTCTCAGAAGTTAAAAGTAAGATAGAGAGCATTTTCTGATAGCAATTTGGACATTTTTGAACTTTCAGAACTAGTACTAGTAACTGAATTTTAAAAAAAGTTATAATTGATGTCCTTGAGAATGGCCCCAAACAGTCAGATATTTGAAGCACAAGAGGAAAATAGATTGTCACTACCTCAGGCAAACTCTGGCGTATAACACACCTTCAAGACCTTTAATCGTTATGATTGAAGATTTCTCTACTTAGAAATAAAGTCATGAAAGTTATTGCAGTGGAAGAAGAGATTTAATGCAAAATCTTAAATTTTCTGCATTTATACATTTTTATAGCCTCATATTGAGTTTACGATTTTTTGTGCTTTATCACTGGGAACTGCCAGACCCAGAAGTAAGGAAAGACTATCTCCGAAAAGAGCAACTTTTAGCATTTTAGGCATCTGTCAAAGGTGATTATTCTTGTGGAGCTTTTCACTCTGAAACAACGTTCAGAAATCCCAGAAATTAAATTATTTGATATATTCACATCATTAAAGGGAGTTCTGGTGGGAATATAAGCACCCAACTGTTGATCTGGAGCTGAAAAAAAACCTGCCTGTACCATTGTAGATTTGTCCAGACAAATGAATGAGTAAGCATTTGATGTGAGGTACTGAGTTATCTAGCATTTTCAGCAGCAGTGCAATGTCTCCCTTTAATATGTTAACAAGGAGTATTACTTTTTGTTCATTATTACTGTACTTCCTATCTAGACTGACCTCATAACTGGCGCCTAGATTGAAAATGTTCCTTGAACAGTTGGAGAAAGGTAAGCTTTGTTGCCCTGAAGAGGCACTGCTTAAAATGTTTCTCTTCCATATGCAGGCTGAGGAACAGGAACAATTGAGCTTGAAGAGAATCTTTCCATGAGTATACCCTGCAAGCTGGAAAAAAAAAAAAAAAAAAAAAAAAAGTAATGGAAATTTTAGGAACTAGTTTTGCCCGGTGGCCTCCTTGAACCTTTCTTTTCATCTTTGCACCACCTACACACTTCCTTTTTCCTTCCATTTTCCTTTCTTCTTTCAATGAGAGAACATAAACGTCTCGACTGAGTTCTAAAATCTTGTAGCTTTACATCTGTGTGGCAGGGCTTGAGTGCTATAAAAGATGACTTGATATTAATTCTAGGTACTTGAAGTGGAAATACCAATCTTTAGAGAGAAATGCTTTCACTTTCTTTTAATTTCAAAACAAATGTCATTTAGTCAGTCCCTTTTCAGCACTCCTTATATCATTAATACATCATACTGTCTTCTGTGAAAGAATTGAAATTTTTTTGATGTGTATTGTGGTGTTTTAAAGTATTTATTTCAGTGAGTAAATGAAAATTCAGTATTTGTCTGTTTGTTTGTTTTGCAGAAACTTGCTTTCATGGTAGTCTTCTAGTATGATGCCAGAAATTACCTAAAGGTTATCTTAGCACTCAAAAATAGTTAAGAGATTCAGGTATTTGCATATTAGTAAGATAAACTGACTGAATATAGGGACAGCAGAATGAAGTGACTCAACTTACTGTGGTTTTGATTGAAAGATACTATCCTGTGCTTGAATTTTATTATTAAAGGTACCTAGTCTATGAGTCTGTCGCTTTTTCATAAATCCCACAGAACAGTGATAACAGTAAATACATTAGACTGTCATTTCAGCCTACACCCCATATTAGCCACCAAAATCCTTTTGTGGGTCTGTGCTACTGCTCTGGTCCAAACACTCTCATTCACTCCATATTTGATACCTATATGCTCCAATACAGCTAAAGCTGTTCATGGAAAGCCTCCACAATGAATAGGTTTTGAGGGAGAAAATCTATGTTACAATTCCCTCTTTTTCCAGCTGAGAACATCTATAAGCAATACACTTGGTGCTATTACAGATATCTGGATTCAAAACAACTTATCTTGCTTGTCCTGCTTTTGTTTTTAAAAAGTTGTACTCCTGCACAGGCAATAGTGATACTGAGGTTGCAAAATGTTTTCTGCTTTAAAACCTGATTTTAAATAATGATTTTGTGACTCATTAGCTCCTGGGTTGTAATTTCTGGTTTCTAAGCAAAGAAGAATCTTGTCAATCTGCATTAAAACAGTTCAATTATTTTTTAATTAAGACCATGTGTAGAGAAATACTGTCCCAAAACATAAAAATCCTTCTAGTTTTGAACAGGTGCTACCTGGGAAGACCCATGTACTATCACAGTGTGAATATAACTGTATGAGACTCTGTTGAAAATACAGAATTGAGCTTTCTTTTGGGGTTTCTTTTTTCCAATTCTTTAACAAAACTGGAGATGTCCACCTAAAGAGTGTTATGGTTGAGAGGTGTGTGAAACAAGGTGAACACTGAAATACCTGGTGCTCATGCTGCTTTACAGAATGGAATGAAAGGGATCCTTGTGCTGTTACCATTGCTTGCCACAGAAAGATCTCAGATCACATGCAGTGGGCAGCCCCTTTACTGCTAAATGTTTCATTGTCGTCATGTAGCTAACGATGACGTATAGGTGTGTGGATGGGCAGAACTGAGACAAAGCATCAAAAAACTGGTTTTGCAAGAACATGTGAAAAACAGACACATCATAGAACTTTTTGCATCCTGAAAAAATTGTTCCTATGAAGGGGTGAGAATGAAATAGATCCTTAGCAAGATAGGTGTTTTCTTTAATTTTCAACACCAATTATCCTCTGACAGTCTACATAGGAACATCTAATCTACTTACACTATCCATTCTCTTCTATATTTCTAACAATTTTATTTATTTTCTTTCTCTTGAATTATAAAATTCACATCTTTTTTAGTATTATGTCAAATGTCCCTTTGCATTCATTTATAGTATCTTTTGATGCTGCTGATATTGCAGGTGAAGGTGTAGGTTTTAATTTATATAATACCACTTGATTATTAGTATTTTCTTTAACAATTTCTATGTATTTTTTATACATGTTAGTACAACTGACTTGTTTCCTGATTCTACTAAATATATGTTGAAACCTAAGTTGCAGGACCCTTGCCACTTGACTCAAGCAACAAAAAGAAGAAAAAAAAGCTATTCCATTCCTTAATTCACCTTGCAATTGATTAAAGAATCACACATGCTACTTCTCCATTTTCTGTTGGTGTAAGTTTTTTGACATCTTTTTCAACAGCAGAAGTTCAGTACAGAGATCTACACCCAATAAGAAAAAACTTTGAGCCCGTTTCTGTAATGCTTATCCTCTCAGCAGTACTACAGAATTTGTAGAGTACTACAAAATACACATTTCCTCTGTTTGACATAAAGATTGTTCTTGTATTTTGCAACATTGCAGAGATGTCATTTCTTATTAATTTATTTATTGCAGTTCCTGACAATCTTCAAGTGCTAAATTAAGCAGAGAACCCATATTCTGAACTTTAAAAACAAGAATAACATTTGCAATTCTATTACCAGGACAACTGATTACTTTTACCTGGATCTCTAGCCATTCTTAGACCTCTGAAAGGACAGAAACTTAATGGAGCTCAAAAT
This sequence comes from Athene noctua, assembly GCF_965140245.1. Lineage (NCBI taxonomy): Eukaryota > Metazoa > Chordata > Aves > Strigiformes > Strigidae > Athene > Athene noctua. The sequence continues at coordinate 42,909,480 of NC_134039.1, read as the reverse complement.
CTTAAGAGAGCAAGTAAATTCTTTCATAAGTTGAATACTTATTTTTATTTCTTTTTTGTCACTACAAAGCAAAAAGAAAAATGCAGACATTTCTGAATCCTTCTCCCTACCACAGTAAAAAAAACACTGGGCAAAAGTGATAAATAAGAAAGTGGATTTTCTGATTTTTCTCTACAGGCAGGGAAGACCATCCCATGTGTGTGTTTGATGAGTTAAAATCATTGTGGATAATGGTGATGCCAAGCTCCTTCCCAGGAGATCTTCAGGAAGTCTATTATGTTTACTCACCTAGGTGAATGAATTATGAATGGGAGGCCATGGCAGCTTCTGAGAAGTTGGTTTGGGTGCTCACATAGAGTATTATTATGATAAAACTAGAGAAATGGTCTGAAATGCAACAGTGCAAAACTGAGCATCCTACATTTTAGAGCCTTGCAGAAGACATTGTATTTGAGGAGTTAGTGAGCTTGACCAGGCCATGACTGCTCTGTTGAGCTCTGTACTTAAGGCTGGAGCAGCCCATACATTAGCATGAGCAGCTGCTGTAAGGAAATCTGCTGGAGTGCCCCAGACTGGCCTGTGCTGCATGCTGGAGGATGTTATGAGAGAGATAACAGTCCAGTCTATCAGGAGAAGATGCATGGCTTTATCTGTTACACAAAATTAACCACACTACAGCATGGGACGTAGGAGTAACCTATCCATGGACAGGATCTGTGTAGCATGCTGGGGGAAAATCCATCTGCAGTCTGTCTAATGCTGCATGAAAGTGGACTTCCCAGCATTTGATGGGATGCAAGATTTACTCACTATCTATACTTCGATTTTAATTATATCTTATTAAAACAGCTGTGTTATTAGGCCATTGAATGTTGGGCCTTTTTTACTGAGATCCCCCAAAAAAACCTCTCTCTCTCTGCCCTCCTCTGGTGTGGAACATTCCCATTTGTAAAATATGACTTCTCTAAAATGAAATCCTACTTAAAACAAAATCCTACTTTCAAACAGGAAATAGAAAAGAATTGATCAAGTATGTACAAAAGAATCAGACTATGAATTAAAGTATGATACTGATGCAAAGAAGAAGGGAGAAAAGATATGGATGATAAATATTTTGCTCTGCTTAATACAAGGAAGTAGTCCTCACCTGCTCATCTGAAATGCTGTAACTGTTTTAGACATGTAGACAACCTGAATAGAGTTCAAAACAGGCCAACAAGAATAAAAAGGTTATAAAACATGAAAAGCAGGTTGAATGAGTTGAACTTCTTCCAATGGTATCCTGGCTTGTGTCAGCAATAGCGTGGCCAGCAGGGACAGGGAGGGATCTTACCCCTGTACTCGGCACTGGTGAGGCCGCACCTCGATTCCTGTGTTTAGTTTTGGGCCCCTCACTACAAAAAGGACATTGAATGACTCGAGCATGTCCAGAGAAGGGCAACGAAGCTGGTGCAGGGTCTGGAGCACAGGTCGTACGGGGAGCGGCTGAGGGAACTGGGGGTGTTTAGTCTGGAGAAGAGGAGGCTGAGCGGAGACCTCATCGCCCTCTACAGCTACCTGAAAGGAGGTTGCAGAGAGCTGGGGATGAGTCTCTTTAACCAAATAGTAAGTGACAGGACAAGAAGGAATGGCCTCAAGCTGCACCAAAGAAGGTTTAGACTAGATGTCAGGAAGAACTTCTTTCCAGAACAGGTTGTTAAGCGTTGGAATGGGCTGCCCAGGGAGGTGGTGGAGTCCCCATCCCTGGAGGTGTTTAAGAGTAGAGTCGACTTAGCGCTGAGGGATCTGGTGTAGTTGGGAACTGTCAATGTTATGTAAATGGTTGGACTGGATGATCTTCAAGGTCTTTTCCAACCTAGATGATTCTGTGATTCGTTAGTCTCGAAACCAGAAACCTGTGAGAGGATGTAAGAACTGTCTTCAAATGCGTGGAGAGTTGTTCCAATGAAGGTAGTGGTCATACTTTCTCTATGTCTGCTAGCACAGTGAACAATAAAGAGCTCAGCTTCCTGTAAAGAAGTTGAAAGTAAGATATGAGGGAAAGCCCATTAGTTATGGAGAACAGGAGGAGAGAAGAGGGGGAAATCCTGGAGCCAGTGTTGGTGGACATTCTGCAGAGCAGCCTAACAAACCATGTCTCAGGTCCAGACACACTCAGTAGTTTTTGTGGTGAAGGGACAGGTGAATTCCCGAGGTCTTGGTTGTCATTACATTTCCATGCTCAAGATTTCCCTTCCCCAAGGCTCTAGATTGCAGAGTTGTATGTAGCAAGGAGCAAAAGGGAAAAGCTAGAATACATAAGGTGCAGCAACAGTCCTGTTAATTCTGTAGAGTATTACATCCACTGTTCCCAGGAGGGAAACTGAGACACTGAGCAATTCTTGTCTTTTCTGTCCTATCCTAATTCTCAGAAAATGTCTGTAATGGGAAGGAGAAATACATATTTATTATTAAAATATATAAAAATATATATTTAACAAACTATAATTCAGAAAACTGAATAAACAGAGTGAAGATGAACATTAAACCAGGTTAGTTTTGAATGAAGAAAAGTATGTTTGAATTGTCTGTTCTAGTACATGCATTCTTAATGGAAGGATTCAGTAATTATATATGGATTTCTGGGCTTTATGTTTCTATCTTAGATTTTTCCAGAGCAAGACCATCCAATGTTTTGTCAAATAAACTCAACCACATCAAACCAAAATACAACACACACACACACACACACACACACACACACACACACCCAACCCACCTACATTTCAGTGCAATGGAGTTGTTGGGAAACCTGACAATAAGACTAACAAAAATCAAGAGGGCCAATGTTTGCTAATGAGTGTTTAGGCATCAGAAGTGAATCCGAACCCATGACCCACTTCACCTCTGTTCCAGAAAAATTTTTAGAGAATATTGTTTGAATCTGATAAATGTTTGTGTTATGCTCTACTCATAAAATAAGGCAAAGAGCATAATTTACTAGAAAATGACATACCCAAATAGGGCATCTTGCTATTTTTCTGATGACCTTAAATGAAACATTTCACTCTTCTCTGTGAAAAGAACATAGAGAGAGTGCAGCATGGAAGTTTATAATTAGGACAAATAAGTCACCAGCAAAACATAATACACAAGAATTAGAACAAAACAGGAAGAAAACAAATATGAATTTGTCCAATACCACTGAACAGAAATGAAATACAATATTATGAAGTCAGTTTACACTGACTTTTCTTTCTTTAATCAATCGAGAAAATATTCTCAAATAATGTCTGTATTACTGCATTAAAGTTGCAATAACTTTGCTTAAAAAAGTGGTTATACCATTAGTTTTAGAGAAAAATAAGTACATTTTTAAGGCTTGAGTTTTGATAATCCTGTGAATAAGTAGCAGCAATATCAAAGCAGCAGGCCACTCCATCCTCAGAAACATTTCAAGAATTTCAAATGAGAAAAACAGTATCTCAGAAGTTTTTATTTTAAAATGAAAATAAATGAAAATCTAATTAAAGATGTATGGTTTGTTGGCACTTCTTATTTCAAAGTTAGGGTTTATGCTATTTTTAAATTAAAATCTTGAATAATGTCTGATGTTTGTGGTAACTTCATTTTCTCATAAGAATACTGATTATACTTGTATTGATTTGGTACACAACACTAATATAAAGTATGTGACAGTTTTCTATTTAAAATAGGAAAGGAAAAGTGCATTTTTTTATACCATTAAAAATGTTGTGAACTAATTTTGATAGAAGTTTGTATATGACAGATTTTTCAAAAGGATCGACAGCTGTACAACATTTACTTTTAAAAGGAACTACTCCAAATCTATTCCTGTATCCTGATTACCCTAAATATCAAGGATTGAAGGGCTTCTGCCAACAAGGATGAGGATGTTATGGTGTTTCCACTTCCCTCTGTCCACCATACATGCATCCTATTCTTGTGCTGAACCAAATCTAATATATTTATTTCGCTCATTTGAAGATAGACTCTATGGGTCATTACTGGTGTAGGATGGTCCTATACTTCTGTAGGCAAGACTCTCATTGATACAAATGAGCAAGACCAAAATCACAGGTGACCCACCTGTATGTCTTGCATACATCTGCAAGTAGATCAGATGCTAATCCCATAACTGGCAGTGGCACTGTGGTAACTGGGAAGCTGCTGAATGGTCTGAAACCCCAGGTAAGCATCCAATGGTTGATATTGGTTGCCCTAAGACCCCTACTGCTCAGACATCTCCCAGACCCTAGCAGAGTAATGGGCTATACAGACCTTGCTCATTCATGTGCAACTCTGAGTTTTCTCTCCTTAGATCTCCAACATAAGAAGTATGCATTTTATTATTAATCAACCATAAAGTTTTTGGCTTGTGGTTCAGAAAGGTTCATACATTTATTATAAGTTCTCATACAATAATTATCATGGGAATCAGTAATTTTTAACTTAGACAATGCAATGTATTGCTGTGAAATGATGAAGGATGCTCAAAGAAACAGAGAGTAAGAGATCTAATTTGGTGAGAAAGGCATAATAACATCTCTTTTTCGCACTGGCAGAACTCTACAAAGCAGTATCCTATACACTGATAGTGCTTTGGCCATAAAAGTGGGCAAGCTGGAATGCATTAACAGTTTTGACCATTAGTAATGGGTGGAAAAAGGGGAGGTCTCTTGGCTAGCACAGTGCACCTTAAGTATTGCCGAGGAAGTGAGCTAGGGCCTTTGAAAGTGCTCAGCTTTTAGGTTGGGTCTGAGTGATGAGAGGAAAGATTATGACCTCTGATTCCTTGTCTTATGGAGAAACGTGAACTATTTGCAGCTATGGGCTGCACAGAAATCCTGTGTGTACTCACTACTAGGATTCACCTTATATTTGAATGTCATGTCCAAAGTAGAAAAAGAGATTACTTTTTGTAAATGGGCAGATTTTGCATTTCTTATACTTGGATTAAATGAAATCTTGCAGATACTAGCCAAAAGCAAGCTTGATTATATAAATATTCTCCTGGCCACATCATTCATCAAGGCTTATTTTAGGAATAATAAATGTTTCAAAGATAGCCTACAAAAATGTCATGTAGAAGAAAACAGCAGCAGATGATTTAATGTGAGTGAAATAATTGCCATGATCGGCTATAAAGTTATCTTAATATAACATTCAATTTCGCAGTTAAGCATTTCCCTCACAAATAGGAATCAAATTGCATCAGTTTAGATACTAAAATCATAGGTTGCAACAAAAAAGTAATTTCTACAAAGAACTTTTTGAAGTTTATCTTTCTATTTGAAAGTGTGTTTCAGAAAAAAAGATCTATTTCTGATTGTGCTAATTTTCATTGTGGTTGGACAGATTTTTGTGGTACAGGCTGAAGGATGACTAAATTTCTTCTCCTTTCTTTGCTCTTAGGAAAGAGAGTCAGATGTGCTGCCTCTGATTGCCTCTTGTTCATGTCTGCGCAAGATTCACCAAGTTTCTCCTCTGTATCAGTCCAACTCAAAATATTCAATTATCTGTTCTCTTAATTACTGACTTCTTGACCTTTAGCTTCCTGATTCATCAGAAAAAGTTTCTTACTTCTTTGCCACTTTCTTTTGTTCTTCCATTAGAACTAGGAGGCATAAACATAGCTTGTTTCTTGCATCGTTATCAACACTAGGGCAGCTATCAAATGCTCTGTTACTGAAAAGAGTTCTGGTTGATATAAAAACAGCTTAGTATTAGCAAGCAAGAGGAAAGTGGATAATAAAGTAAAATCAAAGGAAGAAACTGCCTTGTTATCAGTCTTCTTCTAAAGAACTGCCCTGAAATAAGAATTTATTTACTAGTGTTGTAATTCACGTTAAAAAAATAACAGAAAATGCACGCTCTAAGATTAACTGCTGTTTTCTCTTTTGTTTGTCAATCAGAAAAGTATTTCTTAGGCAGTCATAAAACAATTCAGTACTTCAAATCCTTAAATTATTTTGGCAGTGTGCCTTCTTGCGTTGCACGGTTGAGCAGTGACTGTGCACCAGTTGGCCAGTAGTGCATTTAGCTGTGGTTCATGTGTTCTGTTAGAGAGAGAAGGTGGGCTGGTACCACAAATCTTTTAAAGACCTTTTTTTAACATCTTATGCAAAATACCAGTCTGAAGTTCAAAACTTCTGTAAGATGTTTAGAAAGGAATTTGGCATGGCATATTCTGTGACAAACAATTTTTGGAATTTCACATGATAGACCTGACCTTGTGCAGGCAAGTGGAATTCCCTACAGATGATGATAAAGCAGAAGATATGCTCCAAGGTGCACTTAATGCATTTCAGCTGTTAATATGCAATTTAATGCTTGGGACCACATTAAAGGAAATCCAAAGTAATATTTCTTTAAAAAGTGTGTATTTCAGCCATTAAGGTTCTTAGCACCAACCTTTTCCTTCTATATATCCATTCCCATTGTGCCCCATGACTTGTGAATTTAAATATAACCTCTATTGCCCAAGACAGGTTGTCCTAGAATCTATTGTAATAATGTATTACTGTTAGGGATATTTATATGAGTAGCCCTGAACACATCTTATGGCTGGTTGCCCCTATAATTAAAACAGTTGTGATAATATGTTATGTTTATAATTTATCATGTGACTTATAAATATCCATTTAAAATCTGTTAAAACTTCCTGATTCCCAGATGACAAATAGAAAAGAATTTTAGAGTGAAGCTTCATCTATAAGTTTTCCTGGGCTGTGCAAGGAGAAGGCTGTGTTCTTGTGACACTCATCACATTCTATTTTTCACTTCATTATTTAATACATCTGGTTCTGAGGAAAGCAATGGATCTGCTGTCTAGCTTGTGTTTGAATCTTCTAGACTTAGATATTTTGTTGATTGCATTAAATGTATGCAGAATCAAAAGCCAGGTAATATGGTAAGTGAGAAGTCATTTGTCATTACAGTTATCCCCAGGTCTGACTGCATTGTTGTGAGTAGGAAGGATGGGGAAAATCATATATCATAAAGCACTACTGATATAAAACCAGCACAAAGATAGAAAGCAAATCAGCCAGAGTTGTCTAAACTTTTACCACAAACATTCAAATAGTCTTGATGTCAGTGTCCCACTAACTAGGGGAAGTGGCAAAGAATCTCAGAGTCAAGGTGATTGCTGCTGCACAGAAGCAATGGTTAATAACTCAGATATTACCAATTGATCTGAAAACACTTTAAAGGCAGGTAACTGTCAAGATTGCATTTTATGGAGGAAGAGGCTAAAGCACAGAGCTTAAATGACTTGCTAGCAGCTCAGCAGTAAACCACTGGTCTTTTGAGTACTATCAGTTGTCTGTTCATTATACTACTGATACTGCCATGTCTTTTCTGGATTTCTCCAAAAGCCTACCACAGTGTAGGAATCCATGACAAGTTTATTAGATATGTCTGGTATTTAAAAAAAAAAAAACTTTTTTAGTAGTGCTTCTCACACTGTTCTTTTCATAAACCACTTCCAATAATGGTAAGGGGTCCTGGGGCTAAAAATCTTTGCATTCCCCCACACAATGCAGGAACTCCTTCAAAAGTCATTCATCTGCAATTGGATGAGGAGGAAGTATCAGAAATTCAAAAGCATGGTAGATGCACAACATTTGTCTGTGGATGGCTATTAGCTTGCTAGCAATTTGAGGAGAATAATTCAGGTTGTGGGTTCTATGGCCCTGAATTAATTTCGTGTGGTCATATATATAGTAATCCTGCAGTGGCAATAGATGGAAGTAGCACCCCTGCTGCTTTCTTCCACAATTAGAAAACTGGCATTTTGTTCTGGAAGCATCTTTTCACAGGGTTCTTAACTTTATTGGGGGGACAGTGAATGCATCACTGTACAAATGCTGTACAAATCCAGCCTGTAAATTATGCAGCAAATGGGGCGGTGGATACGACCCTCCATGCTGTGCTTTTCTGTTGCTAAGCTTTGGCTATGGTGCTTCTGTTATACCTTTATTTATAGAGCAGCATGAGCTTTTCCAGATCAATTTAAAATGGGAAGTGACAGATTATATGACAGGCTGAGAGAGTTGGGGTTGTTCAGCCTGGAGAAGAGAAGGCTCCAGCGAGACCTTACAGTGGCCTTCCAGTACTTAAAGGGGGCTACAGGAGAGATGGGGAGGGAATCTTTATCAGGGAGTGTAGGGATAGGATGAGGGGTAATGGCTATGAACTGAAAGAGGGTAGATTGAGATTAGATGTAAGGAAGAAATTCTTTCCTGTGAGGGTGGTGAGACACTGGAACAGGTTGCCCAGAGAAGTTGTGGCTGCCCCCTCCCTGGCAGTGTTCAAGGCCAGGTTGGACGGGGCTTTGAGAAACCTGGTCTAGTGGAAGGTGTCCCTGCCCATGGCAGGGGGGGTGGAACTAGATGGTCTTTAAGGTCCATTCTAACCCAAACCATTCTATGATTCTATGATTCTGTCATCACTTAAACTGATTTTCTTTATATTCCCTTCTGTGAGTTATCTTTGTTGGATCAATATAACGATGATGTGGAATAAAGGCCTTTCTCTGCTGCCTCTAGATGCATAATTATACAAACTGTTTTATTGGTCAGAAAAGATGTAGTGAAAGTAGCACACTAGATCTTGTATCAGACTCAAGTGATAGCCAAAACTTCAATTTTTTTTCTTCCAGCATTTCATGACGTTGTTTCTTCAGATGTGGAATAACTGCCCCTGCTGTGCAAGGATAGGGTAACCTCAATCTCAAGGTGTTTTACGAAAGGATTAGAGAATGGGACAAAGACCCTGTGAAAATAAGAAGAGGTAGGCAATGATGTCAACAGGCGGTGGATGAGATACTGTATAGGTGATTTCATTCTGTTCATTTTTGCTCATTTGCAGAATTGTGGGTCAAAAGAAAACAGGAGAAACTACAGTGAATTTAAGAGCTGAAAATACAGCATGCACTAGCATGTCTAGCAGTCAGTGGAGATAAACTTTACATTTCAAAGACAGCAGGATGAGAGGCCAGATTAACAGCAGAGAAAGTGAAAAAAATGGGTTTTTGAGCCTTCAGTAATACAGGATCAGAAGAGTTTGGTATGATAGCATATTTAACATACTTTAGAAGCCAATTGCAGGATACTTTGTGGCAGTACTGAGATCAGAAAAGACTTCAAGAATCCTAGAGGAGAGCAGAAATAGAAAAAACTTCAAGAAAACTCAAAATCCTTGTAGGTGAGTGAGAGAAGGAAATAAATATGAAATATAAACCACTGGTGTTAATGTGTAGTTTTTAGTATTGTGGCAAATTGGACATTCTGGCTTTTCATTTTTTAGACAAAAAAAGTTATTGCGCTCTATGAAAACAAAGTTACATAAAATGATGTGAAGATTAATTACAAATTAAGCACTGGGAGAATCAATAAACTTATTTTACCAAAAGAGTAAGTAGATAAGTGAAATCAGTGTTTTCCTGAATAAAAACAATTGAAGCAAAAAATTATGGGGTTATGAGTCTAATTCAAACATGAATATGACAATATTTGATTTTATTGTGGCAGTAGTCCATTTTCATTAGGAGTTTTAACAGTGACCACGATGAAACAGCTCAATTTTCTGAAAGTCAAAACGTGAAATATAGTAAAGAGCCTAATAACACATGGAGCTGTTACATGTAAAAAAATTCAGAGCAGTGGCAACCATTTCAGTTTTAGGGTGTGCTTTGTTGAAATGCTTAGCTACAGTGTGGTTCATTTAGAAAGTCATTAGGTAAGGAGATACTGTACAATTAGGAATAAAGGTATCCTATTAAAAATGCAGTATATCATGGGAGGACTGTTTATTATTATACGCTTGGATGATATGTTTTAGCTAAAGGCTTACATTAGTATTCAAACACTTGTTTTATATTTTTCCTGTTTTTACAGTGCTATCCCCTTGAAACTCATTAAACCTTTTTCTGTAGTAGGCTAGCCACTCAGGCATGAATAATCTAAGGGGTAAACAGAATATTGTTATAAATACACAAGTGTCCTTTACAAAAAGTAGTAGATTTAAAGATGATCAAAAAGCAACAACAAAGAACAAATGCCCTCTCAAGCACATTCAGCTATAACATAACCAGTATGTGTTTTTCTTGCAAAGGATTCATTAGAACATAAGTCTTAGAACTGAGTGAAATAAATAACTCAGCCTGATTAATGAGCTACCATTAATCATCTCTATATCACAAGTTCAAAACCAAAAAAGAGGATTGATTTATTATTGTTTTTTGCTTTATTTAATCATAAGACACCCATGCAAAATAGGTATAAAAATGCTGTACTGTGTATAAATGAGGACACATTCTAACATGACTGTGTTTTTACAAGGCTATTGAGAGTCCTAGTTCAACAGACCTTCTAAACATACATCCCTCTGTTTAAAAGTCCTCAAGTTCGACTGACTGAAGTGCAACTACATAAAGGCTATAGGGGTTTAAAATTTTTTTTTTAAGTTTGGGGTGTCTAAATCAATGTTATGTAGATGAGTAAATTAACTCCAAACCTGCAGTCTGAAATTCATTCGTTTAAAGGCTGGGGGAACACTGCAAGTGGTGTAATTTGCAAAATGAACCAAGTACATCCAGCACTGTGTCTCACTTGCATGAGTGTGTCTCTTGTGAGCTAGACAGTAGGTGAGGAATGTCTTTGTCCCTTTTCCCTTTTGTGGATTTTATATAAAACCTATAGAATAAAACCAGAAATCTTCTCCTCCAAGCTCAAGAGAGTTCTATCTCAAAGAACATCAAGGCATGCAAAAATGCTGGGAGACCACTGTGGATGAACAAGGAACTTCTGGCCAAACTCAAAACACGGAAAGGAAGTGTACAGAGGGTGGAAGGAAGGATGGGTAATGTGAGAGGAAAAGATAAACATTTTCTGAGCATCCAGAGACAAGGTTTGGAAAACTAAAGCCCAAATGTAATTGAAACTGGCCAGGGATGTCAAAGAAAACAAGAATGGCTTCTATAAGTACATAAGGTACAAAAGAAAGACTAGGGAAAATGTGGGCCCATTACTCAACAAGACCTGGGTCCTGGTTACACAGGGCATAGAAAGGGCTGAGGTACTAAATACCTTTTTTGCCTCCGTCTTTACTAGTAAGACCAGCTTTCAAGAATCTCAGATACCAGACTCTATAGGAAAAGTCTGGAGCAAGGAAGATGTACCCTTGGTGGAAGACAATCAGGTCAGAGAATACTTCAGCAAATTGGACATACACAAGTCCATGGGCCCCGATGGGATGCATCCACAAGTGCTGAAGGATCTGGTTGATGTCATTGCAAGGCCACTTTCGATAATCTTTGATCAGTAATGGCAATGGGAGAAGTGCCCAAAGACTGGAGGAAAGGAACAGTCACTCCTATCTTCAAGAAGGGCAAGAAGGAGGACCCATTGATCCACAGCCTGGTCAGTCTCACCTCCATCCCTGGGAAGATGATGAAACCATTTCCAGAGTCATCAAGGATAAGTAAACCCTCAGAGGTAATCAGCATGGCTTCAGCAATGGGAAGTCATGCTTGTCCAACTTGATAAATTTCTATGGTGAAATGACTGGCCTGCTGGATGAGGGGTTAGCAGCAGATATTATTTATCTGATTTTCAGTAAGGCATTTGACACTGTCTCATGATTCTCAAAGACAAGTTGTTGATGACTGAATGGGTTGAATAAGCAGACAGTGAGGTGGATTGAAAACTGGATGAATGGCCAAGTCCAGAGGAACTTGACACAAGTCTAGTTGGAGGCCAGTAACTAGCAGTGCACCCTGGAGGGGTCAATACATCTTCATTAGTGGTCTGGATGATGGGATAGAATGTTCCCTCAACAAGTTTGTCAATGTCAACAAACTAGGAGGAATGGCTGATACATCAGAGGGTTGCGCTGACATCCAGAGGGACCTCACTCAACAGGCTGAAGAAATGGGCTGACAGGAACCTCATGGGATTCAACAAGGGAAGTGTAAAGTTCTGCACCTGGAGAGGAACAACCCTACGCACCAGTATATTCTGGGGACCACAGCTGGAAAGCAGCTTGTCAGAAAAGAACCTGAGGGTCCTGGTGGACACCAAGTTGAACGTGAGTCAGCAATGTGCCCTTGCAGCCAAGAAGTCTAATGGTGTCCTGAGCTGCCAGCAGGTTGAGGGAGGTGAGCCTTCCCCTCTCCTCAGCCCTGGTGAGGCCACACATGGAGTGCTGTGTCCAGTCCAGGGCTCCTCAGTACAAAAGAGACATGGACATACTGGAGAGGCACCAGCAAAGGGCCACTAAGAAAACTAAGGGCTGGAACATCTCTCCTATGAGGAAAGCTTGGGAGAGCCTGAAGAAGAGAAGGCTCAGGGAGGATCTCATCAATGTATATAAATACCTGAAGGAAAAGCATATAGAGGATAGAGCCAGGTTCTTTTCAGTGGTGCCCAATGACGAGACAGACGCAATGGGCACAAACTGAAACACAGGAGGTTCCCTTCAAACATCAGGAAACACTTTTTTAATGTGAAGGTGACCGAGCACTGGCACATCACTGGAAATATTCAAAAGCCATCTGGACATAGTCTTGGCATACTGGCTCCAGGTGGCCCTGTGAAGTGCTAAGGCTTGGACAACAGGCCCAAGCCAGAGCTGACCTATAGATGAATACTGTATATTTTATAACTGACAACCATTTTGCTAGCAGGTATTGCACTAAGTTATGCTTTAATTGACAAAATTAAACCCACTTATGCTGATGTAAAAAGTGCTAAAGCATTGAAATACTGTAATCTGAACAACAGGCCCCAAGCCGAAGCTGCTAACTTAGTATGTAATCATTAACAAAGTGTGTAAACTCACAAGTGAAAGATGCGGCCTAGAATATAATCAGTAGTGAGGATGAAATGCTGAGAGAATGTATCCAGCTTCCCTTGTTTAGCCTTGTTCAAGGCTGAGAACCCAAGTACCTGGCCTTGTTAGAAACTCCATTGGTTTCCCCCCCTGAGCCCTGGCCAGGCTTTGGGTGGAATCCAACAGGAGAATGAAACTAGAAATTTTCTGCTCAAAACAAAGGTGCCAGCTATTCTGGCTTGTCGATCTCTGGTGTATAAGGCTGGGCCCGCTCACAGCGACTTTGGAAGCCTCACCTACGGGTGGACGCACCGCGTAGGATTTCCCCCCTGCCAGGACAGGCTCTGCAAACCCTCGCTGTAACCGGGGCTCCCCAGCCACTGCGGGTCTGGGTGATGGTAACATATGCAAGGGGTGACGTATCTTTCTTAATGACTATTCTCTCTCTCATGTAGTAATGATTTGATTCATTACCCTGTATTTTCCTATTTGTTGCTCTAGGTGCATTATTCTGTCTTTTCCTAATGCATGTTTTCTGTATTACTTTGTTACATTATTTAGTTATCACCAGTAAAATTCACCTACTCTTTTCACTCTTGTTTTAATTGGTATCCTTAATCAGCAAAACGCCCTGCCTGTGCAGGAAGGATGGACCAGTTTCCCTCCAGAAGTCCCTTGTAACCTCAACCATTCTGTAATTCTGTGAAATAACCCTGAGAACTAAGCCTGGAATGCAAACCCAGCTCCTATCTCCAAGTCACTGTCTTACCCTTGGACAACAAAATGAGGCTTTTTCTTCCTCCTGTCCTGACTCCCCTTTGCATTGCACAGGTTATCTATGGCAATTAGGATGCTCTCAGGTGAGAGGAGCTGTGGGCTGGAGCTGCTTCAGACTAACAAAGGACTGCTTTAGTTATTTTTGATTTACAGAAAGTCAGGCTTCTTTAATTGACAAAGATTTTCCTTTGTACTTATACCTTTACTTTTTTCAGACAACCAGCACAACACACCAGGCTCCTACAGAGAGTCAGAAAGAAATAATGAGTAAAAATCTATGTTTGAGTTCCCTTTCCCTTCCTGCTCCTGGAACTTAGGCACCCAGGTCAAGACTGTGGCTTGATGCTGCCATTGTTTTTTGACCCTCAAATCTTGTCTTGAAAAATCAATGTGTGCAAAAGTTCTTTCAAGTAACTGAAGAGGCTTCACTGCTTTTAATGGTGGAAGAGAAGGAGGTGATACTATTGTCCACAGTCTGGGTTGTATCTGATCAGCCTGCGCATACAGCAAGAGATAAAGTTAGGGAGAAATTCAGATGCCCAATTTAGGTTACCTAGTGCCTTTGAGAAGGGCCCAGGTATCCCGTGTGTTTGGTGTCATGAGTAGCCATACTGGGCAATTTGGTAGTATAGTTTATGGTGCCTCAGGTCTTTCTTTGATTGCTCTCTTGAATTAAGATACAAAGATACTGCCTAAATATTTATTTGGATACATAACTAAATGCTTTCTTAGAAGTAAGTCTTCCTGTTTGATTTTGGCTAGGGAGCAGTGCCTGACTTGTTTTAGTTTGTGATAGTTGTAAATTGGGAAAAAAAATCATTATGGCTAGCAGAGCTATATTTGTATAATGCTGGAGTATTTTATGTTTTACTTTACCCTTGTGCAAACATTGTTGTAATGCATACTAAAAGGGTTACTGAGAAAATAAATAAATTAATGTTTACAGGAGGGTTATGGTCCTCAAATGAAGGCATTCAAAATACAAAGTTATTATCTAAGAGAGCCTTGACATTTAAAATTCATCTGGCAATATTTTGACTGTCAAATATGTAGTTAATTTTAAATATATGGCAAGTGTTCAGAGGCATATTCAAGTCTTTGTATCTTTCCCCACACTGCAATGATTACCCTTTGCAGTACATCAAAAGTCAGAGCTCCAGACATGAAACTGACTCATGGAAACCAAAACAGAAGAAAACAGTTTGGACTTGGACATGAAATGATCTAAATAATAGCATATATACTAGTTCAATGAAAATGAAATGGTCTTTAAACCCTCAGAGGAAAAAAAAATGCTAAAAGTGAACTCTGTCAGAAGAGATGGCCCAAAAGGTTAGGGTAGCTGAAAAAATGGAAGATTAAGAGAGATTTTGCATAACTGAATGTGTGAATTGGATCATAAACAATTCTGTTATAGGGAGCTTTCTATCTGTACTTTCAAAGGTGTAAGGAATACAGAAAGTGTAACTGGTGTTTCTTTGCTTTATTGCTATGTTTGTGACAGAGAATGAAATTTTGCGTTAAGATATCTTGTTAAATTGAATTTAATCTAGAGTCTGTGTTTTAATTTTTTTTTATTGTTGGGTGACACTACCTAATCCTTTTGATATAGAAGTACAGAGAGAAAGCAAAATTTGATGGTCAATATCTGTGAAGACAAGTTACAATGGAGTAATTCTTCTTTTGGCTAAGATGCAAAAAAGTTATTAAGAAAACTAATGCTTGTGATTTTGCCACTCGTTTGTATTCTATATATTATGCCCTTTTTTCCTCATTAAAATGTGCTTTTGCAAAATGTCCATAGATTTAGAGATAGCCTTGCAAACTCTAAAAGCCTCAAAACTGTATGCAAAAGAATATTAAGCATATGAGGAGGAAGGATTTCTTTTTTCCAAAATATCATCATTGAAATTACAACGGAATTATCACAAGTCTTTATACTGAGGCTATTGATTGTTCTTCCGCTGTTTAGTCTACAGACAACCCTGTTGCTTGGATTGGCATTACAGGTATTGAGACAGAAATCAGAAGGGATTGATCCTTACCATAACACATCCTTGAGCTGTCAGCTGGAAATAAATCTATTGGTTCATATTGAGACTGTGATTTTGTTCTCATGTTTGGAGCTGCTAGGAGAATAAGACTGTTACTGACACAAGTTATCAGACAAAGTTTATGAAGAAGTATTTGTTTCTCTAGTTAATTTATTATAAATGAATTTAGTTCTTTAGTTCTTTAAATGCATCCACATGTTTTACTATACTTTTTGTTTATTCAAACTGGTTTGTAACTAAAATGTAAAGGAATGTGTATGATTGGAATGTTTTCCCATACATGGGGATTCTTGGATCTGAAGATTTTTCAGACTGGTAAAAGCCCTTAACAAACTAGGTAGTGGTGTACAGAAAACCACCCTGTAGTTGTCCTAAAAAAGTTAACCTATACATATCCATGCTGTTAGCTTTGTAAGGAGAGATTATTTGGTATTCATAATTTTTCGTAGTGTTCAAAACTCTCAATTGCCAGAAATAGAAAGTAAGGGCTGATCAAATTAGACTTGGAAAATATCCACAATAGTTTAATATTCTTTATAATAAATTATTTCTTACAACTTAAAAAGTAGTTCAGGTTAGTCAGAGATTGTGTAGCTCACAGGATCTGGATTGTTTGTATAACTATTAATACTGAACCTTGCGATACTTGGTTATGGTGCAGTTATAAAGGAGAAATAGTGAGCTTTTCTCTTTGATTCATGATCTACTGTCGCATCTATGTCAACAGAATGAGAGGAGATAGGCTTTTAGCTTTTGTTTTCCAGATTTACCTATACTTAACTAAAAGGAAAGAAGACATTTAGTAGCAAACCATAAACGATGTAAAAAAAGGAGCAAATATTGTTATTGGTAAAACAGAATTCCATGAATAAATTCTCCATTAAATATGTTATCTGTCAAGAAAATAGGTCAACTCTTTGGGAGTTGCCAGATGACATTTGGCTTTTCCAATTTTTACAAGGAAGGATGCTTTTTTGTTTGTTTGTTTTGTATGAAATATCATAGCATTCTACATAAGAAGGAAGAGCCATCCTTCAGGGTGGCTCTTTACAAGAAAAGAGACTTTTTAAAATATCAAAGGATTAACTGCATATAAAAACGATTTTCAGCTGTTAATGAGTCCATGTAAAATTTTTATCTGAGCTGAAAAGCAGATGTCTTTAAAAAGTAAGGACTCAGCTTTTGCTCAAGGATTTTTTTTTTTTTTGTATTTACCATGAGATGTAAAGCCTGGACATTGGTTTTGCTGTCCCAGAGTCCAAGAAGTCAAACTTTGGATTCTGGTTTCTAGAGACCATTATACATGGACACGACAGTTTAAAGGGACTGTTTGGGGTTTGACAGCCAATAAAGCAATCTGTTTGGATGTAGCCCATAAGACTTGGCTCTAAAATGCTAACAAATTCCCAAGCTCACATTGGATCTTAAGCTGCCCTCTGTAATGCACATCTAAACATCTCATGAATTCTTTCTTCTCAAAGGCTCTGATAATAACTACATGAATAAAAACCACATGGCTTAGGAGTTCTAGACCTTCAAAATGAATAGGCAATTTAGCCTCTGTTATTAAATTACACAGTAAAATATAATTTGTTATATAATTCCAAATACATACACTGCATAACTGAGCATGAACCAGCTGAGTGTCCTTTAGATTTACAAGTAACCCATCTATTCCAGTGAGCAGAAATATTGAGTATAAGCCCCCTAAACCTATTACTGAAAAATAAATAATGAAGATCCAATGTTGTGCAATATCTAAAACATGTACCTAGAAGTCATTCACTGCTTTCCCTTAACAGGAGTGAGTAAATATTTGAGCATGCAGTGTGCATGTTGAAATTCCTTCCTTTGACCCCGAAAAAGCAGAACTGTATAGGTACTGTGAGTAAACTTCACAGTGCTTGGAGAAGGAAAAATAGGACATCAGTGATAAGGCAAACGACCAGGTTTCAAATCAGGATGTCTGCCTCACTGAATTCCACTTCTATGATGTTGATTTGACAGAGAAAATGGTTTTCCTGCCTTTTTCCAGTTCCAGAGAGCTTACGTAAATAGGTTATCTGATGGCAGAAGATTCTTCACTGCCCTTTACCTTGAATTTCTCCTTGATGTATGAAAATTAGGATAAGTGTCTATGAAAGTGCTATACTCATTTTCCACTAGTATAAAGAGCTATAGAGACTTCAAATTAATAAAAACAGATCCTTCAGGGTGGGCATTTAGCCTCTGCTCTGTTATAATCAATGACTTTTGGCCTCTAGATTTAATGAGTCTTAAATTTACCTTGCAATCTAAAATCCCCATAGCCATGAAATTTAATTCTGGAATCATATTTCTGAGGGTGCAAATGTAAATATCTGGCAGCCTAGTTCAGCAACATAAGAGAATGAGACCATGAGAAAATGTGGACTTGAATGTGCAACTGAATGTATTTGGACATATGGTTTTTCTGGTGGCTTAGTAATAAGAGTTTTTCTGCTCCATATAATGCTCCTTGGGCCTGAATTCAGGCCTATTTTTCTTATTTAGATCCTTTCAGAATCCTGTGACATGCTAATTTGCAAGATGAACTATAGAAAAAGCTATTTCCATAGTAAAATAACTGACGTTATTTGGGGCAAACTGAGTGACAGCAACTATTTCTTCCCTAAACTGCTGTGAAATTTCATCCATTCTTCACCAGTCCGAGCTGCTCAAAACTGGGATTGTTCAAGAAATTCACAGAATTATTTGCTGTATCACTCTGGATGAACTTGCATTCTTAAAAATATAGCACACATCAATAAATGACAGTTGTAATGAAATGCTATTGACTTTGCACTTAGTCAATTTAGGTGTTAATTTCTGGTTTTCTTGCATGATTATTCTGCAGATGAACTAAATCAGCACACCGTCACCGTGTTTGAACATTAGCTTGTCTTGTCATGTGGTGAATACAGTTATGTAGTGGAATAAGGATCACGAAATATGTCACAAGGACAAAATCCAGTGACTGTTGAGAATGGGATTGCAAGAATAAAACTTTGGTAGATAACCAGAAATGGAGCAGACTAAGACAACATCAGTTACACAAAAAGAGGCCCTTCAGTACATGTTAATATGCTGAGCCTTAATTTGCCATGGGCTAGGCTCCTAGGCAAGTTTGCTGTCCTTGCAATACAACTGATAGCTTCTTGCAGAGGGATGTGACAGGTGACGAGATAAATACTAAAGCTGTGTCAACTAACTCAATGCTCCTAGGAGCATCCTAGGAGTCTTTAGCCCAGCCAATAATGCAAGTTTTACACCCCTCGTGCACTCAGAGCTCTTGTGTGACATTAAGAGCTTTGAGTGCAAAAGCACTCAGTACTAGATTTTTGTATTGTTTTGAAAATTTCAAGCATCTGTCTTTTTCTTTCCATCTTTAGCTACACATAAGGCACACCCCCCTCACCTTCTCCAACCCCTTCAAGACGGGAGACAGAATTTCTGTACCTTAGACCCAGGCAGTCTGGATATTTTTGGAAAAATCAGCTTTTCTGTTTTATCTTAGGCAAGCATGGTTGGAAAGAAGACTTAGAGTCATTGCAATTTTTAAGCATAGAGTTCCTCCTGTAGTGGCTAACTTCTTCATACTTCTTGGGCTGTATTCTCCATTTGAGAAAATGTTGCTGATAAGAAATATTTCTATAACAGGTAATTTTAAAGATACTTTATTTTTATGACAAGAGCAACATTAACACTTCGATTGAGGGCTAATGGACTCTTTTGTAGTTCTGTGAAAAAGACAACTTTCTGGGTAAAAAAACAGTTGCGAAATCCATGGTTATTTTTGTTATCAAGTTAAAAAGGAGCATCAATAAGAATGCCAGTGCCTCAAGTCCTTTTGTCCCTTTCAAAGAATATTTATGAACGTTTTGTAATAACATTGCTTGTGCCAGTGATGGTTCTGATGCAGTAATCTGGAAAACAGTGGCAGTACCACATCAAAGAAATGGGAATATCTTTGGATAAACGAGCAGATTTTACTCTTGTTAGACAAATAGTCAATAATCTGCAATTTCAGGAAGATGCGCAGCTTTGGGACATGGATTACCTAAAAATCAAAGTTCAATGACAGTCTTTATAAAATTACATCATCAAGTTTCTAAGTTAAATCCACAACCGCAGAAAGGCAAAGCAGAAGCTAAAATTCTACTTGCCCTCCATGGACATTCACCATGGAATCTTTTCCTCAAGCATGCCTATATACCATAAATTTTGCTTTTGCATGGAACTATTTTGCTTCTTTTTTTTTTTTTTTTTTTTGGATTTGTTAGGTGGTGTGTTGGTTTTTTTAGTGTTATTTTAAAAATTAGGAAATCCCCATTATCTATCTGTTAGTTTTTGTTTTTGGTTTTGGTTTTGGTTTTTTTTTACACATTTTCAAAGCCTTCTTAGAACTTAAAAGTATGAAAGTTCATTGCCCAGAGGAGTTTTATCAAAGCTGTCTGAACATTTGACTCAGATTTAGCAGGGTCTCACATGAGTAAGACTACTTATATGAATAAATCTAAGCATTTGCCTGAAAATCTGTCTGAAATAGAACTTAGATCTGGAAAAATATGGATGAAATACAGGTCATTCTAAACAGTAAGACCTCCTTGGGGAGGAATTAAATTATAACATCAGTAATAATTGCTACTAAAATCACATCTTTATCCCAGAGGATCTCTAACTCATTCTCACCTTGAATGAGACAGGCTTTCATTTCAGCACTTTCCAGTGGCTTCTGTGCTGTACACTTCTGTACAAAGTGGCTTCTGCCTACAGAGACATATATTTGAGCATTTTTGTAAGTTCTCATCGTTTGTCTCCCAGCACACTAGACACTCATTTCCAGAACACAGAAGTAAACAGGTGGTCGTGAATTCCCAGAATTTCAGTGGCCATATGGGTGATATAGCATGGACACGTTGATTTTAGCACTGCATCACTGTTATGAGTCCTGCAAAAACTAAGTGTATCTAAGACCTCTGACATGAAGGCATCTTTAGGCTGGAAGGCAGCAGTCAAACAAAGAAGAGTACAGGTATTTCTGTGCGCTTTTTGTTTGGTCTGATTTTGTTTGCTTGCTTTGTTTTTCTTTTCCCTATGACAAAATCTAACTATTTTAGAACAAACCATGCCATCTTTTATATTCACTAAAAATAGTCAAGATATCTACTTGAAAAGTTCTATCAAGATATTTATTTTTTCAAGTGATAATTTAATTATTTTGAATTCTGTACAAGATTTTTAGTGGATTTCAAGTAAAGCTGTGATATGTTTAATATTCTAAGACTAGATATTAAATTGGAAGAATAATTATATCTACTTATGTATCTTAGAAAGTACCAGTTACTACTACTCCTTCCATCACCTTTCAGGAAAATGGAAAAGTTTATTTTGACTTGAACTTAAGTCTGCACAGTACTGCATATCGTAGAAAACTGTGACTGCCTCTGGTTTTTAGACATCAATGGTATACAGGACTGTGAAACTTATTTGTACAAGACTGACAGTTTTTTGGGATGGAATCAGTCTAAGAGTTGGACAAAAGTGATTTAACATATGTACTAATTCTTTAACTACCATTTTACTTTGTGCTTACGAAGGGACTCTAATTAACAGTTGAATTACGAAAGTTTGGAAGTCTTGTACACTAAGACAGTCAGAGTATTTCATATACAGAAGGTGATATTTATAATACTTATCTGCTAATCTTTTTTCAACATACATATATCTTCAAACATGAATGCCATACACTAAAGGATACAGTTGTGGAAAAAATGCTTTTTTTAAATGAAAGAAAGGCTTCAGCTAAATTATTTTGCAATTGTAGAAGTACCCAGGCCATGTTTCACAGTTTGTTTTTTGATAGATCTATGCCTAGAAATATAGATATGTTTTTTAATTAAGTCTACAGCTACAAGGGTAATTGCTACACACATCGCTTGACATTACTTCAAAATTCTTTATTGAGTATGAATTTCAGGAGCATCAAGTTTTGAAAAAAAAAAAATCCATAGAGGGAAAACTAATCAGTTCAGAAATCTGCTATAATGGCATTTGTAAGTGAACCTTAAATTACTAGCATGCAATTGGGAGAACTAGCAATCCCTTCTTTACCCTTTTAGCTATCAGTATGGGCTGTGATGAGTTTAATTAACGAAGTAGGTTCCACAGATACTCATTAGAAATGTTCTTTCAGGAAACACATATTAGAATGTTAGCTAAAATAGAAATTTAATGCACTTCATGTTCTGATTAAGTTCATTTGTATCCCCTACACCCCTCGTGTATCATCTCTAGTAGGACATATATTCAAAACAAATACCAGAATGTTCCAGAGAATACCAAAGAAATGAAGAATTACACCTTGAGAGTGGACATAATCTACCTCTAACAATTTGATTTGGGGAAGTGGGCTTCACAAATCGATCTGAGGCAATTGATACCTCTTGTTAAGCCCACCAGTTGCATGCCTCAGGTAGACAGTCATTGCACTGGATTCAGCCACACAATGGGCTTGTGAACACCCTTGTTCTGGTTTCAGCCCAGAGGGAAACTGAGGGCAACGCAGCCCTTCACTCAACCCCTCTCCCCTCAGGACTGGGAAGGAGAAAATAAAGCAGAAAGCTCTGGAATCAAGATAAGGATAGGGAGGGATGATTCAGCCCTTACAGTCATGGGCAAAAGACAGATTTATTAGGGGAATTAAAAAAGAACAGGGATACGGAGTGGGTCTCTGCACTGGTGCACCTTCTCCCCTTCCTTCTCCTTTCTACCACTAACCTCGATGTTTGCATAAGTGGTGTCCTCTCAACTCCTCCTCACAACTCCCACCCGTCCTCCCAGGTTCCGCTTCTTAAATACGTTATCCCAGAGGCACAGCCACCATCACTAATTGGCTTGGCCTTGGCCAGAGGTGGGTCTAACTTGGAGCTGGGGAGCTTTGAGATGCTTATCGCAGGGGGCCACCCCCATAGCTACCTACTCCACTACCAAAAACCTTGCCACACCCACATAAACCCAGAACAACCCTCAAGTCTAAGGCTGTGTGTGCTAATTCCTGAGCAGGCACCAAAAAACCTAATCATGTTTCCATAACAATTTTCAGTCAGAATCTTTATTTTAAGTCAAAGTTAGCCTAGCCATCATAAAGGTAGGAAAAATATATAATTCTGGGAGTAGTTTTAAAATTCTAAGATAACTATGTGTGACCTGACATGGAAGTTGTGTTCTTCAGGCACGTTTGTACAACACATGCAATACTGCCAGGTATCCAGCAATGTCATCTGAATTCTAGGATGTCATGGTGTCAGTGTTTACAGTCTCTGCAAGCTTCTCTATTTTTTAAATTTTGGTTAGTAGACTCTATTGACAGCACTTGTTCTGTCACAGTGGTTAAAGTGTGTGAGAATTATTTTTGTTTTCTTTTTTTTTTTTTTAAGAGAAATTTATTTTTTGTTTTCTTGCTTTGCCGGCATGCTGTAGCCTTTACCTTGCAGTAGGGAAGTTTTCATATAATATTCACTTAGTCCTTCAGGTGTTTTAGGTTTTGGGGGTATTAACTTTTTAGAAGGTTCCTTAACTTAAACATTCCGGGAATTGCATTATGCTACTCAGGGCTGCATGCTATTGTGGCACTGACTGGGAGGAAAGACAGGTGAACTGCAGTGCAGCACCCGACAGGGAGCTCACACAGCGCTGGGCTAAGAGGCTCTGCAAGCCATGGGAAACTCTGTCAGGTATTTGCCTCAGAAACAGAAGCAGCAACCAGTCTTTATGCTGAAAGACTATTAGTTATTTTGAAGGTGACCTAAAAGTTCTGATGAACATAAACTCTATAGACCAAATATATATATATATATATATAATATAAATATATATCTATTTAGTCAGGATAAGAAATTGATTTCATGTATTAAACCTACTATAGGGGGTAAAAAGTCTAGTTCTTCTCATCCCCTTATTCCTTTACTTGTAATGTAATACATTGTTATGTTCCTATTTCACTAATTCAACAACACTCGGGTAACAGATACCTAAGTTAGCCACGAATATAAAACATACACTAGAGTTCCCCTTAGCCATATGACGTTTTTATAATGTGATTACAGGAAGAATTTCCTGAGAGCCTTGTAATGGATAGACCTATTATAGCTCTAAAATAATTTCATAAGGGACAAAACAATGTCTTTGAAGCTCGTGTATGTCTTAGCTGACTTGTGCATTAGAAAACTCTGAAACATTACCAACGAAACTCAGAAAGGGTTTCTAAAGGGTTTCATGACAAGATGTGCAAAACAAAAGATCCATTACAGATGATGGAGGTCTTCTGGAAAACGGAATAAGCTTTTATTCCTGGTACAAGCAGTACGCCTGATTGTACCACAGGAAAGTCCTCTCAAAGCAAGAATGTCTTTCCAAATAAATACTAGAGAGGTATTATGGCCACATGTCATGCGAATCATTGTCAGTCTCAGGTTCTCGGTCGTTCCTTTCCCAGTCTCTCTCCGCCGCCGGCCGCAGCCAAGCGCTGCCGGGGCCGGGGGCGCTGCCGGGGCCGGGGGCCCCGCCATGGCGCCTGCCCGGGCCCTCCCGCGGCTCCGCCGCTCGCGGGCCGCCGCTCCGGCCACGGCTGAGGCGCGACCGCCGCCTCGCTCCGGGCCGCTTCCGCGCCCCCTGGCCCAGGGGAGCCGGCGTCCGAGGGCAGCGTCGGACCGTGGGGCGGGGGCAGCCCCGCCGTGCCCCGTTGGCCCCGGGGAGCCGCCCCGCCGCCGCCGCCCCGTCTTGTGCCGTCCGAGCGCTCCCGGGAGCCTTAACGAAGCCTGCGCGGCGCCTCTCCCTTGAAGGCCGCGGACAATGGGTTTCCTGGGCAGGCTGGCGGCGGTGCCGAAACTCGCTGGGGCGGCGGCGGGCCGGGGCGGCGGCGGTGCCTGGCGGCGGCCGGAGCAACTCTGCGCGGGGAGCCCGCTCCCGGGCTGGGCCGCCGCTGCCCGCCGCCCGCCGCCCGGCGGCCGCGCCGCCTCCTCCCGGGCGCTGGGCGACTACGAGGAAGTTTTCAGGTCCTCCGTGGCGGAGCCCGAGAGGGTCTGGGCAGCTGCCGCCGAGCAGATCCAGTGGGACAAGCCCTGGGCCCGCGCCCTGGAGAGGGGCCGCCCGGGGAGCGCCTCCTGGTGAGTCGGGCTGTGTTCCCCCGGGACGGGCCCGGGGCCGGGGGGGCGCGGGGGGGGCTGCCTGCCGGGGGCTGCGGGTGTGCTGGGTGTGGGGGACCTTTGGGTGACACGGCGTCTTTGGGGTGGTCAGTGTGCCGTAGCTGGTGAAGGAGATGGCCTCAGAGCGTGGAGGAGTTTAATGATTACACTTGGTTAAGTTTAATGATTAAAAGCAGCGTGGATGAGCGTGTTGGGGTGAAAGGGGAGTTAGCGTGCACCGCGACCGGCGTAACATACACGTGGGTGTGATGTCTGTGCCTGTCTGAGTGACACGGGTGTGTGCGCCTCATGCTCCCCCGCCCGACCCCGTTTGGGCTTGGCTTGGAAAAAGTGAGTGCGGGAAACCGAGCATCAGGTGCCGGGGAGGTACCTGGTGTGTGAAAACACAGAGATGGCGGCTTTCAGCGTTGTTTAACCTTTGAAACTAACTAAGTAGGTCATAATTTAAAGGATGTGGTTAAGATAATGTTTGGCAAAAGCATTGGCATTGAAATATATATATCCATGTAGTGAAGGGCAAACTGCCCTAAGACAGAATGTGATATCCTTCTCATAAATTACTGGATAGAATTTTCAGTACTTTCTCAAAGGTGATTTACCTGTTAAAATTCTGTGTTGACCACCATCACCTCTTTTTCAGCAAGTTTGCCTCATGCTCTTTGATCTTTTCTCAGGGAAAAGCTGGTATAGGATAAATAAGGCAATGCAAGGTGAGGGTCATCTTCGGTACACTGATGTTCTTTGCCATTTTTATATTTTTCTGATTTCATTTTAATTTAAAAATAATAATTGTTCTCAAAATATAATTAAAAGTATTAATCACTCTCAAATCTGTCTGAATGAAGAGATACAGAACCAGTAGAGTGGAGTTTGTTTTCTTATTTGTGACTGATGTTATTGCTTGGCATCTCTAGTAGTGACAGTTGCTTATATGTCTTAAGCTGAATGTTAAACAGCCCTCAGGCAGGATAAATCTCCTTGAGTCAACAGGGCTGTATAACTGTCAGAAGTCTTAAAATGGATGCATAGGGAGACCTGTGTTCCACTGACCTTCATTTCTAGGTCATGGCATTATTCAAAAATGGCAAGTACGATTGCCTGCATAACTAAAGACCAGTAAAGCTCTCTGGCTCCGGTGTTCCTGAACAGAATAATGAAGAAGTCAATACAGTGACTTTTTTTTAGTTTTTAACTTTTTAGTTTTTAAGAACTAAGGAATGTGAATATAATGGATGCCAGTGACCATGGTTTTGCTATTAGAATCTGTCAAACAAACATGGTTTGATTTGCTGAGCACAATAATCTTGCTTGCTGAAAGTTACATAGTTAGGTCTTTGTAAAGCTTTGTGACTTCTCACATGGAAGTTATTTGGTCTTACGGCAGGAATGACTGGATAAAGTTTAAGGGCTGAAGTCAGACTTAATGTTCCAAGGGTCTTTTCTGGCCTCACTTCCCATTTGCATCTTTCTCCCTCTATGGATGAAGATTGCCACACACTGAAATTATCTCATTAATGTGGGCAAATACCTGAAGGCAGGGTGTACAGAAGATGGAGCCAGGCTCTTTTCAGTGGTGCCCAGTGACAGAACCAGAGGCAGTGGGCACAAACTGAAACACAGGAGGTTCCCTCTGAATATGAGGAAACACTTTTTTTATGTGAAGGTGACAGCACTGTCACAGAATTGGTTGTGGGGTCTCCATCCGTGGAGTTATTCAAAAGCTGCCTGGACATGGTCTGCTGGCTCCAGGTGGCCCTGCTTGAGCAGCGAGGCTGGACCAGGTGCCCTCCAGAAGTCCCTTTCAGCCTCAACCAGTCTGTGATTTGGTGGGATTATACAAAGATACAAGTCTCTGAAGACTCGACATCAGGCCATAATTATTGCTTGGATGTCAGGTATCTGTTGCTCTGTTGTGGATAGTAAAACATTAAGCAATTCAAATTTGTGTAAACCTCTTTAATGTCTTAATGTGCAACATGCAATTTTATTTATTTTTTTATTTAAGTTCACCTTAAGTGATAACAGGCTGTATGTGATGCTGGTGTAGTACTCTAATGCCTCTAAAGTCCCAGATAGTTACCAGCATTCAGTGTGCTTGGCAGGATGACAAATAGGTAAGTTCTTTGAGGAAAGACGGAATGTAAGAGAGGGAGGATACAAGAGAGTCTTTCAGAGGACATGCTGAAGAGAAAACAAAGAGGATGGAACAAAAATGAGGAAGAGGCCATGCTTCCAAGGAAAACATAGCTTGCTGGTCTAACAGCGTAAAGATGTCATTCTTTAAAAACGTTCGTGTATGTGCTTCTTGAGTTAGAATTTATCTCCTGTGTCAGAGACATATTATTAGGTCAATTAATAAATATCCATTTATTTTCAATATCTTTGGTTCTGGCTGCCAAGTGTGAGACTTATGGAAACAGATACTTTTCATATATTTTCTGGTCTCATTTACTTCAGTTGAAGAAGTTGAAGGAGGTG
The DNA here is from genome assembly GCF_965140245.1 of Athene noctua. Lineage (NCBI taxonomy): Eukaryota > Metazoa > Chordata > Aves > Strigiformes > Strigidae > Athene > Athene noctua. The sequence goes on along the minus strand of NC_134039.1, from coordinate 42,882,110 downwards.
GTTAATGTGTTTAAAATGTAGCTATAAGGCAAATGTCAATTCGTCCTTTCTAAATATCATAAGAGCGTGAAAGAAACGTGCTGTGTGCCCTAGTGTGTCTTCTTAGTCTTTTCCGTTGGAAACACTGGTGTTACGTGAGTAGCTTGCAGAATGGTTTCTGAAAGGTATGTAATTAGTGTTACTATACCCTGACTCTTCTGTTGAAACAGTAATCCCAGGGTCCGTTGACTGTTCTAACCTGCATATCAGTGGCTGGTATGAGGCAAAGCATCATCTACTTTTGCTCACATCAAAAATAATAAGAACAGCAGAAATGCATGATTAGTCAAGAAAAGGATGAAGGAATTGGAATTGTTTGGTGTAGAAGCCAAAAAGGAGATGTAATTTTAAAATGCATAAAATTTGGCTACATAGTTGAAGGAAAAACTTGTTCTCTGAGGTGCCTTTGAAGAGGTGAAAACTAGAAGTTTTAAATTGCACCAAGGGAGATGTAGATTTTAGATGTTAGAAAGAAAAATCTTTTTAATGCTAAAGGTGGTGTAATGCTTGAACAGATTATTTTGAGATCTGTGGAATCCCAGTCAGAAAGGTTAAAGCAAGTATTTCTTTAGGAATGATAGAAACTGTTTTTCCTAATGCATGCAGGCAGAGGGCAATTTTGCAAGTTATGTTTTTTCTCTGAAGACATAAGAGCAATATAAAATCACCTTCAAACTTTAGGAATGTTGAACAGATTGCTATTCAAATATTGCTTACAGTTTTAAAAAATGTGGCTAGAGATTAACAATATTATGGCAGAATGTCTAATATTGTAGTTTTGTCTAACAGTTTATTGAGCTTCTGTTCTCACTTCATCTAGAAAAATAAAAAGAAAAAAAATGCAGTTGATTCCTGGGAACTCAGCTTGGAGAAGTATACGTACACTGCACGGCATAAAAAAATTTTAGCAATATACTTTTTTTACCGTTATGGTACAAAATAATTTATTTTTTCTTTTGCATATATGCCAGCTTTATTCAGAACCTTTAGCTTCTTTCTTTTTTAATCCTTAATTATCTTTGCTTCTGAGCCATTGAATGAAGACTAAAAAATGTCTCTGAATGCAGCTACTTTGATTCTTAAGATAGCAGGTAGTGTTGGAAATGAAAGCATAACTTTTGAATATTCTTGTGAAATGAATTATAGTTATGTGTTGCCTTTTTCACTACTATACTTCATTGCTAGCAAGTAGGCTGTTGTCACATCCAAATAAATCTGAATGTAGTAAAAAAATTTCCCGGCCGTAGAGGGTAGATGTAAAGCTGTATGTAGTGGGAGTCCTGCTGTGGAAGACCTAATTTACCAACTTGCCAAAAGTAAAACATGAAGAGATCAGTGCTTTTGTGCCCTCTTCTACCCCTAAAAGGTTAACACAGTCATTTTGAAGTATGATTAAAGAGATAAGTACATGTGCTTGAGATTCCTGTTTGTAGAACAACAGTCTGTGAGACTTCTGGCCAGGGTGAGATGGGAGGGGCTGCACCCCAGTCACAAAGAGGCAGTAAGTCCTAGGTGACTGCTGTAGTCAGCTTTAAAGAGAATCAAGGGGGTCTTAATGTGGATAACCACTCTCAAATTATTAAAAAGGTGCCTTATTGGATCTAAGTTATGCATAATGTGGATTATCAAAGGCTGCTGCTTTTGTGAATGTAAAGGAAAAAAGACATCAAAATGATAGGTAGATACTGTAAGAATATTGATTTAAAATGTTGCTGTGAAGCAAGCTGTTTTGATATTATAACCAGTTTTAAATTCTGCTGTGAATTTTGACAGGAAAAAACATGTCATTTTTTTCCACCGTAGCACTACTGGAAGGTAGATGAGCTCTTCAAAGAGACTGCTAGTGAACTGAGTGTAGTTTAATTTATGTATCAGAGTTGTTACTGTTTACTCATTTTATTTGTTTTACTCTTCTTGTGCTCCATTTGTTGAATGTTATTAATTTCTCAGCATTAGGAACACAGCCTAAAATAAGGTTCTTCGGACTTGGCTTCTGTTGGTAAGCTGCATTGAGAAAATTATCTGGTTAGCAACATATTAGCATTTTACCGTCCTGTTTATTATGGCAAGATTTACTGGCAGCTCTTACAAACATCCTATAGATCCATCTCTGATCTTTCTGCAGTCTATTGGAATATTTTCCTTTTGATTATAAACCTCAGTTTTAAATAGGAGCATCTCATTGATGTCCTTATTCTAAAACTGGATCCTGGTGTCACGCTGCCATTTCTTTCCAATTAAAGCTTATTCAAGCAAATAAAAGTTCCTCATGGGTCCTCATCTCCTTGTGAATCACTGGATCGACAGAAGTTTGCAGCAACACAGGGCAGCTTTTCGGAGCCAAGCAGCTTTTATTTGTCAGATGGAATGAGATATTTGAGCATGTCCTTGAGGGGCAGTAGAGAAGCAAAAGTGTTGCAGATGTAGTCATGGTAGCTGGATCTCTGCCTCTCTGATCCCATAAGAACCACTCTCCTGAACGGAGCAGCAAAGCTCTCATCACACTTTCCGGATAGTCTTGGTTTTTTGTTTCAACCTGCAGTCACATCTTTTTCACACGCGATTGTTAAGAAGTTATGTAGCAGTGTCAATGTTGCCCTGTATCTTTAGAAGAATCCAAGCTCCGGCACTTGCTCATGTTTGGACTGTTCTTAAGTGGTTATGCATAGTAGCCCAGGTACTGCGCTTCCTTGTTCCCTTGTTTGTATTGTTCTACAGTGGTTTGATACAAAAATCAATGGGTGACCTGAATCTTACACAGCTTTTATGAGCATAATTGGACAGTTTCTCTATATTACATGAAACAAGAACCAGTCTTTTATTGTTCATACAGTTCTTTTATGGAAAGGGGTTTTTTAGTACAGAATGTTTTTGTTACTTTTCTGGTCCCCCACTTTCTCCTTATTAATGGCATTGTAAAGGAGTCTCAATAAAAGATTGCTGCCTCCTAAACATCCTAACTGGTATTGGTTTAATAATTGTCATTTTTTGACAATGAAGACTATACTATGGCATCTGTGCATATGTATGTATGAAGAATATATCAAATATCCTAATTTAGAGCAGTCATTTATCAGACAGGAGAGATACAGAAGGAAATACTCTTTAACTAGTAGTGCATTACTTCAGGCCATTTGTTTTTATTTGTAGCTACATTATAACAATATTGCATTGTCACAGTCATTGTCCCCATAGAATTTTTTGGAAACTCTCAACTGTTTTTTCTGTGTGTTGCTCTTCTTTTTGCTATAGAGAGATACGTGCAGATAGGAGGACAAACACAAAGAGCATTATTTAGAATGAACTTAGATTTTTAGATTCTGTGTCATCTGTCAGTAAGTAGTCATCTTCATATCTCGTGCCTTCTGAGTTTTTTTACTTGAGGATCATGCCGCACTTGAATTTTCTTTTTCTGTGTAAAATTACAATAACAATGAAACCTGAGTTTGTGTTTTTCTTTAATTAGAAGATGAGAATTTTCTTTAAATGTCTGGCTATTGAAGAGGCTATGACTCACATCACTTTACAGGTGATTTTGAGTCACAGGTAAAACATGGTAATGTCAAATGCATTATGAATGTCAGACAAATTTATAAGATTTTCTATCTGTTGGGATCAGTTTCATATAGATACAGATGCTTGTATGCTTTATTTATTGCCAAGAGAATATTTTGAGTCCTGAACCTGTTCTTCATAAAAAGGGTATGTGTGCATACCAATACAAAGTAGTGTAGTTACATATTTTCATAATGTCACATTATTTTATGTGAATGTATGCTTTTATCTGTGAAAACTTAGCTATAAAAATCAGAACGATTGATGAGAAGTAAGTTAAGTCAAGACCAAGTTTAGCAGATGCTTAGTTAAATTAATTAAGGTACAGTACTTTACTTTCACTATTTTCAATAATAGGCTTTTTGAGTAAATTGCGAGGATATAGAATAAAAAATTTCTGAACTGAGTAGAAAGTTTTATGAGCTATATTTTAATTGAATGTTCTCATTCCTTAAAAAAAAAAAAATGCAAAAAATAGTCGTCTTAGCCTGGAAGGCTAGCTGTTACATACTTCAACTTCTTTTTTAGGTTTGTAGGTGGAGAGCTGAATATCTGTTACAATGCTGTAGATCGTCATGTTGAGAATGGACGAGGAGACCAGATTGCCATTATTTATGACAGTCCTGTAACAAATACCAAAGAGAAAATAACATACAAGGAGCTTCTTGAACAGGTATGTTTGAGAATAACCTTGTTACTGAAAATGGGCAGTAAATATTGAATAGCAGGTAGATACTAGAGGGGTAGAAACAGTCTACCTTCCTAGTTGATTCCCTTTGCTGTGCTTGATATTGATTTATAAGCTTCATACCTGTTCACAATTACACTGCATCTAAGAGGTTTTGATCTTCCTCTAGTTCTTTTTCTTCTGCAGTTTATTTTTTTTTTCCTGGTTGGTTAAATTTTGAAGTTTTCTCTGTTGGATTTCTTCTTTTTCCCCATAACAGTTCGTATTTCGATTTAAAAGGTAAAGCAAAGTATTAGTCAAGTCATTTGACAGTTACTACAATGAACAAAAGTACAGTTCTGTAGAAATGAAGATGTGCAATTTGGCTATTGCTGCACACAATTGAGTGTAAATCCAAATGAAATTTAAGAGAGAGTATCTCTATAGAAATCTGTGTCACCTGCCCTGTTGTAGGCTGTAGTGTGGGGTGCTGGAGGCCCTGCACTACTTTTCTGTCTGGGAAGTCCATGGATTTCAACTTCCCCGTTGTTTGAGGTAGTTTACAATGGACCTCTGCCTCAGCCCATTGAGATGTACTCACTGTCTGACCACGGGCTGTTGCCACCATGGGTGTTTGCAGTCTGCCCCATTCAAGGTTCTTGGCTCTCACAGCTGTCAGTTGGTGGTTTGCCCTTGTGCTGCTCCTCTGTTTAGCTGACTTTTCAGCCACAACAATCCCCAGCAGCGCTACAGGCTTGGGGAGGAGTGGCTGGAGAGCTGCCAGTCAGAGAGGGACCTGGGGGTCTTGATTGACAGCTGGCTGAACAGGAGCCAGCAGTGTGCCCAGGTGGCCAAGAAGGCCAATGGCATCCTGGCTTGTGTCAGCAATAGCGTGGCCAGCAGGGACAGGGAAGGGATCTGACCCCTGTACTCGGCACTGGTGAGGCCGCACCTCGATTCCTGTGTTCAGTTTTGGGCCCCTCACTACAAAAAGGACATTGAATGACTCGAGCGTGTCCAGAGAAGGGCAACGAAGCTGGTGCAGGGTCTGGAGCACAGGTCGTACGGGGAGCGGCCGAGGGACCTGGGGGTGTTTAGTCTGGAGAAGAGGAGGCTGAGGGGAGACCTCATCGCCCTCTACAAGTACCTGAAAGGAGGTTGCAGAGAGCTGGGGATGAGTCTCTTTAACCAAGTAACAAGTGATAGGACAAGAGGGACTGGTCTCAAGTTGTGCCAGGGAGGGTTTAGACTGGATATTAGGAAGCATTTCTCTACATAATGGGTTGTTAGACGTTGGAATGGGCTGCCCAGGGAGGTGATGGAGTCCCCATCCTTGGAGGTGTTTAAAAGTAGGGTCAACACAGCGTTTAGGGATCTGGTGTAATTGGGAATGGTCAGTGTTAAGTTACTGGTTGGATTAGATGATCTTCAAGGCCCTTTCCAACCTAGTTGATTCTGTGATTCTGTGACTTTTTTTCTTCCAGTTATATGTAACAGTTGCACTTAGTAATGAGTACAAAGAAATGTTGGAGTCAGACGCATATTCTTCCTTAATATATTTCACTGTGCAAAATGCATTTCACTGTGTGAGATGCATTTCAGTGAATGGAACACACTGACGCTACCTCAGGTGTGCACATAGTGTCTGGCGTAATGGAACCTATGGTTTAAAATGTGAAATGAGGTTCACAATACAGCACTTCAGTTTGCGAGGGTTTTACTGCACTGTTTCAAGAAAAGAGCAGTCATACAGCTACAAAAAATTATAGACCTGTACTGCACTCTACCTTTTGAGGAAAGTATAGAAGACATTTACTCCTCACCAGCCTCACCAGTTTTCTGTTGATTTACCAAGTCCAAAAATGAACTTGGAAATTACCACACAGTATGCTGGAGTTAGAACAGCTAGGTTCAGCGTTTTAAGAAATCAGAAGACTTTAAAAGGGCGCGACTCCTTATCTAATTTAATTTATTATTCTATATATGCATATATTTATGTATATAATGCATATAAAATTATAATTATATATTAAATTTCACGTTGTGCCATATAAAATATAATATATACATAATGTACACATGAAATATATATACATATATGAAATTGATTTATACATACATATCCATATAAAAATACATACTTGTTTTATTTTAATGAAGTAATACAACATTTTAATGTAAATTATCTTAAGTGGACTCTCTCTGTAGAAATTTCCTTTGCAAAGTAGCCTTTGTTTCTCTTTTTAAGCTTGATGTTGTTATTAAATCTCCTAAATTGGTGTCATTGTACTCCCTATAAGCATATTAAATGTTTTAGGATATGGCAGATTTGTGCAGAATGAGGAAATCAGTTGACATACGCATCCATTCCTCCACATTTCTTCTTAGAGCAGCATTACCAAGCCGAGTGGAAGAAGGGATTTGAGTTTTCTGGCGGTATGTAGCAAAACTAATTCAGAAGTTCATTATAATCTTGCTGGTAGCTAAGTCCTTTCTAAATACTGGTTTTGAATTCTCTTCAGTTTGCTGTTCTTAATCAAAAAGGAATATAAGTGAAAGGCAGGATTTGAGATTAATACCTTATATGTTGAAACTTTCTAGTCCTTTCTTGTGGAATAAATTTAACTTGGTTTACCTGGTAACTAATGGATACCTGATAACAAAGGTATTCACAAAGAGATCTGCTGAAAACGGAAGAGACATGGGCTGGTGTATTTTGTGTCATGGGTCTTGTAGGTGCTAGGAGAGACTTTGAGAAAAGGCCTACGAAACCCACTGTGGAATGTGGGTGATGACGTTTGGCTCACAGCCCTCGGTCACTTCTTTGTCACTGTGTTCTCAGTCTGGTCAATGTAACCTAAAAGTTCTGTATCTTGTAATTTTGAAATAGACTTTGAGTGCTGTGACTGTTTCATTGTAGACCCGTACGAGTGCAGATCAGACATACAACCAAAGTTGACAAACTTCCTGACAGGGAAAGAAGCCTTTTGCCTTCTTTCCTGACTTCCTTTCCCTATTTAAAATAGCCTGACAGTGTGTATCTGTGCTCAGACTGTTGTTTGGACTGTCCATACCAATAGGTGATTAGTAGTCTGTCTGGATAGTGTAATGAGGGTGTCTTTTCAGAGAGGCTGCCTGTTCAAAATGTCTCTGCAAGAGATCAGCACTTGAGATGGTGGAATTCTTTCTGGCTTCTGGTAATAAAAGTGGAGTTTATAGATGGATTCACCAGAAGATATGTAGGATAACAATGGGACACAGGATGGGAAGATGCAGAGCTTGGTAGCAGGTTAGATCATTTGTCCCAGGATCAAACTCGTGGTAAGGATGAAAAAAATGACATAGGTGCTTGGCTAGAGATAATAAGGCTCCTTAGGGAGGGTGGGATAGCTTGAGCTATCTATTCAGGAAACCTGTTGTATTCAAATTAACCCTATCCTTTTTTACTTATTTCACTGCTGTTCAGATGTGAGAGCTACAGTAATGCTGTGATTTTGAAATTAAGCACTGCTAAACTCTAAATAATTGAGAGAAATGTTGGAAGCTTGTGGATATTTAGTGCCCAACCTGTGGGAAACTTTTTTTTTTTTGGCAGAACTGGAACAGAAATATTTCAGGACAATTTCAGCAATTCTTTATTGATGGAAATAATGGCAAGATCAGTTTGTGTTGATATTCTGTACCACTATTCTGTCTTCATACTTGGAAAGTCTTGGAAATTAGAGTTAGTTAAAGTGAAGTTGTATGTAGTGGATGCAGTTGCCTTTTAAGTGTGTTAATTATATGTTGTTATTACAGATAAAATCTTCCAAATGGAGAGAGGAGGAATTTGGCAAATTTAGGATATATAACAGTCTTCCAGAATGTACTGAATGGACTTTCTTTCTTTACTGATGCCTGTTATAGGCCTTTAAATAAGTTGGACAGAATGTTGCACTGAAGACCATGAAATGAGGATGTAGGTGAAAGTTTTGAGTATGCCTTGAGAGATTCTCTAATTCTATAATGAAGTGGCAGGAAAAGATAAGGGAGACACAAATTCTGTTATAAATATTTCTGAATCTGTGTATTATTAGGGAAATATAAAGATACCCAGAAGAAATAAGGAGCAATGGCTTTTAAAAACAAATTTTCTGATTATGTTGGAAAATGCTGCCATTTTCAAGTTAAGGCAAAGGTTGTTAGGTAGGTGGAAAAATCCCTTCTGTATACATCATTGGGTGATTTCTCTAGAATATTTCACTTGCTAAAAAGAAATCTCAAGAATGTGAGTCATATTATTTGCAGTTGTTGACACTTGACAGATCATGTACACAAAAGCAGTATGATTTCTTTCTGTAATTCCTTCCAATAACAATGCACAGTTAATATGCTGAATTCTGTGCCATAATAAATAGTGTGCAGTAACATGATGGGATTAGTAAAACTAACACCCCCTCAAGTCTCTGACAGCATTGAATGTTACAAAAACATGGATGAGAAAGAAGGGCTTCAGTTTGTCAGCAGAGGGCTAGGATGTAATTTCTTCTGTAGGAAGGTTTTTTCCATAATCATCCACCCTAAAAAATCTTCTTCCAAAATTTAGATTTATTTGCTGTATCTGTCTTTCTCTGATCATATCTCCTGTATGTGACAGAGGAATCACCCAGTTTGTTCTGTTTCTAGTAGTCTTTCTCATTCTTCATGCTTTACTCCATCGTCTTTCTTTGCCTTCTGCCTTAAAAAACAACCAGTTCCTTCTTAGCTAGAAATAGTGACTTTCAAGATATTTTTTTTCAGAGTTGATTTTGAATCAAAACTAGAACGCAGAAAATTCTACTGGTACTGATAATCCAACTTTTTATCCTCCTTAGTAAAGCAACATTATCTTGATAGAACTATGTATTAGACTACTTTGATGTTGGATTTCCTTATCTTATTTAAATCTCAAATGGCATTCTTCAGTGCATGTCCTAGAAAGGTTTAACTGTAATGTCACTGGGGTAGCTCTTCAAAAATATCAATATTAGTATTCCTTGAAGGATGAGACTAATCAGGAATTTACAGAGTGTTGTCTTGGGTTTTTCACATTTCAGGCAAAAGACTTCCAAATGACACTAAAAGTGTGAAGAAGCAGCTGGATCTTGATCTCCCCTGACTGAAGATGGTTACATTGCGCCATGTCAACTTCAGCAATGCCTACAGTAATGTGTGATTTGGTGCAGCTTGGGCAGATGAGGGAAGCAGAGCCATGCTGAATTAACGGCTGAGGCTCCTGACATTTCCACTATATGTGGTTTGTGAGCTTTACATTGGACTAGGTTTAGGTTCATCCTTTGAACCAAGTATCCCATAGCTCACTTCAAAGCCATCTGAACATAGCTATCCCAAAAATCTTTGCTGCCTTGACTTGTGGATTCCTTTAGGAAGTACCGTGCTCACCCTTGTCACTGCTGCTTGATTTCTCTCCCCACTCTGAGTGGATGTTGTCCAAATAATGGCCTTTTAGGAGAACATAGATGCTGTAGGAGTTGTGCAGAACACTGTGGGCTATCCTTCACAGTTACCAGAAATTCCTTCTGAGGGAAGTGGCTGTCTGGAACCCATGTCTTGTGTGTAGCCAGTCTGGAACCCATTCTCTTCTCTGCAACCAGTGTCCTAATTCTACCAGAAACCTAAACACAGTCCTACACTCAACACATGTACAGGAAAAAGAGTATGCACACTTGAGCATGCAAGCGTTCGGACCACAGATTTTGCAGTTCCTGTTGCTTGCCGTGGCAGAGAGTGGGCCAAGGGGATATTCTGCATGTTGTTTTGTGGGGGTAATCTGGAGGTTGCAGGCATGTAAACCTGTACAGCATTGTTGGCATTCTTTTCCCTATACTCTGTCCCAGGACTACTGAATCTGGGACCAAGGGTGTGGATGTCTGTGGATGAGCAGTGGGCTTGGTGGAATGCTTTCCTCTCCCCTGCTGATCTGTTCAAGATCTCTGTGATAGGGACATATGCACTGTGCCACCTCTGAAGCACGGTTTTGCCACCTCATCAAGAACATGGCCTTCATCTATTTGAAGTGAATGCAGCACCACTTGTCAGTCCTCTACCACTTGGCAGCAGGGTTGACATTAGCAACAGAGCAGTGCATCTGCTGGAGAAGCTTTCGCAGCAGTAGGAAAAGGAGGAAACAATTAAGAAGAGTAATAGAAGAGTGAAGAGGTTGATCAAAGTGGTGGGAGTAGGAAGGAGTACTTCCTTTAGTAGTCTTGGAAAAACAAAACAGTGGAGAAGCTGAAGAGCATAAGGTGACTTGCTGTCTTTGGTTTAGAGGAATGCTTATGTGACATGGCTCTTTTTACACCGTGAGATGCACTTCAAGGATTCTCAGGAGCTCTCAGTATTTGAAGAATGCTTTTGTGTTTAGCTTGCATTGAAGTCCTTGACACAGGTACGATCCAGTCATTGCTCGACCCAGGAAGGCTGGAAATTCCTGTTTTGAGCATTTTGAATGGAATTTCTGTTTTAGTATCTTCTAAGAACTCTTCTGACGTGGACCAGAACTACTTTTTATAACTACTAGGGACAGCCAGGTGATTTACTTCAGAACTGCAGTACTTCCTCAAACCTGAACTGCTAATAAGATGTAGTATTTGTTTGGTGTCGTAAAAATAAAGCCATGCTCACTGGGGGCTTGCATTTGACAGAAATGTAATTTATGCTCGGATGTTCAAAGCTGAAAGCCTACTTGAGTTTCTTATTATATCACTTGGTCTCAAGTGATTTTATTACTGAAGTGTCAAATATATTGAAGTGATAGAGCAATCTTAAAACTTGAAGAAAAGTGGAGAAATAGCATGCTGGTAGGAAAATAACAACTATAAAATCTTGAGTGATAAAGTACGCTGTCTAAATGTAAACCATAAATGACAACACACGAAGTGGAAGGTTTCATGGCTTTTAACAGTTTAATGAAATGTCATTACTCACTATTCCTCCCACCCCTTTTTAGAAACAGTGACTGCTTGGATGTTTCAGGGTTTACACATCAATCCTAAGGGCAGTGTAAACTTGCTTTTTGATGTTCTTTAGTCTTCCAAATAGTTACAGATAGAGGCAGTGTTTTATTATGTATTATGTAGTTGAAATGTTCCCTGGCTGTCAGAAGGATGAGGGAAAGGGCAGACGGGAAATCGTAGATACCAATGTGTTGTACTGGGTTATTGTCTTCAGTGACATTAAACTCTCAAGGTTGGGGAGGTTAAGTGAGACAAGTGATTACTGGGTTTCCATGGAAGACAAGTGGTTCCTGTCTGCAGCATGGTACATGTATTCTGCTTTAAGTACAATTTACCCGTGATAGGTTTCAATAAAAATGACTTAAGTACATGCAGATCTCATTACTATCTCCCTCCTATAGCCACGTACCAAAGTTATATAGCTTGTGTACAGGCACTGGAAGTCTTCTATTATAAATCACAGAATCATCTAGGTTGGAAAAGACCTTGAAGATCACCTAGTCCAACCATTAACTTAACACTGACCATTCCCAATTACACCAGATCCCTAAACGCTGTGTTGACCCTACTTTTAAACACCTCCAGGGATGGGGACTCCATCACCTCCCTGGGCAGCCCATTCCAACGTCTAACAACCCGTTATGTAGAGAAATGCTTCCTAATATCCAGTCTAAACCCTCCCTGGCACAACTTAAGACCATTCCCTCTTGTCCTATCACTTGTTACTTGGTTAAAGAGACTCATCCCCAGCTCTCTGCAACCTCCTTTCAGGTACTTGTAGAGGGCGATGAGGTCTCCCCTCAGCCTCCTCTTCTCCAGACTAAACACCCCCAGTTCCCTCAGCCGCTCCTCGTACGACCTGTGCTCCAGACCCTGCACCAGCCTCGTTGCCCTTCTCTGGACACGCTCGAGTCATTCAATGTCCTTTTTGTAGTGAGGGGCCCAAAACTGAACACAGGAATCGAGGTGCGGCCTCACCAGTGCCGAGTACAGGGGTCAGATCCCTTCCCTGTCCCTGCTGGCCACGCTATTGCTGACACAAGCCAGGATGCCATTGGCCTTCTTGGCCACCTGGGCACACTGCTGGCTCCTGTTCAGGCGGCTGTCAATCAGCACCCCCAGGTCCCTCTCTGACTGGCAGCTCTCCAGCCACTTGTCCCCAAGCCTGTAGCGCTGCTGGGGGTTGTTGTGGCTCAAGTGCATTTGGCCTTATTGAAACTCCTACAGTTGGCCCATCACTCCAGCCTATCCAGATCTCTAGGAGTTTATAGTAAATATATTATTATATTATATATATTTAATTAATGTATATTAAATTACTAATTATGATCTTTAAATTACACCTTTTTCCTTTAGCAAGCAAGCATTGCCTTTTTCTTCATAATTATAAAATAATAACAATAATAATGAATAATAATACTTGTGTTTAACTACTTATTGCCTACTATCCACACTTACACTGACTATAAAACTACTTATTAAATATTGTTTTCATTGCATCTGGCCTTTTTGTCAACACTCTGCTTGAGAGTCTCACAAGCAGCAAAGATAAGGATTAGTCTTCTCAACTTGCTGAGATAACATGATAGTAGCTCTGTGTTAAAATGAGTTTGTAGATTTTAATGTTTTCACAGTAGGAAGTACAGAAAAGGAATTTACCTTTGAAAGTAGAGTTGTTATCCTCACTTATAATAACTTTCACTATTCCAATCTAGAAATGACTGTAAATGCCTGTGGAATGGCAATACATTCTATTTGTATACATGTTCAGGACTTCTTGTTTTTTTTGGGGGGGGGGGTTGTTTTTTGTTGGGTTTTCGTACCATATGTCAGTTTTATAGAGTATTGATAAGTATTAATAAGTCTAGAATTAAAGATACTTTCTTTTGATAATGGGTAACATGTAAGAGGTCTGTTACAAATAAATCATATATGTACCTTAGTTTGTGTGCGTTTTCAGCTTGGTATGGTGATGACTTTACCTTCTAAACATACTCTCTTGTGAAAATAACAACAGGGACTTACGCAATGTTTATGAAAAATGAAAGCTATACTGTTATCTTCTGATGCAAGCGTGGATGCTTGGGGCTTCTAAATTTCAATTTTCTTAAAGCCTCAGGAAGAAGTGTAGAAATATGCATAGTTTGATTGTGTATGAGCTCTGTATTTAATGCAAACACAGGCCAGATGCATTTGGAGCTTTTGTATTTTACTCTCAGGTTGCTGAAAGTCTGAACATGTGTTCCTACTGAAGAGAGCAGCAGTGAATAATGCTGTATTATCCTCTTCAGTATGTGTATCAGGTAGGCTTCCAGGACTGGATGTAATTACCCCAAGTTTTCGTGAATATGACCATAAAAGAGCCTAATGCCTATAAATCTCAGAAAGTAACAGTGGTACTAGCATTTAAAATATTAACCTGGAATAAGGTAACTCTTTAAATAGAGAAGACTCAAATTTCATGAATAATAAAAATGAAAGTAAAACATTTCAAAGAAAATATACCCTCCTGACTAGCTCATCCTTGAAAAAGAGCATCCTTCCCTCCTGTCCTGCTAGTGCAGTGTGTATTATTAGCCTAGGTGGCTCCCATTGCTTGCATTATTTGCAGGATCACTGATAACAGCTCTTACTGCTTTAGAAGCTTGGGTATTCTCTATTCTGTAGGCAACATCCCCCTGCTACGCTCAGGAGTTTGTCTCCCCCTTTCCTTTCTCTCTGGCCTGATAGTACCTGAAGAGTCTTTTACGAGACTAAATTTTACTTGAAACTTTATCTGTGTGATGTAATGAATAGATAAGGAATAATGCAGTACAGCTATGATGTGAGGAATTCATATATGAATAGATTCATGTTACATTGATAGTAAAAGAAATGGGAAACTTAAGTTTATTGTAGTATTTTCTAGTGAATGGTAACCTCTTATAGTTTTACTACCATTTTACTACTAGGTAAGAAGGGTTCTCATGTAAGACAGAGCAGCTCCTTTGTTCTGAACTTAGATTTATATGTCTACAGATATCCCAAGAACTTTCTAGAGAATGTAACTTTTTAGTCTTATCACTAATGTAAAACTATTGCAAGCAAAGCTCCTGTTGTAGTTACATCTGACTGGCATGTAAACATGCTTCTGGAGTATTCCAGCTCACTTCCTGGGATGTTGCTACTTCCATCCTGTTTCCTATTAGCTTATTAGTCTATTTTGTTTCTTCTTAGTCTACAGTTTTTCCTGTTAACCTGTTAGCCTATGTTTTGTGCATAATTACACATAGTTTTACCTCTGTTACTTGTACACCTCTACACCTCTACACACAGATGTCAAACTGAAAAATTTAAAGACAGTGAGCAGGTTTAGATACTGAGTGTTACACAACTGTCAGCTTCTGCAGCTTGAGAAACCTCTGACAGCTGAGTTCATTCTGTTGCTCTCGGGGAATTAGTAATTTACTTTTCCTTCAGAAGATGCCACATTTTCATGCCACAACAGGCAGGTTGGGACAGGTGCACAGTGCTTGTCACAGGCTCCCATGCTCACTCTAGCAGAACTTACTATGTGTTAAATTGTCTGTCCTGGTGTACTAATGAATTATTCAATACTAGTTTTGGGACAGAGTACTATACACTGTTGAGGTAATAAATATTTTCTCATGGTGATACAGATGGCTGACATTGCTGCTGGTCTATCACATTTCTTGAGTTCCAGTCCTTTGCTGCCATGCATAGTCTGTCTTCAGGCTTCTGCATACCAAAAATTGAAATCTAAAAATGGGAGGAAAAATTACTTCTTAAATCTAAACATATTTCTCTGAATTTGCATTTACATTTGGTTAAGAGTGTAAGATTTCTTGTCTCAGATATCTGAATTTACAACACTGTAGTAGACCAAATATTACTATATATTGATTTGCGTTTCAAACTTAACTAGTTAGGACAGAATATTTATTATGAAATGCCCTGTTTGCATCCATTCTTAAAAGCTAAAATTGAGAAATGTAAGCAATTATGAGTGTCATTTAAAAATTTGCAAAATGTTGCTATTGATTTATTTTGGCTCTAATGTATAAAATAATTAGCTGCAGTCCCTTCTCATTTTACAAAAGTAAAAAGCAAAAAGGAAATTGTCCTGAATTTATTGAACCTGGATTGCATCATTCATCAACTGTCTGTTTCCTTAATGCCCTGCATCTACTGATTGTGTGAAAGTTGGTTTTTTGATGGGACAGATCTGGAGAAACTTTTAATATGTTGTGAATGTTTTGTCAGTACAGGTCTCCAAGTTAGCTGATGTCATGGTCAGACATGGTGTGAAGAAAGGAGATCGTGTGGTCATCTACATGCCCATGATTCCACAGACAGTGTACTGTATGCTGGCATGTGCGAGAATAGGAGCCATCCATAGCCTGATTTTTGGTGGATTTGCATCTAAAGAGCTTTCTGTTCGCATTGATCATGCAAAGGTAATACATATTTGGAACAACAAACACCATTGCATTAGTTATTCGTATGACAATGTCAAAAACCTGTGGTTTTTTTTTTTTTTCCCAGAGAGGATAACAATATTTCTCTTTGTGTGCCATGCAGTCTCAGTTTGTTTATAATACCTAACACTGCAATATGAACAAAGTACTACATCTTTGCTGAGGTTGATACTTTTATAGCAGACATTGAGATACGAATTTTGACCTCTTCAAATTTAACATGCTGCTGTCTGTTTAGAGCATATTTTCTTCTCGTTTGTCAATCTTTCTTTACAAATCATCACCTTAAAACTGGCTTTTCACCCAGCATTTTCCTCAAGTGTATGAGGAAAATTCTGCCAACCCTAGATGGCTTCACTGTATTACTTGATGTTTAGACATATTAGGTAGTAAATTTTTTTTAGCTATATATCAATTTCATCTATGAAATCAAGACAGCTGGGGAACCAGTTGCCTTAAGTAAGTGACTCTGCAGAGAGCATAATTAATAGAGGTGAATGCTTTAAAGGCTTCCAAGTTCGGCACAAGTTGAATTTGTTTATAAAATATTAAGTAAGTCTTTGTAAGTAAAAATGCAAATAGTACTTTAACAATCTATTTAGTAGTTTATGTGTGCGTATTAGTAACTTGTGTATGCGTTAATTTCAAACCAGCTAACAACGTTTGCATTGGAAGTTTCTGTTGTTGTTTTGTACCAGTGAACAAGACAAAAATCTTTTTTATCTTGAACAGTCACCTGGATCATCCAGACCATCCCATGGAAGCCATCTATCACTGAATCATGCTGTTTAGATGTATAAGCCAAAACATTATGCAGGGTAAAGTCCACTGGATTTGTGGAACTTTTACTTAGGTTTTGTGTATAGAAGTGCTTTTCACATCGCCAAGGCTCTAAATAGAAAGTTGAATGCATCTCCTTTCCCTGCCTTGATGTTTTAACAAAGAAATTAATGAAATGGCTCTAGTGGTTTGTAGGAGTTGTGAGAAAAAGATGAGAGAAGGCTAACAACAGCTCCATAGTTTTTCCTGTCTTTCTTCCCACTCCCCCACTTTTTTAACAAGCTATAAAAATTAATTTTAACTCATAGAATTAGGAAAAAATAATGTAGAAGAAAAAATTATAAACTTAAAATGAAGGTTGCTACAATACAAGTCATCTAGCTTGTTTACTTTTAGAATATTTTGCAAATATTAACTAGTTAATCCCAATTGATTTTCTCTAAGCAATGAAGGGAGACAGTGCAGTGATCATAATCCTTGCTTTGCGCATAAAAAAGAAGACAGAGAAAGTTTAAGTGATTTACCCAAGGTCACACAGCAAGTCTTTTGAAGGGTGAGCTATAGAACTACTAGCTGCAGGCCATGGATTAAATCCTAATTTACATTGCCTTTTTGTTTCTTTAAAAGGCAGATCTAAATATTGTGGATGATTTTTGGTCCATCTGATGTGTAATGAAAGTGTAAGTCAATCAATCTAAATTTCAAAACATGCCCTAGTTTTGCAACACAATAAAGCTTTCTTGATAAGTGAATTACACACTACTGATATTATCTTTAAGATATGTATATAAGTAGCTGTGGTAGATGGTATTCTGCTGAACTCAGAAGTTAATTGAAGCACTTTCAAAAACCACTAATGCTTCCTATTAGGCTTTTATGTGAATTGGTTTAGATGCTGCAGTACAGGACCTAGTCTTGGTAAGATTAATTAGAAAGAGTTAAATATGTGCAATGCAAAGCTGGCTGTGAGATGCTTTTTTAAAGAAAGGTCAAACTTGACATTTTATTGGAAGATCTAAGTGAAGGAAATAACAAGCACTTTCTAGTGACTATGAAAAGGTACATATACTTTACCAGTTTACCTTAATTTATCTTGAATTTTAAATAGATCTGGGAATGCTGCAAAGTCCTGCAGCTGATAATTTCTACTCTTGTCATGTACTGGCAGTTACAGATAATTCTGTGGTGAATTGTGATGAAGTGGTACAGAGCATGAGAACAGGCATTTCTTGTCATCTTCCCTTTCACCTGAATCTGAGAATATATAGTTTGCACCATTGAAACAATAGATACTTTCATATGATAGTTTGGGTTGGAAGGGACCATTAAAGGTTATCTAGTCCAACCCCCCTGCAATGAGCAGGGACATCTTCAACTAGATCAGGTTGCTCAGAGCCCCATCAAACCTCACCTTGAATGTTTCCAGGGGTGGGACATCTGCCACCTCTCTGGGCAACCTGTTCCAGTGTTTCACCACACTCATTGTAAAAAATTTCTTCCTTATATCTAGTCTGAATCTACCCTCTTTTAGTTTAAAACCATCCTATCCTTTAGTTAAAACCTGTGTCCTATCACAACAGACCCTGCTAAAATGTTTGTCCCCATCTTTCTTAAAAGCCCCCTTTAAGTACTGAAAGGCTGCACTAAGGTCTCCCCAGAGCCTTCTCTTTCGCAGGCTGAACAACCCAACTCTCTCAGCATTTCTTCACAGGAGAGGTGCTCCATCCCTCTGATCATTTTTGTGTCACTCCTCTGGACCCACTCCAACAGGTTCATGTCTTTTCTGTGGTGAGGTGTCAACGGATACGGCCCGGGTATCAAGAATAACACCGATATGGCTTGCCAGCTTGATCAAATTTTATTAAGTACAGAGCATCTTATATACTATTGGGGCGTGATCGCATACAGCTAAACAAGCTGTGATTGGTTCTAAGCGACTGTCCACACAATATAACTCATATTTCATTGGTACAACGCGAGAAGCACATGCAAGCAGCACAAGCCTATGGACCTCCTACTCAATGTTTCAACTTCACTCCATATCTCTAGTTAAGGAATTTGCTAAAACAATAGCTCTCTATGCAGTGGCAAGCCAGAGAGGAACATTGAACAGTAAGTTCTTTACACAGAGGCAGCTAGCAGAGAGTTACTCATGTCGGTATCAAGGACCAGGTGGCCGTTATCTTCCAAAAACTTCTCCACAGTGAGGGCTCCAGATCTGGACACGGTACTCCAGGTGGGCTCTCATGAGAGCAGAGTAGAGGGTCAGAATCACCTCTCTTGACCTGCTCTTCATGCTTCTTTTGATGCAGCACAGGATATGTTTGGCTTTCTGGGCTGTGAGTGCACATTGCCACCTCATGTCCAGTTTTTCAGCCACCAGTATCCCTAAGTACTTCTCTGCAGGGCTGCTCTCAGTCCTGTCATCCTCCAGCCTGTATTGTTACCAGACTTGACCTGACCCATGTGCAGGACCTTGCACTTGGCCTTGTTGAGCTTCATGAGGTTTGCACGGTCTCACCTCTCAAGCCTGTCCGTGTCCCTCTGAATGGCACATCCCTTCCCTCCAGCATGTCAACTGCACCACACAGCTGGTTTAAGAAGTTACCCTCAATGCATTTCAGGAATTTCCTGGATTGCCTACAGCTAGCAGTGATGCTTTTCCAGCAGATGGAAAAGGAAGCTACTTAAGAACAATATGCTTATATGCTTGTTTAATAGGGTAGTTGCTGTGTCTTCAACAATCATATTTTCTTCTGCTTTTTAAATCACAGTAATTGTATAACAATTCCAGTGGACTTTTTAGATTTTAAGTCCAAACCCTGCAAAATAAAAGTGATGGAGTTTTTCAGACATGTATTTTTGACGACGCTTCACTAAAGCAGTGTTATGATTTGCAAGTGAACAGTTCTCTGAAATACAAAATGTACAAGACACCCAAGTTACTCAAAGCTGTTACTATCTTTCATTGAGGTGAGAAATACTGTATTCCTCACTTATTTACAGTTGACACATTTGGAAGTTTTAATAAGATCTCCTCAAAAAAATGAGCTCATATTTTGCAATAATTTATTCCGAATAAGACATAGTTCCTGTGCACACATATGACTATGAATGGTTACCCCTACTTCGCATCATAAGATGATCAAACCTTTTGTGCGATTAGGCAGCAAGTTTAGCTGCTGATACTTAGGATGCACAATTGCCTTATAATAGTTGCAATCCAGTCTTGTCTTGAAGCACTGTTTATTTTTAGAATATGTATTGTAGATTAGAAAGCACTTTCTTGTGTTTTATTTTTAAATACTTGTAGAGTATGGTTCAGGTCTCTTTCTGTAGAGCTCTGTCTAATGTCTGGCAGAACTTAACGTGCATGGCAGTCTGACATGGATCATCTAACCACAAAACCAGTGCAGTACCGGCAGGTACAGCAGACCTATATAATGACTGCATAAGCACTGGATTTCTGTAAAATCCATGTCACTTCTTTTTAAGAGGACCGAGGCACAATGAAAGTGCATCAAGTTTGAGCATAACCTTGTGATCAGATGTGTGACTGGGGCATGAAGAGGAGAGAGCTTTGTGTGTTGAGTAATGAGGGCCTGAGTGCTGGATCTCTCAGTAAACTTCTTCATGACACTCCTGACATTTTGTGCCCCAAAGCTAGTTGGTTTTCAGTTTGGGCTTTTTGCAGCTTTATTAGCTGGCCCAATAAAATGTATTTATTTCTTTTTCTAAACTTTGCCTTCTATGCTATTAAGAGACTATAGAAGAATTTGTAGTAGTAGTCTTTACAACAATAAATTTGTTGGTCTGGAACTGTTGGGCCTTGCTTTATCAAACCTTTTCCACTTTTTTTTTTTTTTTTTTTTTTTTGAGAGCTTGCTATAGCTGGCATTCCTTTTCCAGCAAACCTTTGAACTTTTGTGGTTTTCCTTCAAACTAGGTATATTTTTGTCTAATTTTACCATGCAGGACTAAATGGAAGACTAAAAGAGATGGGAAATGAGTGTATAAAAGTACTGTGTATAAAAGCACAGCAGAGATGCTGGGGAAGTAATGTCAATAGACAGAGAGATAAAACACTAGAGAACAGCAATTAAAGCCAGCAGTGGACCTTTGATTTGCATGGAGTGATCCTTGATACTTCCAAATAGCAACCCTCACTTAGGAAATACATCACCAAATCAGTATTGCTTATTTTTAGACTTCCTTACTGCATACAGAGCATTTGATGGGTGGAAGTGGCATCATTTAAAAATGACTGTAAACCTGATGTTGACAACAGTCTTTCCTCTTAACAACTGAATAGAACTGTGTTAATATCTTGCATTAATTAAGGTCTAATTTCAGAGTAGCTTCCAGCTAAAGTTTCAGTTTAACTGCATTGTATTATATAATCTTTTATTAAAAGTGGTGCATCCCAAAAGAGAAAGATGACAAATACTGAAATTTTAAAGCTCACCTGTAATCTTTATTTTGAATACACACTAATTAGCAAACTTCCCTGAATGGCAGATTTGGACAGGAAACGTTTTATTACTGCACAAATTAATCTGGGCTTTCTGTGCTAAGTTTGATGCAGCCTTAACTGTGGCATTGTAGTTTGTGTCTGCTTAATGACATTTATGCTAATGAATACAATTAGTAAATTAGCTTGATCAAAATGGGGAGCGTAAGTCCAAAAGCAAGGAGATTGAAGACTCATTCTTCTACATTTAAAATGTGTTCTAACATGTAGTTTCTTCGGTGCTACTTTTTATTTTCCGGAATAGAAGAAATAAAAATTCTGATCTTGGGACATAATTCAAAGTAGTTTGTATGCAGATTTCTTGACTTAAGAAATCTTACATAAACTTTAGGTTGATATAATGACAAAGATGCTAAGTCCACATTTGGAAATAGAAATTCTTGTGAAAACCCCAGAACTATGGAAATCTGATTTTTAGTGATTTTGCATCCTGAATCCTGCAACCATCACTTGAAAGACTCTAGCTTTACTTCCCTCATGTGCCTTATGACTTTAGCTTATTGTCTTCCTCTGTTTCTAGTTTCCTGTCATCTCGCTTGCTGCCTTTTTCCTCTTTCTCTTTTCTCTCCAGTGCCATTTAATTGCAGGCTGGAAGAGAGCCAGCAAAGTGATACAGCTAGTTTTGAAATATGCCATTGGGTGCAGGCAGATAATTAGAAAGCAGGCTAAATAGGACAGATAATTGTTGACATCACTGTACCACTTTTCCTTAATGAAGGGGCTAAGATGGACATGTTTTTTCTCTCTGTTCATTAATCTTTGTACCACTTATAAGAATTTAATGCTGTTGATTTCTTACTCAAGTTTGGTTGAAAATGGTGAAGAGTGTCAGAAGTTATTAGAGTGCTCCTGAACAAAAAACAGATGCATGGACAGCATGATCGCACAAGCCTGACTTCCTTAGAAAACTGATCTAAACCCTTGTTTCTAATTATATGAAGATAGATACATTGAGTATCATTAATCAAATAATTTAACGGAAAACATGTTATTAGGTTACATATATAAAATATATTGCAAATTTATCTATTAACAATCTAACTTCTTTATTTTAGCCCAGACTTATTGTAACAGCAAGTTTTGGTGTAGAACCAAAAAGAAAAGTGGAATACATATCTCTCCTAGAAGGAGCCCTGGCAAGGGTACAGAGAAAACCTCATAAAGTTCTCATTTACAAGCGACCTAATTTGGTGAGTGTACAGCTGTTGTGCCTTTATGTTAACTTACAGATGTGTATGTAGTGCATGTGTCTTTTCTGTTCTACAAGTAAAATTTTTAGTGTATCTGCTGTAGTTTGGGTTTGAATTTTATGGGAGAAATTTTTAAGATTTAAATAGTAAATAGATCTGAAGCAGCAGAGAGATTACTGTACAGAAAATTGAATAGTACTGTAAAGAAAATTGAACAGTGCATATTTTTTGACCCAATTCTATGTATTCCATCTGGCTTTCTTTTGATGGTTTTCTGTTTTTCAATGGGCAGGGCCATGTTCCTCTTGCCCCAGGTCGTGATCTTGACTGGGAAGAAGAGCTTGCAAAAGCACAGTGTTATAAATGTGTCTCCGTTCCCTCAGACCATCCACTTTATATTCTGTATACATCTGGAACAACAGGTTTGCCCAAGGTAAAGGACTATCTGTAGTCTAAGTGTCTGTGACCAATCTATTTGCAGTTCCACTTGAGAAGATACTTAATTAAAAAGATTGAAAATGTTTGCCAATGCTATAAATGATAAGCATTGCTAGAATTGGTTTAATCTCATTTATTCACATTTCACTACTTTAAAGTCAGTGTCTGAGAATAAGTCATGTTTGTTTGTTTAAATAGTAGTAAGATAAACTGCATTTACTTCAAAATGTTTGTATAGTATAAACTTCTGAGGACAGCAGAATGTCTTTTATCCTTTAATATGTTCTGTGTTTTAAGTGTTACAGATAAACATAGTATAGTCACTTAATGGCAAGATTAATTAATACATCACCTGTGTGACAGCATTTATTGCTGAATAGTCTTTGCTTATTCATTATTTACATATTATCTAATCTTCCCATAGATAAGATGTAGTGCATGACATTACAGATTAAGTGAAGTTAAGCATGTTCTGAAGGCTTGTGTTACTGAACAATTCTGAGGACATAACTCCGATGGAAATGAAAGTTTAGTCTGAGTCAGTGAAAACTAACATAGGGCATTCTTTGAAAATGTTTGCTTTGAAATATCAAGTAGTCTTTATGATCTATTTTTAAAAGATCTTATTTTAAAAGCAAACTTTTGAGTGTTTGCTTAGTACTTACAATTCTCTTAAAATGTAGAAGGAAAGCTGAATATAATTTTCTGGCAGTGATCTTACTGCTGCAAATTCAGAGACAGTATCACACATCCCTGGACATAGCAGTGCTTAGACTACTACTAGAAAATTATTTAATTATGTGGCCTATAAAGTTCAGAAACTATGGGGAGGTAAAGGGGAAACAAACATCAGATTTGCTGAGAAAAGTGTCGTCTTCTTTTGCTTTGAATGTGGGCACTTTAAAACAACATTTCTATATTGGATTATTTAATTATATTGTCAAAAGGTCCAGGACAAGATCCTTTATTACAACAGGTGATTTTTTTTTTGTTAGTTTCAAAATATAGTATCTCAGATACAAGTTCTCAGAAGTTTACTTCACTGTGTTAGCTTTCCAGAGAAAAATATAGAAAACTTGAATGAATCACCCTTATAAGAGGGAGATTGTCAGCTAGCACTAAGCAACAATGAGTAACTTAATGAATAAAATAACTCTTTTGTTATGCAAGTATGCTCACTTGTGACCTTCATAACGAAACTTCTGTTAATCTCACAGCAGGGGCTAAGTTAAAAACTGAGACTAACAAAGGCAATCTGATTTCTGAAATTTGTGAAGTGTTATTCGCTGTGGCTATCTCCATTTTAATGATTTAATGTGTCTCCACAGTCCCTTGTTTCTTGGACATGGCCTGAAAGTACCTATTTCATTCTGTTAACTACATAAAGAGAATGTGCCGTGCCTAGCACAGACACGTAGATGCACTGCAGTGTCTGCACTGTAGAATTTGGTCCAGTGTATCTCATCTGAATTTTAGTTTAGGACATCAGGGCATAGTTTTTTTTAATTCTTTCTTCTAGAAGCAATGTACTAGAAGATTATGAAATATATATTAAATGTACAAATACTACAAAATATTACAAAATTTTTCCTATTAACAACATTCCAGAGCTCTTTTTTGGCTTACTAAGGTGCTTGACGCTATTGAGACTTTCTATGATTTTCAAATACCTCTTTTAGACTGAGACCGAGATGTTATTCATTTTACATTCCTATGTATACTTCAGGCCAGATATTAAACCTTTCAAAAATGGACATCTGATTTAAGCCAATTGTCCTGGTTCAGCTAGGATAGGGTTAAGTTTCCCTGGCAGGGGGAAGGGATCTCCAGCCGGGTTATTCATACCATGCTGACGTCAGGTCCGACGCGGCAGCGTGGGAAGCTTTCCTTTGGGGCTTTGGTCACGGGAAGCACACGCGGCGGGCTGGCTGTGTTCACTGCGGTATTTCTCTGTGTATCTTTTGTCTTATTTATTGTTATTACTGTTTATTGTTGTTAATATTGCTCTTGTTGTTGTTCAGATTGTTATTTATTACACTGTTGTATTAAATTTATCCTTATTTCAACCCCAGGGTTTGTGCCCTACTTGGTTTGAAGGTGGGGGAGGGACAATGGCAACGTGGTCTCCGGTCCCGGCAGGGCCTAAACCACCACACCAATTTTCTGACATCTTTAGAAAGAGTCAGTGCAGAAGGAGGGATACATTTCAGGGAGTAATTCACCCCAGTTATTTTAGGGATTGGCTATTTCACAGGTGCTCTTCTTTTCCAGTGATGATACAGAAAGTCTATGCAATGAATTAAAAACTTGCCTAGCATTTAGATGTCCACAATTTAAGTGAGGTAGATAATCTGTGTATTGTCAGTGTATGTTGACTAAATAATCATATATCTGATTTTAATGAGAGAATTCTAGTTTTGTTAGTTATCTTTTGAAAACTGTTGTCATCCAGGCCTTGGGTTGGGTTTTTATGTTTGTTTGATTGTATGTTTGTTTGTTTTCAAAAATTACTTCTTCAGTGGGAATGCGAGCAGAAGCATGTACTTGTTGGAATGGATTCTTTTCTTAAGTGAAAAGTATGTGAATTAGATTAGTGCTAAAACCCCAAAAAGTCACTGAAGACAGGAACATCATTGCATCCCTCAAATTATTTTAAATATTAAAATTTTCTCATTTAGGGTGTTGTCAGACCAACAGGTGGCTATGCAGTTATGCTGAACTGGACAATGTCAGCTGTATATGGACTCAAACCTGGTGAGGTAATTCTGTTTAAATGTCATGTAAATGTTTTTGAACTCATCTTAAAAACTCTTTATCTATATTTATGTTTTTATTTCATTTTAGGTGTGGTGGGCAGCTTCTGATTTAGGCTGGGTTGTTGGTCATTCCTACATTTGCTATGGGCCTCTCCTTCATGGGAATACTACAGTTTTGTATGAGGTATGATCTGTTCTAAAAAGCCAACCTTTGAAAAGGCAGCATCTCCTCCAGATGATGATTCTGATGATCCCATTTATGCCTGTCTATTCTTCATGCCTGTGGAGGTTTGAACTTAGCTGGCAGCCAGATGCCACATGGCTGGCCGTTCACCTCCCCCTCCCCCCTCTGGTAAGACAGGGGAGGGACAAAAGAAGAGAATTTGTGGGTTGAATAAAAAGAAAGAATTTACTAAATATAACAAGAGAACAACAGTAACAATACTGAGTTCAAAAAGAAAATGGGTAAAATGAAGCAGTGGCTTACCAAATGCGATGACCCTCCCCCACCGCAACAATACCGACCAACAAGCAGTTGGCGAGCCCAAGAGAGCAAGAGCCCAAGAGCAAGACCGCCCACCTGGGCATGACATCACATGGTATGAAATACTCCAATGAAAATTAACTCCATCCTGGTTGAAACCAGGACAATGCCATATATGTTTTGTTTACATTTTGTGTGTATCTTCAGTGTTCATACTTTCCCATCTATTAGAGTCATTCTTAAGGAAATCTCACTTTACTGTCCATCAAATTTCTCTACTTCATCGGTGTTACTCTTGATGGTCAGCAGGGCAAGGAACTCCAAAACAACAGACCTAGAAATGGCAGACGGTGGAGTGTACCTGGAGTGTTGCTGAGGCTTCAGCCACAGGCCATTAGATTACCTTTATTATGGATCTAGGAGAGGATCTTGTGTTTTGCATGTCTGGAGATGAAAAATCCTTACTGGGTCTGAGTTGGAGGCAATCGGGAGCTTTATGTTCCGATCCAGAACTTCTAAGACGACTTGTCTCTTCTTTCCTCCGTGTACCACTCCAAGGCAGCTGAAGCCAAGACTTCTTGAGGGATGAAACTCAGTGGGGTGGAGAGGAATCTAGTCCAATTAGAGTGGTCTGCTGCATCCTAACTTTAGTGCTCAAAAAAGCAATCATGCAGCCTTTTATTGTTATTTTTTCAGAAGTTATTGTTGATTGTCTAATCTCCAGGTAGGAAGATACGGTTTTGCTTGAACCATCTTTATTCTTCAGGAAGTGAATCCAGTATCTATCAGTGACAGTGAAAGACATTTTATGTAAAAGCACTGACATTGTTAGCTATTAAGCATGCTGAGACTTGATGTCTGTATTCACCTGACATCAGGAATTCTGACCATGTCCCAACTCCTCCAACACTGTGCAGCATGATGCCCACCTAGTAATTGTTCTGTCTTTTTTAAATGGTCCTAGAGGCAGAAGTTGTTTTAGCTCTACCATTGTGGCATGCTATAACCTCTGCTGATTTATAGTGGTAGTTAGAAACATGTGAACCATTAAGGGAAATCCAACGGTAACTCAGAGCATACAAGAGCTGCAGAAGTGTAGTGAATGTACTGGATACTGAGGGCATGAAAAAGCACATGAAACAAGCTTTGATGACACTGTGGATATAGCAATTGTCAGGGCAACATCTGCACGTCTTGCTTCTGGAGCAAGGGAGTCAGCATTATATGGTGGAAACTTACTGTTTTACAGACCATCATAGGTGCAGAGGTTCTGCGTAAGGAAACAGATAGTACGATTAAACTTCATCTGTCTTCCTGCTATTACACTGTACAACTGAAGATAACCATACTAGAACAGAATTGGATTGTTACTGTTTTCAGCAGCAAGCATTATCAAAACAATCCTTTGGTGTTTGCACAACCAGTTAAGTTGGTATTGGTTGAGATGTGCTTTGCTGTTATGAACTTACTGCTTGGTGGGTAGCTGGTGCTGGGATTGTGCCTGAATTTTGAGTAAATATGGTTTTGAATCCTGGGGATACTGAAGAAGCACGGACAGTTCTAGTAAGGTGAGGTTGCCACCAAAATTGTTTGGATGCCGTGGCTGTCTTGGAAGTCAGAAGTATAATGCTGGAAGTTCACTCTATAAATTTATAAGTGAGATTCTCACAAGCAGAAGACACCTCTTGAAGCAGGTCAAGGATCCCCAAGTCCAGAAAAGCAATGGTCATTAGGGGTGCATCTACATGATATTTCAAATTACAGCAGTAGTGCAGTTCTGAAATAACTCCTCTGGTTGTGCTTGCTTATTGATTTGGTTCACAGAGTGGTTTTAGACATATGAATGACATCTTTACAGAGAAGGCTAAGACAGAAGCTTTACCACTTGGGATAAAAGGATAGGATCCAATGAGTGGGACTATACTGTGAAGTTTTCTAGAACAAATGGAAAGTAAATGTGCCAATGGAAAGCTTTAGAATAGTCAAGAGCTCCCACATTATTCTGACGTACTTCTTGTGCTATGCAAAAGGGCCAAATGCTATGTGTGACTTCACATTTGTTAATGACAGCCAGATAGTTCTGACTTTCAGATGCTCCTTTATTTCTCCCAAGCTTTTGCTTCTGTCCTCTTTACCAGCCCTATTTCTTCTGCTGTTCCACCTTTACAAACAATATCTTTCTTATAACCTTATTAAAATTATTCATCCTTTCCTACTGCTGCATTTTGCAGTAGTGACAACTGTTGCATTGGCCTCCAAGAATATTGAGTAAGGGACAACCTGGAGCTAGACAGCATGTGCTCTGAAAGGCCCATAAGTTCCCCAGCAGATGCACCACCCTGCTTCTGACGTCAAACCTGCTGTAAAGTGGAAGAGGACTGAAAAAGAGTGCTGCATTCAAGTAGATGAAGACCATGTTCTTGGTCAGGTGGGAAAACCGTGCTTTAGAGGTGGCACAGTGCGTGTGCCACTACCACAGAGATCTTGAATAGGACTTCAGGGGAGGGGAGAGCACTCCATCAAGCCCACTGCTCAGGAGGACATCTGCGCCCTTAGTTCCAGGACCACCAGTCCAGGAGAAAAGTCCAGGGAAAAGTGTGCCTAGAATGCTGCTTCTATATGCCAGCAACCCTCAGAGGACCACTGTGAGAAAACATGCTGAAACATCCCTTCTCTACCATGGCAGGCAGTGGGAACTGCAAAATCAGTGGTCCAGATACTCGTATGGGTATGTACTCTTTTCCTGTACATGTGTTGAGAGTGGGACTGTGTTTAGGAGGTTTCTGGTAGAATTAGGGCACCGGTTGCAGAGCTGTGGTAAGATGGTGTAGGTCTTTAGATTGACTGTGAGAGTTGCTGTGCCTTAAGAGATGATTCCCATGGGGCTGTGAACTGTGAGGGAAGTTCTGTGGAGCAACAAGCCCCACCAGCCACCACCTGTGCCATCCCAGCTCTGCCTGTGTGCCAGGCACTGTCCTGGCAACTGCATAAGTCATGGATACAGTATGCCTTGATAATAGCCCTCTGAGGCTTCTGCACAAAACCCAGACACACTGTCTCTTTCTCTCCTTAAATGCAGTGTATAAAGGACCTACACAGTGGTGGTAGCAGTGTTGATACTTCTGGTCATGTGTAAGACCTTGTCCCTGCCCTACAATTCAGGATGATACCATTTCTTTGAAGTGCAGTGGTTAAGGTAGTGGCTGTTGGCAATATATTATCTATTGCTCTGCCTCAAGTCACACTCAGAAAAGGTCATAAAGAGGAGGATACTGCAGGCTGGGGTGAGGCATAGTTGAATTAGCCAGGTTTACCCAAAACAAATGAATTGAGTGCAGCAAGGGAGAGTGTGAAACACATAAGTGTGGAGGAGGAGAAAACTGAGAATAGAGAGAAGTATTGGGAATCAGTTCCTTTTTAATTATTGCATAACATTTGACAGATTGAAAGACATTAATGTCCAGTGGCATTCTTCCCATCCCACACCATGCACTGAATACTTGACAGTAGATGACTCTCTTCAGTGAAGGAGCAGACAAAGGGCATTGCTGGATTCCCCACCTGTGACAAAAAGAGCAGAGAACTCTGTATACAGGTAGTGCAGACCTGTGCTCAGTGTTGTAATCTGAAGGAAGGTCTCAACTATGCCCTCGCAAATGGTCAGACTAAAAGTGATATCCTGAATTTGCAGGGTTTTGGAAACATTTGCCCAGTGTCCATCCCACATAGCCCAGTGTCTTTCAAATGACCAACTGCAGATTGCTGTTCCATTATGCATTTCATAAAAGCACAATTAAATTAGGTCTCTGCTGCACCATTGTCGGTGTGGGGCACAAGGGTATGCAGTATCTCTCATGATGCTCATTGGCATTAAGGACATCATGAATGATCTTGTCCCTTCTTGATAAGAAGGCACTGGCATGTGTTTTCATTCTGTGACCAGAGATATGAAAGATAGGGAATATCGAAACTTTATGGTGGAGCCTACTGGTGATCTTTGAACTGACACGCTGCTGTCATCTACATGAAACAGCATGACACTTACTAAAGAGAAGGCCCTTCAATCAAGGGAGCAGAGATCTGTAGGATAGTTTTCTGTCAGAGAACTCTGAGCTGCATTTTTTGTCAAGTGAACAAGGCTGTCTAGTATAAAATAAACTTCAAATAACATCTAATGGAAGAGGTAAAGAGAATTGGCATTAAGTAATTTGATCTACTAATCTTCTCTAATTCACCTCACTAGCTATGTAAACAAAGTCTGTGACATCATATGTGCGCGTGTTCACATTCACATGGTACTAAGTTTATTCTTACCAGTGCATGTAGGAAGAAGATTGATAATCTCTCATACAACAGCACATTGTGCATAGGTGACACCCATGTATGTTGCTTTGTACAAAATCCTGTTTATAATTTTTCTAACAGAACTATGTAAAATAAGGAAAAAAATGCAATGTTTAAAAGCAAAGCAAGTCTTGAGGTCTTACAAATATGGAATATGCTCTTGTCTTTGTGGTTAACGTTTAACTTTGTGGCTAACTTTTAAAAATGTTTACTTTTTCTTCTGTTCATGGAAAGACTGTGGCTAATGTGTTAAGTTGTGCTGTGAAATAGAAAATGAGCTTTTGTCAGGATGTTTTTCTTCCATATAATTTTGTGATCTGTAGGATCTGAGGCAAATAATTTTGTTTTTTGGCTTCTAGGCATTGGATTGATTTTTCAGTCATCTCTCAGAAAAGCAGGTTTTCAAAACAAGTATTTTTTATTAAATATTAAAATACACAAAGTGGTAACAACAAGCACAAGGGTTTTTTTTCCCTAAGTGGCTAAGACAGAGAAGCTCACATGCCTTAATGCTCCCAGGCAATCATTGCAGCAGCTGGAGAAAACTTAAATGTTTATTCTTAATTTGAATCTCAATGTACCTTCTGTCCAGATAAAGTTTACTGACTTGCTTACTTTCAGTGTTCATCATGATAGCTTGTGATGAATGCATTATTGAAATACATGATGCAGAGAATATCTACAGTGCAACTATGGCAATAAAAATCAGCCATTCATTTGGGTATTGCTTATGTTTAGCTCTTTTGTGAATAATCTCCAATATGCTAATCTGGTGGAATCCACTTGCTTCTGTTAATTTAGAAACCATCTCACTGCGGAACTTCTGAAAGCTTCTGAGTCAATGACAATTGTCAGGTTGCTGATTGCAGGAGTGATGCTTGGTTCTTTGTGCACATACAAATTCTAAAGGACATTAGGAAGCAAGGTTATTTCTAACACATTGCAAATTAAAAAGTAACAAGTAGTTTTAAAAAGAGGAGGAAGGTGGTTGTTTAAAAGCAGTGAGACAAAATCCTAGGAAAAGAAAAAAAGGCAGTATTCGAGGGGAACAAGTGAGAGAATGCATTAAACTCATGAGGTACACTCTTGCAGAAAGGATTCCTTAATAACTAAATATATGTGGAAAAGGGAGTACAGTAAATTTACTGCAGTTTCTTTGTTCAAATACATTTGTGTAAGATGAATAAAAATATCCAAAAGAAATACCACTATATACTTGTGTACTTGAACTTGCAAATAACTCCAGATGCAGAGATGGATTAATGATATTTTGTAGTACGTGTGTGCATACTGTACAGCTGTCCTGTAGCTTTTGCTCATGCCAGAGGTCATGCTTGTGAGATTCTTCCTGTGTGTTGTTCGTTTATGTAGGACAAGCATGGATATATCTGTGAGAACTCCAAGAGGTTCACTAAATAATTTGGCATTGATTTCAGTATCTTGAGTTGTCATGTAGGCTCTCGATTAATTACTTACGAAATAAAGAGATCACTATGGTGTTCTTTCTGTTGCGTATTAAAAGATCGTTTTTGATCATTTGGTCATACATATGTGTTCTCATATGCAGATCAGTGTTCATAAAAGGAAGCCTACATGATATGTAAGCATAGCTGTATAAACAGTATTCTCTTTTTTCTCCTCATGTACATGACTGTTTCTTACATTTCTAAGTGTATTTAATGATCCAGTTTTCAGCTGATTTATTCAGCTGTTCTATCCACTAATCAAAAAATACAGTTCTGATTTTTTTTTTTTTTTTACTTTAGAATCCTACTGTATGAATAATAAAGTCTTCTTTTAAATTCCTTTGCTTTTTAATGAAGAAGTTTTGGAGGCAGTGAACACATAACATGCCTGTTCAGAATATATGAACACTAAATGTGTGAGTTCAGCTGAAATTTGGAGAAGAAATTGAGCTCTTTTCATGGCTGATTTAATAACTTGCACAATTTACCTGATGTTGGATACTTTTCAAACCCCATCTCAATCTTTGTTGTATCTCCAGATGGTCAGTATAGTTCAGGTATACAGTTTTGGGGGCTTCAGTGGCTTGAGGGTCTCTACAAATAATTAAACAGAGACCTCCAGTTACAAATTACTTTCACTAGAAAAAATGGAAATAGTAAAAAAAAGAAAAAGTAGTTTTTAATTCCCTTTCAAGTTGAATTCTCTTACAAAAGAGTTCAATTTTCTAGTTTGTCTGAAAAATCCCCGTGATTTCACACTAGACTAATAGAATTTTAAGGCTGGGGATCACTGTGGTTGATTTCTCTGATGTTCTGAATAACAAGGAGCAAAAACTTCACCCAGTAGCAGAAATGCACATTTATAGAATCAAGTATCATATTAGCTCAAGTATTAAATTACTATGGTCTAATTAATGTTTAAACTCCTAATAGACGTTAATTAGATTTTTCATTCCACGGGGATTAATTTATCACCACCACACTAGTTAAGTAGAAGAGGGAAGCAGTGTGAGAAAAATGGCAGCTTCTTGGAGATAAGGAGAAGACTTTGATAGTTTTGTAGTAGCTGTTTTTGACCACTGATACACTTGGCTACATTAAAATTGTTGCATGAATTTGGCAGAAGAGAATCACTAGAATAAATACTGCAATGAAGAGGTTTTCATTCTAGCAGGTGTAGAATAAGATAAGAAGAAATGAGGAGGAAAGTGATGAGTTCCATCAGCAGTCTCTGTTACATGGTTGTCTTACAGTGAAGTTTTATCTCTGTGTGAATGCATGGGGATCAAGATGTTATTGTCATTATAAAAGCACCTCTGAATTTAAAATGTGTTGGGTTTGGAAAATAAGAGTAAAAATTCTATTTCTTTAACAGTGAGTATTAAAGAAAAATCAGAGTTATTATCTGGTTGACCTACATGTCTGCTTTGTGAATTTTACTCTTGGTGAGAACATTATTAAACAGTAATAGTACGTTTCCCATTTTTCTTTCTCTGAGATACCACCAACTGAGTCTTCAGACAGAGTTCATGACAGCAGTGTCATCTTTTTGAGGATTAAAAATGGGAAGAAAAAGAAGGCTTCTCTACATGGGGAAAAAAATAAAGTTGACAAAGAGGAACAGCGTATAATTTTCCCTCTTCTCAGCAGACTGTCTTAACAGTGAATATTCATAAATTTGTAGTCAAAGTTTTTCCTAAATGTTTGCCTAATGATGAGTTTTGGGTTAGGGAGTGTAAGTATGCTGTTTAGGTACGGGGGCAGAACACCTCATCCACTTTGTCTAGGGACAACCACTATTGAATATAAACCGTGCTGACTTCATGCCCTCACTTCTTCAATTGATTTGTTTATTTTTAAATTACTTAGTAGGTGACAATTTGTCATTCTAGCAATTGCTATGGAAACTATGTGCTTTTAATTTTTGTTGCTGTGACACCATTGTCAGGAATGTGAAAACAGTAATGAATTCCTCTGAATACAGTAAGGTTTGTTTAGTTTTTTTATAATCTGTCCTGGATTGTTTTTTTCCAAAGCATGACAAACTTCAGCTATATATAAGCTACTTGAAGGCTCACAGCCCACTCTGGGTTGCTCTTGCTAATAGGATTGCAAGCTGTTAGTACCAGAGCAGCATAAAGAGAAAGTCTAACTACCACCTGTGATCTTGTGATGTCAGGAAAAAGGCAGCATTGTAGTTCCAGTTCTTGGGACTTTGAATTGGAGCTAGGATGTGGAAGAGGATGCCTATGCTTGCCAAGGAGACATGCCTAAGAACTTCATTTGGGTGATCTAGAACAGAGAAGGAGCTATTGTTGCACACAGAGCTGTAGCAGGATGTTGCTGTGCATGTGGAGCCTTCCTCACACCACTCACTGGGTTCCTTCCAGTCCCTAACAAATCTGCAGGGTATGCAAATCTGCTGTTGCAACAAATCTGCAGGGTACACAACAGCAACAGGTACTCTCATTTGGCACAGTTCTTGGAGGCATCAGGACTTTCTACAGTTCTTGTAAGCCGTTGTCCCATTGTCATCAGCTTACAAAGCAAGCACTGTCTCTGAAGTTTGCCAGTTTTGTGATCTTTCTCCCATCATCCATATTGTTAGTATTTGTGAATTCAGTAGGATGTGTCATCTCAAGTCCTTAGCAGAGGCAAGGTCAGCAGCAGAAGGATGAATGTCTCTATTAACATATTCTTTTGAATCCTGATGTGTCGGGATTTTGTGTGTGCTTTGGTGTCAGCAGGTTTTAGTGTCAAGGAGTTCCATGTTTAATATTTGCTATGCAGAGGGAATTTCTTCCTCATAATTTTGAATTGATCTTTAATTGAGGAGCCGCTTGTTGTTAGGGGTCAGATGTATAGGGAATTGTTGCGCTGTTACTGATGCATTGTGGTTATTTCATTATAGCTCCTCTTATATATCTTTTACCTCAGCTAATCCATCCCGGTGGCTTCTGACTTTCTCCATAGAGAACTTTTCTATCCTCTTGATCATTCTTGCTGCCTGACTATGAATCTTCTTTCATAATCATGTATTATCCATCAACACATTCTGCCTTAGGGTGTCTGCTCAGCTGGTAGATGTCTGATAAATTACATGCTAAATCTAGGTACTTCCAGAAAGATGTTCCTATCTGTCTGTCTGTCTCAGAGTCTCTTGGTAGGTTATTAAAAGAAAGTCTTTTCTACTTGAATCCTCCTAGCTGATACAAGAAGTGTCTGTTTCTACTTTTCTTTTTTAAATTAGATGAGGCAGATCACTCTCTTTCTGACTGCCATGTTCTTGTTTACCACACTCTCAGTTCCTGCCAACCACACATATTATTGCCAGTAACTTCTAAAATAAATTTTCATCTCCAGTATTGATGCAAATACTGAATAGCAACAGGTCTTGATGAACCCTGTAGAAACCCAATGGAAGTATCTCATTTGCTCATAGTACCCACTTGACTAAGCAATCTGTCAGCATATTCTGAATTCAGTTACCTTGTGCTTTATGGTTTATATTACTAACTTTTTGAAAATCAAAATTGGATGTGGTAATAAGCCTCTCATGACATATTGCATTACTTCTTAACATTTTTGTATAATAAATGAGAACTCTCTTTGACAATTTTATTTGTATTTTTGTGGCTCTGAAATTAAATTGCACTGTCTCGGATTTGTTTTGCTTATGTCAGTTTTTGTTTATGCATTTGCTAAACTGTGAATAGCTGCCAAGGCATCAGGGAAGTTTTTCTGCAGAATCAGTAAGAATATTTTACAGCTGGGACAGATTTTTTTTTCTAAATGAATATTTTAAGTGTCACCTTATTCTTTGGGTATTATTTCCTATCAGTTGTCAGGTGAATTTTCTGTTTCTTTCCTTCCACTCTTTGTGTTTTATTTGTTTTTGTCCTAGATCTGAGAATGGTACTTCTCCAAACCAAAGCTGCTGTAGCTTACTGTGACAATATAAATACCAACCTGTCAGAGCCCCTGCATGCCTACCCACACACTCCTGAAGGTTTAGCTGCTTGTGTTGAACATGTGCTCAGGCGCAGGCTTGCTGGAGGTATGAGGTAAAGGCACGGCTGTGATGTAGCTCAGGCAGGGACCAAGGGTGAGCGCCTAAGCATTGATCACCTTCTGAGGAAGGGGAGGCTCCTTTCAGCTCTTCTCAAAATTCACAGTTTTCCTAGTGGTCTGATCCAAGATACCTGACTTTGAACATTAGCAGCCAAGCCCATAGGAGAGAGTGGGTGTGCTCAGGGCCAGATAAAACCTTTTTATGGGCTTTGGACATTTCCATTTGGTTAAAACTAACAGCCTGCATTATTACTGGCAGGCTAACTAATTTCAGGTTGCTCCACAGCTAGGTTTTTTGCTGTCTAAGACGATTGATACTAGTTCAATGGCATAATTAGTGAGAAATCTATGGAAATTTAGAATTTTTCAGAGTCTGAGACCATTTGTTTTAGCGTTAGTTATGTGGGCTTGAACTCCTAACCAGATTGTTACGGATCTGCAGGTGTAGTGAACATTATGGGGAGATGACATCGACTTGAATAAATAAGTTCCTGAAGAAATATTGATGAACACAGGAAAGATGCGATGAAGGAGTCTGCAAGGATGATGCTTAAAGACAGTGTGGTGAAAGATTTTTCTTTGGGAACTGTGTGTTATCTGACAGACAAAAGAACATAACTGACTTTTTCAGCAA
The DNA here is from genome assembly GCF_965140245.1 of Athene noctua. Classification (NCBI taxonomy): domain Eukaryota; kingdom Metazoa; phylum Chordata; class Aves; order Strigiformes; family Strigidae; genus Athene; species Athene noctua. The sequence continues at coordinate 42,845,682 of NC_134039.1, read as the reverse complement.
GCAAATAGCATACTTTTGCAGGTTTTTTTGGTAATTCAGGATAGGCTATTAGCAAAAAGAGGATTTTTGTCACTGGTGGTATTCTTCCCTGCTACTTGGGCTGGGAACTGTTTCTTTTTATTTTCTTCCCATTTGCTTCTCACTGCCTCCTTCATCCTTCAAAAAAGAAGGGTCTTTTCCTTTGTGCATCCTGGTTTGTCTTGGTTTTTGGTTTTGGGTTGTTTTGGGTTTTTTTTCCTTTTCTGGTGATCCTCTGCTCCAGCACTCGTCTCACCGGCAGTATCTCACCATAGGGCTGCAAAGCCAAATGGTACATACCTCAGAGGTCCTGCATTCTTTAAACCTGCCAGATGGTTCATCAGTACTCTTGCCAGTGTTCTGGCACAGCTGGATGCAGAGCAAGCCTTTGGAAGACTGTAGTGGAGAAGGCAGATGGGAGAGAGGGAGAAGGAAGAATTTCTGTGAGCTTGCATCACAGCCAGTGTGCTGCTTTTTGTGTTGGGATGGGTCAACTAACTTGTTTAATGTGTGTTTTCATAAAGGCATTTACTATGTTACTACTGCCTCACTATCAGCGTAAAAATACTGAATTTAGTAAATTCTTTAAGGTTTTAAAATGCCTCTGTTCCTTTTGCATCTTGGTAAAATAAAAAGTATTAAATTTTTATGCTTTTTTTTTTTTTTTTTTTTTTTTCCCCACTGGACCTACTAATCTATTTCAAATTGGCATTTATACAAGGATGGTGAATGTATGAATTTTCTTGTGACTGATGGGTGAACTGCTGTAAAGATGGTGATGCTTCAGTTGTGAAACTTTCTCTGTGTGACTTCTTGCATAAAGCGTTGACAAAGCTGTGTTTGCAGTACGAAAAGATTGTCTGTCCTAACTTATGTGCTCTGTCAATGTCCATCTTCCAAGTGTAGCCTTTCTAGTGAAAAGGTCATGGCAATACCTGTAGAGCTAAAGCTCATTCTACATTGACATCATCTTTCCATAATTTTAGAATATGTGTGGAGCAGTTCATACACTGCGGAAATTGCATACAGCAAGATTGTGATTATACGATCCTGTGCCAACTGCTTTTCATATTTGCAGCAACACAGAAAAGTATTTTTGATTATTTTTTGTTATTATTACTTGCCATTGGACAGTTTTTCACATCTTAGTACTTCTGTTTATAATTCTCCTGATTATGCTCCCTAGCTCAAGACAATCTTTAGTTTTAAAAACCAACCACAAACCAGCCCACAGACTGGTAGCACACTAAAACAGAAAAAGGATCTGGTCTTCATGTGGGCAGCAGCCCACAAAGGTTCTAAGAAGCCAGTTGTAAGGAGCTGTGGGAATTTTTCCAGAACTGGGAGGAAATTACTAGGTAAGAAAAAGCTGGCATTATGTCCCGTAGGGCTGTGCATGGGGATATAGCTGCAGTGCCACTGTGTCCAGAGACTCCTTGTTCAGTGGGACTCTGGGTGTTTTACAGGCTGCTTTGTAGTAGGGTAGATGTAGAGATGACTCCCTCTGCTGCCAGCATAATGACAGCAGTTTGTGGCTGTCTTTTCATTCACATGTCCGTTTGTCCTATTTTTTTAAGTAGCAGCTAGTATGTGCTGTGTTCATGCGAGAGATTTTGCCCAAGCCTTGTGAATTTATTTCTACAAATGAATACACTCACAGTATTATTATTTTTATCAAAGCCTTCTTTAAAGTCTTACTTGAAATTACTTCTGTTGCTGTGCTACCACTACTGTTATGTGTTCAAGCCTTGAACTGTCAAAGAATTATGAGGTATTTTTATCCTGTGACATTTTAAATTGTTCTCTCCATAGGGGAAGCCTGTGGGAACGCCAGATGCTGGTGCCTATTTCCGTGTGCTAGCAGAGCATGAAGTAGCTGCCTTCTTTACTTCACCAACTGCAATTAGAGCAATTCGTCAGCAGGACCCTGAGGCAGCGTTGGGAAAGCAGTACTCCCCGAAAAGGTGAACTAAGGGTACACTGGAAGCAGTTTCTTACAGATGCAGGCTGGATGAATTAAGAATAGCAGTGTCTAGGGCTTTGCCCACCTCTGTATAGCAGAATTTAAATGTATTCTTGACAATCTAGGTATACATGTATTTGCTTGTAAATTTATATTGATAGTTTGGATGAGATGAAAGCTGTTAAAAAGATTATGACTCTAAGGTTAACAGCTCTTAGCAAGTTAGGATTGCTTGCTCAACCTTAATTTTACTCCACTGTACTTATATGCTGTGATACGGTCTTGGATTACATGACCCTGTACTGTATTCCCACATGACCTCTCATTTCATTGCCTGCACAGGATCTTTAGTGTTTGTTTAGTCAGCAGCTAGTCAATGTTTTATCTCCCCATAACATAGTTGCTGTTTATGGTTATGTGTTCCAAAGATTGAGCTATTTGCTGTCTCGTACTGTTTTTAAGGTGTTTATCAGTATACTATCAGCATGCTTCAAAATCACAATGGAGTTCATCCTCACAAATCCCCTGTGAGATGGGAGAGTGTTATTTGTTTTTTGCAGATGGGAAGCTGAGACGCAGAGAGATTAAGGTCAAAGTCTTCTTTTAGTTTTGAATATCCAGTTTGAGCCGCTAAACTACCACTGTTTCAGAGTTTTTAGCATTATATAGTTAAAATGTGTTATTAGCATTATATTAATAAAATGCCTCTCACACTGATTTGCATCTTTGAGTGTTTAGTCTTCTGGAGACCAGGTTTCTGTATCTTACGGCAAACATTCTAAAAATGATGTACCACATCCGATCTTGAAGTTGAATAATTTGTTCAGCATCAAACAAGGAATGTGTCAGACTGTATAGGCAGTATTCAGTTGTAAAAACATCTTTTACCACACTTGTCCAAAGAGAAGGGAAAGATAAAAGGCCATGTAGCCTCATTAGACCTCCACATTCTTAATTGCTCTGGAAAGTTTTATTTATTAGTAAACTGGATTTGCTCCTGAAGTATTCATTACAAGTTCATCATTGATTTCTTCCATCTGTTTTGAGTGCTATCATCTATCCTTACGCCTCTTTGAAACAGGAAACAAACTCATTTGAGACCCTAATGCACTATTCTTCTATGATGTTTATTGACAAGAAAGTGATTCATATGCTAGAAAATTTAATTGCTGTTCCTTAGTATTTTTTAGGCAATGAATTAAATGACTTAGTCTGTCTTTAGAGTATATATTTCATGGAGAATCTGCTAACCTGCTCTGTAAGTTGTCACATGTTTTGGCCAAGATAAGAGTCTCCTTTTCAATATCAGTTGCCCCAGATATAAAGAGATATTTCATCATTCCTATTCAGTGCATGGTTAATGAGCTTCTCCATTTGTCTGCAGATATAGTTGTCTGATATTTAAATAATAAAAGCTTTGGGCCATGTCATTTACTGGTACGTGTAAATGTTCTAGCACAGCATTTAGTATCTAGTAGGTGCAGTTGTTAAGAAATGGAGACCAACAGGTGATTTAAAATTTCCATTCTAGGAAGATCCTTGCTTTTGGGCGTTACTTGGATGGACTTTTCCATCCAAGGTCAAGGGAATTCTATCTGTTTCAGTTTGAAATCAGTCTTACTTTTAGTTCATTTACTTGATCTATGATGCTTTCTTTTCTGTTATATGGTACAGAATCTTTGAAATGAGATGTCTTTCTGCTACCTGGGCTAAGATGTATCCTTAGTTACTTTAGAAACTCCAAAACACCTATCAAGGAATGCAGTCCTGAGAAAGGGTTCTACCATGTTACATTTCATTCCTGAAAAATTCTATTAAAAAAACCTGATAAAGATCAATGTCACTTTTTATAAATACTGTTAAAAAAGGCGATTACTGATCAGGTACAAAGTTGGCAGACAATGCCAGCTTCCAGTATACAAAGGAGTACTTGATTTACAGGAGTAAAATTGCATTATAAGCAGACTTGCGTTCTTTGGAAATTACATAAGTTATATAAATTTCTGTTTACATGAGATTTCCAAAGGTTCTAGTGTGTATGCTTCAAATTCCTTGTTGGCTATTGGAGTCAAATCTTGAAATTTGTTTGCCTTTGACACAAAACATCACCTGTGTTTTAAACATGGCTCATGCTTAACAGTAAAAGAGGTGTTTAACTTATACTACTGTAGGATAAAAACTCTGTTCAACCGTACTTTGCTAGAGGATCTAAATACCTGGCTTTTGATAACACACAGTGCTGCTGAGCAAGCTGTCTGATCATATTGCTTCCTGTTCTGTTTGAAAAACAAGTAACATCCAAATTTTGCAACCCTCATATCTGACCTTACTCTGTGCAACTTTTAGAATCTGTTCTCGTCTTCAAGAGGTAACTATAACACCAAATCATTAACTCTTCCCATATTTGGAATCACACTTCATCCTTTAATTGATGTAATTGTTACGAACTGCTTAGGTCTTATTTCCAAATGATTGACAACTGACAGTTTTGCATGCACTAGAGCAACAACTCAAAGATTAGGTTAACATACAAGTACTAATATGCATTTGGTGTCCCATAGCCTAATTGTCTTGCTTTACTTTCCGTCAGCTGTGAAGTTCTGTCATTTTATATCAAGAGAATCTAGAGATTCTCACTAATTCCTCTGATACCAGGTATTAGTGCACTGGCTTTAGAAAAAAGTATGAGACTGCATAAAAACTGTGCAGAAATAATGAATATAAAGTAGATTAGAAACACCCGTTTTCTGTCTCATAACTCAGGAGCAAGAGGATGTGAAATTAAAGTAGGAAATTCAAACCCATGAGAAGAAATACTTTCTCATATAATTGATGTCTCACACATGCTGCTGGAGGATATGTGATCAAGACCCAGAATTTAGGACAATTGAAGTACATTATGTAGTTCTGCCTATTAGCCTCTACTCTACTCGGTGCTGCTGTAGATCATGTATGGCCATTGCTGTTGGAGTCCTGAGCTGTGTGCATGAAGAGCCTTTTTGGAGCTCCCCTTCACCCACCCTGTGAGGAGCTGGGCTGCAGTTGTGTTCTGTGTCTCTTTTCACTCTGTCACCCAAACCTCCAGTGCTTGGATTCTCATGACCAAGGTAAAATCTGTTCAGGGAGGAAAATGAACAAACACATCAATGGAGAAAATTCAGAAGATGTGAACATATTATTTTTTTTTTACATGTTTAAGTATCTGCAGTCTCCAGGTACATTAAGAATTAGTAAGAGTTCTTTATTTCCAGTTTATGTTAAAAAGTGCAAATAAACCTTCCTTGCTGTCTTTTCAGGAAAAAAAGCTTATTTAATGTGATGGTGATAGAGTTTTTCTTTGCCAGAAAAAATCTGGTGTATGCATTCCAGAATTAAAAACACTTCTGTGATCTGTTAATTTGGAAAAGCGCAGCTCATATTATTACCCATGCAAACACTTCTGCTTTTGGGAAATGGTTTGGATATGTGGTTTCTTTTGTGTTTGGAGTGACACCAAAATGTACATGCTGTATTGAACAATTTAGATTGTGTCAGGGACATTAGGGACCTTGATCTGTCCCTGGTGATACTTCAACTCCACTCTGCTGGACTCCTGAATAGGTCCTAAAAACTTGATTGCACAGAATTTTGTGCTAGGACTGTAAGTTTTCAGAGCAACAGTTTAGGACATATTTATTTAACAAGTTTTAAGATCTTTTGTCGCCATTAACTGCATTGCAGTCAGTGATAGATGATTGCAATAACAGGTGAATTGACATGGTTTGAAGTTTTAAGTGGACTGTTAAAAATTGTTCAGTGGGACATTTTATAACCTTTTCCCTCTCTCTCACTATACTGTTTGATAGGAGAAAATAATTCCATAGTTCTTATACTTTGCTAGGCTTGTGGCACTTTGATATTCTTTTTGATGGTTTTGTGCTATGAATTTGCAAGAGCTAATCCCTCTCCTCACAACATAAAGTTGCTCTTGAGCCTGCAGATTATTAAATCAGATTATTAAAACTGGCACTTCAGAAGATACTAATTCTGCTTTTGTTTCAGAGGATCACATGATGTTTTAACCTTTTCATCAAGTCTTTTAAGTTCTTGGTGTTTTAATAGCCCTATTTTTAAAACAAGGACACTTAACAGAATTTTTCATTACCTTGTAAAGTTAATGAATTCATAAATTGAATTTTTACATCATAGCTGAAATCTTCTGTTTAACATGCCTAATTACAGAACATTCCATACAATGTAAATAGAGCAGTGCTTAACAAGAGTGCTCTGCATGTGAGCATGAGTCTTAAAAAAGTAATAAAATACATACTTGTGATTTTCACTTGTACAATATTTTGTTCTCTACTATCATAAACTTTTTTCTGTGTTATAACTTCCAGTTAGCTATTAACCATAATTATCAGCAAAGGCTTTTGCTTTACAATAAAAAGCATTCAGGTGCAAGATACTGGTTTGGGTCACACTCAATGCAATAATTATCTTCTAATGTGGGAGATGTGCTCAGAAAGCAGTTTACCAAAGAGAGGTTGTATATTTATGAGCACAGAAAATTATGTTGAATTGATGTGAAGGCTGCTTATACATTTGTTCCCCAGTCTTCTATTCCAAGAAAGAAGCCACTCTAAGCCATCTTGGGGTGTCAGAAAGAGGGTTGGCTGAAACACTGTTATGAAAGTAAGGAAGTTGAATTATTTCATCAGCGTATTCAAGTTCAACATTGTTTCAAGGTCTTCTGACATTCATAAGTTTGTAAATAGATGTGCAGTAATTTCATTTTCATATATCAGATATTAATATGGCTTACCTCTATGACTGTTAACTGCTGCTTAGTTCACATATAAGACCATTCTCAGGTTATTATATTTAGCTGTTGCAGGGGTCCCTACATTGATGATTAGAGTTCCTAATATCTTTTGCTGTGGAAATTTGTTTTCCTGTATTCTAACTAGGGATCTGTAAATGGATCTAAAAGACAATAAACTCATCAAATGTTTTCAGTCTAGGCCAAGCATCACTGTTAAATAAACTCTTTTCAGTTTTGTGGCACGTGGCTCATTGCACTTCATGATGTTTCATCCCATGTTTTACTCACATTGTCTCCAGATGTAGCTTTACTCTGTACATTCTCCTGCCTTTCATCTACACAGCAAGTAGATCACTACTCCTTATTCTGTGAGAGGTTGCCTTTTATGGTAAGGGCATGTGCCTATCCTCTGGAGAGGAAGGGAGTGTGAATATTCAAAGTATGCTTTTTGGTTTGGGCAGCCTTGTTATGGGATGTCTGTGGTCTCTAGATGAGAGGTCAATGTCTAGGTTCCCTCTTAGAGGTATTCCCAGTTCTATGGTCAGACAGGCTAATCTGTGCATTTCTCTTCCTCATTTCTGACACCCTTGAGTATTTGCTCTGATTTTTCTCCTAATTTCCTATATTGCTTTCTGGATTTCATCTACATGGAAAGATGAATCTCATATTTTTCTTTCTAAATTACACGCCTCTGATGTGAAATTTGTTTCATGCCCACCATATCTAAGAATTCTTTCTTTTTGTGGCCAAAAGTCTACAGGTTTTCCAAAATCAATGCAGTTTGTGTCATTTGCTGAAGGACAGTCAAGTCCTTTGTTCAATGGTTGTCTTCATTTATAATGGACTGATGAAGACTTGAAGTGAAACGAAATGTCATTGACATTGATCTGGCTGTGGTAGAGTGCTGCAATCCTAACAAGGGAACATTTTTGAGAAGTATTTTTAAACCTAGCGTCTAATGCTCAGCCACATGAAGCTCCATTCGTATCTTAATTAGGCATTCTGTCATCTCAGAAGCCTTAAAGATTGATGCAGTATTTGGTAGTGTCTGTGGTTTCTCTTGGCATGACAGACTGTTCTCGAAATGTTTAGTCGCTTGTAGTGTGAGTATACCTGTACACTTTCACTTGAAGAAAGAAGGAAAGAGGTTATTTGCTAGTAAACAGAATTCTTCTGATGTGGTGTCTGGATCTGTGTTTGCCTCTTATCTTTCCTCAACTTTTTAGGTTTTAAATTACATCTCTGGGTAAAATTAAAGTGCTGTCTTTGGTTATATGCCGACTAGGGAGGATTCAGGAGAGGGAAGGCATGAGCCCACCCTCTGCAGCTATTACAGAAGACAAGCAAGTTCTTTGGTCTGTGGTGACAGGGCATGTGCGTGGCAGCTTTGCATTCAGAATTCACATTATATATTCATCCTGCCTCATGGCAGGATTGCACCTGCTGGTTACAAACAGGCATTGACATGGCTGAAGTGTTTCAGATTGCCACACCAGCCTTCTGGGGAAGGAGAATTACAGTTGGCCATTCATTTTCATCTGTATATCGTGAACCTGAATAAAAAGTTCTGTGTTTCTACCTGAAGAGGATTGTGTATTTCTTTGTTGGAGGTGTGGGGGCAAGATCGTAATTGATTCTTTTCTTCCGTATCTTATTAGGTGACAGTGTCTGGCCAGTGTTATGAGTACCTGTGACTGTAGAATAGAATATTTCAGTTTGAAGGGACCTACAATGATTATCTAGTCCAACTGCCTGATGACTTCAGGGCTGAGCAAAAGTTAAAGCATGTTATTAAGGGCATTGTCCAAATGACTCTTAAACACTGACAGGCTTGGGACATTGATCACCTCTCTAGGTAGACTGTTCTAGTGTTTGATCACTCTCTTGCTAAAGAAATGCTCCCTAATGCCCAGTCTAAACCTCCCCCTGGCACAGCTTTGAATCTTTCCCATGTGTCCTATAACTGGATACAATGGTGAAGAGATCAGCACCTCCATCTCTGCTTCCCCTCCTTAGGAAGCTGGAGAGAACAATGAGATTGCTCCTCAGCCTCCTTTTCTCCAAACTAGACAAACCCAAAGTTCTCAGCTGCTCCTCATAGGACATTCCTTCCAGCCCTTTCATCAGCTTTGTTGCCCTTCATATTATTCTTAAATTGTGAGGCCCAGGACTTTAACAGGGTCTTAAATTGCTCGTTAGGATATAGGTGCAAAAAACCTGCTATGACATGAGTAAAGTTACTGTGTAAATGTTAGATCAAAACCTTAGCATCATGCAGTAATGTACAGTAATGTCTAGCTTCTGCGTACTAGTAGTAGTCCTGTTTAAGAAAGCTACCACTGACATAGCGGACCTTGTCATTCTAAACAGGGCATGAAGTGAGTTTGTAATGCTTAATGCAGGACAATAAAGTGTGACCAAACTTCCGAGAAAAGATTCTGAAGTTAAAGTCTATGTGTGGGTTTAATACCCAGTTACATAGTACTACCTAATTCAGTGGTACAAACATGCAGATCACATCTGTCAGGACTGCCAGGTGTTGCATCTCTTCTCTGCCAAAGTTGGCTATGGAATATCCAGTCAAATGAGCTGAAGTCTAGTACTGCATTCAGGGACCCAAGGCTGCTGAATGTTGTTGTGATTGGCATTATCTAGTATATAGTGTGCCTCTCCACAGGAAAATGGCTTTATGTCCCATTGTTTCCTCCAAAACTCATTTCCAAATGCCCATCAAAACTCAACAATTCAAGAAAATACTAAAATCTGTTTAAATGGAACATTATTAACAACTTAAAACTAAATTATGCTACAGGTATTTCCTTTTAGTTCTGTTTATTTCTTTGCTAATTTTTCTGGTATCTTTTTCTGACCCTTTATTTCATTCTTATGTTTTTCCTAACATCTGTCTAGTTCCTGTGTACAGATCATTTAATTATTTTTTTACTTCCATTGACAGTTGCTTGCCTTTGGTCTCCCAAGGTCTTTACAGTCAGAAAATAGAGCTTCTTTTATATGTTGTACTAAGTAGCATAAATTAATATTGCTAAGATTCTAATTGTTCTTTGGTAGGAAGGAGCATACAAAGAATCCTCCCTCCCCATTTCCCTTTATCTGGGACAATGATCAGAGATATTTATTGAATTTGTTATCTTGTTTTCCTTTCCTCAAGCAGATCAAGATACATACTTTTTTTATTTTTATTTAAAGGTTCAGAACGTTATTTGTAGCTGGTGAGCACTGTGATGTGGACACACTAGAATGGTCAAAAAAGGTCTTCAAGGTACCTGTCTTGGACCACTGGTGGCAAACTGGTGAGTGTTTTAAAATACTGTTTATAAAATATGGTGAGGAGATATTTTCAGACTTCTTTCGCAAGACTGCAGGTAGAACTGGTTTCGCTTTCCATGAACATTTAAATAGCAGAACCAAGTGTGAAAATAAAAATTCAAGCAGGAATAATATTTTTTGGTTTTTTGGAAGTGGTCTGAAAAGTGATTTCAGGGTATATTTAAAACACAGGATTTTTAAAAGCTATATAAAAAGAAAGGGTATTTTCTGATGCCTGTGCTTAAAAAAAAAAAAAAGAAAAAAGAAAAAAGATGTTTACATTGGTATTTTTTCCAGATGTATTTTTATATTGTTTGGATGTGTGACTATTTTGTCAGAGAATTTGTGTCCTGGTTCAGCCAGGATAGGGTTAAGTTTCCCTGGCAGGGGGAAGGGATCTCCAGCTGGGTTATTCATACCATTCTGATGTCAGGTCTGGTGCGGCAGCGTGGGAAGCTTTCCTTTGGGGCTTTGGTTGAGGGAAGCACGTGTAATGGGCTGGCTGTGTTCACTTCGGTATTTCTCTGTGTATCTTTTGTCTTGTTTATTGTTATTACTGTTTATTGTTGCTATTATTGCTATTGTTGTTGTTCAGATTGTTATTTATTACACTGTTGTATTAAATTTCTTCTTATTTCAACCCGGGGTTTGTGCCCTACTTGTGTCTGAGGGTGTGGGAGGGACAACAGCAACATGGTCTCTGGTCCCGGCAGGCCCTAAACCAGCACAGCCGCATTTGGCGCCCAACGTGGGGCACGAGAGGATTGAAATAAGGTACAAAAAGGGACAGACCCTGACCAGATTGTTGGAGCAATCTGTTGGGTGCAATTTTGTATTGTTTGATAAGAAAATGTTTGCAATGCTGGCCCACTTGCTTGCGTGGTGGGGCTGGATTATTCCTTATATCCAGTGTATGATCCCAGTGCTGGCGTTTATTATTGGTGGAAAATGTATAAAGGGTCTTATGTTGTTATACGGGCTACTGACTGCTTATAATGTGTTTGTATCGCTCTGTGTGTGGGCGGGCCGGTACCTGTTTGCCATTTGGGCTTTTGTTAGGGGTCTCACCCCCTCTGTGGGTGAGTCAGGGGAAGAGATCCTCTCGGTTTTGGGGAGTTTCAATTATCCTTGGAGCCTGCAGGCCACTGTGATTGCGGCACAATGCTTTCTGAATGTCTGCCTGATTTCGGTTTTGGCCATGCGGCATTTCTCTAACAAGAGCAGTGCCCAGAAACCTGCCCCGAGGTCAGATAATAGTGAGTGGCAAGGGGTGTGGGAAAAGATGTGCAAAGGCCTGAGTCGGTGGTCACCTCCAATGCTTTGGAATTTCACTCCTGAGCAAATGCAGAGCCCTGAAAAGCTGATGGAGTGCTTAGAAAGGGTCTGTTACCAAGCTGGCAAAAACCAGGAGACACAAATAGCTGCAATGCATTGGGGACTTACCCATGCCTACCGTGTTCTCTTTAATACCACCCACTGCCCTCAAGGGGGAGAAAAGGCTACAGAACCTGAGAGTGAACTTACTGGTACAGTATCTGGGTGGGGGGACAGGCAGGGCCAGTCTCAGTCGCCTCCACCAGCACAGCGATTGAGCCAGAGAGCCAGCCAGTGCCGGTGTCAGTTGCCCCAATACAGAAAACCAAATATGTCAGAAAGTCAGCTCACAAAGTGGGGGATGGCGATGAGCCAGGCCCAGCATGGTAACAGGAGGAAGGACCAGAGGTGATCGTCCAATCTCTATCCCCAACTGAGCTGCGAGATATGCGGAGAGATTTCGGCCACCTGGGAGGCGAGCAGATTTGCACCTGGCTGCTCCGATGCTGGGACAATGGAGCCAGTGCTTTTGAGATGGAGGGGAGAGAGGCCAAGCAGCTGGGATCTTTGGCCAAGGATGCTGGCATTGATAGGGAAATAGGGAAACAGACTCAAACCCTCAGCCTTTGGAAGCGACTCCTGCTCAGTGTAAGGGAGAGGCACCCCTACAAGGATGATATCCTATGTCAGCTAAGCAAATGGACCAGCATTGAGAAAGGCATCCAGAATCTCAGGGAACTGGCTGTGTTTGAGATGATCTGTGGTGATCTGAATAACAAGCAGTCACCCACGGACCCAGATCAGGCCTCTTGCACACACCTGATGTGGCGAAAGTTCCTGAAGAGTGCACCAGAAGCACACTCGAAAGCATTGGCAATAGTGTCCTGGTGGACAGACACCCAGACTCTAACAATGGATGGAGTGGTTGGCAAGCTCTGGCAATATGAGGGAAATCTCCCTTCATCTCAACATTCCTGGGTCTCAGCTGTGGAGGAACTGTCTCAGAGGTTCCAGAAAATGGAAGAGGACATGTCCTACATTCCACCTGCACGGGCTAATGTCTCAGCCATTAGAAGTAAACGTTTCCCCATCCAAGAGAAGGGCAGCAGAAGGTACACACCACAAGGCACCCTGTGGTTTTTTCTCCGTGACCATGGAGAAAACATGAGGAGGTGGGATGGACAGCCCACTGCTGCCCTAGCTGCACGAGTAGAACAGCTGAAAGGGAAGACCATCACAAAAGGGGAGTCCTCCAAGAAAAGCGCAACTCCAGTGTCCAGTCAGAAATCCCCCAGACAGAATAGAATGGCCAACGTTATATCTGACCCTCTTGAGGGGACCAGTAAATCATTCTTGCAAGAAGTGAGTGATGCTGAGCAGGATTAGAGGGGCCCTGCCTCCAGCCAGGTGGAGGAAAGGGATAATCGGATTTACTGGACAGCGTGGATGCGATTGCCTGGCACGTCAGACCCACAAGAATATGAGGCTTTGGTGGACACTGGCGCACAGTGCACCCTGATGCCATCGAGCTACAGTGGGATTGAATCCATCTGCAACTCCGGAGTGACAGGAGTATCCAACAGCTGACCCTACTGGAAGCTGAAGTGAGCCTGACTGGGAAGGACTGGCATAAGCACCCCATTGTGACTGGCCCAGATGCCCCGTGCATCCTGGGCATAGACTACCTCAGGAGAGGGTACTTCAGAGACCCAAAAGGGTACCGGTGGGCTTTTGGTGTAGCTGCCCTGGAGGAGGTTGAAGAGTTGTCCACCTTACCCGGCCTCTCAGAGGATCCCTCAGTGGTGGGGCGGCTTAAGGTTGAGGAGCAGAGAGTGCCGATTGCTACCAGGACGGTGCACCGGCGGCAGTACTGCACCAACTGAGATTCCCTGGTCCCCATCCATCAGCTGATCCGTCAACTAGAAGGCCAGAAGGTGATCAGCAAAGTTCACTCACCCTTCAACAGCCCTATATGGCCAGTGAGAAAGCCTAATGGCGAATGGAGGCTAACTGTGGACTACCGTGGCCTGAATGAAGTTACGCCAGCAATGAGTGCTGCAGTGCCGGACATGCTCGAGCTCCAGTATGAACTGGAGTCGAAGGCAGCCAAGTGGTACGCCGCGACTGACATTGCTAACGCGTTCTTCTCCATTCCGATAGTGCCAGAGTGCAGGCCACAGTTTGCGTTCACTTGGAGGGGCATCCAGTACAGCTGGAATCGATTGCCCCAGGGGTGGAACCACAGCTCCACCATTTGCCATGGACTGGTCCATACTGCACTGGAGAAAGGTGGGGCTCCAGAACACCTGCAGTATATTGATGACATCATTGTATGGGGGGACACAGCCGAGGAGGTCTTTGAGAAAGGGAAGAAGATAATTAAAATCCTTCTGAAGGCCAGCTTTGCCATTAAGCAAAAGAAAGTTAAGGGGCCTGCAAGGGAAATTCAATTCCTAGGAATAAAATGGCAAGATGGGCGTCGCCACATCCCAATGGAGGTGATAAACAAGATAACAGCCATGGCCCCACCAACCTCTCAAAAGGAGACTCAGTCTTTCCTGGGCGCTGTGGGGTTCTGGAGGATGCACATCCCGAACTACAGCCTGATTGTGAGCCCTCTCTACCACGTAACCCATAAGAAGAATGAATTTCAATGGGGCCCTGAGCAATAACAATCCTTTGAACAAATTAAGCGGGAGATCGCCCAAGCAGTAGCCCTCGGGCCAGTCCGGGAAGGGCAGGAGTTTAAGAAAATGCTCTACACCGCAGCCGGGGAGAATGGCCCTACCTGGAGCCTCTGGCAGAGAGCACGTGGGGAAACCCGAGGCCGACCTCTAGGCTTTTGGAGCCGGGGATACAAAGGCTCTGAAGCTAATTATACACCAACTGAGGAGATACAAAGGAGTTCAGGCTGCCTCAGAAGTGGTCGGCACAGCTCCTCCTGGCACCCCGACTGCCGGTGCTGGGGTGGATGTTCAAAGGAAAGGCCTCCTCCACACATCATGCAACAGATGCCATGTGGAGTAAATGGGTTGCGTTGATAACACAACGGGCTCGAATAGGGAACCCCAGCCACCCAGGGATACTAGAGGTGATTACAAACTGGCCAGAGAGCAAAGATTCCTGGATGTCACCAGAACAGGAGGTGACACGTGCTAAGGAGGCCCCACCATATAACGAGCTGCCGGATGAGGAGAAGCGATATGCCCTGTTCACTGATGGGTCTTGTCGCACTGTGGGAAAACATCGATGGTGGAAGGCTGCTGTATGGAGTCCCACATGACGGGTCACTGAAGCTGCTGAGGGACAGGGTGAATTGAGCCAGTTTGCAGAGGTGAAAGCCGTCCAGCTTGCTTTGGATATTGCTGAGCGGGAAAAGTGGCCAAGGCTCTACCTCTACACCAACTCGTGGGCAGTGGTGAATACCCTGTGGAAATGGCTGCAGCAATGGAAGCAGAACAATTGGCAATGTAAGGGTAAAGCCGTCTGGGCTGCTGAAGTATGGCAGGACATTGCAGCCTGTGTGGAAAACCTCGTTGGGAAGGTTCACCATGTGGATGCCCATGTACCCAAGAGTCGGGCCACTGATGAACATCGACACAACCAGCAGGCAGACCAAGCTGCTAAGATTAGAGTGGCTCAGGTGGACTTGGACTGGCAGCACAAAGGTGAACTGTTCATAGCCCGGTGGGCCCATGAGACCTCGGGCCACCAAGGTAGAGATGCAACATACAGGTGGGCTTGAGATCGAGGGGTGGACCTCACCATTGACACCATTGCAGAGATCAATCACGGATGTGAGACGTGTGCTGCAATCAAACATGCCAAGAGGGTGAAGCCCCAGCGAAATGGAGACCGATGGCTGAAATATAGATATGGAGAGGCCTGGCAGATCGACTACATCACACTGCCACAGACACGCCACAGGAAGCGCCACGTGCTCACAATGGTGGAAGTAACCACTGGATGGATGGAAGCTTACCCAGCACCCCACGCCACCGCCTGGAACACCATCCTGGACCTTGAAACCCAAGTCCTGTGGTGACACGGCACCCCAGAGAGAATTGAGTCAGACAACGGGACCCACTTCCAAAACAACCTCATAAATGCCTGGGGAGAAGAACACGGCATCGAGTGGGTCTACCATATCCCCTACCACGCACCAGCCTCTGGGAAGATCGAGCGCTACAATGGACTGTTAAAAACCACATTGAAAGCACTGGGAGGTGGGACCTTCAAAGACTGGGACATGCATCTAGCAAAGGCCACCTGGCTCGTCACCACAAGAGGGTCTGCCAGTCGAGCTGGCCCGGCTCAGTCAAAACCTCCACGTGCTGTAGATGGGGATAAAGTCCCTGTGGTGCGCATGAGGAATATGTTGGGAAAAATGGTCTGGTTTAGTCCTGAGCCAGGCAAAGGTAAAGGCAAACCCATCCACGGGATTGCTTTTGCTCGAGGACCTGGGTGTACCTGGTAGGTGATGCAGGACAATGGAGAGGTCCGATGCGTACCACAGGGGGGCTTGATTCTGGGTGAGAACATGCCGTAAATTATTTTGTGCCTTTGTTAATTGTTGTTTTGTTATTGTTAACTGCTAAATGGCAGCTGGGCATGATGCAGATGGTATAGAATAAAGGGGTGGATTATGTCCTGGTTCAGCTAGGATAGGGTCAAGTTTCCCCAGCAGACAGAGAGAGGGGGAAGGGATCTCCAGCCGGGTTATTCATACCATGCCGACATCAGGTCCAGGGGCAGGAGCGCGGGAACTTTTTCCTTGTCGTCTTTGGTGGTGGGGAGCACACGGCGGGCTTGTTCCGTAACCATTGCGGTATTTCTCTGTATGTCTTTTGTCTTGTTTACTGTTATTGTTTATTGTTGTTAGTATTGTTATTGTTGTTGTTCAGATTGTTATTTATTACACTGTTGTATTAAATTTCTCCTTATTTTAACCCCGGGGTTTGTGCCCTACTCGGTTTGAGGGTGGGGGAGGGACAACGGCAGTGTGGTCTCCGATCCCGGCAGGGCCTAAACCACCACAATTTGGTAGGTAGGGAAGCCTTTTAAGTTAAGGTTTTTGCACATATATTTCATGTAATAAAAAACAAACAATCTGCAGCCCAGAGTAGACTCCTTGGTCTTTAATATTGTTCTGTATGAATCTCACTGGAGATTCACTGGAGGAGGATTAGTTACTTAGACCAATGAAGCAATCAGAGTACCAAGCTATGTGTAACTTTGCAAAAATCCCAGTTAAATTCTGGATTAAGTCTTGATCAAATGTATCTCCTTATAACTATGGATTAAAATTTCACTATTACAGGAGCAGATTTAGATTTTGCTTCTTACCCACATTATTGTTATTTAAGCCAAGGAAGCACAAAAGCTCCCTCCTCTCCTCCCTCCTTTGCTTCCTTCCAATAATACCTCTTCTATTTTCTGTGTATCATTGTTTTGAGTTGCAGATTTTCTATGGCATTTCTCTCTATGGAGATTCCCCCATGATGGGTCAGATAACAGACACGTAAGATTAGAATAAAAGGTGGGATTTTCTTTAGTTTATCTATAATATGTTATGTAATGGAATCAGTTGAGGAGGTTTAAAACGCATAATTTTTATTTAAAAGCCCCCACAATCTTAGATAAATACTGAGAAAGTACTGGAAGACAGTAGTGTCATTTTTTAATTTAATCATGATTTAATCTGCTAATTAATACAAGGGACAAGACGTATATTTTGCTCACTTGTATATGATCCTAATATCTGTAGGCAAGAACATGTCTCAGTGATGCAGAATGAGCAAAACTTTTTAACTGAAAAAGATTAATAAAAGATCAAATAATGTCTTTGACTACCTACTGAACTGGCAGTAAACAATATTACTGTATATAATTTTGTGTGTGTTTTTATCAGTCTGTGTGCACATATATATATATATAAAATTGCCTATAGATCTGGTGTATATTTAGTGGAAATGTTTAATGTTACTGCATTCATTCAAATGTATCTCAGGTATCAATGAGACACCTCAAAGAAGCATGTGAATGTAACTGTGTTCATTGTGTGTAGAGGTGAGACTGTGTTTGAGAGACTTTTCAGAGAAGACCACGAGGCCAGCTCAAAGTACAGTGTTTTTCTCGATTTTTATATTCATGGCATGCTCTTAAATTAAATTGTAGCAGGACTTAATGAGCTAAGGCCATTGCAAATACAGTGTTTGAGAGTCTTTAATAATTTGGCTAGAATGAAGATTCATTTTTATTTCCAAGTGATTTTTATAGACGTGTGTCCTGTTGAATATAAGCAAGGCATTCAGTCTGAAGGAAATTACTAAATCAGAGTTCCTATCAGAGAACTGAATTTCAAGGATTAAGGTGAAGGAAGGAAAGAGGAATCACAGAAACACTGAGGTTGATGAGGACCTCCTGAGGTCATCTATTTCAACACCTCTGCGCAAGCAGGGTCAGACAGAGAGTTGCCAAGGATCCTATCCAGTTTTGAATATCTCTATGGATGGGGATTCCCCAGCCTCTCTGGGCAGCCTGTGCCAGTGTTTGACCGTACTCACAGTAGAAATGTTTTTTCTTGTGTTTAGCTGGAATATCCTGTGGTTTAGTTTGTGCCTATTTCCTCTTGTCCTGTCAGTGGGGACCACTGAGAAGTCTGTCTGTGTCTTCATTCCCTCCAATCCAATATTTATATATGTTGATAATATCTCCCCCAAGCCTTCTCCAGACTGAACAGTCGTAGCTCTCTCAGTCTCTCCCTATATAAAAGATGTCCCCTTTCCTGGCCTTTCACTGGATTCTCTCCAGTAGCTCCCTCTCTTGTACTGGGGAACCCAGAACTGGCTCCTCCAGATGTGACCCCACTAGTACCAAGTAGAGAGGAAGGATCATCTCCCTCAGCCTGCTGGCAGCATCCTTCCTTTTGCAGCCCAGGATGCTGTTGGCCTTTGCTGTGAGGATGCATTGCTACCTCATGGTCATCTTGCTGTCCACCGGGATCATAAGATCGTTCTCTGCAGATTCTTCTTTTTCCAGCTGTCTGGTCCCCAGTGTGCAGTGGTTCCTGGGGTTATTACTCCACAGATGCCAGACTTTGCACTTCCCTTGTTTGAATTTCATTGAGGTTCCTGTTGACCTATATCTCCAGCCTGCTGAGATGCCTCTGAACGGCAGCACACCCATCTGATACATTACCTGCTCCTCCTATCTGCAGACATGCTAAGGACACGATGTTTCTCATTGTCCAATCAATTAATGTGGGACTTTGTCACAACTCTCAGGGCCTGGCTGTTCAGACAGTTCTCAGTCTATCTCGCTGTTCGTTTATTTAACTCACACTTTGTCAGTGTATCTATGAGAATGTTGTAGGAGACAGTGCGAAAAGCCTTACTAAGGTGGAAGTAAACATCCTCCACTGTTCTCTCCTTATCCACAAAGCTAGTCACTTCATTATAGAAGGCAATCAGGTTGATTAAGCATGATTTCCTCTTCATAAATCCATGCTGACTACTCTTGATCACCTTCTTGTCCTTTGTGTGTTTGGAAAAGCTTTCCAGCATTGATTGATTCATCACTTTCCCAGGGACTGAGGTGAGGGTGGCCAGCCTGTAGTTCAATGGATCTTCTTGCCTTTGTTAAAGAGAGGACTGACATTTACTGTCTTCCAGCCTCCAAGAACCTCTCCCAGTCGCTATGACCCTTGCAAGGTAATCAGGAGCAGCATTGCAATGACATCAGCCAACTGCCTCAGCACTCATGGGTGCAGCTCATGAGGCTCCATGGACTTATGTATGTCCAGTTTGTTTAAGTACTCCTTAATCAGGTCTCTTCCACCAAGAGTAACTCTTCCTTGCTCCAGTTGCCCTTTGGTCTCAGGGGTCTGGGAATCCTGAAAGTCAATCTTACCAGTAAAGACTGAGGTGAAGGTGGCATTCAGTACCTCAGCCTATTCTCTGACCTTTGCCACCAGATCCCCTGTTCTGTTCAACAGCAGGCTCATGTCTTCTCTACTCTTCCTTTTGCTGTTTGTGTACTTGTAGAATCCTTCCTTGTTGTCCTTCATGTCCTTTACCAGATTCCACTTGAGGTGAGCGTTGGCTTTCCTAAGCCCGTCCCTGCACAATTGGATGGTATCTTTATAATCCTTCTGGGTCATCTGCCCTTATTTCCACCTCCTATACACTTCCTTTCTGTCTGAGTTCACTCAGGAGCTGTTGGTGCATCCATTCTGACCTCCTGCCTTTTATCTCCTATTTGTCAGGATAGACTTCTCTTGAGCTTGGAGGAAGTGATCCTTGAATATCAACCAGCTCTTCTGGAACTCTCTTCTCTCTGTATCCCATGGGATTCTTCTAAGCAGATCTCTGATGAGATCAGAGTCTGCTGTCCTGAAATCCAGTGCTGTGGTCTTGCTTTTGCCTTGCTCCCTCTTTTCAGAATCCTTAACTCCACTGTCTCATGGTCACTGCAGCCAAGGCTGCTCCCATTTGTTCCTTGTGTGTAAGTATTAAGCCCAGCAGAGCCTTATTGGCCCCTTGATCACCTTTGTCAGGAAGTTGTCAACAATGCACTACATAAATCTGGATTGCTTGTGCCCTGATGTGTTGTCCTTCCAGAAGATATTAGGGTGGTTAAAGTCCTCCATGAGGACAAGCCTGTGAATGTGAGACTTCCTCCATTTGAAGAAGGCCTCATCTACAGGCATCATGCTGATTGGAAGGTCTCCAGCAGATGCTCACTACAACAGCATGATTGTTGGTCTGCCTGCTGGTCTTCATTTGTGAGTTTTTGACTGACTTCTGACCTGACTGACCTCTGACAAGGCAGATAACCTCTCAGGTAAAGTGCAACACTCCCTCCTTGCCTCCTAGCCATAGAAAAAAGTGCTTAATAGAATACAAGCTAATAAACTAGATTTGTATAACTTTTAAAATAGAAGTCAGGTCTCGCAAGTGAGATGAAATAGAAATGCTTCTTCCCACACTGTCCTGTGTTCCTGAACTTCCCTTGAGATTAACATGCCCAAATGCTCAGGGGAAGAAGCAGGTCTTCCTCCCACCGAAAGGCTTCACTCGTCCTGGAGCATAGCAGCAAGGGGATCAGATGAAAGCAGCCTTCCTTTCTGCAGTTCAGTTACCTCTTTTTTAGCAGAATACAAAATATATCCCATAAACTGTGAAAAAACAAGCAGTCATGTCACAGTCAACTGTGTCTGTCAGTTGGTAAAATACTGTTGAAAGTAGATTTCTGTGCTGGAAAAGCCTTTTCGATCCAATATTACTGGATTTCAGTACACTAGGTTAAAGCTGTATGTGCTGAATTTGAAATATTTTACAGAGTAGATAACCAGCTGTTTCACTTCATATTAGAAATATGCAAAGTTCGTGACTGATGACAGAATAGAGGACCCAAAAAAATCAGAAAGAACAGCTTTCCAAAATATCTCTAAAATAAAAAATGTCAACTAAAAGCACAGAATAAAAAACCCCAATTACTTCTAGCAGGAAGAGGTTGAGACAATTAGCTATCTTATATAGAGCTAATAAATTTTTAAAATAGATTTTTTTAATAACAAAATTTGATTCAAAAAGCCATTGAATTTTATGAATTACCTTTTTTGTAATTAAATTGCAGTGGAAGTTATAAATTGCCATTTTGTTATGTCTGAGATTAAAAGCTTCTGACTTCTAGATACAAAACCACTTTTCACCTTTGATAATATGGCAAATTATTACTTATTCCCCAATCTGATATTTGTTTGCATTCTCCCCAAACAAGAGAATTGCAAAACTATGAGAAATGTTGGCATCTTGATTTTACCTGAATACTGTAGATCTTACTTATGCAGTTACGTCTTAACTTGTTGGTGCTTTCAATTGAGGCCAAAGCAGAAGATGGATGAGGAGGGCAATCCAGTATCTGGGTAATTAGTGTTGTATGATGGGGTTATTTCTATTCTCTTGTTTATGACTGAGAAAAGGAGGGAAAAGATCGACTTCGTAGAGATAAGAAGTGACTGAGTCATTATTTGGAGGTGGAAACGAGTATGAGTGAAGGGAAACAAAGGGCTGACCAGCAAAAGTATTATAAAATAAAAAGGGAGTGTAAACCACTTGCTTCTCCAAGTTTAGTAAGGTATCTTCAAAGCTTTTGGCCCCTTTGCCATATATTGAAACTAGAAATAAATGGGTATGGACAAAGAGATGTAGATAGAGTTTTCTTTTGTTTTTTCATTGGAAGATTTATGGAATATATGAAATCACTGTGAGTTGAAACAGTAATTTGAAACAGTACTTTGAAACAGACAAAAGCTTTCTTTAAGGAATTTCAAAGCAGCTACATCTGGAAAACCTGATTGATTAAAACTTTGGTTTGTGTCAATACACCTCCATCAATAACACTTTAAATGTTAATATTTGTATTACAAGTATAAGCACATCTTATAAGCTGTGAAGTGTATGTCACATGATCAATGAGCAGCAAGTAGGATCTGAGGCAGTGAGGACTGATAAGCACTTGCTGTTTTCTTTGGAGACATGGCAATGGATGAAAGAATGATACTTTCAGATCCTGTGTTTGTCTGTACATGGAGAGAGGACATTCCTGTTTTGAATTTGTGCAGCTGTTTAGTTTTTGCTTATTTGTATGAAAGGATGCTTAACATGTAATTAGCAATTTTCATTTTCAAAGTAACTGAGCAAACACAAGCAAATTAATTCTTTTAACACCTCTGAGAAGTAAGTAAAGTTATTCCAGTCCTGCAGACATTAAATTGAGAAGGACAAGTATCTTGCTCCAAGCTATCCAGAAAGCCATTGCAAATTCAGTTTTAGAAAACAAAGCTTTTCTTGCTCAGAGATAATTTTTCCTGTCATATTTACTTAGGTTTTATGATATTTTGTCTGAAGGGGAACAAGAATGCATATTTTGGACCTTGTTCTGTCTTTGTGTGTATTTATGTTTAAGGAAATGATACAGTAGTATTCCAGGTAAGTACACTACAGGGCACTTTGCCAAATCTATTTAAAATAGCCTAAACAGTGTTTGAGTTGTACTTGCTGTCTCACATCCTTGGAAGAGGCTTTGATATACAAAAGATGTGAGTTTGGGTCTCCTCGTGTAATGGTTTAAGCCCAGAGGGCAGTTGAGCACCACTTGGTGGCTGGCTCAGTTCTCCACTCCGGCTGCGCCGCGCCCCACCCCTGTGGTGGGATGGGGAAGAGAAAATATAACAAAAGGCTCGGGGTTGAGACAAGGACAGGGAGCGATGACTCACCAGTTGTGGCCACAGGCAAAAGGCAGACTCGAATTGGAAAAAAAAAATCAACATCAATTTAATTTGAACACCACCATCACCACTACTAATTTACCAATCACAACAGAGTAGGACAGTGAGAAGTATAACCATCTTAAAACTGCTCCAGACAGTGATCCAGACTGCAACAGACTGCTCCAGTGTGATCTTCTTTGGGCACAGCCACTTGCTCTGGTGTGGGGTCCTCCATGGGCTGCAGGTCAGCATCTGCTCCACCGTGGACCTCCATGGGCTGCAGGGACATGGCCTGCCACCTCACCATGGGCTGCAGGGAGGGTCTCTGCTCCAGTGCACCTTTCACCTTCCTCCTTCACTGACCTGGGTGTCTGCAGGGTGTTTCCCTCACTCCTACTCCTCTCTCCACTAAAAGTTCCCCAAGGGTTTTTTTTTTTTCCTTAAATAAATTATCAGAGGTGCAACCACCATTGTTAATTTGCTTGGCCTTGGCCAGCAGTGGGTCCTACTTGAAGTCAGCTTCTTACAGGAGCTACCCCTGTAGCCACCTCCCTCACTACCAAAACCCTACCATGCAAACTCTATACCCCTTGGTTTTGGAGTTAGCTTTGAATTCTACAAGAAAAAAAGGGTAACAGCCATGAGGTTGTGACAAGCTGTGGAAGCACAAAAGCTCTGAAAGCTTGTGTTAAAGATCTTCAACTGCTTTCATGTTAGCTATTCAGTATGTTGTAATAAAAAGAAATAAAATTAAACTCTGCCACATTTTTTTTAACATTTGAAAAAATGTTAATTCAGTTTTCTGTTTCTTCATAAGTATAGGATGTGAAGAGTTTTTTTATCTTGATATTTTAATAAAAACATTTTAAGACTCAGTCTTTGAGGATGTATAGGAAAATTCAGATGAAACAGAAATTAAACTGAAAATTCAGTGATAAAATTTGACATGCATAAAATCTCATTCACGAGACATGTTTCTATACAACTTTTTTGGTTGTGTACTATGGGAACCAAAGTTGCATGAGAGTGTAGGAGGTTCATATTGGAGATATCTGCTATGTTCTGAGTGTCAGCTCACTGGAAGGCAGAACTATGAGAAGATTGTGCACATTTTCTGTTTTCATGGAAATAAGCTGTCTTATCAAGTAAGGAATGAGTGTCTGCAGCAGGCATTAGGACAAAAATCACATAGTGCTTGCTACAATATCGCTGCTGAAAGAGAAGGTTATGGTATGCGCTCATTGTAATGAGATCTTGGATAGACTGAGATGTAGTATGGTAAAATTTACTGGTAGGAATTTCCCAAGTCCCCAGGTAGTACGATTAATTAATATACTCTATCACTTTTAAAATTGGTCTCTTTCCTTCTCTGTGTCTTACCTCTGAAACATGCAAATTCTATGTTGTTAATATTTTTATTAGAACATACTCTTATTATGTAATTCTACATAGGAGTAATGGTTATACAGATGTTTTATCAGGACTATACAAACAAAGCAACTGTATCATTTAATTCAGTGTAAAATGTATGAATCCTAGTTAAGTATACACACTGTAATATATTTCAGTGAAGTATTTCCCACCACAATCATGTCAGAGGAAGTTTTTATTAATGTGTTTCCAGCATGATGTGGTCCCCAGTCTTCAGTTTCCATTGTGTTGTCTTGGCAACATTGTGAAGAATCTTCAGTGAGTATCAGGAAAGATGGATTTTGCAACTGAATTGTGTTAGCTAATCTTTCCAGGTTTCCACCACAGAACTGTTCTTTAGTTTAGTTACCTTGTTAAGCTAGATCTCCACCTCCCCACATTTGACAACTGGATTCCAGATTTTGTTCTTCAGTCATCTTCTGCTTTGCCCCATTCAAAACTGTGCAGATCAGTCCAGTGCATTCCTTAATATGATGCATTCCAGTCTGCATTCCTTTAATATGGTGAAATTTTCAGACCAATAGGCAGCAGGAAGGGTAAACTAGACAAAGGATGGGTGTTTCATTTGCAGCAAAAGGGTCAATTTTTGGAAAATTTTTTCCGTGTGCCAGAAATTGAGTCCTGGAGTTACAGAGCCCAACAATCTGGAGCTGAGATGAAAGAGATGAAAAAAATTTCTTCTGAAGTCCAAGCTGCTGGTAAGTTAATTAAGTGGTGCCTCAGCGTAGATGCAGTTCATGCTTCTTGAAGACGTGTGTATCCTGTCAAGACTAGGACCATATTTTTTAGTGGAAGTTGATATCCTGCAGAATAGTTGTACAGAAGTGAGAGTTACTTTGCAGAAACTTCTGCAGCTCTGCAGCACTGAATTACAGAGTCTTCTGAGCATAATTTTCTGGATAACTGAACTTATAGCAGGTACCACTTGTTGGATAAGGAGTTGGCTGGGTGGTTACACTCAAAGAGTTGTGGTCAACGGCTCAATGTCCAAATGGAGAGCAGTGACAAGAGGTGTTCCTTAGGGTTCAGTATTAGGACCAGCACTGCTTAATATCTTAAGTGCACCCTCAGCAAGTTTGCTGATGACACCAATTGACAGCGTGCTGCAGTAGACATGCTGGAGGGATGGGATGTGCCATTCAGAGGGATCTGGACAGGCTTGAGAGGTGGGACCGTGCAAACCTCATGAAGTTCAACAAGGCCAAGTGCAAGGTCCTGCACATGGGTCGGGGCAATCCCAAGTACAAATACAGGCTGGGTGATGAGTGGATTGAGAGTAGCCCCGCAGAGAAGGACTTGGGGGGTATTAGTGGGTGGAAAACTGGCTATAAGCACTGGCTCATAGCCCAGAAAGCCAACTGTATCCTGGGCTGCATCAAGAGAAGCGTAGCCAACAGGTCAAGGGAGGTGGTTCTCCCCGTCTACTCTGCTCTTGTGAGACCCCACCTGGAGTACTGTGTTCAGATCTGGGTCCCCCAACAAGAGGAGGACATGGATCTGCTCAAGTGGGTCCAGAGAAGGTCCACGAAGATGATCAGGGGGCTGAAGAACCTCCCTTATAAAAACAGGCTGAGAGAGTTAAAACAGGCTGAGAGAGTTGGGGTTGTTCAGCCTGGAGAAGAGAAGGCTCCAGGGAGACCTTATAGCGGCCTTCCAGTACTTAAAGGGGGCCTACAGGAAAGATGGGGAGGGACTCTTTATCAGGGAGTGTAGTGATAGGATGAGGGGTTTTAAACAGAAGGAGAGTAGATTTAGATTAGATAGAAGATTAGAAGAAATTTTTTCATGTGAGGGTGTTGAGA
The DNA here is from genome assembly GCF_965140245.1 of Athene noctua. Classification (NCBI taxonomy): domain Eukaryota; kingdom Metazoa; phylum Chordata; class Aves; order Strigiformes; family Strigidae; genus Athene; species Athene noctua. The sequence continues at coordinate 42,819,748 of NC_134039.1, read as the reverse complement.
CACTGGAACAGGTTGCCCAGAGAAGCTATGGATGACCCTCCCTGGAAGAGTTCAAGGTCAGGTTGGACGGGTCTTTGGGGTTGGAACTAGATGGTCTTTAAGGTCCCTTCCAACCCAAACTATTCTATGATTCATGTAGAGGAAGAGGAGAAAAGTTGTCATTTATTGTGTCTCTACCTGGAGGCTTGCATTCTGTCCTTTAAGGGTATGAACATAAAGATTGTTTCAGCCATTGTTTTTTGCTTAGTAATCAGACTTGTGCAGATGTGGACTGCATGTCGTTAGTTACAATAGCTTGTCATCCCTTCAGTGTCATGTTAGGACACCCAGTTCAAATAGATGGTTGTCCTTATTAGAAGAGAGAGGAGGAATTTTTTTCAGGGGCCACAGGCATTGCCAAGGCAGAGACTGACCTTTCAGTAGTTCATGGCTATCTCATTCTGTACAGTGGCCTTTACTATTAGCTTCAAAGAAAGGAAAAGGAACAGAACTTGTATTTTTTCATTTGTCTGATCAACCTGTGTCAAAATCAAGGAGCTCTTTCCTAACTCATCCTTATGATTGGTTTCTTTCTTGAGGTTGGAGCATTGATAGTTCTTGCAATTTTTATTTAATGATAATTTAACAGAATTTAAAAGGAGTGACATGAATTTACATTAGGATTTGACACTCTTTATTTCTAATGAGCCAAGTGAGCTTTGGAGGAGCGAACCAGTCTCTTAAACCTATGAAGAGCAGTTGTGCTGCTTTTTTCCAGTATTCCAGTTATGTTACCACTCAGATGTGGAGGAAGAAGGGGGAAAACCTGCCCCTCAGCGTGGGATATCAGAGCCCTCAGTCTGTGTCTACATCCAAGGAGCATGCTGTTATTGCAAAGACAAAATTTGCTCAGCCTCACTCTCCTTCCACCCCACCTTTTACTTTTTTTTTGGTGGTTGAATATGTTTAAGATATAAATTACTTGTGCCTTTATATGGGCAGTCACATGGAACATTAGAATTACAGAATATTCTTAAATGAGCCTTGAGCACCCTGTTTCTAGGCAGCTAGAGAAGAGAATTAAGTGTTGAAGAGTGCCGGAGCTCAGAATCATGCATTTTATTGGTGTGATCATTGTTAATCTAATGGTAAAATACTGAATCTCTGCTCATGCTGACACAGTTTAACATCTCCATCATACGTGAATTGTGACATGCCTTAGTAAAATGGGTGATGTTACTTCCCCATTGTGTTGCCCTCTGTAGCATTTCAGTCCTACAGTTATCTATATTCATCTTCCAGTCCTGAATTTTCATGAGTTTTCTCTGCGGAATCCATGTGAAGACCATGTGAAGAGGATTCTTCTTCAGAAATTTAGGCTAAATCTGCTTAGCTGAGAAATATTGTTTACAGAAGTATCTTGTTTATTACTATGTACTGCTTATGTGTGTGTTGGATATGAAAGAATGTCTGGATTATATACATATGCTCTAAGGTGTTTTTACTTTGAATGAATCATTACAGCTGCATACGTTTACTGTGGTCTTTGGTGCTGTTCACCATCTCCCCCATTTCATGAAGTGTATATTCTCCAAAAATGTTTCTCTTTTGAGGGTTATTTCAGATGTGCATTTCACATGGCTTTCAGTTCTCCCATGCATTTTGGGAAAGGTGCCACGCTCCAAAGATGATACTGGGTCAGAGATGGCAGGAGTGCTGTAGCTTGGAAAAAAGATCGATCTCTTTTGGTTTTATTTATGGGATTGATAACCAGTTTGGGCATGGTTAACTCAGTAAGCACATTAGCTCCTTCTGGTAAGAAAAAGCATGCATCTCTGTTCTTTAAATTGCTGGGAAGATTCTCTTCCTCCTAGCTATACTCTTTTCTTGCCACTGGTCAGCACCTCCTCTGTGTCGATACAAATTCCGTATCAGCTGTGCCACTGCCACTCAGTCTCATTTGTGCTGACGTTTTCTAACTTAGAATTGATAGAAAATATGTATTAAGCTTTTCTGTTGCCATTGGACTTCAATTTCTCAGTGTTCATTAATCTTAATCTTTTCTGATTGTCTTTCCACATGCAGCTGGGGACATGCATTAATATGAATGAAGTATTAGAAATGTTTTCCTCCTTTTTAAAATTTCATTGATGTGGTTTAGAAGATTGAAAATAAAAGAACTGTAAAGCAGTCTTAAGTTATGGAATTCAGCCATGAACGGTGTTTAGTGTGCACTGAATAGGCAAATGAAGGAGAAAAGGGTACACCTTAGGAATGAGTGCGCTAAATAAGAATAGTGCAGTCTCATTTGCCAGAAGGAGACAAGCTGTGACAGGACCTCGAGTTTTTATGTGTGTGAAGATGTTACAGGTTGCTGATCTCAGTCTTGTCACATGACAACTCCTTTTTGTTGCTCAGAGAATAAAGGCTGCATTAGTGTAAAGTAGATGATCTTCCTGATGATTTAAGAACAGGAAAGCTAGTAGTAAGCTTCATGGATCTAGTGCATGGAAGGAATGAATCTTTACAGGATTTAAGGCTGCTCAGTGAAGGTAGAAAGAGAGAGGAGAGGAGTTTCTAAGATGTTAGACCCTGCCTGATACAGAAAAATATATCTGAATTGCACAGTAGTAGTTTTGTCTGTCTTTTCCATCTTGGCAGTATTACTATGCATACAATATATTAAGATTCCCTGAAATTATTAAAGAGTAAATGGTTAGTACTGAGATGTATAATTACTTCTTATAATCTTTATTTATCTTGTAGTATTACATCATGATGTTACAGTAGGAGAAAAGTAAAAATTAGGAATTAATTTTTATTCTGAAAATATAATTCAATGCATTGCCGGACTTAATGCATCTTTAAACGTGCCATCTGACATCTTCAAAATATGACCAAAAAGCCTTCTATTCTCTGCTGATTATCTTGGCTGCCATTTTGTTACAGATAACTTATGAGATGTACATTATAAATTACCATTTGGAAGCAAAATGAATGCATAAACTGGTGCTTTGTGATGAGCTTGCCAGTTCATGGTAACTGAACTTGTTTCCTTCTTTGGTTTTAATATTTGTCATGGCCCAGCAATCTTTAACTAAGCTAGTTAGAGCTTCTTTATAGTTACATTTTGTAGATCTGTTCTGGAAACTTTATTTGGATGTGCTTTGAAATCTTCAGAGGCCTTGTGTGTATGTATGATACCACAAACAGCACAGTTTGTAAATATTCCCTGTATTTGGATAGGATTGTGAAAGGGAGCCTTGGGGGAATTTTAATGGTTTTGGGGGTTGATTTTGTTTTCAAATGAGTGGATTGAATATAGCAATAGAACTGTTATGCAAGAAGTGCTTGGCCTTCACAAATGTAATATGCATTCATAGTAATAGATGATAAATTATGACTACAAGTGCTTTGAAGCATTTAGAAAATCCTAAAAACATTGCTGGTTTCTCTTCTAGTATTAAATTATAAGAATAAACACAGAAACTAAGGTACTTTCAGAAAATATATTACTTTAAAAACAAAATGGATTTTATTTTGAGAAACAGGTATCAGATTTTCAAATACCTTTAGCTTATTTTGTAATTTTTTTCTTGGACTTCTGCACATTCACAAGAAATGAGGGAGATACTCTGCTTCTGACTAGCTGTACATGGGTGTTGTACACTTATTAATATGGCTCCATAGTCAGATTAATACTAACATCGTAATTTTTAGATTGTGCAAACATGCTTGAAGCTGTCAGTCTCAGTGCTGTATACGTGCATAATAATATGTGAATGCTTGCCCATTTAGGTAAATATGAATATATTTTAATTAGCACAACACTGAATATAATGCAGTATTTCCTTTTAAAGATTAGAAATAGTGTTCCAGCTGAGGTGAGAGGCACTTATTGAAACCACCACAGGTTAGGATTTGATATAAAGTTAAAGCAATAGAGTAATACATAGGTGATATTTCAGAAAGCTATTTGTTGCTAAAGCTGTGTTTCAGAAAAATGGCCTGGCTTATGAAAGCACTTAAATGTGTACCTGTGTTGCATTTGACATTTAAAATGTAAAGGGATATCCTAAACTGTGAATTAGACTAAATGGACAAATTGATTGTGGAAGAGAAAATTCTTGTGATACTGTTCCTGTTTTAAATTAAACATACTGAGATAAATAGCTTAGCAGTGGGTGGTGTGTAACTGGGTGTGTGATTTGTGAATGGTCTAAGCTTACTGTTGTCATTTAACCACAGTTGTCAACTAAGTCCCACACAGTCACTCACTTACTTTCCCCCCTGGTGGGATGGGGGAGAGAATTAGAATCAGAAAAGTAGAAGTGAGAAAACTCATGGTTTCAGTAATAAGCAAAGCAAAACAAGGAATTCGTTCACCACTTCCACAGCAGGCAGGTGTTCAGCCACCTCCAGGAAAGCAGGGCTCCATCACACATAAAAGTTACTTGGGAAGACAAACGCCATCACTTTGAACCTCCCCAGCTTCCTTCTTCTTCCCCCAGTTTATATGCAGAGCATGATGTCATACGGTATGGAATATCCTTTTGGTCACTTGGGGTCAGCTGTCCTGGCTGTGTCCCCGCCCAACTTCTTGTGCACCTCCAGACTACGTGCAGGTGGGGTGCGGTGAGAGACAGAGAAGACCTTGATTCTGTGTGAGCATGGCTCAGCAATAACAAAAAAACATCTCTGCATTATCAGTGCTGTTTTCAGCACAAATCTAAACATAGCTCCATACTAGCTGCTGTGAAGAAAATTAGCTCTACCTCAGCCAAAACCAGCACACGTAAGTGCAAACCACCAGTGAAAGACAGAGTGGAACATCCCTCCTTCATCTCTGGTGCACTGCCTTTGTACCTCTGGTTTTAGGCCAGTCCTGCCATGTGTGTAGCCACACAGCGAGCAGAATCAGAGCATTGATTTAGGCAAAAACTAACCTGGCTGAAAGGAAAATTAATATTTATCTTTTTTTTTTTTTTTTTTTTTTTTCATCTGAATTCAATCCGTTTCCATGTAAAAATGGGGGAAAAGAATGATGGGAATGTACAGCTGAGGTGTAGAAGGATAACGAGACCACACTTTTTTTTTAGTTATCTTCACTGATGTGCATTTAAATTAGCTCGTCAACTGCGCAGTGTCCAGTTGTGCATTTTAATTACAAAATCATCCTTCTTCATATAATGACTAATGAAAGTGAATATGGCTGTCACATCATTGTCCCTTTTAGCTATCATCTGCGCCGTGCTTCAGACAATAACCACTTCCTGTGGTGTCTGTAGCATATGGCCCTGTTATTGATTGAGTACCCCTGGTGCTACTGTAGAGTAAATAACGTAGAGAACTTCAAGTGGAAGTGAATACTGAACAGCAATTAGTGAAAAAAAGCAAATTTTTGTGCAATGCATTGGTCCTGTTGTACAAATACATCTGTATTCAAGAGTCTGTTTAATTAATGGATATTTCTAGTTTCCTTAGTCACCCTTTAAAAAATGGATTGGTTCATTTCCTGGTTATATCTCTTTTCCATGTTTTCCAAGTGAAGTTTCTACATCACCATTTCTGAGCAGAGAAAGTTAAGGAGTTAAGTAGAGGTTTTTTAAAGCTCTGTGTATAATTTAACGATGTGAGAAAGGTCAAATTTAATTTCACTTGGTTGTGAAGAATAGTTGAAAAACACTTTTTTTTTTTTTTTTTTTTTTCCCCATGAGGCTTACAGTTAACTTGTAGAGGTTTTACACTGTTTTGTAGAGTACTAGTGGGATGAACAAACATGTTTTGCAGCCATCCCACCTCAAGGTAGAAAATTGTTCTGATCTTCTGCCAAATGAATGTAATCTAAATTGTAAGCAGCCTGATGGATGCCATGCTTTAGATGTGATAGTCTCTCTAAATAGTATTTGAGCAAGAAAGTCTTAACTGAAGTTCTTTCCTGTTGGTTTACTACATATTCTTTACCCTAGCTGTAAGTTTGTAAGGAGTAAAAAAACACCATGTAAAACAGGTATGAAAATATTGATTACAAATCACTCAATTTGCACACCTCACCTAAAATTTGATACTTCATATGTGTTTTGGTAAGGTAGACCCCTGCTACTCATTATATTTTGACATTCTCTATGCACCTGGAATTTATTGTGTTGATGCTGCATGCATTTAAGTCACAAGAGGAATGAGTTAAAAATGCAGTCAGATGGAGGAAAAATAAATGATAATTACCATCACTATTAAAGATTTTTTCTGCTGCATCTGTCATCCTCCTCAGAAATAAGGGCTGAAATGAAATACCAAATGATGCATGAAAGAGGTTTTGAAGTTTCACTACTACCCAGGAAAGCCTTTCACAGTTTAGGATGATATATTGTCTTTAATCTAACCTAATTATGCATAATGTGTGAATTGGATTTAATTTCATACTTGCTTTCTGACAGTTGGTAAAACTGAATCAGGGAATCCTTAAGAATTTACATCTTTCCAGATTCTTCAGTCATTGTCTCCTTGTGGCTCCTCTCACTTTTCTGTTATAATTTGCTGCAGTACCCTGCTAAATATATTAGAAGATGAGAATTTCACTAAATATAAACTCTGTCATTGAATTTTACTGCATTTGATGATAGACTTAAGCAAAATGAAGAGGAAAGGGGTAAAATGGGTGGAGAAGTTCATGATATAATTTCACTAGCCTTTACCCTTAGTAGGTGGCAAAGACCATGGCATATGAACATGTACTAACAATGTGAGTGCAACTGTACTGTGGACTTCTGTAACAGTCTGACAGCCCAGCAATCTGTTCTTCTCTGTGCCCTTTAGTGCCCTGGGATAACAGTGGCCAGGTGTCATCTCCTTGTTTTAATGTTGATGGATGATTAGCATCAGACTGTTTGTAGTTAAATACCTAGCACTAGCCAGGTATATTTGGTCTTTCCACACATTCATACTTCAGCATGCACCAGACTGGAGCTGATCAGAAAATGTAGATCTCTTCCAGGGAAGGGATAAAGAAAACTTTGTGGCAAAATTATGGAGTAGTTATTTTTGAGTCCTTGCTAAAGGCATAATGAGCTGTGCTGTACAGAGACTAAAACACTTACCTGAAATTATCTTCCAAGACCAGTAAGTATAAGACTAATGTGATGCTTGGGCTACCAGCCTGCAGCATGGCTATCTAGACAGAATTTGTCAGAGTTAACAGTGCTAAATCACGAGTTGTGAGTAAGGCTACCAGCTACTAGTGCAGTCAGAGACTTAGAAACTTGCTTGAGTTCTCGTGATGATGAACTGGCAGGGAAACTGACTGCTTTGTTCTGCAGAGTCATATGCTGAGGAGTGAAGGAAATGAGGTCTATATGAATACTTGATGATCTGGCCCCTGAGTTCTCAGGACCCTGCCAGTACCTATTACTCCTGTTACATGTTAGATTTGGTTTCGTTATAAGGAAGCAGTATAGTATGCTGCGATGCAGATTTTGGGGGCTACAATTCATCTAGTACTATGGTTTTCTGTTCCTGGATGTCCAGTAGTTGTTTCCATACCAGAAAGCATGTTGCTGTTACTTCATTGAATTCTTCATTCTGCCCTTTCTGGCATAATCAAAATTACCATTGTGTGCAGGGAGCCTGTGCTTGTGGATGCATTTGTTATCAGTTGCTGCCTAAGCTTTCTCCCTTCCATAGACCCTTTTATCAGTTCTGTCTTCTGCTGCAGTAATTCCTTTAATTCCCCTCAACCAAAATGACAGCTTTGCCAGGAGAATGACTCAGAACAGTACTGCCACAGTGAGAATTTAGTGTAATATATTTATTGCATTCACTAATGTGTTAATGTATGACAGTTGCTCTTTCTTTTTTTTCTTCTGCTGCGTGACAACTTCCCACCTCTTTGCATGCTTCCAGTGTCTATCCATTGCATCCTAAGAAAGTCAAACCAGACAGCCTTACATTACTCACTTAGTGCAGCCCAAACTCAAATATTAATGTCAAAACTCAGTGTATTTTCCCTAAGTATATCCTACCAGAAAATACAGTGTTTCAGCAGTGTGACAGTCTATTATGTTGAGGAACGTGAGACACTGTCTAGAAATTATAATTGTAATGTAATAATTGTAATGTAAGTGGTACAGGGCATTTTTCATCTTTAAAGTCCTGAGTTATTTTGAGACTGTTTATTTCGATTGAACTTGTATGTTGACGGAATGAGCAAGACAGTTTTGAGCACAGAACTTACTAGCTATTTCTCTGCATCATTTGGCAGAGAACAGCTTCTGCAAGTCAGGCACATGGGCGGGTAGAAACTTTCTGATTAATAAAGTCAGGCCTTTACACTCTTACAGACTCCCATTGCTACTTGTAAGAGAGTGCACTTTTTGCTTCTGCATCAGCAACACTTTCTCTGGCATAAAAATTGCTTTCAGAGGTGCAAATGCAACAAAAATGCCTGTATCGGACTGTTCATTACCTGTCTAATAATACTAAAATATTTTAAAAATAGTATCTTCCACTTACATATAGAACGGAAGAAAACAACATCACATCTTTGAATTTCAAGGACTATTTCTTTACATCAGCCCTTATCCTGAAAGTAAAAGCATAAGGAGGGATTCGGGACACTTTAACAGCTGTGATTTTAAGACGATCTCTCACTAACTCTCTCCCAAGTCTCAGTGAAGTTCTTTTCGTTATTCTCAGAGGTACATATATTCATTCCATTATAATTCAGAGCAGGTGTTGAATGTAGTTACCAGACTAGTTGTGAAACATTGGTCTTCCAGTGTAAAACATTTCTCTTCTAAATAGCTGTTTCATTGTCACATCATAAGGTGTTACGCAAAAAGAAAATTGTTTTATGATCCAGTTGTCCCTTCCACAGCTTGAGGGAAAGCTAATTTGCTAACTTAGTGAGTGGAAGGTTGTTGCGGTAAGGCATTAGCTGTCTTTTTCCATCTGCTAAGCCACAGAAATGCGGCGTTTAGATCACAGCTAACCCCTGCAGGAGGTTAACCTTCGCGGGAACAAAAGCACAAACGCCAGTATGGTGGATGCTATTTGTTTGGTTTATTAACTGCGCAATTGCTTTATATACGCCTTTCTGTACATCGCGAGATCTTTAGCTCCCTGTTCTTTCCGTGCATTGCGAGATCTTTTCATGTGCCTCTATTTTTTCCGTACATCGCGAGATCTTCCAAGCGCCTCTCCCTACAGAAGGTTAGCGCCTAAATGTTTACAGAAAGGACTGACTGGAAGACCACTGTTCTGTTCCTTACATTAAAAATATGCAAGTTCCTAAAGACCTCAGTGTTGTGAATCTGTCTAGATGCTGTACGTTAATTTCAGAGATTCTGCAACTATAAACAAGTGAGTGTCAGGTAAGGGGTGTCTGTTTATACATTCAGAAGCCTGAAGTAAGGGATAGGTGGAATATAGTCTCCCTTTGACAAGCATTATCCTTCAAACTCTTGCTGGTTTAACTTTCAGACCTGGGTCTCGTAACCTGCATATATCCAGAATCGAATTGTAAAGAAACCAACCTTAATTCAAATTAAAAATTCTTAAGCAGCTTTATTTATTGGAAATATATAAAATGGCCACACAGTACTTGTTATTACACATAATTGGTAAGGAAAATTTCTTATTAGTACTTATTTTTCTGTGTTCTTCTGAACAGTGATGATTTTGTTTCAGCAGGATTTTGAATTGAATTCCATTTCCAAGTCAGACTGTTTTTTCTGTGATAAAAAATGCTGTCCCAGAAAGGGTTTACTGTTTTCTGATCATTTGGGGAAATTGATATTTCAATCCAGTATCCTGTTTGGAAGATTTCCCAAGAAATGTACAGCACAAAGATTCACGCTATATTTTGACAGTACTCCTTTGTGCTTCTACAGTGTAAGGGAATCTTTAGCATTCAGGAACTGTTAACCTAACACAAAGAGCAGATGCTTTTGGGATTCCCTCTCTGAATTAGTATCTGGTCCAAGCACCAAAAAACCATATTTTTTTGTGTATATAAAAAGTCTTACTGATCCATGGGAACTGAACGTACGGTTTGGAGATTAAAGCACTGGGTAAATATGAAAATTATATGTTCACTGGTAATTGAGAAGATAATAGAAGAAATGGCAGCAATTATAAAGACGTATTCACAAAGTTTTGGAATTCGTGATTCTTGTTTAGAATAAGTGAACTTTCATTCAGTCTTGTTTGCTGTTGTCCAAAAAGCAGGGAAAATACAGATGACGTTTCCTTTCTAGTTTATATTTTTTTCATTAGCAGTGTGTCAGAGAGTCAAATCCAAACCAATTTTCAGAAACTTTAGATTCTCCCTCTCCCCTCAGGGTTGATTTTGATTGAGAGCTCTTGCTTAGAAATGATTATTAATTTCCGGTTCATGCAAATCTTACTGGTACATCAGGTTAACAGTGATGCTGTGTTTCCTAGCTCTCTGTAGCAAACTTAATTACTGTGTTTTGGTGATAGGAAAATACCTTTCTCATGTCATCTGTTGCAGTATGGTTTTTGGCTCTTGCCATGCAATATGTAAAGCAAGCTATATTCCATGCAATGCCTTCTTTTCCTCCTAACACAGTCAGAAAGTAAACTGTCCCTTCCACTGTCTTTTCCAATTCCCCGTTCTCAAAGAAAAATACCATTTGTCATTCTGTTCTGAGGAAAAGAGAAAAAAAGTCTTCAGAATAGATTCTGTACAGAAAATTAAGCTACCAAACTGTTGAATAAATTTGCGAGTTTTAAATTTGCGAGTTGTGATCACGGATGGGGTATGTTAGATCATTTTGATACTGTGTCACCACTGTAATTGTAGCTTGTGTGTTGGAAGAAAAGATCGGGATACATGACTGTGTGGGGAATGTGCATTATGTAGAAGAAGGAACAGGGAATGATGGGGAAACAACCAAGCAGAGTTTTTAGTCTGTCTGCATTAGCATTGAGGTTGATAATTCTCATTCTGTGTCCCACAGCTGGAGTTGGGCCGTAGTTTATCTGTGTTAGGTTAATGCTAATTTTCACTACTTACTAACACATGATGTAAAACCACCACAAGTTTCTGTAATTTCGTTGTTCTTCTTGCTTCTTTTAGCACTTGAATAGAAGCTTAACAACTTCTGAAGTGTCAAAGTAATTCTGTGGAAGCTGATAAACCAAATCAACTGTAATTTCCTAATGCAGGAGAACTGAAAATAGTTTTGACTGTACTGATCAGATATAAATACAGAGCTGAAGAAAATACTGCTTTGTTGTGGTGACACTTGGGGGTTGTGTGGACTATGAATTCCAGGCTAAGTGACCCAAGACTTGGGGCTTCTCCAGAATAACGAAGCCATGTTTTTAAAGTAATAGTCTCTTACTCTGTTCCTGCTAATATTTACAACCACCTACGCTTTGTTTTCTGTGGCTCAGAGTTACAGCAGCATTTAAGTGTCATTTTTATAGATTTTTTTTCTTAGAGGGAAAGAGAGAAGAGCAACTGTTGGTTTTTTTTTTTCAAACTTAGACTCTGTTATATGACTTGATAGTTTTTATTCCTCTTCTGTAATAAGAACTCTTGTAGTATAAAAATGTTACGTGAAATTGAGCTTTCGTAAGAAAAAAGGGAAGGTGAGAAGGGAGGAATTTCTAGCTGCCTAACTGTGGGGATAATTAGTAAGGTGTAGGCATTACAGGTGTCTTATTTAGAAGCTCTGAAAAAGGTATTTAATGTTGGTGTTTCAGAGGGGATTCCAGATCTTCCTTCCATGGGCTTTGTTCAGGGAGCAAAGACACGCAATGCCAGTGTTCAATTTATCGGTGGGCAGTGAGGTGAATGTGTATCTTCCTAAGGTTCTAAAACCAAGAGACATTTGTCTTCTCACATCTCCTCTGCACCCCTCAAAAAAACCCCACTCCAAAATGTTGTGATTAGTAAAGCTTTAATGTTTGTAGGTGGAGGAGGAGAAAATATCTGTATTATGATCACAAAATCTTGGAGCAGTTTGATTTTCATTCCTTGGATTGTTTCCCTTGAGTTTATTTTGTCAACACTGAGAATTTAGGTCTGACTTTTCTACCCTGTTTCTTTTTGAACCTTTTCATTATCTGCAGTAGTTCTCACCAAGAAATACTAGCGAGATCTCCAGGATTATAAAAGACAAATTCCTGATTTAATTATTTAATTTTGTTAGGCACTACCTCTTCTTCAATCTTCCTCACCAATATTGTTTTGGAAAAAATTTGGTATTTATTCACCTTCCAGACCTCTGAATGTGTAGCTCCAAAATAGAACAACAGACATTTTGTTATTGGGATAATAATCAGCCAAGAATGGATTGATGTTTTTTCTGGAATTCATTCTTCCCAGGGATACTCACTTGTGAAATAACCCTTGAAGTACATCTGCCCTACGCAGTACTTTTATCATGGCTTTGCTGTAGGCAGTTTCTTACTGGCATGGTATAACCTTATGTCCATAGCAGAATAAACTACAGGTGTAATGCAGAAAGTGTTTATTTCTGACTGTGTTCATGGAGTAGAAAATTTTGAAGAATGTAAATTTCTGTAGTGAACTTACATTTATTAGATAATGTGTAAAAGCACCTGAATTCTAAATCTTCCATTGGTTGTCTGGAATTTTTTATTTTATTATTTTGATGTGCTGAACTAGAACAAAAACTTAGAACCAATAAATACTTAATGATACTAAGAACAATCTTAACTAGACAATATTTGTGTTCTTTTAACAGAATCCGGTTCTGCAATTACTGCTTCCTGTATTGGTTTGGGGAACTCTACAACGCCTCCACCTGGACAGGCAGGAAAACCAGTGCCAGGATACAATGGTAAGGATGTGCTAAACATTCTACTAGAAAAGCATATTGCTTATATTCCTGAGTAAGTGCTCTTTAATTTCCATACCTCATAGAAAAAGCAAATTACAGTCTTATTAACACATTTTCCTCCTTTCTGTAACAGAAATCTCTGCTTTTGTGGGTGTTATGGAATGTGATTGTAATAAGAAATTCAGTTATGCTCAAGAAAATTGATCAACTACTTCTACCTTTATTATATGAAAGGACTAGCACATAATTCTAGACTGGATATAAAAAAGATATGAAAAAAGTACTGTTCTTTAAGGCTTTATGTACAATTGCACTGTTTTAAATGAGAGCAGCAATGAAATTTGTATTGGCAAATCAGAAAGAAAAATGTTAGTAATAACCATCAGCAAAAGAGGAAATGATAATAACTAGAGAAGTAATTGCTGTAACTTACACTTTAAGTATTCTGTTATATCTGTGTTTATCAATTTTTCAGAGGCTAAATTGTTTTGGTTTGGGAGATGTACATTGAATAATTATGTCTGAGGCACATTGATTAGCTTGATTAGATTTTTTTTTTTTTTCCCTACAATTTGATATGAGGAGTATTCTGAAGTGCATAAAGAAAATTCTTACTGAAGGCTGCCTTCCACAAATGTGTCATAGTGAACTAACAAACAGCTTGGCAAGGATATAAATCTTCTATTTAAACTCATCTCATACTTTTGTAAAGAAATCAAAATAATTTTTCTGCCTTTTGTACAGGCATATGGGCTCATATTTGAGATAGTTGTTAAGCACATTATCTTTCAATACTTCTGGAGAATTTTCATTTTCAGCTGGGAGAGATGGTAGGCTATGGACCAACATTAAAAGGATGAACACTCATAGTATGGCAGGTATTTTCCTGCAGACGTTGAAGCTACAGGATTAAGAATGCAAAAATATTTTCATATGCAGGAACCCTGATTTTAACACAGTTTTCAAGAATTACTTAGAAGTCCAAAAAAAATTACACTAAAGATTAAATGATCTTCAGGAAAGGTTTTTACATCAGCTGTCTTGCTGTCAGCCACTTCTGTTTTGATGTTGTTTTGCTGCTGTTACTATATTAATTAGAAGAGATCCTTATGCCATTTAGAAGATAGATTCTATATTTTTAGATTATACATGCAACTGTTAATGGTTTTGGACATTACTAAAGTTATTATATTTATGCTGCAATATAAATGGAAAGTTACAAAATATACTACTTTTTTTTAAGCACAACAAAATTTTTTCCTGTTACAGTATTGCTAAAATAAACTGATTTATTTGATGGATTTTTTTAGTATATAAAGAATAAAAGCAGTATTTAGCTATGATAACAAAGTGCAGTGGCACCAATTGGACTTAAAAATGAATCAAGATACTAATTTCTAGTTCTATTGCCACAAATCAGACATTATTTTTTGCATTCCCTTGAACCCTTTCCAGATAATTTCATTGCATTGTTTTCAAACTGAAGCCAGTTCAAAGTTTTGAAGAATTAATTCTGTTCAACAGTAGCTTAAGAATGAGATGTATATTATCCCCCTTCCCTGAATTTTTGTACATTGAAATACAGTGCTCGCAGAGAGGACAAGTGCTAGAATTGCTACTATGATAAGATAGTTGCAATAAACGGATTAGATTTTACTTTAGTATACTAAAGATAGGAAAAAACCAAGAGAGAGCATTGAAAGCTGCAAGTGGATCTTTTTCATTGTGTGTTCTGAGCCTAAATTCTCCAAGTCTAATGATACTATGTTTTCACACTTGTTCTTACAACATCTAAAAATATATAATTAAAAAAAAGTGTTTACCGATTATAAATGGTTTTTATTTATGCCATTCTTGCTGTTCTACTTAAGTGTCTTCTCTGTGTCCATTCATCTTTTCGATTATTCTATCCCAGTTACTCCAAGTCACTGATTTGTAAAACTGATCTTGTGTACTTGCTTGTGTCTATGTGCTGAGCCACTGCTTTCAGTAGGCTCTTCAGTTACTTAAAAATTACCATCCTCTATGAAGGAGCAGCTTCAGCCAGAAATAGTAAATTACAGTTGTTGGCATTCTTTGGACAGATAGTATATGATATTACTTAGAGTCTTAGCAGGGGTTTTGGTCAGAAATTAGTCATCCTCTTTTCCTCATTTCCTCTGGAGATTTTTAATACAGAATGTAAGATTATTTGGAGTAATGTAGATCCAGCTTCACATTGCTTTCTTTGCTTGGTCAGGCTTCCAAAGGCATGTTTTTAAATCCATGTCAGCCCAATCTGTCAATATGATCCCTCCCTGTTTTCCCGTGCTTTAGTCACTTCACTTTGTTTAATTCCATTTATCAGAGGCCAAGTTTATTGATATCTGTCATTCCTTTCTATGCCTACACCTTCAGATGGAATGGGTGTTTGTAGACTTCCAAGATGACTGCACAGAGGAGTCTAGTTCAGGTGTTTTTCCTCATTAACCTTAGTACCAGGATATGATGCTTTCACTGAAGGTGATGGGCCAGTGTCATCCAAGGAAAAGGCTTCTGTTGGCAATTCTGGATTCTTCACTGTACTCTAGCATTACCCTGCTGTGCGGCTGTGGGTAGTTTGTGAGTTACTTTACCTCTTTGTGCTAGACTAGAATAAGCCTTGTCAGCTGGAGAACATCTTTGGAAAACAGACACACTTACTGCTATTAGTATTTCTCACAGTAACTGGGTTAGCCTCCAGTAATCTTAGATGTTATTTCTTACTCATGTTACCTGCACACTTTCTCTTGTGTGTCACATATATGAAGGGTCCTTTGGTATTTGGAAATTTAGATTTTCCAGTATGAATTTGTCCTTTAATTTTCAGTTCTATATTTTTCTGCTTTGGGACTTTGTGTTATTTCTGCTCCCAAAGCACAAGTATTATTTAAGACTTTCTGTCCTTAAGGTTGAATGTTAATAAGGTCATAGAATCACAGAATGGTTTGGGTTGGAAGGAACCTTAAAGACCATCTAGTTCCAACCCCCTTGCTATGGGCAGGGACACCTTTCACTAGACCAGGTTGCTCAAAGCCCCGTCCAACCTGGCCTTGAACACTGCCAGGGAGGGGCAGCCACAGCTTCTCTGGGCAACCTGTGCCAGTGTCTCACTGCCCTCTCACAGTGAAGAACTTCTTCCTTACACAAATTACTTAATTCCTTTAGTTGCTCCAGTGTATTGCCATTCTGAGGTGTGATGTAAGTTGATAGACATGAAGACACTGTCCTCCATCTAAAAATACACTACCTAATGGGAATTCTCTTCCTGTATTACCTTTTTACAGTGATGATACTGGATGAAAATAAGGAACCAGTGAAAGCGAAGACTTTGGGAAATATTGTGGTAAAGTAAGCAAACTAAGTCTCTTATAGTTAAGAGAAGCTTCTTACATGGGTTGATTGTCTTTTGACAAAACTGCCAGAACTTTTAATGTTCATTAATGTTGAAAAATTGCATATGAAACTGTGTGAGTGAATGAGTGTGGACTGCTGTTTTTTTAGTTAGACTACAACCAAGTTGACCATTTTCTTAACTACCAGTCTGTTGGCACAGGATGAAGTCTTCTGTTGTGTTGTATTAGCAAGATACTGAATCATTCTCTTCACTATTTTATCTTCCAGTTTAGTGAAATACTACAGCAATGCAGATTGACATGCTTTGGTTTACAGGTGTGATGCTGCCTCCTCTTTCACTATCTCCTAATCCAAACCCATGCATATTTTTAGAGGGAAAATATATATTTTCTGTTCTCTGTAAAAATGGCAAGATGTCTCTGCACGTGTTTTGCATGAAACGAACTGTTCAATTGTGGTAGTACTTAGACAAAATGCATACAGGAAAAGACTCCAGAGAAAGAAAAAAAAGAAAAGGAAGGAAGGAGGGAAGGAAGGAAGGAAGGAAGGAAGGAAGGAAGGAAGGAAGGAAGGAAGGAAGGAAGGAAGGAAGGAAGGAAGGAAGGAAGGAAAACCCCGCTGTGCGTCATGTAGGTGATTTTTAGTACCATTTACCAGACTCCTGTAAGATGAGTTCCGTAAGCTTTAATATTTTTTTTTAAAGTACACCTTTCTTTGCACCTTTTCTGAGATAAAGGGGCCTCTGTTTAGATAAGACTGTGAATATCAGTTACATTTCTTTTATCTTGCCTTCTGCCATCTCACTGTTGCCAGAGCCTTTCCTTACTTCTGTAAAGCTCGATAGGCTACTGCTCCCCACAGCCCATGCCAGCTCTAGATTCTGGATGTTTCACAGGCTTTTAGGCAAACGGCATTTTTCTCAGACAGATACCTACTTTGTGATTAACATGCTAGCTGTAGTCTTCTCTGCAGTCACAGAAACTACTTCAGTTCTGAACACTTCCTAACTGCCAGCAAATACAAGTCCCAAAAAGAAATGCATTCATTCACTTCTTTTGTGGTAAAATTCAGGAGAGTTGTGGTAATCCAGTCTTCACTGCTTGCTTAGATGAATGGAAGGAAATATAAAGATAAGCATTAACCTTCCATGAACTGAAATTCTGTCAAAAGCCAAAGCGGGGACAGTTGGTACTGATTTTGATGAGTTGTTAAAGAGAGACGTTAGCTGAGGACTGAGGCATTGTTCATGTGAACTGGAGATGAGACAGGCAAGAGCTACAGACCCTGGAGCGTGTTGCAGACATGCAGTGCTAAAAACATGGGCTGGCTGGCTGCATAGTGCTTGCTTGGGAGTTAGAGTTGCCAAGGTGTGGGGCTGTTTTGCTCAGCTGTACTACTGATCTAATGTAACAAGACCACTGTGGAGACTGAGATAAGTACTACGTTAAGTTACTGTACTGTGTGACATAGATGTTTGTTTCCAAGATGAAGTCTATACCCTGCCTAATTTTTGGCATTTTAGGCTGTCACCAGAATACACAGGCATGTGTTTAAGGTCACACACAATCTCCCTGGAAGCAGCAGACTCATATTTAGACGTAGTTTTTCTGTGACACATGTAAGATTGTGCCTTTATTCCATTGCTGGGTATAATAATTATTATCATCACTCCAGCCTTTAATAGACTGTGGTTTGCAGTATCAGTAATCCAGGTCAGAGTGGAGGGCTGTCTTTTGAAACTCTCACCTCTGTAGTGCCTGATGCCATAATAAAACATAAGCTTGTAATCAGCATTTTGCAAGAAAATTGATTCAGCTTAGATGGAATAAATTGCCTACCAGATGTGCTCATGTCTCTCTGCTGACTGTAGGGGTGACACAGGTAGCTTAGGGTAGGTTATCTACCAAAAATTAAGTGAAATGAACTCCATCCTTAGCAACTCTGCCAAACAAGCTCAGCTGTATCTATTAACAGGTTATGTTGGTAGATGTATGCATACATTTCTGAATCATTAGTATCTTTAAGTGCCTGTCAGGAGTGGATATTGCCATATTAGAAGATCCTGTTTGGGGTTATTGTCAAAATAAAACAAAATTTGTTTTATAAAGCCCTCCTTCAAGAAGGCTTTCCTTTCTTCATCTCTTCAGCAGGCTCCAACATGTACAGACCCCTTAAAAATAGTGAGGATGTTCCTTCTTGCTAGCAGGGACATGTCGCCATGCATCTAGAAGAAAATGGGTAGTCAGGATAGTTTTCACTATTACTCTGTCATACACTCAGCAGCAAAATATGGTGTACCACTTTAGAAAAAAACACAGGTGTTTGCTTTATCTGCAGCATATGTGAGTTGAGAAATATTCTTTAGTATTTCTTGGAGAGGAGAGTGGTCACACACTGCTGTGAAAAAGTGGTATGCTGCTGCTCTTGGTTATTTTTATCCCAATCTAACTCCTGGTAAAGACTGTTGGGGGCTGCTTGAGGCCTGCAGTGCTCCTAAGTATAATTTTTTTAATATCCTTCCAACAGTGTTTTAAACTTTTTAATTTTACCCTGCAGCAGTCAAATACTTTAGAAAGGTAGTTCTCACACCTAATTACTCCATCTTTCTGCCCCAAGTATGTTCTTTTCTTTACTGATCTGCCAACTGATACCTGAGGTTTTTTTCATATAACCATCTTTTCCCTTTGGAAAGATTTTTGCTGACAAGAGCTCTCATACAGGCTAATTTATGTGAACAATGCAATAATTTTTTTGACTTCTCAAGTCTTTCAGGATAAAGTAATCAAATACAGTGTCACAACATTTATGATAAAAGGGCAAGGGAAAATGAAGATGACTGCAGCTCATGAGGGTGGGCTTGTACATTTTTTTGAGCTAGAATCTTTGGACATGAAAGATAATTAACAGGATTTATTTTGAAGTGAAAATGACAGCAGCAATGACCTCAATTTCTGTTAGCAAGACCAGTCTGATTTAGTGACACACTTCTTGCATTGATCTGACCTGCCTGTAGTTAATCCAAACATGAAAATGTGTTTGTGTATATGTAATCATGATTAGCTGTGAGAATATTCAAAGTTCTGATAAGGAACATTAGCAAAGAGAAATACCATTTAAATTCCAATGCAGTGGGAAACTCAGTTTTGGTCTTGTACATGATAAAGATCACAAACCTATTATGTTTATTTTATGAAGCAGTTGTCAGAACTGTCTCATTAGCTAGCATTTTTATTTATGTTCACTCACAACAGCAAGAGGACGATGCTTGCCATATACTCATTCTATCCAGAGAATAATGCCTGCCAGTAAATATCCTGGTAGATCCTAGTTACATTTCCTATAGTGTCTGTACTGTTAATATTGTGCCATAGTAATGAAGGTTTACAGGATAAATATTTACAAATTTGTTTTACCAATCTCCACTGCACAGAATCACATAAATATTTCTGTTCCATATTCAGAAAGAGGTGAGACAATGTAGTTACATCGTACAGTGATTCTGAAATGCTTTGGCTGCACTGGTTAAATTGCATTTAAGAATAGCGACTGTGTGAGAGGCTCTACAGACAATTTGTGGGGGTTTTTTCATCAGTTTTTGATTAGTGGAGGAAGAGAAGGAAAATTATAATGTTCTGTCAATAGTTAAAATTATTTAAATGATGACCCAACCCATTATATAAAGTAGAATCCTGGAAAGCTTTATGTACAGTGCTGTAAGAGTGTAAAGTATTGAAAAATAATTAATGAGGTTTTATAAAGAAAGAGTCATAATGAATTTACAGCTTTTTATAATTTTATACTTTAAATTAGCTGACTAGAAATGTGACAAGGCTTTTGAAGCAAATACCATGAAGTTAATATCCTTTAATAGAAGAGATGTTCAGAAGTAAGCAACCCATTCACAGTTTCACTATTTGTAGTACTATGTTCAATCTTTATACAGTATTTAGGGAGCAAATAGATGTTCAGTAAAAAGCTTATTTAATATTTCTTATAATGTGTTTAAAAAAAAGGTCAGTATCTGTGTAGAAGTCTGAAGCAACCTGAAGCTAGAAATGTAATCATTAAGATGAACAATAGAAAGCTAAGAGCTTAAAAGGAAGAAAAGGTAAAGAAAAAGATGTAATCTTTCACAGCACACTGTACCTTGGTATCTCATTAAAGAAAATAAAGAAAAATCTTGTAGGATTTGATGGGTCAACATTTGGGCATTCTAACTTGGGATATGCACATGAGAAAGATCACAGCTCTTGTTTGTGCTCTTCCCCTTCCCTGGAAGAAAAGGAGGCTGGGAGGCGGTGGCAGTGTGTTAGTGAAAGCAAGGGGAGACTCCATCTGAAGCCGAATGGGGTATATGGCCTCAGAAGAAAGACAGCTAGAAGCTACCTGAGATGCCAAAATAGCCACTGAAGATCTTATTATGTAGTAATATAGTAATGAATGTTGACAATTTTTCTTTTTTTAAGTGTGTGACACTATTGCTGTTTCATGCTTTTATAATTAAATTTGATTCAACAATAAAAACCAATACTCAGTATTCAGAAATTTCCTTCTATGGATGTTATAATCCCCAAAATACAAGTACTTCAGCATGATAAGAAACATCTCTCTTTCTCATATGTGATTGTTCTAGAGTGTCTGAAGGGGTTTAAGCTAATATCTTCATTGCTTGAGTTGTTTTTATTTTTTGTCATTATAATGATGTGCTTGTCTGTTTTGGAAGTGGTGTTTAATGTTTTCTCTTTTTTTGATATAAAATAAACAAAAAATTACATAAGGTAGCAGAAAATTAAAGGCAGCCCAACAGAGGCCATGTTGCAGACTGGTCTGAGTGGCTTGGCCTCAAGGAAGATTGCTTGGAGGGAGAAAAACATTGCTTGTAAAATCGTGTAAAGCAAACTTATCCTGCATGGACCACTTGCAATAAGTTCATGTAAGTAAAGGCCATACAGCTAGGAACAATGAAAATTTGCTAGATTTTGACATGAAGGACTGTACCCTAGAAAGCAGTGACTTTCAAAGGAGCTTTTTATGTTAAAGTGGATAAACCTCAGAATACACAAGATTTTTGAATGAAAGATAGCTGCTAGTGTAACCAAGCAGGCAATATGATTTCTTGCTATTCAAAAAACTGAAAAGGTGCTAATAATACTCTCTGTGGATATGATGTTAGTAAAACCATTATGTTCAGTTCTAATGTCCATATTTCAAAAGACTATTGAGGAAATTACTAGATTTTAGAGAAGATATGAATGACAGTGACTTGACTTCTGGAAATCTTGGCTTAAGGAAGTTACAGTTTAACTTGCAGTATGTAGTTCATCCAAGATCAGTTAAATAATGTTATAAATAATCAGATAATGTTATCAAGGCCAGGAAATACCCACAGGACAAAGATGTCATTGAGAGATGGCTGTTTGGCATATAGAGATTGGAAGCTGAAGCTAGATATATTCAGATGAGAGATAAAACACAGTTTTAACACTGAAAGTATTAAACCATTGGAAGAAATTCTTGAGGATATGATGGTTTTGACACCTTTAGGTCAAAGCTGGATATCTATTCTAACCAAAAGTTATGGAATTGAGGAGGATTTAGTATATGGCATCCTTTAGCCTGTGTTATATGGGAGATCAGATTAGATGATCGTGAAGAATCTGTGCAAAAGATTTCTTGCCCAGCCAGCCTTCCACATGTTTATCAGTTTTGTCTTTCCCCTTTACAAGTGAAACAATGAATAAGGCTTTCAATGTGAGAGGAATTTGGCCAGAGATGGGTTTTCTAACAGATCTCTAGCTGAGTATATGTGAGTAGCATTTGGACTTGCTTTACTTTTAACTTTTTCCAAGCACTTTCACTTGTTTTTGATGACTTTCTCTTTTCCCCACTAAAACATTTTTTTTCAAAATCCACACTGACACCAACTACTTTTGTGAGCCCATTCAGCTAACTCAAGTAGCGTTTCCTGAAGATTGATGAATGTTCAATATCTTCTGCTCTACTCTACAGTACTCTTGTTTCCACCTTTTTTCCTGTGCTGTTGTTCCTAGTGTCTGAAAAAGCTTCTAGATTGCAGATGGCTTTTGAACCTTCAATCAGATTTTTTTTTAAGAGTGATGTTTATGCACAGCACTGCATAAATGCAGAGAAATAACATAGCTGCCAGTCAGCTGATTTAGCTCCATTCATGAACCCAAACTCATTTAACAATGGCCGGTACTTGCTTTGACTGTAATGAACAGCCTGTGAGTACCATTGTCTACCATAAAATAAAAGGATATCTTTTCTGAAACTCTGCAAGGTAGCATCACTAATAGTTTCTGAACTTCATTCAGACTTTCAGAAATCTGCTTTTCTGTGTAAATTATATTTTGAGTGCTGTGTTTATAATTGCTTTGTTTCATCACCAAGTAATCCTACACCATTTTGATGAGTGGCATCCTGAAAGGATGTGACACATCAAGTCAGATTTTCTTGGGCTAAGTTAAAGGTGGGCTGTTCTGTATAAGGTCAGCCACCATTGTATGAAAAATAAATTAACTGTGAAACAATGCTTAAAAACCAGATAATGATTACCGTTTAAAATTCTCTAGCAGAAAACAGTTACTGTGAAAGAGCTTCAGAGTTTTTTTTGTGATGCTGCCAAGCTCACCTAATCTGTTTTAGTTTCTCCAATTTAGAATTAAATTACCTGCTTATCTTTGTAAAATGTAACCAGAGTGGATCTTTGTAAAATGAACCCATGTAATTTACATCATTAATTTACACAGTTTACCTAGTTTTCATGATGCTGTTCTAAATGTATTCAACCTTGAAATGAGAAATGGGCCTGAGTCTGTATTCCTGTAGTTCTACAATTGTCATCTTAATGTCACTGGAGTAAATGGAGAATACCGTCATTTGTACTGCTGTTGCTGTACTGGTGAAAAAATTACATCTGGTGAAAAAATACATCTTTTTTGAGGTTTGAAATGCAAAGGTAAACTTTTCTCAAGTTCACATGTTTTGATTCAACTCAGTGTAGGTTTTTCTCTTGAACCTCCACTTGGGTTTGAAACTGCCGATGCTTTGCTAGTTAAATGGGATGAGTTGACTAGTTAGCCTGATCCACTATAGCTGGCAACATAGTCATATTTTAGAAAAAGCTGGCAAGCTTGTGACTGTCCTGTGCAGAAGGAAGAAGCAATGAAGAAGATGCTACCGGATTTAATGACCATATGAAAACTCAAAGTAAGAATAGTGTAAGGGAGGGCTTATCTTTAAACTGATAGCAGATGCAAAGGATCAACTCTGGCTTGTTTGTGGTTTGGCATGCAGGATGAGAGAGAGATGACTTAATGGATAGCTAGAGAAATACATTAAATATGTCCCAAAGGGAAATCAAACAGAGCAGCTTCTTTGTAAATTGTAGAAATGATGATGAAGGAACTTCAACCAAGACCTTCTGTCTTGGTCTTCTGTGGTCCTGTTGCTTGTGAAAGGAAAGCAGAACCATCTGTGGGGCAGTCATGCTTACTTATGTATACCTGACATTTTTTGGTCAATATATCCTCTTAATAAAATTAACCCCAAAAGGCTATGAGTATTAATTCAGTGTTTGGACAAAGAGGCAATAGTTTGTAAATACAGAACTTTTAAATTCTCATGTCCTGGCAAAATTCCAATACACATAATTATGTTCTGGCAAGCTGAATTCTACCTTTATTAATTTTATTAATTATTTGTGCTTGCACAGCACCTAGAAATTCTAGTCAGTCATGATGCTAAGAACAAAGAATTGTATGTGCCCATTGATCTGGAATTACTTTGCCTGAAAGATGGACACATGGAAGATGGCATTCAGTTTTTGCTTAGTAGATGGAATAAGGTCCTAACTGCAAGTAGTTTTTTACAGAAAGCCATGGAAGCATATTTTCAGACTGTGTCTGTATTGTGCTATGATTTGTGCTATAGAGATACCTGTGGTAGCCAGTAGTTTAGTAGTCTGGTTTCCATAGACTCACAAAATATGCACCATGTTGCATACTTGTCAATGTGATTTTTACCTTTAAAAAAAGCAACCACAAGAAAAACAAACACCCACACCGCCCCAAAAAAAAAATCCCAAACCAAATGGTGGGAGCAGGGATTATATTTTTGGTGATATGCTACATACTTCTGTGGTTAGATTTCTAAACTATTACAGTTACAAAAAGGAAAATGCTTTTCTGATTTCAGCAATAAAATTGTTTTTTCTATTTAACGAGTAACTGCAAAGTACTGTATAGAGCTGTGGAGAAATTATTACAGACTTTGTCAATACAAATTGTCCTTTCTCTCCCATCACAAGGATGTTTCAGACTGTTAAATAAATTTAAAGTGCAAAATTTGCAATGACTGAGGCTGTTATGAATTGCTATGCTATTAGCAACTAGGCAACAACCATAGTAACTACCATTCTCTAGTGGCTTTTCTTGAATCTAAACAAGAGATTTTTCTTTTAAACTCATACTTACACCAGTATCAATATATTGTCTTTCTAATTCCTTTTTTTCAAGGCAAATACTCTATAGGCCCTGCTTGCCTATCACAAGGATGCTAAGCTTGAAAGGCTTTAAATAGGCCAGGGAATTCCCTCCAAGTGGGCAGAAGCCAAACTGCCCTCCTGAAGCCTGGATGGCTACCTGGAAAGTGTCTTGGCATTTCTGGCCTTACCTTAACCATACTTTCAGGGAGTATGATTTATAGGATGTCTTGACCCAGAACAGTCAGAGAAAGTACTAATATTTATAGTAGTATATTATGCTAATCAAGTTGAATTAAGCTGAAAAAACCTGGGATTGTAAAAATCATGGATTTGAATCATTTGTAGATGATATGGCCTTTTTCAATGTAGCTTATACTATTTATACCATATTTAGGAAAAAAAAAAAGTGTCTAATACTTTTATTTTTGTAAATTTGATGTTAGAAATGTACATGTCACTGAGCTGGTAGCAATTATTCTTGTGACCTGAACATCGTAGGAGACCTCTACTGATACCGGTGCTGCTACACTACAGAGGGGTGTTGCAGTGCTAGAGATGTTGCTTTCTGGTGTCACAGGGACCCTATCAGAGAGAAAATATAATACCCGTGACTAAATATCTGCTCATTAGGAATGCAGGCATATGATAGTAAAAACTGTATGAGACATTTAGGATTTTATCTGTATAAATGTGCTTGTTTGCATGATCATTCTCTCTTTGTTACTAGGGTTAAGGTTCATAAAACTTGTGTTGATATGCCCAAATATGTATCTCTTAGACAGTTCAAGTAAGCTATGTTTAACCCTATCAGAGCTTTGGAGGGAGAAACAACAACTTGTTAGCTGAGACATCTGTAGCTTCTCTTCTTCCAGCAGATATGTATGTGAAGTGTCCCATATTTTGTCATGCCCGTGTCCTTGACTGAAGAATGGATGTATAGTATGCGTTGAAAACTCAACTAATAAAAAAATGCAGAACTTTGCAGCTTCACTTCTTAAAAAAAAAAGTCCAGTTATTTTAGAAAGTTCTAAAAGTGACTTTTCTCAATATACTTTCAAAAAGCTCCAATAATTCCAATAATACTATGCACAGTTTTAATAAAAAATAAAAGCATTTTTATTCATGTTGTCATTGCTGAAGTTGAATTATATCTTTTTACAAAAACTGAAGATCTGTATGTCTGATAATTCAATTCATATGTCTATGCATGTGTGAGTGTGTTTGTGTGTTAGACAAAGAGATACCTATAATAATGAAGTTGTCTCTATCATAGCATATATGCACACAGTTCTGGCAGATACTTAATCCCTGGGAATGTTGCCCTGGGAATGTTGAATGCTGATAACATATTTATAGTATTGTACATAATGTTTACTAAACCAAATAATAATTTACTGAATGCCAGAGATGCTTTAAAAGGTATGGTCTGGATACAGTTCAGAGCTCTATGCATGTGATCACAACAAATGTATGGTCTTTTTGATCTGTTATCTGCATATTATTAAGCTGAACTGTTTTCTGATTGTATAGCCAATGATTATCCATCTGAATATAAAGTATGAATGAAGAGCATGAGTTGTACTTGTTATATTTGTGTTTCTTACTACTTCCCTCTACTCTTTTAATTTAAGGTTGCCTTTGCCTCCTGGAGCATTCTCGGGTCTTTGGGAAAATCAGGAAACATTCCAGAAGTTATATTTCCAAAAATTTCCAGTAAGAATTGCAAAATGAATTATATAAACATTTGGTAATCCTGCAGAACTGAATGGTAGTAGATTTAAACTGGATGATATACAAAATTCTTGTATCTTATTTTAATGAGAGACCTTTGAATATATGTGTTATATAATTAAAAACATTTCAAGGTAAAACTTTCTTCATCCATACTTCAAGCTTTTGGGCACACTGTTTTCTTTTAAGATTTAAAACAAAAGAAGTAAACCTCAAGCTTCTGAACCTAAAAGTTGTATTATGTCATTTGATCTAATAAAAGATATAAGCCTCACAACCTTAGACTAGCATAGATTCAAATGTACTATTGCTGTTGACATGTAGTCATTCTAACTTTGTATCAGTCCAAAATATACACTTGTCCACTGAGCACCTAAGTACGTTGGAGGCTTGTTACTACATTAGTTATGTTTCCTTGTCAGGTGAACTCTCCAGGGACTGCCTTTCTCCTTTCCTTATAGAAATAGACTGGTCCTATGTGAATGTCCAAAATGGAAGTTTTGACTCAATAAAAGTAAATGAATGAATTGACCAGGAAAATTTTTATGTGTGTGTGCACTTGAATCATGAGGAATATCTTTAGGAGCAATTTGGCAACTGTCTTTATATTGTAACAATTCCATTCTCCTTTTGTAGATTCAGGCAACATCCTTCTCCAAGCTGTCAGGGGATCAAAGTAAGCAGAGTTGGAAAAAAAACAGGTTTATGTTTTGTCTTCTGTCTTAACAAAGACTACAAAACCTTTCTGGAAAGGGAGCTGCATGGTATATTTTGACATAAGAATGGTGAAAAATATTACAGAATTAAACCTTTGAGGCACCAAAAATATATTTAATTTGAAACAGTTTTGTTTGTTGGTTTCATGGAAAATGAATGAATTTCTGAGTTTATTTTTGGTGTGTTCTCTTTAGGGATATTATGATACTATGGATGCAGGTTATATGGATGAAGATGGCTATTTATACGTCCTCTCTCGAGCTGATGATGTGATCAATGTTGCTGGACACAGAATTTCAGCAGGTGCAATTGAAGAGGTTAGCATTGCCTCACAGTAAAATAGAAGAGTGAAAGATGAATAAAGAAAGCTGAGACTGAAAGTCTCATAAAATCTCTCAATTTTTTTCTGCCTTATGTGATTGCATTTCCATACTTTTAACAAAAACATTAATTGTTTCAGGTCCTTCCTATTAAGGTGCTTTCTGAGACCGTAATAAATTTAGTCAACAACAACATGGGATTGATAAGACAGGCATGTTTTCACATTTGAAGGTGGAGTTAAGGGGCAATATGGTAGTATGTGAAGCATTCCTGTAAAGTCTGATAACATATTTAATTGTGAATACATTAAGGTAATGTAGGGTCAGTGTGCCAAGTAGTTTTACTAGCTACTGTAGTTACTTAGGAGTAGAAACTTTTATTCCTAAAATACAATTTTTAGGTGCATTTTTTAAAGTGCTTGGTGTTGGCTGAATTCTTTTCACATAGACTCATATTCAGTGCTTTTTCTTGAAGAGTTTCCTTACAGTGTTTTGAGAGCTGTTTTGTCTCTTATTGTGTGAGCAGTGCTAAATGAACAATGAAAACTTCTGTAAAAAACCCCTGCTGTTAAATTGGAAGTCATTAACGTAATACCCATGCAATGCAAAAAGTTGAAAATAGTGCAGTTCGTAATAGTATCTGAATTTCATATCACTGTTCACTCACCCCTCTGGAACCATTGTGATTGATTGCCAGTTACAAATTTCACTGATGACTTATCAATTGCCTATTCAGGGAGTATGGGAAAAGGTGTGCTGGGCATGTGCAAGGGAAAAATACACCTTCAAGAACTCTGAATTTAACTGTTCGGTTAGTCAGTTTTTGCTTTAAAATGTCTGTTAGTCTAGTGACTATTTTTTTTAAAAGGATAGAAAACTTAAAAGATAATAGACAAAATTCTGATCACACAATATTGAACAGATTCAGATAAACATAGGCAATCCTTCGTGGATTGGTCAGCCTGGGAGCTGAACTAGCTGCTGCCTTGACTCAGGTCTATGGAGACATAAAGGTGGCTTTGTCTGCCTAAACCTTTTTTCCTTTGAAGTCAGTTTTTAGTGTTGCTCTACTAAAGCACAGCAGGGAATCTCATCCCCACCCCTTACTGCTCTACCGCTCTGGGGCTGAGCTGGGCATTGTTTCTTCCCTTCAGGCTGAATCTGAAGCTAGTATAACAAATGAAAAATTGAATCACTTCCTTAGCTGTATTACCTTTGTATTCATTGTCCTGAGCTCAGTGTCTCTGTTTTTTTCCCTGCTAGTTAGGTCTTTCCCATAGAAACAAAAAATGTTTCATCACTATGAAGTTCTAGAAGCTTTTCTAGTCACCGTTTGAACAAAGCTAAATATCAAGTGTTGTTAATGCATGCACAGCAAATTATTAGTTAAATGGGAAAGGATTAAGACTACAGTTAGCTTTTCAGTAAGATCAGTAAATACGGAATTAGAGGTTCACAGAATTGCCATCTAATTGTAAGTCACCTTGTTGTGCAAGTATATTATCTGCATTTACATTATAGCTGTATTACAAGTTTAACAAAATTTTCTTTAGTGCTTTGACTAAGAATTTCAGCTTTATTATGTTCCAAACAATTAGTTTCGTTGTCTAAGGCATCTGTTAGTATCATCGGAGCAAGTATCTTTACTGCAATGCAGTAGGTGTTACTGTTTACCATGCCAATCAGTGAATGTTAGCCGTTATGGTAACCTCAGCCTGTGTTGATCCATCCATCTCTTGTCTGTTCATCTGTGGTGTCCCTGCTCGTCTTGACTCTTTCTGAAAAAGTCCAAATAAGATCTTGCCTATCTGAGGTAACAGACTTGAAATCAAGGAATTTCGCATTGATTTGTCTGCTGAGATTTTTCTTACTTTTAGACAATTAAAAAATGTCTAGTGCTGATTCTGTTCTTCTTTTCAACTGTTTTACAAAGTTTGATAATTTTAAATTAGTATTTACAATTTCAGTCATTGGAAATTAGCTGTCCCAAAGTCAAAGGCATGTTGATAGAATTATGGCTAGATTGAAGAAAAATTTTACAGTGACTGCAATATTCCAGCTTAACATAAGACTTTTATGAACAAGTGACAGACTGGAATGACACAAACAAGCTACTACTAAACAAGCTGGCAACACTTAAATCTCCACTGTAGGGGTCCTGTTGATGCTTGATAGGTAATTATGGTATTGATGGTAATGTCAGATTACTGCAGACCTTTTCCCTGTATTTCTGTAGGAAATAGCAGTTACTCTGGTTGTAGACCTTACTAGTGTACTTTCCATAATTCATTGGCTTTTCTTCT
This sequence comes from Athene noctua, assembly GCF_965140245.1. NCBI lineage: Eukaryota > Metazoa > Chordata > Aves > Strigiformes > Strigidae > Athene > Athene noctua. Next base: position 42,789,984 of record NC_134039.1, on the reverse strand, counting down.
TTTTCTTTCCTATTTTTTTGTTTTGCTTGTTTGGTATATATGGCAATCAAGTCAGAGCAGGAAAGAATGGGTATTTATAGCAGGAAACAGAATGCATGGTTGATGCTCTGGACTAGAAGTGGCTGAAGCACATAAGTGTACATCATGCATTGAAATACCATGGAGATTTGGCGTTGTGTAAGATTCATTCCTGTGTGATGTGATTTGTCAGATTGGATACAATGACTTCTGGACAAAGTAGGCTGCATCTGAATTCAAACATATATATATATATATTTAGCTTCAACATTTTTGCAGCAGGCTCCTCTGCCCTTCTAGTTCTGGGATGAGCCCAGCCAGAACTGAGTTCAGTCTATTGCACTTGCTGTTCTATATATGGCTTGTGCACATCCCGTTTAATGCCTGTGAAAAATATGCAGTTGCAAAAGCTGTGTGTAAATGGTCATGCTTTTGTACTTTGATAGAGCATGCCTCTGCTATTAAGCTTACTGTTGACCATTTGCTTTTTTTTGTAGCATGGGACATTTCTAGGATCATAGTCTGTGAAATAATAGCTTCTGTCAAACAAGAATGCAGGAAGCACCTTATGCAGATTTATTTTGCTAAAAACTACTTGGTGTGTGTTGTAGTGACCATGGCACAGCCAGCCAGTTTCTCCTTCCTGTTTTGACTACAAATCTTAAGAGTGGTGAAATCTGTTTTGAGGATGGGTTATGGGAGACGCTTTGAATTGTTCCTTCCACCATTGGTTTCACAACCAGGTCACACAAGAGCCTCGCTTTTGTTTATTGGAACAATAATGATTCAGCTTTCCATTCCTTCAGGGATTTTTTCTCCTGTCTTCTCTGTGCCTTTTTTGTCTTTTTCCTCATGTAGTAGCCAACTGTTGTTGGTTTGAACTCACCAGGTAAGAAATCACCATGTTGTTTACTGCCCCCCCCCCCCCCCCCCCGGTGAAAGAGGGGAGGGACAAATAAGAAGAAATATGTAGGTTAAATGAAAAAAAAAATTACTAGCAAAAACAACAGTAATGATAGTAGTCCAAAACCGGTAAAATGCAGTAGTGGCTCGCTGAACAGCGACCGGTACATAGCCCATCCCCAGCAGCAATCTTGACAACTCACATGAGAGAGCACATGCCACCTCTATGCTGAGCTTTGACATCACATGACGTGGAATGCTCTGATGATCGATTGGGATCCAGCCCTTCAGCTGTGCTCCCTCTCAGCCCAAGGAAAGTTAACTCTATCCTGGCCAAAACCAGGACACCAATGCAAATGTGGTGTTCCTACTTAATTTAAAAAAAAAAGCCCTTATTCTTAAAAATTCTTAGTCAGACTTCCTTTCAGGTCACAACACTGTCTTTGATTTTGACAACACAGGGTGAAGATCTGTTATTAGCAAACACCTAGTCCTCATATGCCCTGGTGAATTAATATGCACAGTCACATTATGTGGCCTCTATGAGGCCTTTGTGTCGTGTCACGTCAGGTGTTCTTTGTGGTTGAGTACAGAGGACATGTTGAAAGCACTCTTGACAGCAAGATGCTCCAAGGGACGCTGGTATCTACATGAAAAGAGCCAGTTGCTTTGGAATATGATTCACATATTTAGTCTTTAGTCCAACTTTGTCCCAGACTTAGTGTCACACATTTCAGTATGTGCTAAGACATCTTAGTGACTTTCTTCCAGGAACTGAGAACCTCAGCTGGACAATTGGAAAGAAAAGAGACCCTCTCACTTTTTTTTCCTCTCGAGATATTGTGCTACTGTCCATCACTTGTATAATTATAGTAGCAAGGAGGGGACTCTGGTATAATTCCCTTTTCTGTCTAAGGAGCCGAGACCTAATGTTTCCAAGAGAGTGAGCTGAAGTATCTCACTCATTAAGCTGAGGTTGTGCTTGTATTTGGCTTTGGTTGAAACTATGCCTTTGTGCAGAAACAAATGAAAATAATATGAGTCAGAGAGAATGAACTAATATGACTTTATAGCTATGTAGTAGGAGTGCCTCTTTGGTTTTGGTCTTTAATCCATGCACTGAACTCCATGTTATTTGTAATGTTAGATTAATGCTATGTGTTCTAGCAAAGATCTCACTAACAAAACCAAAGGTGTGATACTCCACCAAAGCTATAAGGAAATTACCTTTGCTTTGTTCTATATTTGTATCTTGTGCTGCCGTAATTTCTTACATTTGTTTGAAAACTACAGATTAGGTATGTATAAAAGTATACACACACGTGCATCTGCAGTATGTGTAACTGGAATCCTGAGGTGTACATTTTTTGCTGTTGAAATGTAAGAAATGAGTCTGTGTTCTATGTCCATGCCCACAGATTTTTTTCACTGAAATATTCCATTATTACTAGTTCAGTTTAGTTTTGTTTTGTGTCCCTCAGTGTGTTCTCTTCCATCATGCTGTGGCAGACTGTGCTGTTGTGGGCCAGGAGGATCCTTTAAAAGGACATGTTCCATTTGCACTGTGTGTACTGAGAGAAGGTGAGAGCTTGCTGATACTGATGTTACTAAGACTTGCAAAAGTCCCAGAAAAGGTAAAGCATATGAACTTCTTCGCTAGGGATAAAGACAGAAGAGAAGAAGATTTTGAAAGAGATTGTTGAGCGAGTTCGAAGTAACATTGGTCCAGTAGCAGCTTTCCAGAAGGGAGTGTTTGTGAAACAGCTACCAAAAACACGGTCCGGCAAGATACCACGTTCAGCTCTTTCTGCACTTGTCAGTGGGAAGCCATATAAGGTAGGTTGGAGATGTTAATGAATCAGGCACACATGCACATCCAGAGACACAACATCATGGTTTCAATTATCTAAACCATTCTGCAACTGGTCCATGACTTTAGGTAGTACATAATATTTTATTTCTACTGTAGCTTACCCAAAAGATTTTCATGTTCCAGAGCCTTCCAAATACTTTTTTCTTGTTTGCTTTTGAAGGCTAGATTTAGGAGATTCTCTGAATGAAATTCTGTTTTACTGTTGAAGGATTGCAATCTACTATCACATGCTTCTGTATATTCTTCCTTTTCAGATCACACCAACCATTGAAGATGCTAGCGTGTTTAAACACATTGAAGAAGTGCTAAAGAAAAATTAAATGGGATAATACGTTCATAACAAACATGTCAGTTACTGAAGTATACAGAGAGACTTTCTGTTAGGAAATAGCACATTTTAAAAACTAGTGATGATTTGAGACTAAATTTTTTTACTTCAGAAATGTTACTGTGTTCTTTACCATATTGTCACAGACAATGAAGCATACTAAAGTCTCTGCATGTTGTCATTATATGCTGGATATTAAGATTGCTAAGAATTGCAAATAAAATTCATACATTTCTATAGCCTTAAAGTCGCTGGAGTATCTGTCTCATATGATGTCATGTAACCTTACATTGCAATCCATTATTATATGTGACCAGTAACTTGAGTTTGGCTAAAACAGCTTACAAAAGGTGAGTCATCAACTGAGGATAGTAATAAATAGGAATTCTGATATGAAGATTATTGCAGACATTAATTGTCCTCACTTGTAAATTATGAGCCTTTATGTCTTTTTAAATTTTTATAAATTTTTTAATTTTAAAATTAGTTTCCTTGATTCGACTGATTTTTTTCTTCTGTCTTTCTGCTATAAATTAGCTTCCTATATTTTTTTTACTCAATAACTTTCTCAAAGTGTCTTTTTTTGTAGAATGATAGATAACTTCTAGTTTTCACATCTGTGAAAATCTTGATTTGTCCATAGTAATATTCAATAAAACCCATGTATTTTAAATAAAGTCAGGCATTTACTCTTTACATTTTCTGATGATTTTGGTGTTGTTTGTACCACTTATGATGAGGATAACCACAATGTGTTTCTGCTGACATAATTTGACATTTCAGGCTCCCTGGGATATATATACCTGAGAAATCTAGCAAATACTGATACTAGTCAGACCATTCTTGACTTTATAGGTCACTTCAGAATACTTACAGGATTCTCAGCAAACGAGGGGATGAAGGATACACCTGAATGCATTACTTCTCAAGCTGCAGGTTTTTAATTGAGCAATAAATGTAAAAATCCTTTTTAGAGTACATGTTCACAGAAAAGTTTAGAAGTAGAGAAGTTACTCAAACTCAGCAGTGTTTTTCAGAGGAAACAGTAAGCAATATGCAAATTCAGATAGTGTTGGTAGAGAGGTTCTGTACTATGCTAAAGTAGAATTTAAGCCTAGACATGTTTTGCTATGGCTGTGTGTCCTCAGAAGAGTCCAGAAATAATTACCTATAAATAAAATAAACCAGCAGATTGATACAGGAACTAAAAGGTCACAGATAGGTACTAATTAATAGGAGCCATACCCTCATGTTGCCTTGTGTCTGTGACCTTTTTGTAGAGTCAATGAGCTCTACCAGTCCACAAGTAAAATGGCTCTGTTTTTTCACTAGGGACTGCATGCAGCTGAACCAGCTGTGTTGAACCAGGTCATACAGTCATATAGAGCAGCCTAGTCTGAGTCTGTGCTGTACTTGTTTTTTGCCAAATAATTGCATAAGGTAGCCACCCTGCTCAGCTGTTTGATTTCACAATCTGAATCTGAATCATGATCTGAACAGGGAGTAAAAGCATTTAAGGACCGAGTAAAGACTAATGATGCCTTGTGGTAGATATGCCCATTACGCAGGTTAGTGATTTATATGTGGGAGTAATTTTGCTCTTCAGAATGGTCCTGATAATGTGCTTCAAATAGTTCTTATATAAGTTGCAGTTAGTTGAAGACACCATTTTCTCCTGGATGGATTATTAAAGTACCAAGGCTTTAATAGGAGGCCCGTGCCATATAATGGAGTGCCTTGCAGAGACTGCTGAGTATTTTTCAGTTTTACAATGCTGCAATTTAGCAATCTATGCTGAACGGCTATAGGGCAAGAGAGAGGGATCTTGGAGGTTGTCACAGTGGTTTTTTTTTAGTTAGTGAGAAACTACAAGAGTCTCGTCACAGGGGAACTGTAGCACATTCATGAGGTGTATGGCCATTACTTTTTTGTACAGTGAAAGCTGAGATGTTGTGTATGTTTGCTGTAGTTATCCTGGCTACAGCCATTATCTTGTAATTGCAGAAGCAGGGCGGGGGGAACTAATGAGTGAGCACAAACCCTCTAGTAAAGATACTGCAGTAGTATGTAGGAGAAAAGGATTAATTTCCTAGATCTTGTATAGTTTTCCCAATGACATCTCACGTTCCTACACCAGTTTTTCTGTTTGTAAGGAAAGGTATCTAGTTTTCTAGTTGGGAGCTCCTTTTTTTAAGGAGGAGAGAATTAATATCAGACTTTTTTTTTTAAAAAACAATACAACGCAACATTAGTAATGGATATTTAGGCACTTACCTTTATTGACAAGAAAAATTATCTTCTTCTGATCTGTTTGTGAAAGGCTTGAATAGTTAGAATTCTAAGTATTTATTTGTAATAACTTCTGTTTTCTGAGGAAGCTTGAGCTTTTTAAAAAAATTTTATTTTAAAAAAGTTTGCTTTTTTTTTGTTGTTGTTTATTTTGATGGGAATCATTTAAAATCAAGACTGGGATAAAAGAGTGAGGCAGAGTGGTCAGACATACTCACTCTGCTACCATGCTGGTAATGTGGAGGAGGTTTCCAGAAATGCCAAATGTCTCATTCATCAGCATTCAGAAAACCAAGCCAAAGAAAGGCACTTTATTGCAGCAGTACAGTATGGAAAAAATAGTTTTCATGGGCATTGCTTTTGTTTTACAGAGAAACCTTTTGCTGAGGAACTGTGATTGCAGAATGCTTCCTCTACAGCTTTAGCTTTGTGCTGAGCTGGAGCAAGGGAGGAGGAGTAATCATTCTTGTTCACAGCCCTGGTGCTGCTCAGCAACCTGGTTATACTACCAACAAAAAACAAGCCCATTTAACAAGTGATAGGAGAGCACTGAATTTCTTAATTTTGTTTTTAGAGGGAAGCAGCATGTGGGTAGATTTGAATGGTCAAGGACTTAACTGAAACTTGTCTGGAAGAGGTTGATGTAGTAATTATTGCCTGTGTACTGAAAGGGTTGGAGCCAGCTAGACAACATCTAGCATAGCCACAATTTCTAGCTGTTGAGAGTAGAGCTTCATCTTGTATGGGGTAGACAAGGATGTGCTAGGAGATTTTATGTGTTAGCCTTAGGTCAAAACTGAAGTCACAATAATACTCTTAAAAGTATATATTTTTTTTAATTCTTCTGGTCTGTTTTCTTCCACTGTGAAATAAATAATTTGGGAGTGCTGTACTCCTAGGGCAAGATACCTGCAGCTTTGGTTGAAAGAGCTAATTCTTTTCCCCAACACACTTCATTTCCCCCCTGCCCCCTGAATTTGAGTGTGGGCTGTGACAATGCAGACTGCAAAAGAAATTTTATAAAGTGGGAGCTGACGTTTACAAGGGGAAGTGTATTCAAATCATACTGCAGCCACGAAAATGGTGTTTGCATTGCTTTACTTTGTGACAGTCTGGACTAAAATAATCCAAAAAGAGGTTAAGGGAGGAGAAGAAGGAACATCAGCAATGATGTCAGTTAAGCCCGAGGAGCTGTACATAAGAGCCATGTCTTTATACAGTTGCGTGCTAACCCAAACCATTTTATCGCACCCATCAGCAAGTTCAGTGCTCCCTCTCGTGGCAGATTCTCACCATTAAATTCACTATACCTCATACTTGTTAGTGGCAAAATCTGCTTATGCTTAGCTATGAGAAATATCTGGCATCCAAACTATTTTAATGCTACTACGTACCAAGCTTAATAGACTTATAAACACAAATAGCACTGAATTCTTTTTTTTATTGACATTGGGGGAGAAAAATCTTTCACCATCTGATTGACTGAAGTTTGCCAAATGAAAATAGACAAAACAAATGTTTATGTACGTGCAAACATTGCAGATCAAACTGCTAAAAGAAATAACTAAAAGACAGGTCTTGAGCTAAGATCAAGCAGCATAAAAATAGCAAATAGGTAAATGACTATTAAGTAGGTCTTACTTTGAAACTTCCCATTTAAACAAAGAATAAACAACAATAACACCACCAAAGAAAGCCACAGCAGGTAATAGTTGCTCTTCTAAACTTTTATACACTATATATTAATCACTCTGTCTTTCAGTTATTTCCTCTGATAAAACTGACTTCTGTGAAGTCTCAGCAAGGCCATCTTGGCTAAAAGCATAACGTTAGACAGGAGCCTGTCTAATGCCCTGTTATAATGAAGAAATGGTGGGGTTTGGCTTCTCTTTTCTTTCTTTTTCTTTGTTGTACATATCGAAACGAGAATCTGATTCTGTGCAAATATTAGATTTCATTTTCCAATGCTGGCTGGTGCCTGAAGATCCTGGAACAAAAAGGTGGCTCTTGGTAAAGCAAGATTCTTCTTGGTCCACAGGTAACATAGAAGAAAGTTTTTTGGGTTTTTTTTTATAAATCATGTCTTGGTTTTGGGTTGGGTTTTGTGTTTGTTTGTTTGGGTTTTTTTTTGTAAACAGTTCTTCTGGGTTTATTTATTTGTTTTTAAGAGGTGAGCCATCATGGTGCTTTTCTATAGATATCTAACATTTCCATTTTGTCTTTAGAGGTCCATTTTGGCTCCAGTTCCAGGTTATGTCATACTATTATACATCATCAGAGGCAGGTGTTCAGCTTTAAATATTGACAGATTTTTCTCAGTAGGAACATTTTGAAGCTTCTAACTCTGCTAAACATATTCATTTGACTGTTACAATCCAAAAACTGTAAAAATGGTGGAATGGAAAGATACAAACGGTATTATTGACACTGTATTGTCAAATGTGTGCACTGAGACCCCATGTACCATAGATTTTATTTTTAAAAAATCATATTTATATCCATTTACATAAGACACATTTTAAAAGAAATACATACACAGTAAATACGTAAATGTCTAGTATTTTACAATAAAACAGATGGAACAATGTAAAACTGAGTGGCTTCATTTGTTAAAAGCTTTGGATGTGCACTACTGCCAAATTTCTGATGACAGAGATGCTGAAAGGAAATGGGGAGGTTGATTTGTTTTCCTTTTTTTTGTAGTAGTAATTTAGGTATTTTTTTCTTCTTTTTTTAAACTAACCAATACATGAAAGGAACATCGTATCTGTTTTTCTGATAAACTTTATGTGTTCTCTTCCCTATTACCCTGTTCTTGCAGAAAGTTTTAATGCTCCTTTTCCTAAGTAGTGGTAGTGCACTTCAGGTAAAGTAGAAGAAAGAGATGACATCTGAGGGGAAAAAATAAACATTAATTAGTGATACTCTTTGATTCTAATTTGATCTAGGATGAAATGACACCAGAAAATATTATAGCACTAAGTAAACTATTGCATGTTTTACTAAAACATGGATTTTGAGTTTCTGAGATATGCATTTGTTTATTTTTAGATCTGTAACATGAATCTATTAATAATGCATTTTAATATTTTCCTAATGTATACTGACTTTTGTCCCAGATCAAAAGAGACTCCTGCTTATGTTCATTTTACAGTTGTTTTCTTGCTGTTTTAATTGCATCTGGAGACTTTTGCCTGTTTGGCACAAGGCTGAACACACATTTTAAGTGTATAGACCTTGTTGATGTACTTCATGATTCTCCTTGTTCATTGCAGCTTGACAGCATTTACCTTTTTCACCCTGGCAATTTCTTTGCTATGGACCAGCTGTTTCCAGATTATCATTCACACCTTTTTGGAACTCTTCTCCACCTGTCTTTACAAATCCCCTGCAGAACCCTTAATTGATAAAGTACATTGTTGATTTTGCCAAATCCCCTGTGACATTTCATTAGGATTGAAGTGAAACTGGTATGTTCTATTGCCCCAGCCTGTGGCAATAAAACTGTCCTGGATGAGCCTTCTGACTTGGTGGTGATAAGTATTTCGCAAGAGAAAAGCACTGGGAAAGCTTAGACATACAGCCACCACAGCAGAAAGCTTGACGTGTCCCATGTACTCTATGGTAGAGTTATTTGCAAGATTAAATGGCCAGACACCATCAGTCTTAAATATTCTTAAACTGCTGATCTTGAGAGTTCATTCAAACAGGGCTGTGCAAAGTATGCTCATGTAACTGTTCTGAGAATATCAGTTCATGGTTTCTGGCAGCTTGCCATGGTGGTTTCAACAAACCTTTAAAAAAATACCTGAAACACAACTTGAAAGCATGTGAATTGAACCCTGCTGTTGTGAAGAAACACTGTAAGGTTGTACCCAGTTGGTATTGTTGGCATAAAGTATTTTGAAATATGAGACCTTGACATTCTCTGTAAGCAAGATGAGTAGGAGAATGCAAGTATCTACAGCCTGCTGTGATCACAGGCCAGCTCATTTGTTCCACGTGCAACCTGTTCGCAGCCCTCTTTTCAGTCTGATCTTTATATGCATATTCCCCTTTACTCCAGTAAAAATTCTCTTTTATTGCTATTGTGTGATAGCTCATCCAGCTATCCATCCTCTCTGCTTCTTAGTTAGAATCGGTCCCTGATTCTATGCATGCAGATAATTTAGTCACCAGAGTAACACAGCTACCGATGTATTCTAGGCAAGGTGTTATGAGCCTGGGTCTCCGTCTGACCTGGATCTGGAAAATTTCAGGAGGCATGTTGTAATGAATTATCTTCCCTTTTGTCCAAGTATCAATCAGTTCCTTCCATGAAGAAACTGTTACTCAGGAACTGTGATCACAAAATTCTGAAAACTCTTCTGTTGTCCTTCAATCAACATCCCCCATATGAACAGTTTTTGTTTATGTGTTCACCCTTGAGAATCAGGTAATTTGTCTAACTTTTCGGGTTTAATATAATAATTATAATAATTATAATAATAATATATAATATATATAATATATATAATAATCAAGGAAATCTTTTCCCTGGATATTTTTTATATGATTTACTGAAATTCAAACTTATTTTAACTTGCTCTTTGGTTTCTAACCTGTGTGACATTTTAAAATTGCACTTATGAACAGTGCATATACTAAAGTTCTAGTTCACACCATCTTGTTGCTTCTCTAAAAGGAGCATATGATAAGTGAAAAGAATTAGTAGTATACTAGTGTCAATCATCCTCATATATTAGCCTTTATAATTTAGATGTAAATCTTACAGAGCTCTAAAGCATTTAAGATTAGAATGGAATCGGCGGAATAGTGGACTAGCAGCAAGTACCAATGTGACAGGTATCACTGATACTTGAAACACTACTAATACTCCTATAGAAATTAGAAGTTAACTTTTGCAGTTTGCAACATCTTCTTGCTCAAAATACATTACTCCCATACACATATAGTGCCAGCAGTTTGCTTCTGTTTGTGCATTACTAGTTTTTAGAATGTTTGAGTAGAGTAGGAGTAGGTAGTTTGGATAATCTTAAATTAATTTTTGTTAACATACCAATTTTGAATGTCTGCCCTTGTTGCACTCTTCAAACCTATTGGAAAATACCACCTCATGTGCATGGCCCGCTACTGTTGGCCTAAGAGATAGCTTGGTGTTTGAACTTAATTTCTTGATCATACTTTATTGCTTTCAACATTAAAATTCTGAAGCATATAGAAGAAAAGAGATGCATCTCTGCCATCAGTTCCAACTCCCACTGAACCCAGTGAGAGTACTGTCATTGACTTTACTGACATAATACCAAGCTCTAATCTATACACACGTAAACAAAAAGATTTATATAGTTTATGTGCTTCATCATAATTTTTGTAGGGCCAGCAGCTCAACTTACCTCTTTTAGAAAAAAAAAAAAAATCTCCTGTGCCTGTTCTTTAGTGGTGGCATGAAAAATTCCCTTTTCTACTAGATTAAGATTTTATATTCTTGTAGTCTCCTGAAGATCTGTGAAGCAAGGTTTACATCATCTATGTGAGCAATCTACATTTTCCACTGGCAATGTTTGCTGTTCCTAAGCACTTTTTGAACCTGCCCAGCATTAGTAAAATCTTGATGGCCCCAAGCCTCTCCCAGTCTTGCAAATCTAAAAAACCCTACTTTCTTGCAGATCCTGGCATGTCTTGCCTACACTAGGCAACAGCTATTGAAGGACATTTAATGCCTGATGAGGTTTTGGTGCTATCCAAATATTCTTTCCACCTCCCCTACAATCCTCTGAGTAACCAAATGGAAAACTGTTTTATTGAGAAAATACTAGCATGAAATGGTGCCATATTGATGAAAGCGCTTGTCATGTTGGTATTTTTTGTAAAACTTGTGAGGTAGCAGAAAACAGTGTATTTCCACGGAACTCCAGAAGAATGAATCTCTGAGATTCATAGCCATATTCAAAGATAAGCAGTGAGAAATGCAACATGAATTCCACTACTAAATTTGATCGAAAGTTGCATCCAGCTCAGAATATCCTTTCTTTGTCACTGGTCAATTCTCAAATGATTTGAGAAGTGCAAGAATCTCTGTAATAGAGAACTTTGGAAGATTTTTCTGTATAGGGGAAGTTTTGTTCTAGATTTATGCAGCTATGATGTTCTAAATTGAGCCATATGTCTCATTAAAAAAATAAAAATAAATCTCTTGTGCTTTACGAGCTGCTTTCACCCAGTGAATTCAGTCCCTGTGCCTACTGCTGTCTCCCCAGTTCTAGCTTTCACTTAGATAGCACACAAAATACATCATCTGAATACGTCTGAGCAGAGTTCTATAAAAACTTTTATCTGCTAAAGTGGTTTCAGCAGAAAGAACCTGCTGTTTGAGATGGGGAAAAGAACAGCGTAGCATCTCCTGGATTGAGCTTGAGAGTGTTGCCATGATGAAATGACCACCCTAATGAGTTTGAGTTAGGTCCTCTATTCCATACTGGCTCTTGCTTGAATAATGCCAAGGAATATTTGGTGTAGCATACAGTTGTAAAGAGCTTTTATGATGGTCCCTTATGAATACTCACAACAATTCAGTGCTGGCTTCTTTGCTAGGCCTTGTCAGCATGAGTATGTGCGAACTGTTGAGCTGTCTAACCTCTGCAGTCGTGATGAAGCAACTGCAAATTGCAAAAAAAGAAACAAACCAGAACCTCTTTAGAATCAAGAAGAAAATGAATCAGTCTGTTTCCCACTGAAAGGGTGGCTGTTAAATTGCTCTGTGGCTTTCTATGACACGATCTGGGCATGGTCTATTTCAGAACTCAGACTTTCTTCAATGGCTGGTGTACTATTGAAACCTGTCTTAAGTGAAAGTTTAAAACTCAGTTTTGTCTTTATTATGTTGGAAGTCCAAATACTGTACCTATCATGCTGTTTAAATACTATAGCATTCTTAGCACTGGGGGATAGGAAGCCAAATCCTGGATGAAGATATAGGTCTTCAAAGCTACCTACCTTGAAGTCTACTGAGTTCAGTACCCAGCTCTGTCTGGAAGACATCAAGTAAATCACTAAAATCTCCCTTGTTCCTTAGTTCCCCGTTTGTAAAATGGGAATGGTATCTTCTACATAATAGCATGGCTAGAAGATGAAATCCATGAATATTTGTAAGGTTCTTGGCTACTACAGTAATGTGGGTCATGGCAATGCCTAGGAACCTTTATTTGTACATGGAATTTGCCTTGGAATGGATTCTCGTCTTATACCTTCATCATTGCCAAAAAGTGCAGGATTAAAAGCAAAGCGTGCACATGAGCAGTGGAGTCAATGGAATTCAGTGATGCAATCAGTAAATTATTCCATCTGTAACTGCAACTATATTGTTTTTAAAGGTGAGAAACTTTAATGGAATTTACATGCTAATATTATCACACCAAGTTCATTCAAGAGTTACAGAATATAATCACTACAAGTACTGTATTATATTACTTTGAGACAAGTGTATTCATAGATCTAAATTATCTCCTGAGGAAATAAACAGTACTATTTGAAATGGGCCAATCTGTCTACTGGTACTTCTCAGAACTTCACGCAGGTAGACATGGCTTTATCATCCATCTACCTGAAGCAATAGCTGCAATGGGATTTGTCCCTTCTCCCCTCCCTCTTACAATGATTTTTAAATTTTGCTTATTTTCTAATTATGATCTGCGTGTTACTTTTTCGATCATTGCTAAGTTAGTGTATCTTTTGGAAATTAAAAGATTTGCAGAGAAAATTAAGACTGGTATACAGTAACTCAATGGCTACCTGAAATTCAGTATTAGATCACTACCTGTTTGATTGAGTCATTTGATGGTCAAACCTAAGCTAGTGAGTTTGAAAGTCAAATAGGAAAATGAAGGTGATAGTCCTTTTTTAATTCATTCTCTAAAACACACCCCACCTCCTAGAGAGGCTAACGAGCTAAAAAATGTGCTTAGATTAAAGTCAGTAAATTAATTCCTCTCTCTGAATGTTTCCTTTGCAGATCTAGGATGGCTAGATAGCCATTTATTTATTTATTCATAAACACTGACACTCTGAAGCAAACTTTAAAAAAATCAATAGTATGCCAAATCAGTGCTTTTCTATTCCATAATTCAACTTTTCGAAACTCCTTTCATCCTAGTTACGTATTCCTTGTGGTGCCAGATAGACATGAACTAAAAGTCAATTTAGCATGCTAGAATAAGCCTCTTGCTTTTCAACAATAAGTGCAGAAATGACTGCATACCATCAGTTGCCATCTTCCGTGACTGCCCTGATGTAGTGGTTAATCTGAACCCAGCTGGCAGCGTTTCTGAGGAGCCCGGCATCATGCTGATCCCATGAACCTCGCGCGGAGGAAACTGTCGTCGCCAGGAGGGGCCACGTCTGAAGTTCTTGTCATCGCTCTGTCAACAGAGTTGTATTTGATAAAGCAAGTTCAAATTTTTTTGATTAATTATCCAGCTGTCTGCCGCATCCCACTGTCAAATGTATTCCACAACAACTACACTGCTCTGTTGCACTGCGTCCAGTAACTGCAATGTGTTTGAGACATTCTTGTAAAAGTAAATGCTTTAGAAATAGTGAATGCTAGGGTGGAAAACTGTTCTCAAATCTCTGCCTTGATACAGTAGAGGGTTTTAGTATCAGCTAAAGTAGAACTGTCCTAAAAGTCAGATCTCTTATAATGACAGAAAGGGCAGTGGTTTGTTATGGCATTAGGCGGCTTACATAAGGTGCTAATAAGGAGTTAAAACACTCATGCATGCACAGAATTCATAGGCATCTCACATTTTCAGCAAGTCTGTAAAAGTTTTATTCGTCCTCACATGCAGAAGTCCAACTTTTTTGCACTGGACTCTTACCTTAAGAGTATTTTCCATAGGTGGCTTTGAGATTCCCCATCCTAGATGACTGTCTGAAATCCCACTCTATTACATATTGATTAACTTCGAAGAACAAAAAAAACCCACCCCAACTCACCACCAAAAATCCACTTTTCTTCTTTCTTATTTTTAAAGAAATAGTGTAAGTGTCCTAAAGAATAGGTTGCACAGGCAGCGCCCCCCTGCCACTTGCTCTGTCCAGTAGAACTTCCCCTCCTTTCTGCATGTTTCCTCTACAGAAAACATTAAGGTAAAAGTGCAGTGCCAAATTTAGCATCCAAAATGATATGAATATGTAGCCATACTGAGGTTACTTTAAAAAACTTTGACTGGCATTTCCTCATTATTTTATTAACTGATTCTTTTTAACAGTGTGCGAATTAATATGTCTTTCTGCATTCAATTTAAATTTTATATGTAACTGATATTTCATAAATACTGAAAATAAAATTAATTACTTCCTCAAGTCGTCTTTCAGTTCCTAGTGCTAAAAGGTTGTTGTATTCTCTCTCAAGGATCTGCCGTGCCTAGAGATACCAAAGTAAAAATTAAAATGGTTGAAGATGAGTAAAAGGCAATAATGGGTACAGATTAACCAGAAGTAGTATAGGAAAACTTGCCTGGGTGTTTTGCGTTGGAATCTGTAATAATAAAGCTAAACTGCTGTAATCAAAGTTTTCATCCAGTGCTATAAGTGAACCATGTACACCACTTTCTAGAATATTATTTGCATATTCTCGGAGGCCAATAGCTTGTATCCAGCGTATGACTCGATCGTTGCTCCATACCAGCACATCTGTAAGGACATAAACCCGGTTCAGTCTCCTGATAGCCGGTAACTTCTGACCTGTACAGGTGCATGCTTGTAGTTGTGCATGCGCTGCAGACATCATACTGCTTTATTTGTTAAATAAGGAATGCCAGCAAACTATTAATGTAGCTTTAATATCTCCTATTCAAAATCCTGTGTGATTTTAGCTACTTACAAGTGAAATGTTTATTCTAAATAATGTTTCCAAGGGGGAAATATGCTTCCAGAGGGCATCTCTGGAATGCAATTCCTCTCACCTCCTATAGATACCCTTTTCAATTCTTAGGCAAGATTTTACAGATTAATAATGCAAGGGCACAGGAGAAATATCTGTTCCTCAGAGCTTCACGTGAAAGTTTTATATTAAACATTTTGAAAGTTGGGTCAGCACCTACCATTTTATAACATGCCATAAAGCAAACGATGAGTTCATAATTTTAAAGACTATTTTTAGTTCAGTAAGCTGGTTGAGCTGTTAAGGTCCATGCCAATTATAAAGCTAAGGTGACAAAATTAACTAGGAAACCATTTTTGAGCATTTGGCTATTATAAAACAAGTATCCTAACCTGCCTGTAAGATTAAAAGAATAGTACTTATACTGATCTTTATACCTGCAAGTAGGAAACGTGCTACTGAGTTTTGTGCTACTAAGTGATGAGGCTTTTTCCTGAACCCAGAGAAATCCAGCTAACGCAGCTCTTCTGGGAGCAGGCATTCTCCATCGCCTGACCAGGAGCATCCCAGACTTTGGGGTCAGGATTGGCTGAAACACAGCGTGGCAGCCAGGGATCGCCGAGACTGAATCCCACCTGGGACCACGTCTAATTGACCGATGCATGACAGGGTGAAGGCTGGGTGATGGAGGCTATGGGTTATTACCCTTGTCCTAGCGATGACTAGCATTGAAGCAACACAGAACTTGAGACCACTACCCAATTACTCCACATCAGCCTCCAGCTACACCCACTCAGGCTGACTGACACCGATGCCTCCACATCCAATGCAACTCTTTGCATTAGTGCATGCCATCATCTGCCTTGAGCAAATGCATGCTTTCACTGTAGCCATTTCCCCTTCTAATTACCTTTTTTTATTTGCTAGAGCTGGAAATGCTTAAAGGAATCAAATAATTCACTTCTGTTAATGGAAAAACACCAAAACCCCTAATTGTTATATATAAAAGTAACCATGCAGTGAGCCTGCAACTGCTCTAGAGAGCTTTACACAGAAAAATACTTTAAAATCAACTGTTAAATCTACTAAGGCCAGGTCTGTTAGGAATGATTCTTATATACCAACTCCTTCAGTGGCCACCCCTCCAAGCAACATTTTCTATGATACACATTTTGAAGTAAGCAATGGCAATTGTTTTCAAAAGCAGGAGGACAGTGTTAGGGTTCTGAGTGTTCCCATTTCCCAGTGTTTCTGCCAGCACATCTGATTGATCTGCAGGCTATTTGGCCTTCTGCATCTGAGACAGAAAGAGGCTTGGATAAGATCTGTCCCAAAAATCCAATTTTACAAAATTTATGTATCAAACCACCATTCAGAATTGCAGCCCAAATTTAGTAAAGTACTTAACTGTGCCTAATTTAAGGGGATATTTTGTGTTCTGAAAACAGATGGACTAAACGTTAGTTTTATTTAAAGCACATGCTTAAATGCTTTGCTAAAATGGTATGACAAGGGGTTAATAGTGTCAAGTATCAAAAGAAGAAACATTTCCAGTATTCATTTCCAGGAACTATCACCTTTTATTTCATGCTGACTCATTTCTCTTCGCTTTTCCAGTTCTTTTCTATCATAATTCAACCTCTTTAAACACATGATTCCATATTGCAAGCTTGTTCTGTTATTTAAAGAGAAACATTTACAGAGTTAATAAAGATAATTTTGAAGATGGGAACATATGTAGGATGTATTTCCTGCATTTCACATGAGGTGTTTCATGGTGCCCAAGAAGCAAATCTTGAGGTAGGAGGGAAGAGCAAAACCATTAAAAAAACTCCACAGACTTCAAACATGAAATGGACAAAACCAAAATGAGTATGTTTGAATAAATGTTCTAGCGTAAGAAACCCAAAACATTAAAAATCCTTTTCAAAAAAGGTCAGCCCTTGTGAGCCATGAAATGTTCTGTCAAATCAGGCCTCAAAAAAGTGACAAATCAGACAGTACATAAAAAAAAAAAATCCACTTCTTGTCATATTTATATGACCTATATAGTCCTAAAGTCTAAATACCTTTATTTCCATATTTCCAATTTAGCTTCCTGGCTATATCCCTAGATAACCTGAACAACTGACAATTTGCTTGTACTTTTAACAGCTTTTATGTGCTACGTACAATAGCTTTTCATTATTATGCAGATCTCAGGGCTTCAAATCTTAGTCTACCACTTTCTAATACTTTAAACCACTTAATAAATTACTACTGTTTCTGTATTGTCAAGGCTTTATTTATATATTAAAGGTTCCCCACTCATTATGAAATTTATTGTAGCAATATTTTAGTTTTGAGAGACATAATTGCAATGCAGTTGCTATTTCTAAAGAAATCTCTCTCAAGTCAGATTTCTGACACAGCATTCACTTCTCTGTGTGCTTTTCCACACAAGAACAACAGAAAGTATGTGGGTTTATTCTGTGCAGCACTGATCACTACATCAGACACATAGGTGTAGTCTTTATGCCAACATACCGATGAAAGCTATCCACCATTTTTAAGTGCACACGCAGATCTTTCTTTGTCAGGTGATCTAACATCCTCGCATCTACCAGGCATTCCATAAAATAACTTCGGTACTGAGGTAAACCCAGACTGGGGAGCCATTCGTTACCTATCCATTCGTGGTTCATATCACCATAAGCCAGGGTCTACAGGGGAAAAAAAAAAAAAAAATAGGAAAGGGAGAATAAATTCTTGAGTTTGTTCAAGGTTGCACCACAGACTGAAGACAGAATATCTATCAGCTATGTTCATTTCTAGTAGACCTCCTAGCTTAGAAACCCTGTCTAAAGAAAAACCATTCTGTCTTTACATTGTTTTGACACTGGAGATGGAAGCCACTGTGAGATATTTGTTACTAATAGCAGTTTTGTCTGTTGTGTCTTTTTAATCTTTTTTATCTTTTTAAATTTTAAGCAAATTTTGTTATAAGAAATCATGTTTCAATTTTGAGTTTTAAATGCAAGCAAACTTATTACACATAAAAATGTGCTTGTTTCATAATCTTACTTGCTTTCCATTCTGGAATATTTAGGCTAGGCAAATCCTACACTGAACTTGGTAAAAGAAATACAGCCTCGGGGAACCAATGGATGTTTGTGTCACCGTTTAGTAAGAGCTAGCATTTCCTAAACAGCATCTAATGACACTTCATGTCCTTTTGAGACTAAAAGCTAATTTCAGTTGTTTGTCAGCCGAGGTTAAGTTCACCATCAGTCACAGCAGGTGACCACATGCATTGTATTAATGAAATATTTTTAGCTGTGAACAACTTAAAGCTAAGTGCATCATATGTGGAGCTCAGTAAATTATTTCTTTAAGATAGAAGTAAACCAGATTCCTCCTAGAAGCTAGCATTCAGGCACTAAGAAACGTCATTGTTCAGCTGAAATTTCAGTAGGGTGAGAAAGAAAGTATATGAAAAACTTACATGCATTTTGAGCTATTTTTATATTTTACATTTCACTATTGTCAATTACTTTGTACTAATAAAACTTAACAAAAAGGAGAACTCATAAATTGCAAGCTTAATACCTCCTCAATAGGATCATGCTCAGCCTTGAGCATCACTTTTAAGTCTAACTATCTTTTTGGTTTTGTTTTTAATGTCTCCTGTCATTATAGAAAATACAGTCCCCTCATCTCTCATTCTTGTGAGATTTTGAAGAGAAAAGAAATGCCATAAGAGAGTAAGACTGTGTAAGATTGTGCATGTATTAGAGAGAGAGAAAGAAGTTGAAAAACAAGTTATTGATAGTCTAACTAAAGGGAAAAATTATACAAGAGTCTTTGTAGACTGATATTTGGGTTTGATTATTACAATTGTTCTAAAAAAAATTTGGTATAATTTTAGAAATGTTAGATCTCAAACTCTTGCCATATTTTATTAGCCCGTTGTGCTGGTTTAGGCCCTGCCGGGACCAGAGACCACGTTGCCGTTGTCCCTCCCCCACCCTCGGACAGACCCTGGGGTTGAGATAAGGGGAAATTTAATACAACAGTGTAATAAATAACAATCCAAACAACAACAATAGCAATAATAACAACAATAAACAGTAATAACAGTAAACAAGACAAAAGATACACAGAGAAATGCCGCAGTGAACACAACCAGCCCACCGCGCGTGCTTCCCGCGACAAAAGCCACAAAGGAAAGCTTCCCGTGCTGCCACGCCGGACCTGACGTCAGCATGGTATGAATAACCCGGCTGGAGATCCCTTCCCCCTCTGGGGAAACTTAACCCTGTCCTACCTGAACCAGGACACCTGTTCTCAAAAATGAGGAAAACAGTTTTTCTAGATTTAACTGGGAGATGTCTCTGGAATTTAGCTGTTGCTTTTAAGAAAAATATTTACAGCATATGTATCTCTTTGTGCTTACCTAGCAAACCTGTCCGAAGAATATTTTCTTTCTATTAGAAGAACTCTAAAATGTGTAAATCATAATTCAATCATTGAGATACTATCACAATACTATACTCCTCTATGCATATTAATACTCTGTTAATTACATTATTAGCTTTCCATTTAAAAAAATCACATGAAAGAGTCATACCTGAGCCCAGCTGCCTTCTTCAGACTCCTTCTGTGTTATCAGCAGGAAACAATTAGTAAAGCAAGTAAAAAGAGAATTAAAAATTAGTTATAAAAAGATCTGGTTTTCATGTGTATGCTAATCTTAGTACAAATGAAAACATACATGTAAAATGTGCCAATAAAATAACTCCAGTCAGTGGCAATCCATGAGATAAGTACCTTAAAAATTATAAGACCAGAATGATAAAATGTTAGCAAGGCAAATATAGCTAAGTTTTCAAGATATAAAATCATTATAGCTTGGTGGAACTTTACAGCATTTTTCTTAGACACTTTTTATGGTTTCACAATCAAAACACAACCATTTTCTTACACAATTTGTCACTAGAGATGCCATTTTTGTTTCTACTTAGATTTTGCAACGTTCACAATAAAAAGCTGTCTTCTTGTGAATGTACCATAGAGGAACTTTTTAGATAACTTTTTTTTACAGCAAAACTATATTTTTCTGGCTGGCCAGTTAAACAGGATCAATTCTACTTTTTGTCAGTTGAGTGTTGTTATATTTGTATTTATCTTTACTAACAATAATAAAATAGGAAATGAGCTCAATTGTAAAAAAAAAAAAATAAATTGTTGATCAGAATCTGCTTCATGAGTGTTCATGAGAAAACTTAAAATAGTATAGCAAGCATAAATTGCTGAGAAATAAGTCTTTATTGCATCAAAATGTAGCTTCAGCACCTCCCCCACCATTTATGGATTGGGCTGACTATAAAGTTATTCCAAACTGACGATAGGTTTTTCAAACATCTCACTGTGGGATTGTATCATGTTTTATTAGCACTGTTACAGAGTTGTTATGATGTAATGCTGAAAACAAAACCTAAAATAACCTATGTTCCAAGTAAAAGAAAAAAGCCAGAACTATCAAATAAAATCTATTAATATTTACTTATGTCCCTCAAAGCAGGGTGAGTTTTGACAAAAAAATCAATCAATAAACGACACACTCCATGCACTCTAAATCAAGCGCATGAATACACAAGTATGGGCATGAAAGAGTCAGCATTAAGAAAACACTGACTTGTGTAATGCACAATTCTCAAGCCTTTTCTTACTTCTTTCTTGCCCAGCAGATACAAAACTGTATTAAGCAGAAGTACTGGGGAGTAGAGTACAGGGGTAATTTTGGACCTGTAACCGTCACAATTTTGTTTCTCTGAATCAGGTTTCACACTCTCAGTGAAACTACTGTGTACTGTACTCCAGTATTGGCTTTAGGTTCACACAATTTTTGTGACTGCAATACAGGTTGTAATCTCTTTTGTTGAGAAATTATGTAACTGTTCTTTAAATTCAGTTTCACTACTTCCTGCCACAGATTTCTAATGGCATGCTTGGGAAGCATCCTACAGAAGATATGGCATCTGCACTAAAGCAGATACATCCTAGTTCTCTTTCAAGCACTGAAACCATTTTAAACAAGTGGAATGACTAACCGTTTTAGCTGGAGCAGCAAGATTTTCCATTTCTTCATGGGTCACCCAAACATTGCCTGAGGGCTATGGACAAGGCCCACAGGAAGGCAGGTGGGATCCACATTAGGTAAGCAGTGGTAAAGAAGAAAGGCAGCACCACTGTAAGTTAACAGCGTATAGCATCACCATCAGCACAACAACGTTCTTGCCTCTACCGAGCTGCAACTAGAGACAACTGCAGATGACTTGCTTTGCATCTTTCATTAGAGGATTCTGAACAGACGCAATGGAGTATTTCAACTAGAACTGACGGATGAAATCCAGAAGAGCACCGTCACAAAGGAAAGAATAATAATTAAAGCTGCATTTCACACACAAGTGGCAAATACAACCTTTAGCTCATAGCTCTGTCTGGAGGTAAGCTTCAGTTCTCAAAGATTTTTCCAGCCTAAATATTTTGCACACGTCACATGCTCATATTGTAATCTAAATAATGATTACTCCCTCCACATTTGTCTGTGGAAAGGACAAAAGAATTCACTTGTAAAACTATTTTTCCTCATCCTATTGTTTTCGGTCAGATTACTACTAGGACAGTGAAATGAGACAGGGAGAGGGTGTGGAAGTCTGCTGTGTTTTCTTGAGAACTGAAGTAAATTAACTCCTTTCCTGAGAAAGAGGGGAGGCAGAAAGATTTGGGACTCAGAAATGCACATTCCAGGTCAGGGCAGCTTTGTGCTGCCAATTACTCAGTGAGAATTAAAAAACCAAGGCAAAATCATTCCCAGTGTTTCTAGCTTGCATGTACTGTTTTCTCACTTCATAAGTGTCAATGTTCTCATGCTTAAAATAAAAAATAATTTTGTTTATTAATTCAACATAATGTTGAGTCTATACTGCTTTACTTAGGTGAAATCCATTACAATTCATGTTATTACCATGCTTATGTCATATACAACTGTTCTGAGGGGAGAAAATATCAGTTGGGGAACTATAATATTTAAAGAACCTTAGCAGCATGAAGATAAAAGGCCAGTCAACAGGGACATCGAGAGTCCTGTTGCCCAGTTCCTTATATAGGTCAGTGGATCTGGTACCCCTCAAAGATATCTCAGTTCTAATTTCCACCAAAAGATTCTCCATGAATGTCATTAAGAGATTACAAAGAATAAATAATTATATTATTATTATGAACACCATTATTATTCATATCTTACTATTAGAAATCCAGGCTGCACTACTTGAGTAGTAGTCTTCACTTCTATGCTGTGTTTCCCATCTGATCAAGCCTCATTTTTTTTCTTGGGTTTTGGTTTGTTGGTTTGGGGTTTTTTTGTTAGTCTCTGTTGCCTCTTTCATAGCCATCACCATCAGCCTCTCAGCATGAAACTCCCCTTTTGTTATCTTGTTTCTTTTTCTCTTCATCAGTTTGGCCTGTTTTTATTCATTTTCCACTAAAACGTGCTTTTTATCTACAGCATATATGTTCTTACTCTCTCCTATTCTACTTTCTTTCTCTTCTTGGTATAATACTCTCCTTTTCTTTCAGACTTGTATCTTGGTATTTCTTATTTACTTGCTTCTTTCCCATCTGCTGCCACTCTCCCTCCCTTCCTCACTTTATGCACACACTCCACTTCTGCCTTCACACTTCCAATCACTGCTTCTCTTAAAAGCAGGAAGAACCTAAAGCCAGCCGACTCAGATTAGATAACATTTGAAGGATGCAAAAAAGGGGAATGGGAACAGGAGTCAAAAGAGCTGTGTTCCTAAATAACCTCTCTCCCCTCCCAAAAAATAAAAAAAAAAAGAGAAACAAGCAAAAAAAGAGAAATGTAATCTTATTTGGTTGGGAGAGATGACTTGAAGGAAGAGAAAGGCAAAAATACAGGCAAAATTGCAAGTAAGATGCTCAATATTGATAATTTAGGTAACAGCAAGGTTAATCAAAACTGCAACTTAAAAAACATTACAATCAAGTGAGCGAGAACAGGTCTTTCTAAGTCTCCATAGGACAAGTCCCACTGATTATGAATTGTGTGTTACCACAGGCCACTCTTGTACTACAAAGACCTTTCTGCAGACTCCTGTAAGGTGAAGGGGGGGAGAAAAAGCTGAACAGGACTCACTGTTCTGGATGTTGGAGGTGCTGATGGACTTGTCAGTGATACCATCTCCTGGATTGCTAATCGGAGCTTTAAGCGATGTAGAGGATTGCTAATTCCAATTTCTCTTTGAATCTCAGTATCAGACAAAGCAGACATAATAGCTCCACTCTTCACGTTGGCACGACAGGCAGCAACATACCAGGCTGGCATGCCTAGCCAGAGCTGTTGAGAGAAAGGACACATTCATCTAAAGCATTGCTTCATTTCTCAAATTAAATTAATCATCAAGGCACCTATCAATGTGCATAAGCACACAAATGAGTACGAATATCATAGTCTTTAATAAAACTAATTTGTTTCAGAACCTTTGAAATTGCCATGGCTTCATGTGAACTGTTTTTGTTGCTTTTATTGTAACCAGAACTTTAAAGCAAGGAATGCACTGAATAATTTTTAGCGCTGTGTCCCTCCATCACCTGGGATACTCCTTTTCCAGACATTTAATGAGCAAGTAGTGGCACAAGTCAGGGTTATCGCCCATTTGACAGTCTTATCATACACAGAAAACAATCTAAGAGGAATTAAGTAATTTTTTTACTCTTGTACTAAAATGGCTTTCTCTCTTTTTCCATGTTAGTCCCCATGGTGCACAATCTTACGCTCTTCAGCTTTTATTTTCTTCGTAGAAATAAACCAAGCACAGATAACCAACCTAGTGAGGACGAAGTTTACTGTAAATTTTGGAAAGGTGTCATATCCCAGCTAGAAATACTGGTTAGAAGATTCAGTAAAGTGTGAGCACAGCTACATCACCTGTGGATTTAGAAGACACATACTTGTGACTTCATGCTTTTAATCTCCTCATGTTATCCTTACCAGCCTAGAGCAGCAACAGCCCCTTGTTTCACCACTTAGTCTTTCCTTCTAAGAGGTACTTTCCACTTCTAGCAGTCTTTCCTGAGACCTACCACGTACTAATTCTTCTTGGTTTTCTCAGCTTTCTCATTTTGTGCTGCCTCATTAATATGACTGTCAGTGCCTACAGCTCTTTGCTCCTGTAACAGTTTCATAGCAGGGATACATACACGTGGGAAGTTTTTGTCACAGTATGAAATACATTATGCTATAGCAAAAACTGTGAGAAGGACATAAGCAGTTAATGCCATAATCACTGAGATTTTGGGGATAACACAATGGAAAACAAAGACAGACATAGCTAGGTGCATCTTGAATTATGCCATCAGAATTAGCTGATTTCATTATTTTATTTTATTTTTTTTCTCTTAACAATGTCTTACTAAAAGAGGACACAAATGAGTCAAAACATGCCATCAGTAAATTCATCAACAAATCTGGAAAGCAGAGACAAATTGCCAGAATTTTTACGTAATTTCTCACAATACAGGGAAGTCCTGTGTGGTTATTAACAAGTCTGTATCTTATCTGGGAAATATTTACTTAAAACATATCTGTTAGATCACTGTTATGTCACTGAGAAAACAGACTTGAATGTCAGATTCTGAAAGAGCTTTGTCAGGCTTTTCTGTACTGGCTCCTGATAAATCACAGAGCTTGAGGAATGACTACATCATGTTTCATAAAGTTCTTCCCACTGATGGGATAAGCCACTGATCTCCATTCAATGACAGTCTGAACATTAAAAATATGATCTAATTCCAACTAACTGTTACAAAATGGAAAGAAGCCAGAAAATAAAGTCAGAAAAAAGTCAGAAAATAAAAACAAAAATTATGTAGATTACACCCAGCTGCGCTTAAGCAAAGGGCCATGAGGAAACTATGCATAACATTAAAATGTATTTAATATTTTCACTTAATTTGACATTAATTTTTTCATACATGCACTTGAAAAGCAGGAAAGCGTAAATACTGGGAGTTATTTACCCTGCAGAAATAGATTCAAATGTTTGCTGCTCATTAGGTAAATTAGTTCTTTAACAAATTAGGTAAATTAGTTCTCTAACAAAGAACTGTCTCAGAAAATGCAGTTAGATGAAAACAGAAAAGAGGGCACAGTAATTGTTTTAGGCAGAGAACCCAGATATCAAGATTTATATACTTTTTCAGAATGAGTTAAGAAAACCTACAGTTCTTAAAATATATCTCAACTATGTTTGTGCTAAATACAAATAACCAGAATAAATGCTAAAGCTGAAAAGTTAAGTCTGTAAAGTTTGGAAATGTCACAATTGCGATGACAAATACTTTAATTTGGGCCTTTATCTCCTTTAATATTAATTTCATTTTTTAGTTGAACAGTCACATACTATATTTTCCCCAGGAGAGTATGAAATGCACACAGTGTCCATCTGCTGACGGAATGCACTGATGCTTACTGAATAAATACAGTACTTCTGCCCTCATATCTTTTTATCATCAGTATTCAATCTGCATTAAATACTGCAACATAAACTTCCTCGGGGGCTTTCCTATGCTACTCTCATCATATTTCCCAAGAAGTTCACAGACATCAGTTTCTCTTTACAGCCCCTCTCTGAGACAGTGGGAAGCATGTCCTATTTTGCAGCTAAGAATCAAGGGAAGAGAAGATTAGGGCTTAATTTGTCAGAAATGTCTTCAAATTTTGGATCACCCTGGAGGACATCAAGGGCAGATTTTTCTTAATATTCAGAAATGTACAGATCTTCGTATATTCACATTCCCAGCGAATCAGCTTTGACTGTAATAAGGAATATTTCCAGCTGACAGAGATCTGGTTACGTAACTCTCAAAGTCATACAGAAGTCAGGTAGTGGCCAAATTAATGGATGATCCATATTAACAGAGATTTTTTTGGGAAGGAAAATATAATGCCATTTTCCAAAGTCACGCACAAATGTTTGAACTGCCTTTCTGCAGTTTTCATTTCATCTTTTTCATTAGGTATCTTCAGCAAGTCCCATACAAAGCAGAAATTTTGTAGACATCAGCTGCTTTCATTCCTCATCCTTCATTTATTCCCTGAACATATTCATGTTAAAACTTTGGAGAGGCACCTTTTTCTTTAACTGAAGGGAAAAACTCTACAAATTCTAGCTCATGATGAATGTTTGATACCCACAGCAGACATGAAAATGGGTGGGAATGCATAGAGATGTTTGGTTTAGACAAGGAATAGATAACCTGTTCCTTGAGCCAAGAGCTTATACCTCCACTGAAGTGATACAGCCTTGCCATGTAAGTGACTGTGTATTTATAAAGGAACATCCTTACTTTTTGCCTTCTCCTCCCCTCAGCATCTCAGTAACTATTTTTTTAACAGTTCCTTCACCTAAAACACTCATTGATTTTTTGTCAGAATTGATGGAAAGCTCTGCTGAATGTTTCTCTTGATGGGTTCCAAAATCCACTCACTTAGGGTCTCCAAATAAAGGAGAGCTCTCTGCAAATCTGATTTCAGAGATGAAGGCACTGCCTGTCAAATCAGAGAGATTTCAGCCTGGATCTTCCACATCCTGGGTGAAAGTGCTGAGAGGGACACCTCTTTTTCCTGTTCTGAGTGATAGCTAGGTAAGTCAGCTCTTTCCCATTATATTCTAAAAAGACAGAAAGTTATAAATTCTTTAAATTTATTAAAAATTCTGAAGATGTAGCTTCTATGTTGACTTCAAATAAAATTTGATAGTTAATTTTTGTTTTCTCCTCAGCACATCATCCTACATAAACTCTGTTTGTGGAGTTCCTAGATATTTTAGACTGAGAAATTAGAAGATTTCCAAAATTTGGGGTTTGACTGCATTTGATAAGCCTTTTTTCTTATTCTTATCCCCCTATGTAATCCTGCCTTACTTTTCTCAGCTCTAGTCTCTGATTTACACCAACCAGTGTCAAAATCTTCTTAGTGCTCATGTCACAGTACACAGGGTAGAGAGGAGGAGACTTTATCAGTCTCTTTTAGAATTTGTAAGGACAAGCACATAGCAGTAGTCTACAAACGTGACTCACATTTCCAAGTTATGGCCAACACTTACCTCCAGCCAGGCAACCACTGTTGGCCCATCCCACTGTGCAAAAGGCAAACCCTTTCTCCGAGCTTCTTCCAGAAGTTCATGTCTAAAAATGGATCAAAAAATGTTAAATATGTAGAGGTATGTGTAGGGACAATAAAGATGCAACCATGCCTTTTTGTTAAGGGTAACAACAGAGAAGCACAATGACAGGCATAGAAAAGGCATAGAAAACACCAGTGAACAACACAGCTCCTTTCTCTTTTTTAATGTATTCCTTAATCTATTCCTTTTTTTTTTTTTTTTCTTGTTGCGTTTTGACACCCCTTTAAACACATAACATACAAAACGCAAGGTTTCTGTTTGTTCTTAGCTGAAGCAATATAGAGACATTGGTGAAGAGAGAAGACTGAGGGATTCCTCCTGAGACGAGCTTAGCTCTGGTCAGGTATTGACCCAGAAAGGCCCAAAATTGCCAACTTCTAGACCTGAGCTAAGCACGGATGAAATGCAGATGGGTCTCAGAGGTCTCTGTGTTTGAAGCACTAAACCTGCTGGACCAGCTATGAACAATTCTAGGGTCTCTGGAGTAGAGGTATTCTGCATTTTAAATAAGCCATCTGTGGCTAATTAAGAATTGGTTGTATCTTTAATAGTTTCGTGTTAATTTTTTTTTATTATTGCTTATGTACAAAAGAAATCCATGTGGTTTACTGGTTTATACATTTTTTATAATTATAGAATTGATGTGGTTTCTCAATTTTATGCATATACATAGATATATTTTTACTGAATTGATCAAATATCAATCCAACTCCTGCATCTGCAGCTTCTCTGGAATGCAATGGGTGTGTATGTAAAACATCTTTCTCAAAGCTTAAAATAAACTTTTAATACAGTGCTATTAAATATTTGGTAAAGTTATGTATAAGCCAGGAAAACATTCTATATTAAACACATTCAATCATTTGACCAGAGATTTTTATTCCTGGAGAAGGAATAAAGAACCCATTGTGGTGGTGCTATAGAGAAAGCAGTCCTTCAGAAGTCTTTTTTGGGTTTTTTTCTGGTATTTAACAACATATTTTCAGCTGCCTCCTACTGAGTGAAACACAAAAGAATGCTCTCAGCAACAAGCTGTAGTGAAAACCAAATTAGACATGGACTATGCTAATATGCTATTAAAACTTGCTTACATTCCCACATAACAAGGAATTCTTGGAATTATAGCTTCAATTTTGCTCTGTCCTCCTTTATTACCACAGCCTTTGTGGTTCAGTTATCCCTTGGCAATTCACTGCCTTAGCAGCCTTTCAAAAATGCATACTACAAAATCACGGCAGATAAAAGCGATGGAGTGATCTTACTTGTAAGGAGTACTCCTTTTGGGATTTTTGCACTGCTGAGGGGCCAGACTGAGAGAATTTGTCTTTAGTAGAAAATGGAACTCAAATATGGAATTTTGCATACGTGTCTAAATCCCTGGCTCTGAATATTAATAGAAAGACAGCTGCTTTACTTTCTATGTTTATGCTGTAGTAATATGTAACATTACAAATACTTGACAGCATTACTGAAGTTTATCTAGCCTCTCCTCCCACTCATCCTTTGCAGCATATCTTATCCTTTGTCACTCAGATGTTCAACGGCATTGCAGAGCTATCCTTGCTTTCAAGGAAAGTATGATCCTTGGTAAAATGAGAAGTTGCTCTCTGGGTACGCAAATACCTTCAGTAGCTGGCGGAGGTGCAGGAATCCCATATTCCTGGGGAGACAAGTAGTGAAGGCCAACAGAGACATACACACTTGGCTGCTCAGGAAAGCAGAATTAAGGCATGGCCAGGCTTGGCCACCTCCCAGCTACCTGTAGATGAGGTTCTGCAGTGCCTGCAAAGCTACAGCAATGTTGTACCTCCCTCAGGTGCCACAAAGGCTCCTGCTGCCAGCAGGGCTGTGAGCTGGCATGGCTGTCTTCATGGAGGGCAATGATTTCAGGAATGCCTCTGCCTCACCTGGCCAGTTTCAGTGTCCCACGGTAGAGCACAGACCCCACAAAACCCTGTGTGACTTGCTCCTTCCCCAAAGCCAGCCCAAGCACAGGGAGCCACCCCTTCTGCAGCCAGGAGTCCCATGGAGACACCATCCTTGGAGGAACATGATCCCAGATTTTTCCTTATCTGGGCTATTCTCATCACCCATCCCAGCTGAAAGAGAAGGGCTGGCTACCACAGTAAGTAAAACCCAGGAGATTATGGCTTTGAGAGGCACTGGCCTTCCTTGCTTGTCTTGGTCTCCTCCAAGCAGGAGAGCAGCAGTACATGGTCTACAAGGAGATGGGGAGGAAGTTTTTGCCTGTTTCTTTGATTTGGTGTTAAATCCCTGTGTGACCTCAGAAACTGAGGTGCCTGCAGAAGAGGCATTGGCACTTTAAAGGTCTCACTTCCATGGAAAACTTAATTCCTTTATGCTTGAATTATTAAGTATGTATTTCTATGAAGTCTTCTGTGACACCAAGCCTGAAGCTTGGTGGGGAGGCTTAGCATTATACCAATGCTTCTCAAACAAATACACTCTCCCAGAGTAGGAAAGCACTTCTGTTACTTCAGAGGCAGTCTGGATCACAGAGCTAAAGGAAAATATAGTTGTGGTTATTGAATTTGGCCAAAGGAAATGGGGTCAGGTCAGGAATGGGATACCCTATATATATGCTATAGCCAAAGACTACAGTATGATAAACGTAATCCAAAGGGGTTTGGCATATAGAAGGAAAGTGTTTGGGGTTGAAAATGCTTTTAGTGTAAACTTAACATCCTTTACTCGGATATGCACAGGGAATACAGCCATCATAAGGCCTGTGCCTCACTTATTGATGTGGAATACTAAAAGGAGTTTTATAATATTTCTTTCCCTTAAAAATATGTTCATGCTTCAGAATTTATACTCCTTCCCTCAGGTGTTTTGTTTAAATGCCTCTCCAATATGAAAGTTCATTTAAATTTTATTTTTTATATTATACTACTATTTATATATATATTTATATAATGTTATACTAATATTTATATTAGATTATACTTTTTGAACAGTATTCTTTGACTACTTTTTAATACACACTAGGAGATCTGCAGAACATGAATCTACAATTTCTAAATGAGAACTAAACCCAGAATTTCTATTTTTTGACTAAGAGAGATTCTTTAGTTGGCAGTCAAAGAAAACTCTGGGGTGTTTTTGATATGAACCAGCACTACAGAAAAAAATTCACTCTTTCAAAATAAGTTAAAAATGTCATATAGGAAAAAACATGTATCATTTTGATCAATAGTGCAAATCATCAGAAAAATTAATCCGGTGATCTGCCTATTTTGGAATATAATCTGAGCATCTTTGAACTGCCTATTGTCCTTGTGGGGTAGTCACTGGCTTCCTGAAAACAGGAGGTCCCCAAAGCCAAATATTGGTGACTGCAGTTCAGTTTTCCTCACAAAAACATACAACTGATCACAGGAGGAAGAAAGGAATACCCTAAAGATCATCACTCCCTCTCCCTTTCATTAGAAAGACAGGGTTTGGAAATTGTGAATAGCATTATACAGTTTCTCTAATTTGGAAGATGTTTTGCAGGAGAACATGGAGATTTTTTCCTCCTAAGACTTAGTCAGAAGAGTACTACATTATATAATGTGTCCACTTTACGTTTGTAAGGAGGTAGGGAATTAAAATGTAATTATAGCAACATATGAAAACAAACTGATAAGAAAGAACTGACATTAATTAGCCATTACTATGAATGCTATTATTTTTCAGATAGGGCTTTAAACCACTTACTACCACTGGAATGAATTCCAAATTAAAGCTGTATTTTTAAAGATAACGTTATTACTGTTCAAGAATAAAGTCTTCCTGGAGACATCATGGGTATAACTGCAATATGTTGTTTAAAACATATCATTACCCTCAGCCTGTTTTTGCAAAGTCAGGAAATTTAATGAACATCATCTGTTTAGCATTCATTCAAAATTTGAGATGCTTGTCTTTGTCTGTTTTAGAGAGGGTGCCTCATAGTGGCTGTCTTCACTCTTTTATCAAAGACAGAATACAAAAATCACATCATGCCAAGTTGTATTGTGGAGTTGTATGTCAGAGAAGCAGGGTTGCCTCCCTAGCACTGACTTCTGATGTTTAATCCTTCCTCCAAATTACTTCCTGAAGATATTCCTACACTGGGCTATTTAGCACCATTCTTCCAGAGCCAGGTACATCTGCCCAAATCAACCGAACAAGCTGAGAACACAACTGTCTCATACCATAGGGACTATGAATGCTTCAATATCCCTCTGGACAGCAGAGGCACATGGGAGGAAAAGTAATGGGAAAATGGTAAGAGCAAAACTATGATATTATCCTGCAAATTTTCTATATCATATATATCCTTTCTTGCACTGGGAAAATTCTAGTTGTGTATCAGCAGCCCTCACTAACTCATTGCATAAAACTCACTGAACGTTATTAAAAATAAGAATAAACTTTAAATAGACTTTGTGTGGGAAGTTAACAAGATCTGGATTTAAAGCATGTCATTCAGTGACATTCAATTTTCTTTACAAAGATGAGACTCCCCCCATGAAGCAAAAAAGAAATAACAGCTTAGGATTTCTGATACACATAATGCAAACACTCTGTGTAATACACAAAGTCCAGACACTATCTTGATGAAACTTCAACAATGTTTCATCGCAGACCTTCATATTTCTGCAAATAATAGCATTAACTCTGATAGTTCTAGTAGGGTTCACATGAAAAGTTCTCAGGGATATTATACTGCACATATTATAAGGTCTCTTAGTTAAAATGTAATCATAAATGTGAGATAAATTGAAAGGGATGCACAGTGAAGTCAAGAGCCAAATCATGTTTGTAAAATTCAAGCAGAATTTATTTAAAAATTTGGGCTAATGGGCAATTTAGATTCTATGAAATGGCCTTTATTCATAGAAATTTTCTCAAAAAGATAACAGACTACAGTGTTTACCAAGCAGATCCTCTGATTATTATGATTATTTTCATTTCAATATGTTTAGTTTACAACAAAATATTATACAATTGTTTTCTAGAAGAAAAATAGACAGAAATGATAGACCAAATATACTACATTCATCTGAGCAAACCTATGATTTCAAGTTAAGATTAGACACATCTGGTCTCAAAAGCTAACATACATTCAAAAACTCCAAAATTCAGGAGAGAGGATTTCTAATGAATTGAGCTGGATTTGGATTTTATCTTTCCTATTATCATGTGCTAAATATTTGAGAGAGGCTAAAATTCTGTAGCTAAGGTCACTGTATCACAAAATAAGGGAGTCGAATTTGTATACTTTAATAATGAAATTAAATGTTTAGTAAAAAAATAAGTTATGTTTTATCTATTTATTTCCTACAAGACGATAAATATTTTTAAAGTAAGAAATAGAAAAAAAAAAGATAAAAGAGACTTAGACTTGATATTGTCCTATAATGCTGATTTAATTTAATCTGAAAGGATTCATCTGATTTAAAGACTACACTAATTAAAAACTGGGTCAAATCTTGTTTTGACTTTGGCGCTTAAGTGACCTGGCTTTTAAATCACATTAAATCCTCATTCTTTCTCAATTTTGATACTTGATATAATAGCTAGACTAAGAACAATGGACAAAATTCAATTTCCTTTTATTTACAAAATATTTTGTATTCAACTTTAAGGAGTTTTCAGAAAAAAAATGACTAAAACATAGAAATCAAAATGCAAATAATAAATTAAAGTTTTTAAATCTATAAAACAAGTATAACTTTAAATTTAACAGCAGCCCAGATAACACAGATTAGCAAAGCAGATTTAACAGTGCTGTAATTATCCTATATAGGTGTACATTTTAAGTGTATGCAAATTGAAGGGCAGCATTCTTTTTTCTAAAGACATATATTAAACTAAGAGAAGCATGTTCAGGAATGCTTAATACAGAACCTAACAAATTAGAATTGCTATTAAAAAAATAATAAAACAACTGTGAAGTAAACAGACTTGCATAAAACATAGCTTTGCAATGTTGTATGTACTGTACTACATTAGAGACCCCCAGAGTTCCCAGGTTGATTAAATGTTATCAAATCAATTTTTATAAAGCCATTTCATAACCACATATTTTAAATTAATGTGGTAGCCCCTGTTCTATTTGAGTTTTTTATCCTTGCACCTTTAGAAAGTTATAGCTTATATGTGCTTTGAACAGATAAAATTTTCTCCCTAAATTCCAAAATTATTCAAAAAACCCCTGTATTTGTATGATAGATCACGAGGACATGCAGATTTTAAACTTGATATCAGGTTAACAATTAAAAAAAAAATTAAAAAATGAACTGCTGAAGAAGAAATTTATATGCACAAATGAAATATTATTGTACTACTACACAGCAGAAGAGCTCAAACAGAAAAAACAGAATTTAGGCCTCAACAGCATTTGTTAATCTAGGCCTTACTCTCACATTTTTTTCCACTGACTTAATCTTTCAAAAGTGTTTGTGATTCTGGGCTTTATACCTCCCAAAATGTGTTTATTTCAAAACAATTGAGAGCAGTTATCTTCCAGTAGTTAATCCATTATGTTAAGCCCTGCAGTAACAAGTCCTGGACTTAATTTGTATATGCTTTCAAGGTTTACCATTATTTTTGCATACTTTGAAAGTTTTCATGTCAGTTTCCTGCATGGATTTGTTAGATAATGTTCACAGAAAAAACAAACAAACAAAAACAACAAAAAAAAACCCAAAACAACAAAAAAACAAACATAGAAAATAAACATGGTGCTGAAAATGAGTATGTTCAGCAGCCACGGTGTTTTAACTTACCCAGATATGCTTTTCATGAGATGGAGAGAGATGAATGGAAAAAAAAGCACATAAATGTTAATGAACATATAGTAGTCCATAAAAAAAATTAAATCATATGATAGATAAAATAATACCACCATTATAACTACAGAAATCTTTCTAACTGGTCTTTGAATGCTTTAAAGGAATGTTCTTGTGACGAACAGATGCATCTTGCAAAATGAGATTTTCATTAAACTGATGTTGGCTATTTATCTACAAAACATTCATGCCAAAGATCTGTAAACACAGTGAAAGCAGAATAGAATTTCCAATCAAAGCATTTTGCCGAGATTTGAATAATTTCATAATGATTCTTGCATAACACCAAAATCCAAACCTGTAGATTTAAGCAAATTACTATATACAGTAAAATTGAGTGGACTACAAACCAAGGTTTACTTTTCTATGTGCATTTTACTAATATTTTAGAAAAATATTTTACGGTAATGATGAATGAGCTAGACTTAGGGTTTTGTGGTTTTTTAGTTTGTTTTTTTTTAAGTATGCAGATTTCATGCACATAGGTGACTAACATTTGTAATGGTTATTCATGCCATGCAGTTTTTTAATTTGAGCTGTCATACTAATACTAGATTAGTAGCAATAGAGGTATGAGTGATTTGCCCTCTAGGTAACCTATTCTTACCAATATAATTGGTAACAGTATCTGTAGGAGAAAGCAGGATGCTACTGATGATAATGAACTTTCTTCAGCATCCTTTAATTGCCATCATAAAAAGAAAATTATATTCCTGAATGAAACCCAGACATCTCAGAATATTATATTTCTATTAACAAATGATTTACAGAGATATAAAAATGCTTGGTAGATAGAACTGTAGAAAACTTGGGGATGAAAAGCCTGTGCTCTAATTAAGAAGAGGTGGCAGATATTTCAGTGAGTTCAGGACAGCGCTGGTTTCAAGATCATAAATTTTGTTTTCACATGTGTGAGATCAGCAGAAGAGCTGGGAGAGAGGAGAGGAAGTGTGATACAGAAAAGTAGGTGGAAACAAATGACAAATTTGTACACAGAAAGTTTAAGAAAGGAAAATTAAGGAAGGGAAGGACAATGAAAGTATGCAATAAAAATAAAGGACTAGAGAACTATTTAAACAGTTAGCAAATCTGATGGAAGTAGCACTAGAATTGAATATGTATTCGTGATTCATGCTCATTTTGTACTGTGCTAACTGTGAAGACTGACTTGAACACCTGTGCTAGAAAAGCTTTTAAATTAGGACCTTCCAGAGACTACTGAACCAGAACTCCCACTTCTTACATCTTCCTCTGAGTACTCCTTCCGGTACGGGCAGAGATAAATAAACAGGGGGATTAACTGGAATGCAAGTAATTTTCTGGCAGTTTGCAGTTGCTTGGGGATAACTTATGGGACCTGAAGGCCTTTCCAGTCTCCCCCATTACAGAAGCAGAGGATCAAGGGACATTCCTTCACCTCCTGGTCATCTTGTCTGCAGAATAATAAAATACAGCAGAAAAGAATGGATCTTTAAATTTTAGCTTTCACCTTTTTGTAAGACATCCATTTTATTACCATTTTATTGAAGGAACACAATGATTTCCCTTAGACAGATATTAAACTAGAAGTTACATAGAATTATTTTCCTGTGCTGTCTTTTATCCATTCTTCCCTTAAACCCTTATGCTACAGCTAATCTGACGAAATAGTTACATGTGCTTGTGTTGCATGTCTTGTTTAGAGAGCCAGCTGCATGCATAAGGGTGGATGCTTATATTTATCCAGAAATCCCAAATTGCAATAGTTAGGCCTAAATGTGTAGATAAGGCAGGGACTGGGGCTTTGTTCTGTTTTTGTTTAATCAAAAACTTGCAACTGGTTGTTACAAATATCCTTATCTTTTATGAGGAAAAGAATAAAAAAAATGGCAAAGGATAAAAATGTTACTTTTAAAAATACAAGATTTAAAAAAAATAGTTAGAAATGGAATAAAATATGTTGTGTCAATATAAGGATAATCTGAGTAAGGTTTATTAATCCTCTGCAAGATAAATATCCATATATCCTTACATTTGTAATGCTAAAAAGGCTCCAAGTATCTAATGTAATAGCAAGATACATTTTTAACATTGCAAAAGCTTTGACTGATTTATGATTTGAAAGGGTCTTCCAGTAAGCATTAAAAATGTTTGCTAAAAGAATTAACTTTAAAGAAAAAATTAATCTTTATGTATGCTTGAAGGATTAGACACTGATCTAGGCAAGTCAAAACCATTCTATTGAACACAGTATGTTTTGCTAGGGAGGAAGAACTAAAGATCAGTCTGAAAGCTACTAAAATCAAGCACCTTCTCATAGATGAGGTAGGAAGGGAAGAAATTAAATGCAAAACTTGAATTTCCCTAAGGATTCAGTAAATAAAAGACCTGGGGAAAAAAAAAAAAAAAAGGCATCATGTTCTTAAGAGCTACTGTAAAAAAAAAAAAAAAAGTACATTTAGGATATAATGGTGTTTAATAAGCATTAAATATACAGGAACATTAGATGGATGGCACAGAAAAAGAAATTAATCCAATTGGCTTCATTTTTTAAAAATGTGTGCAATTAAGAAAATCATTAGAAACAGATATTTGTATACTGCAGAGTACAGAGATTATGTGTAGTCATAAATACACTATGTCAAATTCTAATTGCAGTTGCATACATAAACCGTAATTAAAGGGGCACTGTGTGGATTCAAAAGCAACTAAGTGATAACTACATCATTTCAAACTCTTATTCCACAAACAGGTCTACCTAGACATTTTTCAAGTAGCCTGTTGACAGGGATTTAAAACTTAGATTTGCCCATTAAAAATGGAAGTTCCAGTGTTCTGTTTTCTTTTACTGAGGCCTATTTTTTGTGACTTCTTTCTGTCATCTTCCAATTTTTGAAGGATATGATACAAATGAAAAGCAACATAAGGACCCAAGCATTATTAGAAATTTGTCAAATTTATCAGAGAAGCATATCAACATTTATCATTCTTTTTTTTCCAGGTAGAAGGGGAGAAAAGTCAATTCATATAACATGCTCTCATGTTCATATGGAAGTTACTGCTGTTTAATATGTACATCACTGTAGTCAGCTGAGACTTAACAGCATTGCAATTCTATGAATACTAAGAATTTATTTTTACACTGTAGTTTTACATATAAGTACTACTTAGGTCTTGATTTTATTACTTATTACTTGATTTTACAAGTATTTATTGATGTATGTAAACATATGTATGTGTCTTGGCATCTGCAATCCACTTGAAGGCAGGAGGTGGTATCTGGCAAATGAAAACCTGTACTTGTGGAGTAAATCTCCCCAAAACAGGTTCATAGGAAAGAATGGTTTATTTTGATTTTCCTTGAAAAATATAAACCTCACATCTTAAGCTCGTTTTGGAAATATGGAATTAATAAACTCTTGTCCAGAGTCAAACAAATTGAAGAAAGAAGCTCTACTCTTGTCTGACAGATGACTAGGAGTGATAGCATTATGATACAGTGCAGTTATTTAACCAGCTATAAGATAAGTAATGATTGTTATTTGAATGCTCATAGTAATGAACTAGGGAATTTATCAGCTTCTGGGCTGGAATCCTGTCAGTAAGATCCAGGCTAACTGACTTCCATGTAAATTTTTTTCATGAAAATAATTTATATTTGGGATTGCTGCGGAAGCGATGGCGTAGGCCTGTCTCAACTGTGCGGCATGCACAAGGTCAAATCCGGCTCTGTGTGCCAGTCTAGGACTGCATAGCACTTAAATGTCTCTCAAAGCTTTCCTTATGTTGGTGCCTTGCACAGGGTGAAATAAAGATATCCAGTGAGATATCAGTAATCATGACCAACCATTACATACTTTTATGCAACATAGCAGACATATATATCCTGTCTGTCTTCAGCCTGCTTCCTTCTTCAGGCAGATACTTACTTGCTGCAACACTGCATGTTATTGAAGATCAAATCAAACATCACATGTGAAAAACATATATATTACTGGCACTCAGAGCTATACTGCACTTTGAAAAACAAAGAAAGATTCTTTAGAGCTGTATTTGCCACCAGTGGCGCTCCTGGATAAGGACGATTTGACATCACTTCTCAGCAAAACTGTGGACAAGGAGAATACAACTGATGTTCACTAGGACAGTTATAGCAAAAAGGGAAGCAAACATGGCTCTACCGAAAATATTTCAGGTTTGGCTGAGTCCATTGTTAAAGATCTTTATAAAGGGTTCATCATTTGTTATTTTAGTGAAAAGGACAGTAAAACATTTATAGTGCTTTTGTTAAGTGCCTTAATTTGCTACCTGAGATGAGGTCAGTGGGGATATGTTTTTAAGGGGGATACAGATTATATGATTTCAGGCACTCTTTTTCTGAAGTATCAATTGTCTTGTGGGGCACACACTGATCAACTTCTGCTGCCCCAGAGGACACTATGCCTGTATCCAAACCCTCTGTGAACCTTTGAATTACGATAGAAACTGGACTGACCTGAAGCTTCCTACACTGGGTCCCAGCTTGGGCTATCATGACAACCGTGAGTGAATGCCAAGGCCAAGTTATCATGTGCCAACATATTATTTGGTGCAAAAACACCCACAAAGGATGATCTTATGAACAGCTGGAATAGTGAATAAACAATCATGAAGAAAAGGTACCTACAAAATTCAGAATTGGAAATTTGGTAACCTTTTTTCATGGAGGAAATAAGTAATTTTTCACAGGAAGACTGATAATTCACTAGAAAAAAATGTACTAAGAGAAAAGCTCTATTCCTCATTTCAGCGATGGGTGCCTTCTGGAAAGTATATCTTAACCAAATAAAATTTATTATTTATATGAGTGCAAATTATTTGAAACTTTAGGGGACATAAATGAATGTAACTGTGACATAGAGGGTATCATCATCATTAATGCTTTTAGTCCTAAACTCCAAGTTTTCTTGAAAAAGTTACTCATTAGGCAAACACACACTGAGAGTTAGGCAAAAGGCAGAAGACATTATAGACAAAATATTAACAACTTTTTTATAGAACAAGTGGAATATAAAGCCTAGTTTAAATAATAAAAATGTAGTGTAGTATTCCTTGTCACACCCCAGCATCACTTATTTTCACCAAATAATGGAATAACACCCTAAACATTCTAAATACTCCTGATATTAATTTTTTGTTTTCTAGGACTGCACACTCAATTTAGAAATAGCGAGACTTAAAAAGTTTTAATATTAACTAGAGCTGTCATATATTCAATGTCATAGAGTAAACATCTATGGATGATTCATGCAAGTTAAATTCATCTTTTCAGATTATTTTAGGAACATGTTTGGTCTAATAAAAAAAATCCACACAGCATCCTTAATTTCTCTTTGATGCCTTAGACGAAAGACATGTTCCTAATAAATTTGCTGTAATAACCAAATGCTGGATGAATAGAGACTCTTGTCTGAGGTTCATAAATGTCTGGCATATCACTGAGATAAACTGTTAATTACATTTTAATGATGCCTAAGTAGTTAATTGAAACTGAAAGAAATTTTACATCTAAATAGCATCTTCTAAGCAAGAAGCAGAAAAACTTTGAATTTTAGGTTAATGACACTATAATCACCAGAGAGAGAACTGGTCTCCAGAATTATCATATTCTCTCATGAAACTTTTCAGAGTGAAATGTATTATTCATTAATCTATTCTATGCATGTAAATTGTGCTAAAATAGTATAACACACTGCAGCAAGTTTTTAACTCGACGAGGCCAGAGCAGGGTCAATGCGTTTACTTGCTACTCTGGAGCAGGTGGCCAGGAGAGTACGTACTAATGGTGGACCATTAGTACCTACTGGCTGCAGCAGCCGACAATGTGAAACATGATGCTTCTTCATCCCTGGGGTAGGAGCATCCTTACTGAATTACTGATGAAGTTGAGTACAACAAAAAATGTGAAATTAGAATTTTAGCCTTTTAAGGTATTTTTCACTTGGGAGATTAATTCAACTGAAAGAAATACCATGAATAATATTTTAACAGGAATTTGTCTTTTTATAATAACTTCTATCCACTTTTAATTTGCTAACTCAAAGGTAATTGCAAACTCTGCTGAGGTTAATGAGTACTGTGAGAATGTGTTGATCACAGTAATGAATCAGACATCTGGTTTCGTGTCAAAGGGAGAATCCTTGCTTGCAGAACTACCACTGAACTGAAAGATAATTTCACTGAGTTGTCAACAGGACTGAAAGCCATTTCACTTGACTTATGTGTGTAAGAGAGAAACATAAGTTCAGTATATGGTATTATTGCTGCTTTAGAGAAAAGGGAATTGGCTCTGGGATCATTGTTTTGTTTGGCTTTTTTTCCCCCAAGGAAGTGACAAAGCCAACATAAAGAAAGCTCTCCCAGACCTGAAAAGTGCTTCCCTGCCTATCCTCTAAGTATCCTCTGGTGGGCCTGGTTCTCTTGGGGTTTTATGTCCTAACCTAAATTAGAGATAGAAATTCTTAAAAGGTGCCCTGCTCTCTCTGTTCAAGACTGGGCTCACTAACTCTGCAGGGTTTGTAGGGGCTCTTTAGCAGTTAGAGAGGGAATCAACTTAAATCTCACTGCTATATCATGAGATAGCAAATGATCCTCAGTCTTCTATTAATACATCTTATAAAGACCTCATACATATCACTATCAACTTTATGTTACACAGCACAGTATTCTCATTTGCACTATCCAGATCAGTAATGTTGCAGCTACTATATGTATTTGAAGATTCTATTTTCAGAGGGAGCTATATGTTGTTAAGTGTGGACAAAAAGGAATCTGACCTACTGAGACAAACTTTTAATTTAAATGACTTTCTGGACTGTTTCAACTTAATACTTTCCAAGATAAGACATGCAAACACCTGACTGCATTTTTTACAACAAAATGTTAGTTCTGCTACACCCTATTGGTAGCTTGGCATCCTAATGACTCCCATATACATGAGACTCTACCGAATTATCTCTAATACAAATGTTACATTTTTCCCATATTACAGTTCTTCACAACTATATAATAGATATATATATATATAAACTAGCAATATATGTTAACTTTTCTCAGATAGCAGCTTAAGAAGAATCTTAAAAGCAGTTGTAAGGATTCCAAACTGAGAAGCTATGAAAACAGACAAATCTAAAGGAATGGGGAAAAAGTTAAAAATCTTCATGACATAGGTCTATAACATGTACTGAGGATATATAGTATGCAGTTCGGACTGGATGAATAGTCATAGCCTCAAAAGAAAGATTCCTGTTCTCCCACCAGAGAACATTTTGATTATATCTAATCCATAAAAAAACAAGGACAGACAGACACAGGAGAAAAAAATGAAAGACTTGAAAAGCAGAGACATGGAAAAGTCTAATTATGTGAGATTAGACAGAAGTATCATAACAGATTACCTGTACACCTACTATTTCTGGACCCAAAACTTGGTAGCCGCTGTCATATATGAAGTAGTCATGCCATATATGAAGTTTTACGGGTCAAGTCTTATGTTATTTTATCCAGTTTAAGGAACTAACATGAAAAAGTGAGCAAAGTGAACACAATCGTCCCTTCAGAGTGATTTCAATACTGTGGTACCTTCAGACCCGAGAGCTGGAAGATAAATAGGGACTGCAGAGAATAGGCTGCTGAAAATTCAATTATGTTCTTTACGAATAGTAATGATGGTCTCAAAGATGCTTTCTAGATGTATTAAAATCATAGTAATATACTCTTTACATCCACATATTTCAAAATGACTGATGAGTGATAAAAATTTATAGATAAGAAATATAGGGACAAGACTCATTAACCACAATATCCCTGGAAATGTTATTGTGAGTTTCTTAATTGAATTTAAAATGTTTCTTCTCCCTCAGCTAGCAAAATGACTGCTTCTCCATCTTTAATTGCTAAATTGAGGCTGATTTAAATGGAACACTTACATTTGTACATTACATGGATGTGCACATTTAAAGTTATATTTCATCAGCAGCTTGATACGAGAGTACTGATTAAAAATATTCTACATATAAATTTAAAGAGAAGCTGAAACATTATCCCTAGATTCTTTGGATTAGAATTGTAAATTCTCTTGAAACTGCAAAGGAACATTAGAAGACTGAAACAAACCTGAAAACCCTAGAAATTTTACAAATGAGGCTTTCAGAATCCAAATAATAGCACTAAAATTAATAGTTATACATGAAAAATAAACCTGTTTGTTTATAGAATGAATTTGTAAAGCCATTTTTAAGTACCATCTTTTTTCTCTCACACCCTCTAATTACACTAGAACTGTGATGCTGCCAAGAGGTTTCTTTTGTGTTTTTAGCTTTATTTTAATAGGTCTCCTTAGCTTCTGGCAGCTGCTATGAGTCAGTGTACTAGTTTTACAAGGAGGTGCACCAAAGACACCATTAAATTATTATATAATTTATGCGAACAAAAAGCTAGGTTACCATTGCTGACAGGCAAAAAGAAAATGAAGCTGCTAGGTTTTATGGGAAGCCTTTGACTTCTGCAGACAGAAGTAATAATTTGTTCAACAGATAATGCAAAAAAATCTTTTTTTCCCTTCTGAAAATATATGTAGCGAGTCATTAAATGCCTGCTTATTTTTTAAGAATTGCACAGAAGGCAAATGGCATGGAATTAATGTCAGCGTGAAATAGAAAATGTCTCTTTCTCATAAACCTATGTTCTTTCACAAATTAAACACTACTGCACAATTGATATACTCTAAAAATTTTCCCTATATTTCACAAGGTTTTAAAAACTTTTACACTGGAAAAAACCATGCTAAGTGATAACCTGCAATAGTAGATGATCTTGCTTCTCATTACACGCCTGCGTAAAAATCAACAAAACTCTGACATCTGAATCAAGTTTGAGCAAATGAAAGTCACATGAAACAGGTTCTCACTTTTTCTTTAGTCTTCGGTCCTTTTCTGCTTGGGTTCCAAGTTTGCCTAATCCCAGAGATTCCTGAGCTGCTGCCTCTGTTTCCATGTAACCTCCTGGAAAACAAACAAAACCACGCTGTATTTTCCCGTAACTCTTTCCCAGTTGTTCCCCTTCTCAACCCTTCAATCCCTTTCTCACCCACCACCACTGTCTATGTTGGTTTCCTTAAGTCATGACACCTACAGAAGTAAATGCTGGAAAAGAGTAGAGGTAGGGGAAAAATTTGTTTCCTCCTCCTTATGTTTAGCAGAAATGTATGAGAAGAGCACCCTGATCTTTGCCTGTTTTAATTTGCCTCCTAAGTCTCATGGTGCTAAGTAAGCAATGCCATCACCATTTTTTAATCTTAGTTGGCAAATGTAGAAATGAAAGTGCCTTCTCAGGAACTGTCTCATTATTATTGACATAACACAGCATCACTTAATGGTGTAATACTAAAGTCTTCATTTTGCTCTCATATTGAGTCTTAGAGTCTTTGATGTCATTATCCCTGCAAACTCCCAAGCCAGAGATGACACAAAGAATCTGTCAGTGAAGTAAAAAGCCTCCTAGGTCTCCCTGGAGGTATCTTGTAGGCACCAAAATCCTATCAAAGTCATGGGAACTTGAATAACTTGCATAGACTGACAAGGGAAGCTTGCAGTAAGCAAGGACACCTGGATCAAAATAAAATCATATTGTGAACTAAGGACATGACTGGTATTCTATGATTTTTGCTGATCATAGAATATATCCACTAACATGACTTTCTTAGTGCAGAAGTGGAAAGATGCTCTGACTTTTTTACTGCTTCCTGGATTCAAGGAAGAAGGGAACCTGCTCATGGAACTGTTAGTAGTCTCCTAGCTCCAGCTCCATGCCCCTCATCTGCACATGTAGGTGTGCAGACAGAGGGGCTGCAGCACTTCTCTGAAGGATGCTTTCTTCTGTGGTGCTATTCAGAAGGTGTGTAACTGGCACAAGAAGGGACAACAGTGTGCTAAATGTTGGAAACTGACTCCATTTGGCAATGGCAACTTCTTATTTCCCAGCTAATGGATAGCGAACAATTGTAGAGTGGACACTGGCATAATTAAGAAGCACAGTATAAATTAAAAGATTTCTATTCTGGTTCATTGACTTTAACCATAAAATAATGCATAAGTGTTATATAGTGAAATAGTATCACAGCCTTTTACAAGCCACACTTACATGAATCTCAATCAAGTGAGAACAAAACCTATTGCTGTATCACGTTTATGATGTTAACTTAGAAAAGCCTGGCTTTAAGC
The DNA here is from genome assembly GCF_965140245.1 of Athene noctua. NCBI lineage: Eukaryota > Metazoa > Chordata > Aves > Strigiformes > Strigidae > Athene > Athene noctua. The sequence continues at coordinate 42,745,359 of NC_134039.1, read as the reverse complement.
TGTCCTTTCAAGCAGGTGTAGTTTTAATACTCCTGCTTGTCTAGACAGAATTTTTCTCTACTAAAGAGGACACTACTTCTGCAAGTCTCATGACGAGAACAATGCCTCCAGTCATGAATGCAAAAAACATGAATGTAGACTGCTTTACTTCATATGATTTTCAAAGTTTTACAGAATATCTCATGGAATGTATTTTGCTGACTCTGGAGTAAGTTTTTAATTTGTCAAACTGCTGTATCAACGTATCCCACCTTTCTGAGAGAGAAGCTTGTGGGATAGTGATGTCATGAATGCAGTTCAATGAGTGTTTATCACAGGTTGGAGAGTACTCTTGGCATAACAGACTTCACCATAAGACAAACACATCTAGCCCTTTGAACAACCCAAGTACTGTATTGGATGTGGTGATGCTGTCTGTCAGTATCTTAGGCATGCAGATGGCCATGATAAATGTTTCCTAACAAACTAACCTTTGAATATACCATACAGATCAACTTGCCTGGGCAGGGCTAAAATTCCCTCAAATGTATTGTTTGTTTTAGGGACTAGAATATTTAAAATGTAACACGGGAAAAATATGCAAGTAACTAGTGTGGTATTCCCCAAGTGAGATAAATTTAAAATCAAATGAATAAACAAACAAACAAACAAACGGCACTCATACTCCCTTCTAACACTCATTTTCCCTTCCATAATTGAAAGAAATCTTGAAGAATCTAGAAATCTTGAATCTTGGTTCTAAGAAAGATCTCCTAAGGCATGAAGTTGGCTTTGAACAATAATATGAATGCATTAGCAGGGATGGTAAAAGTAGCAAATTACAAAATAATGAAACTCTGACAAGTTTAGCAGTTGAAAACTAGTAATTTTTGAGCTTTGCAGGGAACACAGAGCACAGAAATCTTCTGAGTGATAGCCTGACTCTGTTGAAGTTAGTGATAAAACTTCGGAGGTTCCAATATTACTTCTTAAATATAAGTATATATTACATGGGGTTTAGAGATACAGAATTAGTTACAGAAGTGTTATGTGTACTAACAATGTATAATATCACTGGGATCTCTAGTATCCTCTGCATTGACATGAACCTTTAAAGTGCTAATTTATGTGTAATTGTGTACATGTGCAAGTATGCATACAAGGAAAATTAATGTTTCTGAGGCTCAAAATTATGTTTATTACCTCTTTAGTATTTGATGTGCTATTAAAGAGTATTTTCCATATTCAAAGCAAGGAATTAAATGAGATACTTTTATTGATTTTGCATTAGAAATTTAGGTTATGAAAACCATACAAATATACTGCAGTGTAGTAATGACAGGACTTACTCTCTAGATTTCTGTGATATAGTATCTTACTATAAATAAAACTATTAATTATATAGCAGCACAGATAGCATAGCTGCCCTGGAATTCATTCCAGTACTACCATGATTGCTATTTTTTTAATTTTTTTTTGTCTTTAAAGTACTGCCATTGAATGGAAACTGCCAGTCAATATTGGTTTTTCTTTTTGTATTTTTAAAACTTAAGATGAGAAAAACTATAATTCAGCTGTTTAATGTTGTTTCAGTTTCTAAAAATATTTTGCTCCTAGTTTTTAGTCAGTCCTATTGTTAATTTTATACATGCTTGTAAACCCATTTTGCTTAATTAAAAGGTGCATTATACAGAAATTTTTGCCGTTGAGCTAAAGGATGGAAGCCATAAAAAATTAATTTAATTGCAAATCTTCATTAATATCTTCTTGCAATTTCATGAGCTAGTGTTGGGAATTACAAATAAACTTTATCCAGTTATACATATGGCTTATTAATAATGGTGGGTATTATTAAGAAATTAATATATTACAAGATTACATTGCTCCTGAGATAATCTGAAGTTGTTACTTTATTTTTGTTTCATATTGCAAGGAACTGCAGGGAAGACCAACACATTTATTACATCTTTGCTCTCTATGTTCCTGAATTACTGTGAATTCATAGATTATTATGCATAATCCATAAGTATCAATAAAGTTGGTTTTATGGAATGTAAATATGAATTAATAATGTGGTGTAAAGTTATAAAATTCTTCATCAGTGCAGAGGTTGACATGCAGGTGTATTTGAGAGACCCATTTAATAGATTCTGAAATACATTAAGCTATGAAAAAGATTGAATAAATCACTTTTATTCTTCCCATAGTGAGAAAAAAGAGAATTTAAATTGCAATTAGATTTTTTTTTTTCAAGAACACAAGGTTTCCAGAGGCAGAGAGGAGAGAGGTTGAAGTTTAAATGGAGAATGCTGTTATTTGATTTTATTCTGATATTTTGACCTTAATATTACCTTATTTTATTCTATATGATTTTAGTGATGGGTTTGTTATTTGTGATAAGGGCATACTTTAATTTCAGACTTACATATTGCTTAAGTATTCATAGTTACTGCAAACCCTTAAAATTCTTTTACAGGTGTTATGTGGTCACCATGGCAGTAAAAATTTAGTGCCTCACAAATTCATACTACGTGACATCTTCGTGACTAAGAAAGAGCTAGTATTTCTATTTTACTGACACTTCAATTTGATGCTTGTGTTGGGATGTGTATATATGCTAATCTTAATGTAGCTAAATCAGATAGCCTAGCAATATAGACTGAAGCTAAGGATGTATTTGCCTGTCTGGGCATACAGACTATGAGGCTTTGCTGAAGACTGTTCCTTCACCTTCCATTGCTTATGTTACCTAAGGCAGTTAAATAAAGTTACGCTATAAGTGATTTTTTTTTTTACATGTGGTATAGACATATCCTATGGAATATCACAGAGGAAAATTTTTACCAGGAATTAATGATACTAAGGTCTTTTCAAGGGAAAAGGGAAGAAGTAGGAAGAAAACAAAGCATTGTCCTGAGTAGCATAACTAAATGAGTTTGGTGAGACATTCAGTGATAGGCACTAGCAGACATCTATTGACAGACTCAAATCTGAAATGCAACTACACTTACTTGCAAGGATCTTCCATACACGACAGGGCACCTTGCTTATTGGATGAGGGAAAGGCTGTGGACGTTGTTTACCTTGACTTTAGCAAGGCCTTTGACACCGTTTCCCACAGCATTCTCCTGGCAAAATTGGCTACTCACAGCTTGGATGGGCACACGCTTTGCTGGGTAAAAAACTGTCTGGATGGCCGGGCCCAAAGAGTTGTGGTGAACGGAGTTAAATCCAGTTGGTGGCCGGTCACGAGTGGTGTCCCCCAGGGCTCGGTTTTGGGGCCACTCCTGTTTAACATCTTTATTGATGATCTAGACGAGGGGATCGAGTGCACCCTCAGTCAGTTTGCAGATGACCACAGGTTGGGTGGGAGTGTTGATCTGCTCGAGGGTAGGGAGGCTCTGCAGAGAGACCTGGACAGGCTGGAGCCATGGGCTGAGGCCAACTGGAGGAGTTTCCATAAGGCCAAATGCCGGGGGCTGCCCTTGGGCCACAACAACCCCCAGCAGCGCTACAGGCCTGGGGAGGAGTGGCTGGAGAGCTGCCAGTCAGAGAGGGACTTGGGGGGGTTCATTGACAGCCAGCTGAACAGGAGCCAGCAGCGTGCCCAGGTGGCCAAGAAGGCCAATGGCATCCTGGCTTGTGTCAGCAATAGTGTGGCCAGCAGGGACAGGGAAGGGATCTTACCCCTGTCCTCGGCACTGGTGAGGCCGCCCCTCGATTCCTGTGTTCAGTTTTGGGCCCCTCACTGCAAAAAGGACATTGAATGACTCGAGCGTGTCCAGAGAAGGGCAACGAAGCTGGTGCAGGGTCTGGAGCACAGGTCGTACGGGGAGCGGCTGAGGGAACTGGGGGTGTTTAGTCTGGAGAAGAGGAGGCTGAGGGGAGACCTCATCGCCCTCTACAGCTACCTGAAAGGAAGCAGCAGAGAGCTGGGGATGAGTCTCTTTAACCAAGTAACAAGTGATAGGACAAGAGGGAATGGCCTCAAGTTGTGCCAGGGAAGGTTTAGACTGGATATTAGGAAGCATTTCTTTCCAGAACGGGTTGTTAGGTGTTGGAATGGGCTGCCCAGGGAGGTGGTGGAGTCCCCATCCCTGGAGGTGTTTAAGAGTCGGGTCGACATACCGCTGAGGGATATGGTGTAGTTGGGAACTGTCAGTGTTAGGTTAACTGTTGGAATAGATGATCTTCAAGGTCCTTTCCAGCCTAGATGATTCTGTGATTATGTTACACCCCTTATAATGGCTTATTACTTTCTTACCTTTTTAATTTGGCTATTTGAGAATACACTGTTAGCACTTTTACCCCAATTCAAGAGACTATGGAAGCAGTAGCTTCAGTGAACAACCTGAATCTTGTAGTTTGTGAGGAAGTCTCCTTTCATTTGTGCTATAGTCATAGCAAACTCCTGACAAATACAATTGCTGAAAGCAATGAAGTTTAATGGGAAACTGAAAAGAGGCAAAATTAAAAATGGAAAAATGACTGTGAAATGGTGACCTTGGCTTGTTACCACTAATTCCTTACTGAGCTGTCCAAGTCGAGCCTTCTCTTTTTTACCAAACAGACGTCCTATTGAAGACTTGATTCCTTTCTTCTTGGGAGCTTTGTGCAGGGAGTCCTGACTGCTATTGACACTGCCAAGACCAATGCTTTCTGGCTCCAATGAAGCAGGCAAGCTACTACAAAACGATAATAAAGAAATGGAATAAATTACATTTGCAGTTATTTTTTTACTGTGAGCAGCTCTGCAAGGAAATTAATTGGTTATACTTTAGTAATGATCTCCCAACAAGTGAAACAATCACATCTTCTTTAAATTATTTTTATTCTAAAAATCTTATACATGTTTCTAAACATGTAGAGCAATACAAGATCACATTTTCTCCATCAGGCTGATTGGATCTTATTAAAAAAAGAAGACTGAAAAGAAATAAATACTTTTAATATGTTAAGAACAATTGATGAAAAATACAGGAATCAGCCTGCTGTTTGTCTTTCTAGGATATGCAGTATTGCTACTTCTAGCAGTGATCAAAACTGTACCTCAAACCAGAAATATTCAGCATGTATTTTAGCACTGAGAAACATTCCCAGGGTCATGCAAGAGACAAAGGGTAAGGCTTTCTCTCTCATGGCAGGGGAAACAATTGCCAAGAAGAAACAGGAAGAAAACAGGTCATTTTGGAATAGTTAAACAACATGATTTGAAAAGAATATTAAATGAAGAACAAATTAATGTTACAAACATCTTACCTTCTGGCATCATTGTGGTATGAAGAAGGAAGGGTATGAGTCATTCTGATAGCTCTGGGTGTTGGAGGAGGAGAAGTTTCACATTTGATTGTGGCTTTATCTTCACGCCCATCTTCTTCAACTACTGCAATCTGGGGAAGAGAGACTCCATTGAGAGCAGAGTAGCTTTTCAAGAAATTTTCAACATATGCTATACAAATTTGTCAAGTGAACCAAAGCATGTATGGTTTCAAGTGAAATTTTTTGAGCAAATTGTTTGGATTCATATTTTTGAAAGAAGCTATTGGGAAAAAGCAATTGCCTAAATATGGCAGGTTAAAGTACATATTTGAAGGAAAAGATACTACACTTGGAGAAGAATTTAATTCCTTTTATGCCAAACAGGTTGATCCAGTAAAGATTGAAACATGAAAATAACCTTAGACATGAGCAGGTCTGTTGCATTAAACAGGATTATTCATGTAAACAAAGTTTCTCAGGGATGAAGGGAGAAGGTTAATACAGACAGAAACAGGACCGCTCTCACTATAGCTTGTTAACAGAATGGTCAGAATGCTTGAAAATAAGCATGAACAAAAGGGAATTTTGACACAGCATGTCATGATTTATCTTAAATACCATCTCCTCTCACGTAAAGATAGATCCCATACTCAGTGCCAATTACATAAGCAATTTTATACTGCTCCAGAAGATTTCAAGTGATCTGACTCTGGTTCCTCCAGCAAGAATAATGGCCCAAATACATTTGAAAGTAATTATTTTGTGTCCACGCTGGTTTAAACTATATTCCTTTAAATTTGTGTTGTAGAGGCTACTACTCCACAGTATCAAGGTGGGCCTTGACTATGTGGCTTAGCTGTGACACCTTCAAGACCTTCCAGCTAGGATTAAAATGATTATGTTCAGGAATTGAACAAAAAGGAGCAGAGGGGATACAGTGACTGGCCAGGAACCCAGTTATCTAAATAGCAGATGAATACAATAAGCGTGCTCCCCCAAACTTAAAAAAACTCCCAGAATCATACCTTTCTCCGATGTTTCCTTAGGTCACTTGGCTTAGATTGGTAACAAAAGCAGCAACAACAAAAAGAGAAGGATTAATAAATTTTATCTGAACATAACAAAATGTCTCACATTTATTCTTCTCACATTCAGAACTGGGAAGTGGAGATTTCATTAATTTCATACTATCCATAGTATATACCAATTATACTCTTGGTGTCATAAGCCCTGACAAATATGCCATTGTGGGAAAGTAGTAATTTTTTCTAAAGTTACAATCTGTTTCATTTTCATAAGCTTAGCAAAGAATAGGACATTGGAAGTTTATAGCAGCACTTTTTTTTGAGTTTTCATATAAATCCTTCCACTACTCGTAACACAGAGATTTTTTTTTTTTTTTAGTTTTATCTAATATTACAAACGTATAAAGGCAAAACATCATCAACAAATAACGTGTCTGAAAAGGGGGTCTTTCTCTCCAGTTATCCCATATTAAAGTGACTGTCATTTTCAGTCAACAGATGTGAATTCACCCATCTTCTGTACTGCAGCATTATTTGGCAGTAGAAGACTGCTAGAACGTATCTTGTTCAACCCCCTTTTCATTCTTATTTTGGGTAGATGTCTCATTCATTCAAGGAAAGCTTAGGGTACTTTGCAGAATTTATATACTGCATGGACTTGGGCTGTGAAAACTCATGCAGTACAGCTTCTCCAGCCAACCCCTCCCTACAGGACATTTGACAATATGGGCTCTAGAGACTAGAGCTCTACAGAACTCTTCCCAACTCGAAGTTTCCACTTAGAGGATGCCTGTTGTGTCTGTCCCCAGCCAGTAAGGAGGAAATACATGACACTGAACTCCTCCTGAGTACAGGGCAGAAGTATCCTGAAATGGTTGATGAGGGTGAGTAAAGTTGTAAGCTGTGCTGCTGAGCACACAGTGGGGTGCTATTTCTACAGCCTATGCTGTGTCAAGAGTTCAGGTGCAGCTCATACAGACATACCCATGTGAGCTTTAGCACAGCTAGAGCTAGATGCCAGCAAGGTCATAGCAACCTGAAGTGCAGAGGCTATGCTGTCATTTTGTATTTGAATCTGATGAACCTACTGAAGCCACTGCATCCAATTCAAGGCAACCAGGCAGTGCAGGTATCAGCTGAAAGGTCAGTTTAACTATTGCCATTTATCTGTAGCCAGACTGCTTAGTTTAAATGGCTGGTGAAATGGAGACAAACTGCATCTTTGGGAAGGTGCTGCTTTGGTGAAGTGGGTGGCACTGTGGCAGCCTGTACACCCCACCTCCTCCATAACACTCTCCACCACCACCATTTTAATTTGTGCTGTTCATCAGTGAGAACTGGGGGCAGCAAAGAATTGGTGCCACAATCTGCCACAACTACCAGCACTGACCTTTCTGCTGTCTCTAGTTCCCAAAAAGGCAGCAACCATCCCAAATTGGGAGGGATAGAGCTGTATACAAGTAGTTGTCAGTTCCCAGGAAGAGGGAGTCCTCAGCTAGATGACAGTAGACAAAAGTCCCTACTCCCATCTGAGCAGAATGAGCAGCCAGGCTCCACTCCCAGCTGTTCTTAGCAACCTTCTCAGCTAGGAGAGCTAATTTCTTGCTTTCTGATTGAGATCAAGGCTCATTTCCCTTCTACTGAGAGGCTCCACAGGGAAGCAGTGCTGCTGTTGCTTCCCAGAAATGGACCATAAGGGGACATTGGTGACATTATGATTATCAGAGAAACAGCAAATAAAAAATGGGGTTACACATATCGCATTTTTCTCATGGGCTGCTTTGATTCTCTCCAAGAGCTTAAAGGAATTAATCCACCAAGGCTCCAAACTGGTTTGTAGCCCACACTGAACCCTGTGTCTGTACTCTTATCAGTATCAGAGTTGTGCATCTTGAATATATCGACACACATACTGTCTTCACTTGACTGTTGTACTGTTTCTTTTTGTCTAGGACCAAAATAACCTTTTTGGTAAATCTCTTTTCAAATCAAACCAGACATTTCAGAATGTGTCCTCAAAGGTACACTAATGTTAGAAATGCTTTGCAGCCAATTTGATGGCTTGGTATATATTTATGTGTGCTGCTTGTAATGCTGAAATATGTCAGTTAAATGAATTATTGGAAAACAGAGCACTTATTTCAAGTGCTTGATATATTGTAATGAAGAACACATACAAAATGCTGCAAGTATAAAAGAGTATACCAAATATAGAAGTATATCAAACTGATCATATATATATGAAGTAATAGGTTTTAATGACTTCTAGACGTTTCCTGGAGCTTTAAACTCAGCAATAGTCCCTCAAACTATACAGTGTAATAACTGTATCACTTCAGAACTTTTCATCAGTAAACATTTTTTACCTATAAACTGATTACAGTAATTCCACTGATCAGTTGTTATTAATTCCATGGCCTGTGTGCTGAAGGCCCTTGATCCTCAAATCATTATGTCCTTGGTGAATCATACAATGCTCAAAACCACAATAACCAAACCCAAACCCACCCTAATGTCCATATTCTAGGGAATTTGCCATCTGTATGTATGATGAAGAAGTGAACAAAGAATTAGAGAGATGAGCCATTCATACAGCGAAATATGAAATATTTAATGCTAGAAATATCACACCTAGAACTGGCATCACAAAGTTTCTTACCAGTGTCATAACCCCCATCCTGTCCATCTCCCTGGCTGGACTGCGAGGGGTGAGTTTAGGAGTTGAGTGTCCGCTGGGAGGAGATGAGCTTGCAAGTGACGATGCCGTCACAGAGCCAGTAATGGATGTACCTTGGTGGACTCTGGCTAGATTTAAGCCTTCCAGACTCACACTAGCCACTCTGTTCTCTATCTCTTCAGCACGCAGTTCTGTTGACTCTTTCTCTTCTTGGATTAACCTTATTAAATAAAAGAAGAACATGGTTTTATTTGTCTCTGGATGCCCCAAAAGCAATATTAAAACTCATTTATTTTCAAATGAGATTTAAAAGTCAAAGAAAACAAAGATGAATATCATAGATCAACTCCAAAATAATATTGAAAAAGCTATTTTTTTAATCTCTAGAATGATAATATTCTTTTTCTTAATTCTTCTGTTCTCAAAACCTGAAGAATCTGCCCAAGAACAGGACTTGGACATATGATATTTCAGCAAGATTAATTCCTATGCAAAGGAGACAGTATAGGGGAGGGGGTTTAACAATCTGATTTACCATAGGAAACTAATTCCAATCTTAAATTGGTTTAATCTGATTTTCTGTTGCTAAAGCATGAACTCAAATTTAAAGTCAAATGAAATTGGGCCTTAAGAAGGGAATTGCTAAAATAATCCATATTATTAAAGCAAGAGAACATGTAAAACAAGTTGTCCATTTCATCCCTATAAATTGATGAAAAAATGACAGTAGTTTCTAAAGCATTGAATATTTAAGTAAGTTTAATTAAAATAGCTCTCTTGTTATCAACAATTACAAGCTCCTTGAACATATATAGCCTCAACAGGATGCTTCCACTGGGTTCTTTAGTTTTGGTTTTTAATTGTGATTGCACCCAGAATGAAAAAAGTGTGTTTAAAATCAAGCATTTATTTGTAAGTCCTTTGCCCATCAACAAATGTTAGCAGTCTTTTTTTGTGAACAGGAGGAAAAAGTATGATCAAGGTTAAATGAGAGAATACAAAGTCTGGGGAGGCTGAAAGCGTGAACCAGGCTTTTCTGATTTAAATGAAGCAAGTACAATAAATGTAACCATAATACATTGAAAATAGAAACATACAAATTCCTGTGTGGTGATAAATTTTCCCTAACATCTATTTCAAAATTTCTACAAAAAGTCTACAATTCTTTCTGAAATGAGGCACAGTAGAGACTTAAGGCAAATAATATTTTTAAAGGGAATTATAACAATATTTTTCATTTTAGCAATCTAAATTCTGACTCATCTTGTATAATAAAACAAATCTAAGGCAAAATACATTTTTAATCTTTTGATATCTTCAATCATTTGCTAAACCCATATAGTGTTTGTCAAGAAAAAGAAAACCAAAGAAACGAAGAAAATGTGAAATGTTGTACAGTTTATAAGACTATTGTAGAATCAGTTTTCCTGAAAAATATTAAAAAAACCTGCAAAATTAGTTACCTGGTTCTTTAATAATGACGGTGATGGTAATGAAAGCCTGTACTTCATTGTAAGATTAGCAGTAGGGGAAATGAACTACTCTCAGTGGACCTCCAGTAAAAATGACCATGCAATGTGCATTCTTGCTTCCTTTTTGAGATAAAACTCTACCTAACCTCTAAATCAAGATCCTGTGTTATGTAAAACAGTGTCTGATTCAGGGTGGCAAAAATAATATCCCACTATGTCACCTGCAAGTACAATTCTTGTGAAAGCCTTTTAATGTATTATGTAATTACTTGTTAAATTGTCAAAATGCTAATATTTTTTAAAAAACAAATATATTTCTTATACCTACAGCTTTCTGAATTGGTCCCAGTACTTACTTCTTTGTAATAATGAAAATATGGATAAGGTTCTTTTACATAGGTTTAAGGAGATATACCCTCCCAACAACAAAATTTTTCTTTTACTCTGTCTTGACAGGTGTAATAAGAGGTTTGAGAAACAGCAGCATAAACCTATCTGAAGAAATTCTGGGAGTACTGAAAACGTGAAGTTGTAGATAAGAAAAAGTGTCCTCCTGCACAGAAAAGTCATTCAAGTTCAATATATTCCAGTAGAGCTCTCCCTTTGAAGTTACTTTGCTCAGAGAAAGACTGAGATCTGGTAAAAGGTAATCTGGTTTTGATTATATTTCCAACCACAGTCTTTCTGTCTATAATATTATCAGAAAGTCACTAATACATTTAGCAACATCTCCTTCTAGAGAAACAGTCACTAATGCGAGGATGTTTCCATACACCAAGTTTTTTTTAAAGTTACCCTTCCTGAAAAACATGTAGGAATACTTTACACCTAAAATATGGTTTAATTGATAAAATCACTTAATTAAAATATGTAATTGGATTCTCTATCACTTAATTTAATTTGCCCAGAAATTCTTAAGTTACAATCAATTTACCACCTATTTCCAAGCCCTATAACCTGATCTGGAGCATGAAAAAATCATATTCTATGCCTCTATAGAAAATCAAAACCATGTCTTAGAAAACATGGCTTAGGTGTAACACAGGAATAATTACCAGAAGAAAGTATGAAGAGCACTGAAATAAAATATTTCCAATAGGAGGTTATTACTGAGTAAGTGGAGTCATGCAGAATATTGAAAAAGATCTTGAAGAGAGGACTATGAATAGTGATCTGTCACATCTGCCACACGTTAGCCTTCTCTGATATATTTCTCTTCAACTGGTGAGCAGTTCTTCACTTGGAACATTTTTGAAAGAAATCTCTATGGTCAGGAAATGAAGATGATGATGTTATCTTCACACAATCAATACTCTTCTACGAAAAGCTGACATATATTATCAATCCTTTAAATGTACAAGTGGTTTCCTAATTGTTATGAACAGTACCTGAACTCATGCACTAAAGGAAGCTTGAAGCTGTAATCATAAATGCATCACACCTTTTTCAGGCTACATACCTGATTTCCTTATTGATTGCGTCTAGCTGCTCCTGAAGCATCATGGCCAGTGTCTGGGCATCAGAATGGCCACTTGGTGACAGGAGGTCCATGGAGCTGAAAAGTGTTTCTCTGTCATCGTCATCAATGTCAGACATTTCAGTGTCGCTTTCAAATGGATGACTGCTCAAAACACCAATCTGCTGGGTCCTATTCCACTCATGATCTCCAAGTGATTTTACCTGAGCAGGAATTAGGATGTATATGGCTTATTCCATGGAAAACAACTGCAAAGTTGAACTTCTATAAAATGGGACAGGAAAGCAACTAATATTTAAGAATAGTTATTCAATGATTAATTATCCAATAATACTTGCAACATTACCGCAGATGATGTATTTTCACATAATTGCTAATGGTGTATAAAATTATTATCAGGAAAATTTATACCAAATGATACCCAGAGGAAACAGATAGTCAATTATACTTGAACTCTGGTGTCTAAACTTCAACCTTTTCTGCTTTCATTTTAGTACAACAGTACTCTGGTCTGAGCATGTATAGAAAATAGCTCTGCTATTTGGGTTAGGTTTTCTTGTTTGGTGGATTGGTTTTTTGTTCCGTTGTTTTTTGGTTTTTTTTTTTTTCTCAAAAACCACAAACTATAAGCTTAACAACCTGGAATACATTCTCTTATCAGGGAATGTATGAGAAGAAGTTGAGGATTAACCTTTGGTTCATCTCTGCGTACTCCCATCCGGCCTCTTCTAGGTCGCCTTATCACTTTAGTTGACCGATAGTCAGACTGGCTATCAACCAGTGAGCCCACAGAGTACCTCAGCTCTGCTGATGTGTCAAGGTGAGGCCTATAAAAAGAACCACATAAGACTGAGAGAGTAATTGGAATAACAACAGCAATCCAATGACCTTCAGTCTAGGAACAGATTTTTTTTAAAACAAACAAATTATTATGTATCACATAAGAAATGACAAAAACAGATCACAAAATACAATTTAAAGTGTAAACTTGAAATCATATTATGAGAAAATTAAGGAAGAAAACAAACAAATAAGACCCTTGATTTTTCAAAAGGAAGGACTTGCATAGTAAAACTTACTGTCCAAAACTTTAACATGAAAAAACAAGCAGATTTCAAGATAATTAACAGAACTGGCTGCTGAATGTACTGCCCTGTATATTTTCCTTCCATTACTTTCCTACTGTAAGCCTGTGCTCTACACCATGAAAATATTAGTGAACTGTCCTGCAATATATAGCATCATATATGAATGATTCATCTTTATTTGATGATGCTTTTGAGAGTTTTAACCCCCAATTTTTTCTGCAGTCCTGTTAAGTCTTGGGACATTGTGGTGAGGCATATATGTAATGACTTCAGCATATCTTTTCTTGGCTGCAGACAATAGTCCCTGGCCTTTATGTCCTTGGTCAAACAGCAGCAGTAAAGGTTCCCTGCATGGCGCAGTAGAAGCATCCTGCCCATGGGCTGTGTAGCCGAGTCAGAAAAGCAAACACTTCATGTACCATTTGAGCATTCAATCACAGCAGTGGAGACATGAAAAATTTCTAGGTCTTAACATATAAGCAATTGCCATGTAAAAATATATGAATAGCATGATTATAGTAAAAAAATACATGTAACAAATACTATACTAATAAGACCACTATGTATTTGTAGTAACTCCTAAAACATGCTTGACATTTCCCTATCTATAAGAGCATAAAATGAGAGTTTAATGTTGCACTTCCTTTATTTATTTATTTTTTTTCCCTAAACTTAGGAAAAATGCTTACAATCAGCTACAGACAAGTTATAGGGTTCACAGCAATGTTGATAATCAGTTTTGGGAAACAAAATAGGAACAAGTTTTGGTCTTAAACACTTCTCTTACTGAAAAGAATGCTGTTCAAGAAAATGATGGCTTTAATCCTAGACATAAAAAAGTTAACTAAGAGAATGCTTCCCAGATTGAAGGAAATAATTCAGAAAACCACATATATCTATGCTGAAAAGTGAAGGCTGTAAGCGTGACTGTTTTCCCAAGCTCTGGAGATTCCTTGATTTTCCTTGAGAAGAACTTAATTTGAACTAAAACATACTCATACTTGGAAGACTGAAGCATTAGTCTCAAATTTCAGACATCACTTGAATAAACTGCAAGATAAAATATTACAACTAAGGTGCCTGTTTATTGATAAATAGGAAATGCAAGAAGGTCATGGAAAAACACAAAAGTCTCTACTACAGGCTACTTTGACAGAATGGTATGAAGAAACATAATTACTCTCTGGTTGTGAGAGACTGAAGTGTCCTATGACTGTCTCAGAGCTTGCTTGTGTCTGTGCAAACCTCCAAGAGAAGCTGCTGCAGCCTTTGCTTTGGTCTGCCCAGAGAATCAGGAGTGTATTGAAGGATGCACCCCCCTATTTCCTTGCAGTTGCATTGTCTGGACTCTTTAGACAAGCCTCAAAGGGGCAGAGGTGTGCTGAGCTGGCCCCATCCTGTAGCCGTTTGTGGCTCCATTGTGTAGGCCAGACCCCATGCCTGCATTGCTAATGAACTGACAAGAGGCAAATGTTCCTGCCCTTGAAGCCGGATGCAACAAAACTGTTGGACCAGAGGAAAAAAAACTAAAGGCAAGCAGATATGCTGATCAGCTGGTACGATGAACTTAAAAAGGCAGCAGAAAATCTTTCTCTTTGTGCATCCGCCATTGAGACCTGATCTATGTGCACCCACTACCAAAGAACTGAAGGCTGAGGACCAATGGGACGCCGCTGGATCCATGGTGGCGCCTATTCTTGCAGCCCTATCCCGCACCCTTGCTTTATTTCCGTCTTTTCCTTCCATTCTGTCCTATCGCTACCCCTCTTCACTTTTCTAATAATAAAAACCTATTTTGGGTATACGGTATTTGACCTCGTTTGTGTCTTAATCTCGCTCTTGGGATTGTATCAAAACCTCCCCTGACATTGGATTGGGACACTGGTATTATAAGTACTGTGACAAATCCAAACTAATAAGGGAAGGATTTCGAGTGTTAATATAGCTTATTTTATAAAAAATAAATACTGTAAGAAAACAAATTAAAAAGAGAGGTACCAGAATTCCTGAAATGAGTGTATGCGCCATAGTAATCAAATCAGATACATTAAAACGTCACAGATACTGGATAATGTTTTAGAATTTAGGTACTGGGTAAAGCATACATCAGATCTCATGCTGTTGTCACAAATGTCCTTTACTGAACAACCATCTTCTCTTATGCTTTCTGTCATGCCTGGTAAGAACTTCCATAATATTAGAAAAAGTATGATTTTTACCTTTTAAAAAATTCTCTAAAGCTCATTTTTGTCATTATACTAATAAGAAAACTGGAAAACAGTTGGGCTACAAATGTCCTGAGCCCTCCATCTACAGCACCAGACAAAAATCTTTTGTCTATATGTCTCTCATCTATTATATAGCAAACACTTTAAGGCAGTGACTGTTCTTTATTGCCTGTGTACAGTATTTGCTGTAATAGAACTTTGCTCTGATAATTGACAGTACTTGGCATTTGTGTAGCAAGTTGGCAGGACAAAAGAAACAGCCCAGGTTTGTCTCTAGCAGCAGATATTTATCTGCTGACCAGCTGCATTAATCTGCTGAAAGAACAATCTCCAGCAAATGCAGAACTGAATATGGGCTGAGAACAGTAAGTATTTAATGCTGCTATCAGCATTATATCCCTACTCCTGAGAGGGCTGGTAGCTTCGTAAGGTGAGGTCATGGAAAGGGAAGGATACTGCTTTAGGAGAACGGGCTGAATCATCAAGACATTTAGACAGCTTACCAAATTCAAACAGCCAACTGACAAGGGTTAACCAGACTACTATTTACAGAGCACAAGCTAATGATACTCATCTACCCAGGAAAAAAGGCTGCTCTTCACCAAGAATGCTGCTGTTTGTTACAGCAGATCAATAGTCTGCGTCCTCACAAGCACTCTCAAAAAATGTTGTGCATGACTATAGTCACACTTACACTCTCAAAGAAACAAAAATTCTAACAGTTACAAGCAACACATTCTGAATTTCATCCATTTACACTTCTCAAGGTATAGAAAAATACTATTCCAAGAGATAGTAAAAGGTTGAGGGAGAAACCATTTCCAGGTACTGAGCAAACAATAGGCAGACAGTACTTGATATGAGCAAAAAAGCTATCCAACAAAAATAACTTTAGAGGATTACAGTGCTCTGAGTTTAGTCTCAGTCCATGACCTTTGGCTGGCAGGTTTTAGAAGTTAACAAACATGTTGCTTGTTATGAAAACAGGACACGGCACACAATTAGCAAGTAACGATTATATTTTTAGGGATACTTTTAGCCAGGAAGGACTTTCTAGAATTATAAATTCACTTCAGCTGTTAAGAACTGTTCTATGGTATCTGTCTCCCTATTGTTCCCATACTGCTTTTCTGTCAAAAAGAGACATAATGTTTAATGTCCTGTAATGGTATTTTCAGATCTCTCTGAATACTGCCTTTATCTTTAGATGACGATCTGTAGTTGTATGCTACACACTAAGCAAAGCTGAGTTATTTCTTGCTAATGAGAAGATTTTTAGATATAATTGACAGAATAAAGATGATTATAAATATGCTGATCAGTTTCAGCATTGAAGAAAATGGTTTCAACTTTTAAGGTCTCCTGGGAATAAATGGGTATTTGGATATACTTTTGAAAACATTACATAATTTAAGACTTTCCTTAATCTCAGTAATATTTCAGTGTATACTCACTGCTATAAGGCCCCGTTTACCTATGAAAAAAGTGAAAAGCAACAGTAATAATCATTGCACAGATTTCACATTTTATAATAAATACATGACTATTTTTATGCATGGTCTGAACACATCCCTGTTGTAAATACTTGACACATTTATATTCTATTTCAACTCAAAGTGAGGAAACTTTTGTCATTAAATATTACCTTGACAAGGTGGGTTCAATTAAAGAACCAGCCCTCAATTTCATTTGATCCAGTTCAGATCTCAGTTTCTCAATTTCTTCGGCAAGTCTTTCCTGGAAAAGAGAACAGTAAGATATACTTACTTGTGATACAAAATACACTTAGTTTATGGGATACTGCTCTCATAAAACTAAACAAGTAAGATAAGATAAACAATGTAGCACTGACTATAATAATAAAAGTCAGTGAACTCATTCAAATCTCATTATTGCTAAGACATATGCATCAAGAGGAGGTTGTATAGCACTCTACTGTTTTTCCACTATCTAGAAGTGATGGCAGGACAGGTTTGTCCTTGAAACTTATTTTTTTTCTTCTTATACAGGTAGGATGAGGAAAAGAAGAACCAGCGCTGATCTGTGCACTAAGTGCACTCTGTGGCAGGCATAGTTCAGCATGTGACAGGATATTTGCCCTTTAGAGATTACTATTGCATCTTGGCTTTTTATTTAGTGACAGAGGCACAGACTTAGAGACAATCACATTTTAGGTGGCTTGCTGAACTGCAGCTTTACAGCTTGCTCATGGGAGCTCATGAAATTCCAGTACAAGGTGCTGCTTGTAAAAAATGAGTGTGTGCCACAAAAAATGGGGTTTTGGAACCAACTAACAAAAGGCTATTGACAGCAATCACTAGGGAAAACAGCACTGTTCTGAAATTGTACAAATAATTATTGTCTACTAACAAAATAAAATCAAAGAACTTTAGAAGAAATTACGAGAGAACATGGAGGAAGATGTAACACTACTCTTCCTAGAATTTAAAATGTTCAGGATTTCAAAATGCTAGGAAGGAGAACGATCTGCACTGAAGTAATATCAGATTCAGTAACTCTTATTACAGTATTTTTACAAAATTTCTTGGTTGAATAAAATCACTGAGATGACTTGCTGGTCACTCCACATGTATCATTTGCTAGTTATTTAGAAATTATTAATATCTGCTGTTATGTCACAGAATTATTTAGGTTGGAAAAGTCCTTGAAGATCATCCAGTCCAACCTAACATAGACAGTTCCCAACCACACCAGATCCCTAAGTACTATGTTGACCCAACTCTTAAACACCTCCAGGGATGGGGACACCACCACCACACTGAGCAGCCCATTCCAACGCCTAACAACCCGTTCTGTAAAGAAATGCTTCCTGATACCCAGTCTAAACCTTCCCTGGCACAACTTGAGGCCATTCCCTCTTGTCCTATCGCTTACTACTTGGTTAAAGAGACTCATCCCCAGCTCTCTGCAACCTCCTTTCAGGGAGCTGTAGAGGGCGATGAGGTCTCCCCTCAGCCTCCTCTTCTCCAGACTAAACACCCCCAGTTCCCTCAGCCGCTCCTCGTATGACCTGTGCTCCAGACCCTGCACCAGCTTCGTTGCCCTTCTCTGGACACGCTCGAGTCATTCAATGTCCTTTTTGTAGTGAGGGGCCCAAAACTGAACACAGGAATCGAGGTGCGGCCTCACCAGTGCTGAGTACAGGGGTAAGATCCCTTCCCTGTCCCTGATGGCCACGTTATTGCTGACACAAGCCAGGATGCCATTGGCCTTCTTGGCCACCTGGGCACACTGCTGGCTCCTGTTCAGCCGGCTGTCAATCAACCCCCCCCCCCCCCCCCCCCCCCCCCCCCCGGTCCCTCTCTGACTGGCAGCTCTCCAGCCACTCCTCCCCAGGCCTGTAGCGCTGCTGGGGGTTGTTGTGGCCCAAGGGCAGCCCCCGGCATTTGGCCTTATGGAAACTCCTCCAGCTGCCCTCAGCCCATGGCTCCAGCCTGTCCAGGTCTCTCTGCAGAGCCTCCCTACCCTCGAGCAGATCAACACTCCCACCCAACTTGGGGTCATCTGCAAACTGACTGAGGGTGCACTTGATCCCCTCGTCTAGATCATCAATAAAGATGTTAAACAGGAGTGGCCCCAAATCTGAACCCTGGGGGACACCACTCGTGACCGGCCACCAACTGGATTTAACTCCGTTCACCACAACTCTTTGGGCCCGGCCATCCAGACAGTTTTTTACCCAGCAAAGCCTGTGCCCATCCAAGCTGTGAGTAGCCAGTTTTGCCAGGAGAATGCTGTGGGAAATGGTGTCAAAGGCCTTACTAAAGTCAAGGTAAACAACATCCACAGCCTTTCCCTCATCCAATAAGTAGGTCGCCCTGTCATAGAAGGAGATCAGGTTTGTCAAGCAGGACCTGCCTTTCATAAACCCATGCTGACTGGGCCTGATCATCTGGTTGTCCTGCATGTGTTGTGTGATGGTACTCAGGATGAGCTGCTCCATCAGCTTCCCAGGCACCGAAGTCAAGCTGACAGGCCTGTAATTTCCGGGATCGTCCTCCTGACCCTTCTTATAGATGGGCGTCACGTTCGCTGATTTCCAATCAGTCGGACCTCCCCGGTCAGCCAGGACTGCTGGTAAATGATGGAAAGCAGCTTGGCGAGCACCCCAGCCAGCTTCTTCAGCACCCTCAGGTGTATCCCATCTGGTCCCATAGACTTGTGTGTGTCTGTGTGATACAGCAGGTCACTGACTATCTCGTCCTGGAATGCTGGGGGGTCGTTCTCCCAGTCTCTGTCTTCTGGCTGAGGAGGATGGATTCCCTCAGTACAACTATTCTTCTTATTAAAGACTGAGGCAAAGAAGGCATTAAGCACCTCCGCCTTCTCCTCATCACTTGTTACCATGTTTCCTCCTGCATCTAGCAGGGGATGGAGGTTCTGCCTGGTCTTTCTTTTTCTGTTGACATACTTATAGAAACATTTCTTTTTGTCCTTGATTGCTGAAGCTAAATTAATTTCTAGATGGGCTTTAGACCTCCTGATTTCTATCCTGCACAGCCTCACAGCATCTTTGTAATCACTGTGAGTGGCTAGCCCCTTCTTCCAAAGGCTGTAAACTCTCCTTTTCTCTCTGAGTTGGAGCCAAAGCTCCCTGTTCAGCCAGGGTGGTCTTCTCTGGTGCCAACTTCTCTTACAGCACCTGGGGACAGCCTGCTCCTGTGCCATTAAGACTTTCTTCTTAAAAAGCGCCCAGCCTTCCGGGGCCCCTATACCCTTCAGGATCATCTCCCAAGGGATCCTGTCAAGCAGGTGCCTAAACAAGTCAAAGTCAGTCCTTGGGAAATCCAGAATGTCAGTTCTGCTGCCCCCTCTCCTGGTCTCTGTAAGAATAAGGAACTCTAGTATTTCATGATTGCTGTGCCCTAGTTGGCCTCCAGCTGTCACATCATCCACCAGTCCTTCTCCTTTCACAAAGAGGAGATCCAGCAGGGCACCTTCTCTGGTCGGTTCACTCACCAGCTGCGTCAGGAAGCTATCTCCCACACATTCCTGGGAAGTTGAAGTCTTCCACAAGAACAAGGGCAAGTGATCATGAGATTTCTCCTCAGTGCCTATAGAATATTTCATCCACCTCTCTGTCCTGGGTGGGTGGCCTACAGTAGACTCCTACTACAACATCTGCCCTGTTGACCTTCCCCTGATTCTAATGCAAAGACACTCCACCCTGTCTTCACTACACTTGTACTCAAATGAGTCATAACAGTCCCTAACATACAGCACCACCCCACCACATCTCGTTCCTTGTCTGTCCCTCCTAAAGAGCTTGTAGCCATCAGCTGGCACACTCCAGTCATGGGAGACATCCCACCATGTTTCTGTGATAGCCACGATATCGTAATTTTCCTACTTCATCATAGCTTCAAGCTGCTCCTGTTTGTTGCCCATGCTGTGTGCATTGGTATAGATGCACTTCAGATGGGCTGGTGTTTTGCCCCCTTCCCCCTTCAAATATAGTTTAAAGCTCTGTCAATGAGCCCAGCTAACTCCTGCCCAAAGATCTTTTTCTCCCTCTGGGACAGGTGCATCCCATGGATGCTAAAAGCTCTGGCGTCCTGTATACTAACCCATGACTGGAAAATTCGAAGCCCTGACAGTAACACCAATCTTGGAGCCACAAGTTCATCTGCTGAGTTCTCCTGTATTCTTCTTCATCTATCCCTGCAACTGAAGGGATGGAGGAGAACACTATATGTGCCCTCGACACCTTAACCAGTTTCCCCAAGGCCCTGAAATCTCCCTTCATTTATTTAGGACTTCTCCTGGCAATATTGTCGCTACCTACCTGAAAAAACAAGAGAGCGTAGTAGTTCTTGGGTCTCGCTAGAGCGGGGAGTTTTGCCGTGAGGTCCTTCACCCAGGCCTCAAGGAGGCAGCAGACTTCCCTATGAAGCGGGTCCAGTCTGCATATTGGGCCTCTGACATGCCTCAGAGTGGAGTCACCCATTACAATGACTCTTCTGGGGTTCTTTTTAGAACTGGTTTTAAAACCTGCTCTAGAGTGACCTGGCCTTGTGGATCTTGGTCTTCCTCCTTGTTT
Source organism: Athene noctua (assembly GCF_965140245.1). Taxonomy (NCBI): domain Eukaryota; kingdom Metazoa; phylum Chordata; class Aves; order Strigiformes; family Strigidae; genus Athene; species Athene noctua. The sequence continues at coordinate 42,724,093 of NC_134039.1, read as the reverse complement.
GACCCATTTTCTTTGTCCTCCTCTACTTCATTCACAAGTTCCAGGGCCCCGTATCTGCTGTGAAGGGACACCATGGAAGGTGAGGGAGGTCGGGAGAGGATTTTTGTGCCTCCCTGAGCAGCGACCTGTTCCAGACTCCCCCATCTCTTAGGTCCCCTCCTTCTGCATGGCAGCAAGAGGATGAGGGATCACCTGCCTCTTCTGGAGCCTCCATTTGCTCCTGTTGTTTCAGGGGTGCTAAGGTGCTACTCCACCAACCAATTTCCCTTTTGCACTCCCTAATACTTCTTAATCTTTCAGCATCTTCTTTGAGTTCAGCCACCAGGCTGAGCAGGTCATCCAGCTGATCACAGCGCACACAGGTGATGTCCCTGCTGCCCTCCGGCAGGATTGACAGGCTCAGGCACTCCCGGCAGCCTGGGACCTGGACCCCTGCATGTTTGTGTGGCAGCTCCATCTGGGTCACCATGTTCTTCCTGGTGGTGGTTTTGATGCAAGTGGAGACCACAGTTCAGTCTACTCGTGGAGGATGATAAGATGAAACTAGCTCAGATAAGTTCTAGACCCAGGAGATGGACCGTGCTCTGTCTGCTCGCCCTGCCTGTGCAAACTGCCGCACCTCACCTTTCTGACGCACCACACCCTGCTTGTCTGCCCTGTTCGCTGCGCTCCTGGTCACTCACGCTCCCTGGGGGCTGCTCTTGTACGTGGGAGTCATCACTCCATGTCCACCTGTCCTAAATTGCTTCATCACTTTCTTAAAGTGGAACAAATAAATCCTTCAAGGTGGGAGCTTAGAAGCTCTGGAGTCAGATGTATGTGGTTGTGTGCGAAGAGAACTCATCTCCAATTGAGTGGTAGTGGAGGTGTTCTATTTATTTCACTTCTCACCCTTAAGCAAGAATCAATAAATATAAAAATATCTTTGCAAAAATACTTTTGAAACAAAAGTAGATTTTTACACCAGATTTTTCATCTTCGTCAAGAGTTGATACTTTTTTTTGAGGATTTTCTGACACCTAAATCACCTTATAACTGTGGTAGTACAAGACAGAAATTTTAGTTATTTAAAATGGACTTCAAGCTCCTTTTTGGGACTTTCTCTGCCTTTCTAGAAGGTTATGAATGTAGATGAAAATAACAGTTTGAACAGATACTTTTTCATTATTTTTCTCAAAGTTCTTGATTTTGGATGTCATATGATATAATCATATTAGTATTGAATGGAAAAATTTTTTATATTCTGTAAAATCACTTTTAAATGGATTTGATACACTACAAAAGCACTGTTGTGAATCTGAATGCAGATACATTTGTGTATCCTATTGCACTCAGGGCAAGTATAACTTCAAAAAAAAATCCTAGTATTTGGGATTTGAATAAATATTTATAATTTGACTGATTCACTAAACAGTATTAGGGGTTAATTTGCAATGAACTAAGAAAGGCCACTCTGAGCTATATTTAGCATAATGCCATGCACCCCATTAAAGAAAAATTGCATCAAATCAAGCAATTACATTCTTCATTATGAAAGTGTAACCAGTTATGCATACATCTCTGTTAAACAAGACTTTTTCAGAATTAAAAGTGCTAAAATAAAAATTCCAGAGCTGGTAAAATCAATATGAATTTTAGCACTGAATTCCTGAGGCTAGGATCTCAACCATGAATTTAGCTGAGAACAATTCTTAGAGACCTGCAAAGGACAGTTAAGGCATCTGGGTGATTAAAGGAATTATCACTATTGCCAGGAAGATTTTACATGCTAGTTGGATAATTAATATAGCATATACATATTTCCAAATAATAAATATATAAATATTGATAGAAACAGATAAAATCACAGTATTTGGTAGTACCTTGTCATGTAAAGACTCTTCCAGATTTTTCCTGAAACTTTCAGATTCCTGAATTAAAACATTCTAGAAATCAAAAGAAGAAAAATAACAAAAATGAGAAAGAGATATGCTAAATATCACCATATAAATGTAGACTCTCTGTACAAGTTAGCAAAGTTCATATTCACTGGACTTTAATTTTAAAATTCTTTAATGCTTCAGTTTGAGTATATATTAAATTTTAAGCACTGGAAATAATCCAAGCATGTAGGACCGTGTTATTTCAAGAACAGTAAAAACTGAGTATCTTCCTTGAACTGAGCAACTGTCACATTCTTACACAACTATTTCTCCCAGGTTCTTCTTTTGGCAGGTCTATTTCTTGCTTCGTATGACATTTTGTTTCAATGATATAAACCAGAAGTACATCCTCTGAAAGGTTCTGAAATATCCTTCTGAAAGACACTGAAAGATTCCTCTCAGATCAAACTGAAGGTAAGTAAGTAGAAGAAGGAGAGATTAAGGAGGGTCAATATAAAGGTCACCGGATTTGAATTTTGCAGGCCCACTGTGCCTCACATCAAGGAAACCCTGTAAATAACATTCCCTCTCCAAGGGTAGATGCTCCTTCTCATGTGGTGACAGCATTTTACTCTTCCCAGAGAAAGTGAGGTGAAATCAGCAGGTTACAATACAGGAATGACAGCACATCTGAAATGTGGCAATTCCTCAGTTCTCGGGTAATTTCTCTCACTGCCTCATACCATGTCGTGCACTGGTCCTTTACAAGCTCTTCATCAGACTCCCTGCTGATCAGACAGGGACTCATAATATTCAGCATATCCAGTTTGCAGTAGTTCTGGAGAGATGCTTAAGCACACTCTTGAATTAAGAGTTGAATGTGTAATTTAGACCATATTTGCAGTAATATTTGGTAATACAAAATCGTCATGATGCCTCTATCCTGATAAAAGTAAGAACATGTTTCATACAGGAGAATCTTCAAGTTGAACTTTATACTGCACTTTGCACTGTACCTTTTCTTCAAGTGCTGCCATTCTCTCTTTTAAGTGTAGCTGCAGGCGTTCATTGGATTCTGTCAAAAGTCTGTCTACGGTATCCGATAATCTTTTGTTGTGCTCCTCATTCATTTTTTCTCTTTGCCTTGCCTTTAATGTAGAATAGAAAACACAGGTTGGTAGGGTCCAAAATTAACCAGAACAGACTTGTATAATTAAAAATTTAAAAAAAAAAAAAAAAAAAAAAAAAAAGCTATGGTAACTGTATCCTTTAAAGAAATTCCTCAGGAAATGTAATTATAGTTACAGATTAATGCACTTTCATTTTTGTATCAGCAGAATACTTTGAACACTGCAACTACATGTAAACTAGTATATTAAGATGGTTAAGTAAATGGGAAGATGCTACCATCACTGCTATAAATAAAGCATTCATCAGTAGATAGATTTTTGTGCTGGAGTGCATAATGTAGCGCTATATTGACAAATTAAAAGAAAAGTGCACAGAAGTTGTCTGCAATACACATACTCTTTGAAGTTCCTGATTCTTCTCTTCAAGTTGAGCTTCTAAGTGTCTCATACGTTCCTCAATGTTTCCATGTCTTTCTTCTGCCTGTAAAAAAATAGAAAGACTCACTCTGTAATTTAAGTGGCTTTGTAAGTTTTTATTTCAGTAAAGTTTAAACAAAACATAAAGCAAGCTACTACTAACTGCAAACTTAGTTTTCCGAAAAGAAATTTTATTTAAACAGGCAGCTGAACAGCATTGCTTGAAATGTGTCAGCTACAAAGGCCTGTTACATCCAAGCATCAGCAAAACATTGGAGTTATTTATGAGCAATGAAATCAGCCAAATGTAACATGCAGACTGTGCATGGTTTGAACACAAACCTGCCATCGTAAAATTGTAAGCTCCTGAAGCACTGAACTGCACGATGGTTGATTATCAATAAAAAAAAAAAAAAAAAAAGAAGTTAAAGAAAATGAAAACCAATCAGATGGATTCTATTTAGCAATAGAAAGTAAAGTCCAGTAGGACTACCTTCCTACGTATGGAGATCATTTCTTGTAGTTTAGCTTCCATAACATATTGATAATCATCAGATGAGGTAGAAGAGGTTGGATCAGACTAACAAGTCAAGGAAAAGGAGAGGGACAAAATTGAAAAATCAGAACTAAAGACACTGACACTGAACAGAACACAGCACAGAATGCTTAAAAAAAAGTGTGACTGAAAATTTAATACTTTTAACTGACAGATTTTTACATGGAATAAACTACACTGATACTTGGTGAATATGATGCAGTTGATGTGGAGAAACTGAAAATAATGGAATGCTAAAAAAGCTATCAACCTACACATGGAGGTTCAAGGTTAGTGATGGCTGGCTGATGACATATTACTACAGAGTGGATTCAAAGCAATACTGTATAATCTAATGTTTTTGTTTTGTTTTTTAATTGTGACAAACTAAACACCAGAACAGAACTCTGCAAGGCCAATGTCAGAATGTCCTTTATAATAATCCTATCATTTTCTACAAATGAAAACAATGCATAAATACTAAATTCATGGATCGGTCAGTTACAGAACTGTGCAATGTTATGGTACATTCCCTAATTTCTAGAAAACAGAAGGAACATCAAAAGAGACAAGGCTCAAGCTTCAGTATTCCATTTTAGAATACGCTACATAAGCCTTTTCATCCAAATAAACTATATAGATTTCATCACTTTGAAAAGATCCACCCTGGTGGATCTCTTTGGAAGATCAAGGTCATAAGATAAAAGAAGAACCTATAAATAAAAATTAATTAATAGGAATTAAAATTACTGGGTATATAAATAGTAATCCATCGAAATATTCATTACTATTTCTGACAGAAGTTGACCTTAATTAGGTCATTTGTCGCAAAACATGAATATTCATGTTATTGTCATCAAACAAGACTATGTTATCATTCAAAACAAAAAAAAAAAGCTCTTAAAGGGAAATGTTATATTGGATTTGTTGCTATGGAAACAGTAATGTGCATAAGGCATATAGACATTGCTACTGATGACTGAGTTGTGAGATCACAGATGTCAAATGCTATTTCACTCTGTCAGATATACCCTCTCTCAGAAAGAGATCCTGAAACCCATCTTTAGATGAGCAAACTTTAATACGTACAAGAATACTAATTTTACAACTCTGTTTTTTTAGTGAGACTGCTTTTCATATTGTTGTCTACTAATGATTTATCAAAATAATTAGGAATAGGTACCAAAGTAATTCCAGATGTACGTCATAACTTAAAATTACCCAGTATTATTGTCAGGACCGAAAGATCAGACAGAAAACAATCCTGTGATCTAGAGATTTACAAATGCAAACTACAGTTCTTGATATGAAGACATCCATACGAGAAAATCCTGCTTTGTACAAATACAAGAATAATGCTTAACTTTAAAGATCACTACTATTCTTTTCAGAGTAAGTATATTCACAGAACTCAGATTCCTGCAAAATTTAAGGGAAATTCACTACATGTTATAACTAAGCTAATTTAATAAGTGCAGTTATTGTTTCTGATCATGAAGCAGGTATTCTGCAATGTATTTGAACTTAGTATCTGAAAATATTTTGTCTGTTTAATACAACTTGGGCCAGTGACATTCCTTTCATTATTTTTTTATCTTTTAGCTTTACATATTAGTTTGTTTCAGCACACCAGTGATAATGCATTGCTTCTAAACCCAACTGGATAAATAGAAAGATCGGGTTGAAAAAGTTAAGTCCCTGTGATTGCAGAAAACCAGATCATGCTAACCCTTTCACAAAGTGACCAAGATTTATCCTCTGTAGAAGACAGACTTTTCCCCCTTCTGAGTCCTGGCTGCACTACTGGTTCAAGGCCTTCCCTTAATGTGTCTCCAAGGGTCAGGAGAAGATCTGAAATCATCAAAGCTCTGAGCTGATGATGGAGAAGGCTTAAATAATTCTACCTCTTTTGAAACCATTTTCATTGAGGGAGACATGCAACCCACTGGGGGTATCCTCCTACAAAATTCAACTACTTAGAAGCTTCATTAGCTGACTGCAAACCTTAAAAGCAAGTTACTTAATATTCATTGCTTCTATACACTTAATTGTAGGTTAATGCAAAATATGAAGAAAACCATAGTAATACTTCTAGGTTCAAAGGGGATCTCATTTAAGCCTTCTGAAATCTGGTGCTGTCTGTCATAACCCGTCCTTGAGAAGCTGGTCTAGCTTGCTATATAATTTACATTTATTTTTCAAACTGAAAAACAGATTTTTCAGTCCAAACCAGGCCATACCTTATTTCTTAGCAGGAAACAGACTTTTCAATGCATAAAATAATTGTGGTATTAGGCCTAACTATTATTTGGAAGAGGAAGAAGAATAAAATTTTTGTCAGAATTATGTATGTTATCTGAATTCTTATACAGAAAACATTCTTGAAAGAACATGATGTTCGCTTAAGATTCTTATAGCTATCTAAGTCTGTTATTTTGTAACTTTCTACTGCTTTAATAATTCTGCAAAGTAGATATTTAAGATATATAAACCTTTTTGCATGATAGTTTTCAGTTATTCCACTAAGAATATTAAAATGTTCATAGGTAAATTCTTGTTGAAAAAATCTTCCTGAATGTGGCTCAGAGCACCTGTACTTCATTTTCCAGCAATGAAAGAAAACAGAGCTGATCTGCACATTCATCCCCATTTACATCTCTTTAGTAGGACAAAGAGACTTAAAAATGAATTAAAATTCAATATCCCTTAGAATAAAAGTGAATTTAAATATTCTAAACACTTAAATTGTCTGTGAATATTTTGTTTCTTTTATTTGTATGCATTTTATTTGTTTGTTCCTAAAGTGTTATTCTGTATTACTCTAAAAGAACCAAATTATTTAATAACTGATACATTAAACAATTAGGCTCAACTGCTTGTGTGGCAGAGAACAAGCACAGGTGAGCAGCCTTAGTGTCTACTCTGGCCTCTAATGCTGTTTATAGGGATTTTAACCACCGGTTATTATGTGCAAATGCAGGAGCAGCCCCTGCAGCAGGGACACGCATCAAAGGGTGTCCTCTGTAAGGACGAGGGAGACAGAAACACACGGATATATTCCCTTTTTCTCTCACCTGCAGAAACTCACTTGGAGACAAAGAGCAGCCCCTCCATCTCCTGGTGTGCCTAGCTGGAAAATACTCCCAAAATGAAGGTTTCAACACCTCTCATTGTCCTTTATGCTGAGGAAGGCCCCAACCTAGGTCTCAGAGAGCCCATTCCAGGCAAAAAGACCAAGCAACTCAGCTAGGGAACTAAGGGATTTGCAAATGCCTCCTGCACGGACTTATCCACGCTACACTGTTAAGATTGGCCGACATGCCTATGGCAGCTACATTTTTTTGTTGTCCATGTGTGTTAGTCAGCCCCTGACATTTCCACTGGAATAGACTCTTTGAGAGACCGGGGAGCCTACCATAAAAATACTGAACGTCTCTCTCTCTCTGCCTTGAGGTTTGAGGCACGAGGCAGAGGGTGAGACACCAGTGTTAGTCATGTTCTTGTAGCAGAATTTCAGATACATGTGAGACAGAAGGGACAACTGTGGACTCTGAGGTTCATAAACAGAAGTTGGATTTCTTCTGACTTGCTTTGCTAGGAGTTAATTGAGTCAAAAGCTTTCTAAAGTGGAACTTGTGTGACTATTTGCTTGGCAGACCCTACCCTACATTCTTCTTGTTAATATATGACTTGCATGCCTGTTTGCTAGTAATTTATACAGGAGGATTAGTAAGACACATGATGCAGTACTCAGCAACTAATATTTAGAGCATTTAGCCACCACATTCAGTTATAAATAGATATGCAAACTGTGCATCTTAGATTGGATTAAAAATATATGAACAAAACCAAACAACTCCTGACCCCTATGAGATACCCGCATGAGTCTTAATGCTCACTTTGCACATTATGAAACAGCAAAGAAATAGCCAGTATAAGCCAGTAATAGGCAAATTTTGCTTTGAGGGAAGACCGAAGCAGTTTGTATTATTTCTCTCTAACCCTGTTAAAATTCTGCTGCTGCTCCTGCTGCTAATGCGCCCACAAATAAAATGTTGCTTTCACATCATCTGTTACTGTTGCCATTGCACATTTTCTGGGTCTTTGCATCTGAGTTGAAAAACAAAGTCCAACTTCAGATACAGAAAGCACCTGTACAGTACAGGTGCTATCATTTTTCTTACTCATGCTGAGCTGCAGTAACAAATTTAAACTGTTCTAATGGAACAAGCCAATTTCTACTTTTGTGACCTTGACTTTTGAACACCTGCTGTCTCCAGATTTTCTATTGGCTTCTTATAGCACATTCTTTCGCTATCCTTTGAATAAGTGAGTTATTCAAGAAGAGAGAATGCATTATTGCATCAAGCTATGTAATTGAGGTGAAAATATGTGATCATGGTGACTGAGTAACAACAGCTCACAAAATTATCAGCTACTTGTTCACATGTTCACTTCTTACAAATGTGACAAAATATGTTGGCTTAAGTCATCTATTTTTCTGAAACCCAACTTTTCAGTCACTAGATATCCACACATTCTTGCATCTCCTTTATTTCCCCACTATCTTTTACATCTCCACTAGGTTTAGTAAGCAACTCCTTCAATTTAAGCTGTCAAACTTGCTTCTTTCATTTCTTCCTTCTGTCAGGACAAAACCTTCTGCGGAAAGGGAAGCACAAGAGAAGGGGTGGTTTGAGAAGACAGTAATGTGTTAGAAATGTGGAGTTTTCTTAGATTTCCCTCCCCATAGAGACTTTTTTTTTCCCCCAGAAGATTTATCAGATTCCTTCTCAAGCTAACACATCTCTCTTGTTCTCAGAGATGTTTCTGTCTTAAGCATATCCACATCTTGCAGGAGAACATCTTCCCCTACTTTCCACTGCAGACCTTCTCTTTTCATTTTCTTGCAACTTCCTTACTTAATGCAAACCAGATCCCCACACTGTCACAAAACAAGCATCATGTCCCACTTGCCTCCAACTTTCAAGTAATTTTTTATCACCTTTAAAATAAGCTGAAGCTGTTACTATGCTAAATGTGGTTTATTATGATTATGGTTTCATCTTCTCTATCTCAGTGCTTCTCTAATGCAGCTAAAAAGCACTGTTGGTATTTCTGGTGAACTGCATACAGGAATGATGGAGTAAAATGTTGACTGCTGTCTTGTGATCAGAGAAGTGACATGGTACCTCTGCTGCACAAGCACCCAAGGCAGAGAGTGACTACTAGTGGGAGTGAGTGAATGGAAGTAGGTAGATGCTGGTTGTCTCAACTACACCCATCTTTGCATACATGCATGAAACCATATTTGCAGACTAACCATCTCAAGATTTTGGATGCTCCAATGTCTGTCCCTTCTGAGGAAAATAAACATCTTACAGGATAAAGAAAGGTTTGGTTAATATTGGAGGGAAATTCTTTCTACTACCAACTGCCTCTTCTTCAGGGCAGGCAAACAGACCAATACTGTGAGAGTGAGTACAAGGTGGCTCAATGAGTCATGGCAGTCTCAACCTTGAGATACATGCTGAGAGCTGTGCTACTTGTCATGACCAAACGGATACCAGTGCGACAGCCAGGCAGGACAGCACAGTACATGGGATCATGCTGTTCCAGGTTAGTCTGCCACAGGCTGACTAACCCTCCAGTTGCTCACCCAATGGGCAGAACACAGTGAAAAAAAAGCCAAAGAAAAGTTCAAATGATTCAGGTAAATTTATGGGTACTTATCTGAGTTCACAGTATAGTCCAAACTTTTGGAAGTTCACTCCTTATGAACTAGTTTGGGCATGGAAAAGTAGCAAAAGACATTCACTACCTCACAGATATAAAAAAAAGAAAAACAACTAGTTTTAAAAACTGACACCATAGAAGGATGTCATTTTACATCCTTCTTTTGCAGAATCCCAAGCCAGATTTATTATGAGAAGAATATAATAAATTGAGTGCTATGAGGAAGAGTATAATAAATCGAATGCAGAATTGTAACATGCATATTTGAAACTTGAGAGGAGGGGTGGGAAATCACATCCAAATCCAGAACATATTTGTTCTGTTTTATCTCCACCTGGTGTTATATTTTACCCACAGTGAAGCAGCCATGGTTGCCAGCTATCCCATACTACTTTTCTTTAAAAGAACCCATGTAAAACATATTTGGCTTAACTCACCTCTTTCATATGATTGTAACCCCATTAATCTCAGAGAAGCCACTTTTATTGAGGTAGTACAAAAGAAAGGAGAATCAGTTTTGACTTTTTTGCAGTGCAGAAAGACTAGCTGATTTAGGGGACTCATCTTTTACTTAGCATACATGGACATGCAGTGACCATAGCTCAGGTAGGCAGACTTAAGTTAGTCTGAAGCCAGCTCATTTGAGCCCTACTGACAATGTGTATGCTGGCAAAGCTCAAAAAAAGGCAAAATTAATTAAGCATTATTCAGCCCCTTATGTAGATCTTGCAGCTTTCATGGAATAGCTAGTGTGGTAACAGTACACCAACTAGCTAAAACTACTTAAGTAAGCTGCAGTGACTACAGTGTCATCCTTGGTTCCAAGCTACATTTATGTGATCCATGAAAAGTACTGGACTTTAAACTTCAGAGCTGTCAAAGCAGAACTTCAATAAGCTCTACAGTCTGCAAAGATGTTGGATACAAGAAACATAAAACACAGGCTTATTTGGCCTACTAGCCAAATTCTGACATTCTTCTCCATGTCATGTATTCTAAGATGATATGATTTTAAATAAAATAAGTTTCTTCAGTTTTTCATGTAATCACAGAGAAATGAACAGAACCAGCATTACAGTCTAACAAACTTCTGAGTTTCCCGCTTGGCAAAAACTTTGATAAAGTACAAAGTGAAATGGGGTGGAGCATCAGCTCCATTCACAGCTCTCTAACCACATCCCATGAAATAATGTAAGAAGACAAACAGAGATGTATACTGCAGCTTTATGGTCACAATAACAACAGTATTTCATGGAAGTCCCTGAGTGCTCTGCATGGTTGAAATGGGATTTCTTCTTACAATATTTGTCATTAATATATGTTAAGAAAAATGCAGTTGCAAGAAAAGACATGCTTGAGACTGCAAAATACTTACTGGTGCCTAATTGCTGGAGAAATAACTCAGGAAAAATCCTCTTAAAATAGAAAACAATATTTTTAAGCTACTGAGGGCATTAGAATATGTGATTATTTGTTGAATCAGAAACAACTGAAAAAAAACGTTAAAGTGCCAAGAGATTGCTCTCATGTGCGCCTGAGTTTTTATTAAAATGCAATGACATTTGTTTGGTATTTCATGTAGGTCTCTTTTTGCTGATTCTTCTTTTTTTCCACCATTTTCAGTCTCTCTTTCAGATTCCCACCCATTCATATAAACCTAAAGCGGACAGCACAAATTCTTGATTACTGAATAATGATCTTGCCTTAATAAAATTTAAAAATCCCAACCCAAATCCCCCCCAAGTCCCTCTTTCTTCTACTTCTTAACTAAACTACTTAAAAATCAGACTTTATTAATGAGCTGCTCATCACTTAAGGCTTCACTATAAATACAAACATGAGAATTTAAAAAAAAAGCCATCGAATTTAAAAAGAACAAGGCACATAAATAGCTAGAAACATTTCTTGGCAATAGAAAAAGGAAAGCTTAGATAAATCAGAATGATATGTAATACAATCTCTTAAATGTATTTTTCTTTATTTGTCTGATTTTAAGAGACGGAGAATAAACATATGTCTTTATGAAGCTGATAATACCTGAGCTATAATATTAACTACATGCACGCCTGAAAGTATTAGATGCCAAATATGAAAATCACACTACTGAAAATTAATTTTTATCTTAGTTTTCTGCAAGAAAGTTGCCATCTAATAAATTTATCAGAAAAAATAGTTTGAAATCCTCTCAGGGTTTCACATTCTTTGCAGATATCAGATACAAAGAATAATTCAAAACAAACCTTGTAAGCATGTACTGCAAGTTGTCTTCATTTATGTTGTACAAATGATCCCAGATGCCACTAAGATTTGATTTTATAGTGCTTATTTGAATGAAAATAATTGTTGTTTCATATACACAGTGTATGAAAACGTCCAGAAGAACTAAGTGTAGGAATGGGACTTCCACCCACCCCTCTCCCCTTAAATAAGAAACTCTTACACAGTAAAATAAATCCATTTTCTTCTTTCAAATTAGCTTGATACTACTTTTGTTAAGTCCTTGAGGTGAGGAATCAGGATTCAAATCAATGTTAAACAGTGGGTTTTATGAAGTGAACCTATTTCTTAGGACAGTACCTTAGTCAGAGCTGCAATTCTCTGAGCCAGTTCAGCCTCCACTTCAGGTAAGGTTTCAGCCTTCCTCATTGTCTGCTGCAGCTTCTGCTCAGCCAGTTCTAGACGCTCTTGCAGCTGTCTGTTTTTGTCTTCCAACTTAAGGCCACAGATACATAAACAGGTATAAAAAAAAAAAAAAAAAAAAAAAGAAAAAAAAAAGATTTTCCCTCAGTTTTTTAGGTATTGGGGAAGCAATCAAAACTCACTACAAAGGCACAGATACTCTACAACCTGGGAAAGCTAATTGGAGAGGTATTACTCAAGTGTGGAACAGTACAGGCTGCCAGTCTTACTAATCATGAGTGATTTGAGGCTCAAGGGTCATATGAAGGTGAAGAAAAGGAGTTGTAAAATGGCACTAATGAAGATGAACAAAAAGCTCCTTTGATTGATATGTTGTTTATCTGAGCAAAATAAAAGTACTGGTGCCAGTAAAATGAGAATTTTCTAAACGGAAATATTGAGTCCATCTCACAGAAAAGTTTATGTATGAGTTAAAATGGCAAAGTACAATTCCAAAAGGATAGAATTCACAGCAAAGTTTCTGAACAAATTGCCAAATGCAATTTTCTGAAGAAATGCCAATCATACATCAGGAAATGTTAAAACTGACATTTCATTCATGAGCATAACCTGGTTGCTATTTCCTAAAGGTGCAGTGATATTGTTCTTGTGAACCTACAATTAAGTCTTATTTTACAGAGGTGAAATTGATTAATCTGTGATAACTGTTAAAGAGAAACAGGAGGACTTTTGATAACTGCAGTATTTTCTGGCTTACTGAAAAGCACTACATTATTAAGAATTTTTTAATGGCTTGATATTTCCTACTTTCTTGCTCATTCCAGGCAATAGAAGACATAATGAAAAAAAGGAGTGTGCTTTCAGATACCTTTTTAGTCCTTCAAAATCATGAAAAGGCAGGCTTTTCACATCGCAATGCTGCACATCAGCTTTAAGTCTGCCTGTGCATACTCTAAGCCCCTAGTTCTATTGATCACTGCTTTGAGTAGGTAGACCTCTGCAGGACAGCATGACTTACACTGGCAGCAATAAAAACTCAGATGCAGACACTTTACTTTTCCATTGCTGGGTGGTTTGGTTTTTTTTCTAACAATTGAAAAAACCTCTTAAAATAGTCAAAGGAAGCTAGCAGAAGCTGGAGAATTTAAGTTCTGATGTTTTAACTTCCCTGAAGAGGTAGTCACATACATATATATATATATACACACACACAGATGGATGTATGCATGTGTGTGCAAATATATCTGCACACAAATCATAGAAGCAGGGATTATCATACAGGTTTTTCCCATATAGCATTTTATATTGTTTGAAGATATAATAGCTGAAAAAAATAAAGAAGTCTGATACTGAGGCTGAGGAACAATTTGATCTTTTACAGTTAGAATTATATTAATTTCATGTTAGTTTTCAGTTGACATTGTATTTCAAAGTACAAACCAGTGTCTTATGTTCACTTTACCCTTCAGCTTTTGGAATCACCGTGGAAACAAAGTACTATGACAGAAAGCTGTACAGTCATGTTATAATCTTTTTCTAAAACATGTTCACAGATAGTTTAGCTTTGTAAAAATTTTTTTTTTTTTTTTTTACACACTATCGATACATGAAATCTTTAGAATATATTGTGTGCAAGTTTTGGTCTTTCCTGCAGAAGCAAATTCATTTTGCTTATACCGTTTTTTAAAAAAATTAAATAAAATTCAGAAAATTGTTATGTAAGTAGCAAAGATAATTCTTTACTTCGGGGATATGACTGTATTTATGCAAGACACTATCAGAAAACACATTTTCCAATGTTGAATGTTCATGTTGATTTGGTATTCACAATTGTAGTAGCTAATATGAAACTTAGAGGTGCTGAACAACTTAGGGGTTTTTTATAGATTAACTAGTCTGTTGATTCAAAACAGATGAACCTAGTGGAAACCTCCTACTGTAAATCTGCCCCCTTTTTTGCATTAATTTTTACTGTATATGAAGAAAGTAACTGACTAAAGCAGATACTGCACCTGACGTAAGATGGCTTCCTTGTTTGCCAATTCATTTTCCAGTTTATCGTTCATGTCATGTATGGAGGTGGATTCTCTCTGTGCACTGAGGTAGCGCTTCTCCAGCGTAGTTATTCTCTCTTCCATATCTTCCTTTTGTGCCATTGCCTAATGTGACAGAAAAACCCATAAAGAACCATGCAACTGAAATGTTACAAAATTTTATACAATTGTAATTTTCATGCTAACAGTAGAAAGAGATATAAGGTATGATCAGCAGTAATTTTTCTGTTTTAAAGAGAATTTATTTTCTTTAAGATTTCTTGTAACTACAATATCTAAAGCGGTAGCTTGAGTAAAGCAAAGAGAAACGATCCTCACTTTTGTATCCTTTTCTAGTTTCTTTATTTATCAATGCAAAAAAACATAGCAAATGCAGCTCACATTTACTTGCCTGCTTCTTAAACAACAGCAGGCTTGATCAGAAAATAGAGAAACTGATATAGTTACATAATAGAAGAAACAGTGCAGTGGTGTGGGGAAAAAAAAAATATATATGCACATTTCTACTTTATTCCTGGGTCTTGCTAGAATTTTCTGCCAAAGTACATGTAGCAAACAGCCCATGACATGCCCTGAAATTTCAGCAAAAAAAATTACTGCATTGTTGGATACATAATATAACCATAACATTTGGGCATGTTATCCATACATGTTATTGGTAAGATTTTCTTTAAAATCTTGAGCGTTTTTTATTCATATTAGAAACTGGACTCACTGAAGTCAATAGCTGTAAATTAGATAGATTGATCCTTAGTCTGTCTATTACATTGCTTATTTCACTTCACTTAATTTTAGCGAAAGCAGAAAATCTTATTAGTTTTAAAGCTGTGTCTGACTCTTGACAAGACTTAAAGGCTGCTATGTAATCTTTCACAATGAAAATATTTACTGATGAGCATGCCTTGCTGTTTGTGTTGTATTACATTATGAACGCAGTGTTGAAGTTAGTGTGATTATTTTTCAAGTAAGACACAATGAACATATAAATGGATCCACATAGCTAGTCCTAAAATGGACCATATTCACGTGTTCCTTTTGCATATTGCTGGGAAAAAAAAAAAACCACATTAAAATAGTATTTATGTATGTAATTCATTAAAAACATACAGAGAAAAATCAAATAATTTATCCAAGTTACAAAATACTAAACTACCCTTCTTGTTGCAGATATTTCATCTGTTGCATTAGGAAGACTATCTTTTGTGGCACTATGAAATGATGAAGACAGCACTCCCATCTTTACAAATACTTTTCACAGCAGATTTTGCACCGACATTTAGTAATTATTCCACATGCAAATGTATCAGTGGCCACTCTGCTTAGGAAGCAAAGGGCTGAAAGCAACTAAGTTTGTAGCTGGTGTAATGTGGTATTTAAGAGTGAAACAGCAAGTGGCAATCATGGATCCCTGAGACAGCTATACTTGTCAAAAAGTAAATGAGAGTGGAGATATTACAGGTCCCTAGTGATATAATGTAGCAGTGGTGAAGGAGAAACTATGGGTGTAAAGTATTCCTTGTAACCAGATAAAAATATACAAAACTTAAAAGAGGCAGGGTACAAAGATGTGAAGACACTTTGCGGCTGTGCTGGGCATCAGAAGTTCTGAAGGAACATTTCTTCCAGAATACTGGAAATGACAGGTTAAATATATACATACACAAAGACGTATATATATATATAAATCCATATGAAATACCTATATTGTAGGAAGCAGTGTAACAGAAAAATAACTACTCTAATTTCTAAATACTAAAATAGATTCTAGAAGCCAACCACCCACACATACTGAGAACATCCCTGTAAGAGAAGATACTCCAGAGAGTACTAAGGAGCACCACAAATTCAAGAAGAGGAAAGAAAAGTAAAATTGAATTATATTTCCATTTATTGAGAGAAGGGAATAGCATATTACAACAGAAGTAATGAAATTACGACACATGAGTAATTATAATTGATTAGGTAAATAACACCATTTTGTAAAACAGCCCAGGAGTTT
This sequence comes from Athene noctua, assembly GCF_965140245.1. Lineage (NCBI taxonomy): Eukaryota > Metazoa > Chordata > Aves > Strigiformes > Strigidae > Athene > Athene noctua. The sequence continues at coordinate 42,707,720 of NC_134039.1, read as the reverse complement.
TAAAAATGTACTTTAGACTACCTACATGACCAGCACCTCTGTTTAACATGGTTCATCTTAAAATAGCTAAAACTTGCCAGAATGTACTCTAGTAGTGCTAAAACACAAAGAAGTTGGCCTTCCTCCTATTAGAGTTGCACATATATGAACACAGTTTTATCCAGAGATGTCTAGTACTATTTCTTAATGTAAATTTTCTATTTCCTATGTACAAGGGCTTTTATCAGTGCTCAACTTTTGCTGCTCATATTCATTGGCCTATATCAGTTTGTAATGGGTATCACAGGAAAAACAGTCAAGAAATATGAGGTGAGTTTGGTGAACTCCTTACCTCTCTAATGTCTCTCTGATATTTACTGTTCATTTCCTCTGTTTTAATAAGCTCCTTTCTGGCAGTCTCTGCTTCCTGCTCTACCTCTCCCACCCGGGAAGACAACGCAGCCAAGCGCTCCTTCATTTGTGCCATTTCATAGTTTTGCTTTTCCAGTAATTCCTGAAGTTCAACAACTTGACTGGCTTCATCATTTGAGTCTATGGAGCCATTTGATAGGCGCTGTTAACAAAGAAGTGACATTATTTATTAATTATCTTTTAATGTGGATTCTAGCTAAAGAATTTTTAAAACAAAGATTATTTTAAAAATTACAAAAGCAACTAGCAAGAGAAAAACAATTTTCATGGTAGATAAGACAGATGCAGTTATGAGAAATTTGCAAAAGATTTGAATTAATTCATATCAAGGGATTCTAGAACGTAACAACACGGAGAAGTTAATGTTTGCTTTAACGGCAGAATACTGCACAAAAATGGTTTTAGTTTGACATTATGACCAAACAAGTACAAATTGCAACAATATTACTCCTAAAAAGTACCAAATTGCATGCATACATCTTAGCTATACCTACACAGATTTTAAACTTAATGTCTCTTTCATTTGCAAAATAGACCACACTGAAGACAGAAACAACACTAATAAATCACCAATTGACTGTACCAGAAAGTGCTTAGAGTCTGGATAACACACTGGTTAGGTCTACATTAGAAACAAGTTCTGCTGAAGTAATTTGTGTGCTGCTGAAATCCCTGGTATATAAACAAAATAAAATCAGGAGTCCAAAACTCACATGGCATTTGAAATATGATCTCAAGAATATGATCTATATTGCAAACAAATGATTTCAAGAAAGAAGGGCTTTCACTAGCAGGACTTGCTGGCATCACCTCATTATAATAGTCACACTCACCTTTTCCAGCATAGGCTAAGCCATGGTTTCATACAAATTTAATTATTTCATATTAAAAAAAAAAAGGCAAAAAGAACAAGCAAAACCAAAATGATTTGATTTTGACCTATAACATGAAAAAATAAACTCAAAGTAGTCCAACTTGTTGTTAACTTTCTTGATTAGGCGCCAATTCATTGGTTAATTTTATATTATGCAGCATGGGAACAAAGTATTTCAGTGTAACTGTCTTTTTAAAGAGGCTATGGATATCAGCATCATACAAGAACACTGGTCCTAAAAAGCACTTCTTGTCCTTCAGATGGCAGGGTGTATAGCAGTGCATATATGAAATATTCCTAGCAAGATCGCTTTCATTAGCACTTCTGTATTTTTATTGTCAGAATATATCTACACAGAAATCTTCTATCAAATTCAAAGAACATCACTTTGCTTAATGGCTTTGACAATATTCTTTCTCAATCAGCCATAAAATTAACCCAGAATAAGACTACCTGCCCCTCTGCGGATCATTGAATAAAATTTTACTTTAAAAATTCATTACATCAGAAAACTCAGTTCCAAAACTTCTTTCTTTATACTAGTTAATTATATTATCTTGACATTTTATATTAGCTGCTGAACCATTACCAATCTACTTTCAGGACAGCACAGTAAAATGACAATAGCAACTAAAAATTTTATTTACACTTAGTTTGTTGTTTGGAAAGCATTCAGTTAGTGTGCTTGAATCAAAATCCCATTAATATGAAGCTATCACACATGCAAACAAAATAGTACTCAAACAAGACAAAACATTCTAACCATCATACTTTATTCCATTGTGTAAATTTGAGATGGTTTACAGGTTTAATATCATACAGAAATTCTAGCAGTTGTCACAGATGAACAGATTTTACGTTGTATTGAATTTGCCCTACAACTGTCTAAATATTGGTCCAGGAATTGCTGCAAGATTATAATAAGCCAAATAAGAAATTTGAAAAGCAATAAATGGCATGTGATGACATACCTTATGTGATATAAACCTTGGTCATTTTGAAATGGCAAGGTGCAATATCTAGGAGTATATTCACTAGTAAAGAAATTAATAAAACATTTTTCCTTAGGATATTAATTTATGTGTTTCGATTATTAAACGTAAAGGATTTTTCTAATTTACTTAATATCTGAGACTTTTGAAAGACAAAAATGTATTTAGAATTAATCTCTCACCATTAGACAAATGCTGTGATTGCCAATTATGCATATAGATATATTGATTTATGCACATAAACTTCCCTCATAGTTCTTTGATGGGCTCTTTGTACAAGTTGCTTTAATTCTATTCATTGTTCACTTTTGCCTTACATTATTCCTGTATTCATATATAGAACCTGTTGGTATTGAAATTTCCAATTTACCCAAAATGTTAACATTTTAATTTTTCTTAGTATGATTGGGATTTTTTAAAAATTTTATTTAAAAATACAATGACAAATAAAAAACTCAGCTTAAAATTTGATATTTTTAGAATTTTGAAACATACTTTAGAAGTTTATCTAGGGATTTTAATTGACATTTTGTCATTTATGCCTTGCTATTATTTTATAAACATTATATTGGTATATCACATGGAGTAATCACTCCAAAAGATCACAGGTAGAAAGTTATTAAGCATTAATTCAAGGAACAATTGACACAATGTTCTCAGGAAGGTTTTTACCAACAGTTTTATGGCCGCACTTTCCCTTCTCTCCCAAACAAAAAGAATCTTGAACAAAAATGTGAAAATATACTATGCTGATGCCGATTCAAATGCATTTTCTGAATTAGTGAAAGGAGCAGGAACCTCCCATGCCCCAGAAGAATTCCCTATGGAATAAGCTGAGCGACAGAACGGCAACAACTTCTCTATTAGTGTTTTTGTGAAGAATGTCCATGTCCCTCATAATATTTTTTTAAAAAAATTTATTTTTTTCTTTTTATCTAGTTGTTGTTGTTTTGTTGGGTTTTTTTTGTGGTTTGTTTTTTTTTTTTTATCTGGTTGAATTATTTGTGCTGAAATATTTCCTGGTACTCTAAGAGTTTCCTGTTGATGATGCTATTTATTAATCACAATCCATTTGTAAATAAAAAATTAGTTGAATGCTTACAGTAATGAAATCTAAGGTTTGAATAGATCTCTGTCAATTACCTGAAGCACTAAGGGAAATCTTCTCAAAAGAGCATGCACAAAAAAGTTTCAAAGTACACATTCTTAACTGTCATATCCCTATACTACCTAAAATCCCCAACATGTGCAAGAAATGGTGCCAAATTAGTAGAGAGAAGGGAAAAAACAAAGTACTGAAAGTAAGCTGAAACAATTGGGAAGTCTCTAAAGGAGAGCAGGAACATGAAAGAAAACTTTCTAAGCAGCTGAAACATTCTAGAAGAAGAAATAAAAAATGTACTTGGTCCCCAGATCTGGCTTATAAGTTAGGCATCCAGATAAAGTCTTCAACAAATTTCATGATGTCTATCAAATGTGGTTGTGAAAAAACTGCATATGGACAAATTCTTTAATTTTAGTAATTTCACATAAAAGTATATACTAGCAATGGCTATATTTCCTTTTAAAAAAGAAACATGGCAAATAGCTCATATGGTCCAATGCTTCACTTTTTTTTACTAATTAGTTTATCCAATAAAAGACAGCCCATCTGTTCATATCACATTTTCTTATTTAGACAGCAATGCTGCAGAAATGGTATAATCATATATTCTTGACTTTATCTTTTTTGCTTTCTACAGACACAACAAGTACACACAGCTGCAACGTGCACATGCCTGCTACACACACCAGAAGGGTCTCTGCCCTATCCCTCTGCCCCCTTCCCCACATTTTTTAGCTAGGTGAGAAATCCGGTAGGCATCAGCCTGAAAGATCTAATACAACCTCAGACATCTTTGCTTGGGCTAGTTGAGAGCAAACAAAGGTAAATGAACAACTACATCTGTACCCAGCAAGGTAGCACTTGCTTTCCTCATCACTGGGAAAAATGAAGGAAAGTGCAACAGCAAGAGGAGGGCCTGTTGTGGGTTTTCAGAAGTTTTCTTTTGTGATATACCACCACATACCAGATAAATAATTGAGAAATCACAGTCCATACTAAGGGTTTCAAAAACGCTCTTACTTCATAAACCAGGCTTTTACACTCACCCAAACATACTGAAGGGAGCTAGGAGGAGAAACAGAAAGGAGGTGAAATAATTGGGTAAATCTGATGACAGTAACGGTACCAGCTACAACAGAGGCAGCATACCACAGAGGAAATCAAAGTTCAAAAAATATCCTGTAGGACTGAGCACCATAAAGAGTACTACAGATTAAACAAGAAATGCCTGGGGGAGGGGAAAAAAAAAAATCTTTGAACTGCTTAAGGTCTGTGGAAATGGAGGAGAGAAATAAATGTTCATGTTCCCTACTGCTGAAGAGTATGAAAAAGATACCAACATCCCTGGTATCAGATTTTCTTTCTTTCAAGATCCAAAAAACACATCTGCTGCTTGTATAGGAGTGTCAGCAGGGAGGAGGACAGCAAATTGGAGCATTACACATAACAATAAATTCCCCCTAGATGGTTGCTTCTCTCCTCTATTCCTCTCTGCCATGAAATAATAAAACGAGCTACAGACTGGTTTACTAGTAAAAAACAACAATGGTAAAAGGAACACCAGGTGAAAGCATAATACAAGACTAACCCAGAATACTGTATCCTGTGCTAAGCCATTTCATGTTGCTCTATCAATTAAGCATTAGCAATAATACTGAATGCAATCTGAGAGGAAGTACACTTAAGTTAAAAAGAAAAAGAAAAAAAAAAGAGAGAGAAAAGAGTAAGGACACCAAATACAGCAGTTATGAAAAAAATTGTAAAAGTGTCCCAGGCTATTGATTGTAAAGTACTTCATTTTATTTTGTTGAAAGAACCTTACAGTTAACTACATAGGTTGCAAAATATACACAGGAACCTAATTTTATAAAGGCAAACCCCAAAAACTACAAAAAGCACCTCCAAGTGATATTTTTCTCTGTTTTTAAAACATCTGAGACAAATATGTCTGGTCTAAATAATATCAATCAGTAATTAATTACATAATTTGTGCTAGAATTAACCTCAGCGAGTGGTGAGAAGAAAAAAAAAACCAACCAACTCACAGGGTTACCTCTGAACAATCAGCAGTGGAGATAGGGCTCCTCATCAGTACCTCTCAGTTTGTGGTTGTATGAGCACAGGTGATTCACATGATGCCCATGTGCGTAAGCATTTCCATGCCTAAGGACTACATTAAGCTCTGTCTAAGCACAAGGTATCTTTGAATAATTTAAAGTAATCTCATCAGAAGTCTGGTCTTTTAGAATTCCTAGAACAAATTAGCATTGTTATGGTGTAAGTGCTGGTTGAGATTTTTCATTTTGTGGGGCTTTTCTGTGGTTTTGCTTTGTTTTTGTTTTTTTTTTTTAAACCCTAAAAGTATGTGCCTTATGTCTACCCTTTACTAAGACCCTCTCTAAATTTTTTTTTTTTTTTAAAGGTGTACTGGCAAGTTCATTATACCATAAATCTGTAGTGTCAAAACTGAAATCCTCACCATGTTCTCAAGTCAGTGTAATGTCACTGTCATTTTTGAGAGTTCATGCTGAACAAATTTCTCTTAGCGTCTCCTCCTAATGTTCAAGACAACTGTCTGTGTTAGGCTGTCTAACTTTGGCAAATAGCATAACCCAGGAGAGTTCTGACACTATGTTACACTATGAAAACTTTTGTTAAAAAACATCCTTTTGATTATACATATTTTCTTGACATGCAACATAAAATCTAAAAATAAAATGGCTTTTCAAAGGTCTGCATATACTAAGTTCTATTTACTAACTCTGTAAAGGTTCATTTGACCATATAAATATTGTAAATATATGTAAGCAAAGAGCACAAGTTTTTGTAAGGTCTCTCTGAACCTCATAACATGCCGAATCAGGGCTTCTCCCCCCCCCCCAGTATGATGTTGGACAGGAAAGCAATGATCTAAAGCATACATAAAAAATAATACAAGCTAAGGTTCAGCAAGGAATTGTTTTCAGAAAAATCACAATATTTAGAAAAGGTTGTAAATATAAGACAGAATTGCTTCTAAATAACAGAATGTCATTGCTGCAGCAGCTCTTGGAGACTGGAATATACTGTTACCTACATCCAGATATGACATATCCTCACATCTGCCATAAACTTGTGACCCTAACATTCATGGTGACTGGACTTGATGATAATTCCTCTTTCACTCCCTGTTATTCTAGGATGGCATCTCAACCTAAAGAAACATCACTGACTCACAATGTTGTGAGACTTCTCCCTTCATCTTCTACTAAAGTGGGTGCCAGATGTTGCTTTATAAAATATGGACATATTTGGTCATTTGCTATGACTTTTGGTCAGTCAACTGCTGATATGGAAGCTGAGAAATGAAGGTTTTCCTGTACTTTATCTGCAATATACAGAATTTCAATGGTATCAATCACTTTAGAAATATTTTGGAAATACAACATGGTCAGTGGTAGTACCAATTTTAAGGCCTAAGTTATGTTTAGACGCTCTCTGAACCAAGATAATACCTACAAATAATACATATATAGAAAATTCAACATGAGGAAGAGTAGAAAAGCAATATCATATAAAGTTTAAAAGCTTTAAAAAGTTTGTTTTGTTTTAAAAAAGCTTTTAAAACAGGTAGGTAGACAAATTGGAAAACTTTGTCCCAAATTCCAGGGAAAAAAAAATAAATTTAGATCTGTAGTGGTGGAGATGTTCCTTCCACCAGCTTGGAAAAGCTGGCCATGAAGGCCAGATCTTCAGAGGAGAGACAGAAATACTGTATATTTGTCAGGTTAAATAAACTTGTCTGAATTCTGTAGTACAGAAATACTAAAAAGGAAGTAAAATAATCACAAAAGGAAGATAAAATACACATATCACTTGACTTTATGAAAGTAAGAGTAAAACTTAATGCTGTAAAAAGTAATGTCTACTAATGCTGTTTGAGATGTAAAAATGTGAGTAACAAGTTACCAGAAGAGGTTTTTTTACTATACTGTAGAGTTCACCCACCCCTATTCCATTCAAATGCTTCATGCAAAAAGTTTAAAAGAAGGTAAATGAAATCAACACAGATACATAGCTATGTGATAGCCCCATCACAAGTGACAACTAAACAAGCAAAAGGAATATGATTGTCATCCATGTATTATAATTAGCACACAAAACAGAATGTGAAAAGCTATGCTAAAAATAATAGCATTGCAAGTAAGCTGTCACAATCATTTCTAACTGGTTGGTTGCCTCTTTATGATCAAAGGTATGCTGCTTCTCTACGCTGTTGCACATCTTTTGGTCTCTGTCAGGCAGTAGTCTCAATCATTAAAGGTCTTCTCTTCAGTTGCTCTGAATTTTCTCCAACCTCTAATCAACTATCAAAGCCAATGCTCTCTCAAGTGAAATATTTCTTTCCTACCTCAATAGCAATGTAAAAACAAGTACCTTCTCTGGCACTTTTCTCCCCAAACATCCTTACTTTCTTGCTCTTCCTACCAAGCCATCAAAAGACTCCAACTTTTATTACTATTTTAAGGAGCTGGAATAACTCTGCTTCCTGATCAGCTTTCAGATCGTATTCTTCTTTCTGATGCCTGCAATCGTGTGTCACACTTCACTCTTTTGGCAAAATGGGATGGGAAAAGAAAAAAAAAGGCTTACTTCATGTGTGAATATTTTTCTTCTTGTTACTGACCTCTTCCAGAATTCCCAACTATTTCTCTTATATGCTATTAAAAGAGATTCTGAGATTTTACACAGGAGAGAGAAATCAGTCCCTGATTCTTTATTATAAGGGCGAGTTAGTTATCCTAACCAAATTATACACGCAAACCCCACCCTCATTTGCCTTGCCTAACTCCCTTTTCTTAATACTCTCACCAGCCTACCATTAAAAATGACTGGCCTGATAACTCCTTGCAGCAAATCATCCAGCAAAGGTCAGTCAGTCAATGCTGTCAGCTAGCACAGTGCTTAAAGTGTAAAATTCCCCTGCAAAGGTAATGAGACTTTTAAAGCAGTGTTTTAACAGGTTCGACACAGAGAAGTATATAGGAGTTTCTATGAGGTAAACATGAAGTTTGTATGACTGAAAGACAGATTAGTTTTGTATGAAACAGAAAAAGATTTTTTTAAAAAAAATTAAAGATCTGAGAAGCCTATTGATTTATCATGTAAATAATGCATATGTAATACAGCTTTTCAGTATAGTGCACTGTGGTGTTGAGCATTACGTACTCACAGTCATGCAGACATACTAAACTATTAAGCAGAACAGTGTTTACAAAATATGCATCCAGACACTTTCAGAGAGAATACTTCATACTCTCCCAGACTTACTCCTCAGATTCATGAAAGTCCCTAGTCTCAGCTGCAGCTTTTATCCATATTTCCTTTCACTCTGAAAACTCTCTTCCCCAGGTGTGTCAAGCCACCAATCTTCATTAAGTCCCGGTCTCAGCACACACTTCTTTAGTTAGCTTTATCAATATTAATCCAGAAAAACATGATTAGGAAGCTAGAAAGATATATGCATGGCTTGGAAACAAACCCATCATCCTATTATCAAATGTATTTTGTTTCTGAACTGTATTTGTTTTCTAATTCAGAGTGTGAATTATTAGGGCAAGGATCACATCTCCCACTATTTTTTATGTGCATTCTGACTATACTCAGTAAACAGCAAAACAAAAAGTCCTTACAGCAAACTTTAAGTCACAAACACCCCTTTGATGGTTGGTGTTCAATCCTTACGAGCTCCTTTTTAGACTGGTGCTTCTGATGAGGGTTCCATGTGTCCTGCCTTCACTGACTTCTCTGCCATTCCACTATACTGATATTTTAAAGGAAAGATTTTTTAATTTAGTCATTCAAAACAAGGGAACACACATGATAGAAATTAATAAGTAAAAACTGAAACTCAAAGTTTTATTCTGCAGTTGTCTACTAACCATACAAAGTGATCAGAAAAGCCAAAATGCAACAGTTTCTGATGAGTGCCCTGAAAGAGACCTGTTACTTTTATTATATTATATAATTTTAATTGTATTTAATCTCCACTTTGAACATTAAGTCCACTGCGTTTGCTTTGGCAAGACACCTTTTACTCCTACAGGATACAATGTCTGTAACTGTTGTCAATGTTTTAACAGATTTTAGTACTTATAAACTACCAGCACTTGATTTAGTTATTGTCATATGTTAACACTATGAATAAGAAGAAAAGATGTGATTCTTAAATAAGCTGAATGTGACTGCCTGAGGTATATTATAAAGCAAAACTTCTCCAGCTGTTTAACACATGTAAGAATAATTATATACAGCTCTAAGTTCCTCATAAAATGTAGTATTATTTATTTAGGAGAAAATATATTTGTTGCACCAGAACTATCGGACTGTTTTACCTATCTTGGTATATGTATCTGTTTCCATATACCTAAGCATTGTGGTTTATTATTCTGAGGCAAAAGGGACAGCTATGCTGGTAAAACTGCCCTTACTATGGGTAGGACCGGTGTGGTATACTTGTTATAAGAAACCAGTTAATGAGTTTTAATGGTACAGTTATCGATCTTGGAATAAGGAACATTTCCCTTATAAGCAGGTTACAGGTTTCATAGTGACATAATTAAATATTTTAAAAAAATAAAGGCACCAAATAAGGACAAACAGGCTCTGTATTTTAATAGTGTTTACAGGTTGCAGCTGCAAGGGTCAGCAACAAAGCTTAAAAATAGAAACTGTGCGCTTCCAAGGAGAAACATCTTGATTTACACTGTATTTAAACGCTTAGCTTTTATGTCTTCAGGGTAACAGAAATCAATGCTGAAGTGCTTTGTCAAGCGGGACCACTCTCATGCATACATGGCATCTTTGAGGATAAAAATAGTCGTTCCTCAGGCCAATTAATCTCTGATAAAACTTCATTAACTTCCAAAGAATTACAGCAATGATTGGTTATATATTTGAATTAGAAGATGTGGCATGGAGTTTACTGAGGAATATTTTTGAACATGGGCCAGAAATAGGCAATGAATTTTGAACCATCAAGGAAAGAGATCATTATAAGTGAAGGAGATACTTTAACGGTGGACATTTAAGGTATAAAAATATCAGAAGATTCAATGTTTTCCCAAGCAACTTCAATCCTTCCCAATTTGCATATGAACATTTTTGAAAACATTCTGTTTTACTGCATAATTCAATTTCCATGGTTCTTACGGAAGCTGAAATAGGGGAATGAAAAAAAAAAACCCACCTTTATTTGAAAACAAACTACTTATTCACAGTATCATTTTTTGGGGGGTCCATCAAGCACCACTTTAAAGGCACACAGTTTATAGCAAGAAATGAGAGCACACTGTGCTTCCTATCAGGATCTGAGACTCATTCCTATTTCTTGCTCCAGTTACATATGGTTGATGGTGCATGATGTTCAGCTACAGGTTCAGGCATCCCAATATGTCTTTAAAAATACTAGTTACTATTTTAGTAAAAAAATTCTTGTATTTGGGGCATGTTGACAAATTATCCTTCAAACATTGTGAAAAAGATTTCATTCCTCCAACTTGACCATGATCGTTGATTGGATATAGATGAAAATGATTGCTAGTTCAAAATGGCAAATAAAAAGAGAGACACTGAATTCCTCATTACTTCATAAACTTACAAGGACTTTTATATTGCTTTTTGATAAAAACCGGAAGGAATCATACTGACAAAATTACATGGAAAACAGCATAACGAGTTATGAGTTAGAAGGGCGAATAAGCTGATGCTGGTCTCTAGTATGTACAATTTTTTTTTTTCCCAAACGAAAATATTAGTCTTCATATAGTCATTTGTCTGAAAAACTAACAGGTGATGAAGTGAAGTTTGATAAAAATACATATGGTTTTCATACTGGTAATGTAGAATATCTCTCTCTAGATACGTATACTTTGTTTAGAATATGAATAATAAGACTATTCAAAGTCACTATCATCCTCCTAGATAGGACAGGAAAAAATATTTCTGATATAGTTCTACACATAACAAATTAGAACTCTGAAAAAAAAGCTTGCATAGGGATAATCCCAAATATTTGTTTGATGGATTTTTTTCTAAAACATACCACAGTCTGGAACTGAGAAAATAAAGTGCTCACTTAACTGGATCATTAGTGTGTCATAATTTCTTTTCTTTTTCCTTTGAAACTCTTCCTACAGATTTAAACAATTAATACAATTCTATTATTTTTCATTTTAAAAATTACACTGTTATGTGGCAATAAGGGCCAGTTCTGGAGTTCTGCATATCCTTGGATTACTCTACATACTTACTGTTTCTCATATTTAGTACTTGTCTTTATTAGTTTTATCATGGAACATTTTTTGTCTGTTTCCGTACTTCCCCTTAGCCTTCATACATGAGAACCGGCCATGTAGTTGTTAATGAGAAGGACATATATATCCCTTGCTTTATCATCTCATAAAACTGCTTTTGTATTCACTCAGAGTTCTGAAGCAATTACTGAATATGTTATCACTTTTATTGGGAATTAATATATTACTGTTGGAAGCCTTGGTGCTTCAGTCAGAGGACAGTGCTTGTGATTATACAGAATTTAAAATGATGCTCCAGCTGCCCTGTGACACAGAATCACAGAGCTGGCCACCTAGCCTTCTTGGCACTGTACTCTGTCTCAAATGCAAGTTATTTATCTTAAAAATCTTTAAAAGTTTCTGGTTCTGGAGAGAAAGGGATGAGTGAGTGGCTGTGTGGTGCTCACTTACCCTCCGGGCTCAAACCAGGACACTTAGAAGCTTTAGTGTCATAGAGCAGAAATATTAACATACCTAGGCAAGATCTCCCCTAGAGAACATGTGTGACTGTACCTGTTTAATGACCTGGAATCCCCCTGTCAATGAAAGCAGCTCACAGTGCAATCTGCAGTCTGTTCCAGGCACAAAAAGCTAGATCCAGGAAGCTCCTTGTTGTTTTTCTGTTGTTTTGTTTTAAATCAGGATAATTCCATGTTGAAATCTCTAATACTTTCCTACAGCAGATATATCACAAAGTTTGGAATTTTGTGAAATCGTAATTAAAAGCCATTCACTCTTCTTAGAACTTCTCCTTTTCTTTTTTTTTTTTTTTTCCCCCCAAAGTCATAAATATTCAGTTAATACTTCTCATTTTACCATTACTTTTGAGATTTCTCCATTACTTTTGAGATTTTTCATTCATACTTGATAATGAGTCTTTTATGATTACACCCTGTCACCGTTAATAAGATTTCTATTTCTTAAAGATTAAGTAGCTTGATTTCCCTTACTGCTGATTAAAAAAATAAATTACTATGTACCGAGCCACTGCTTTATAGAAATCAATTTATGGTACAGTAGAACAATCTCCTTCTGAACAAAATTTTTTGTCTCATAAAAATACATATATAAAAATTACTTTCTATAAAATGTATAAACTCTCATTTTAGCATTCTTTGATTTATAGGTTCTGGAGGGGTTTTTCTTAATACTCAATTTTCACTATTAGCTTTTTAATAATTTTTCTGATATCAGTGTAGATAAACTTCATTTAGGGCAACAAAGCTGGTGGAGGCTCTGGAGCACACGTCATACAAGGAGAAGCTGAAGGAACTGGGGGTGTTTAGTCTGGAGGAGAGGAGGCTGAGGGGAGACCTCATCGCCCTCTACAGCTCCCTGAAAGGAGGTTGCAGAGAGCTGGGGATGAGTCTCTTTAACCAAGTAACAAGTGACGGGACAAGAGGGAATGGTCTCAAGTTGCACCAGGGAAGGTTTAGACTGGATATTAGGAAGCATTTCTTTACAGAAGGGGTTGTTAGGCGTTGGAATGGGCTGCCCAGGGAGGTGGTGGTGTCCCCATCCCTGGAGGTGTTTAAGAGTCGGGTCGACATAGCACTGAGGGATCTGGTGTAGTTGGGAACTGTCAGTGTGAGGATAATGGTTGGAATGGATGATCTTCAAGCTCTTTTCCAACTAAGACAGTTCTGTGATTCTGTGTGTGTGTGTGAAACAGACTAATGCAACCTTGGTCATATTGTTTTAATTACTGGCATGACATCTCTACAGTTCTTTTGCAATGTCTCATTTTTCCAAGATTTTTTGAAAATCAGAATGAATGCCTCGGAAAAGTTCTTGGCCTGTTCTTTCTATCCTCTTGAAAGGAAGTAGCCTAAAAGTATATAATAACTTCTTTTAGCAGCTATTCTGAGCACTGGAATAATACAAACTATTTCTGTTTTACTGTGAAATGCAGTCAGATTATCTCTTTTTCCCCCCAAGAGTATAGTAGTCATTCAGTACTGATGATACAAATGAGCTGAAATCTATGTTGACATATTTTTCCTAAATACACAAGAAGTTATACCAGCTTCAGAAGGGATGTTAAACTTGGACACAACTAAACCACAGAAAACAGTCCACTCTTCATGTTTTCCATGTTAGCCAAGCTGGCTAACTCTTTCTGTAGGCAACTTTTACCTGAGGAAACCTCTAATTGCCTATACCTGTTTGGGACTGCCTGTTCTAGGAACCTAGGCAAGCTCTACATTGGTGTCTGTGTAGACTTTACCATGTCTGTATCTCCTGGGAAGTCCAAGAAGGCATGATTAATATGGTGACTTCCTTAAGGTCCTGCTTAAGTTTTACCTGTATAATTGCTGCAACTATCAGCCACAATGTTGAAACCTAAAATGTAGGATCTACTCAGACTGACTGAAATTGAACCTTGATCTCCTGTATTATAAGAGGGTGCAAACCATTACCCCATAGTTTATTGTTTTCTAAATGGATGTTTAGAGTCTGGGCTTAAACTGAAGTATTTTACAAAGAGGGGGCTTCTCTTAATAAAAGAAGGAATTGATGGTGAGCAATAAAGTAATGGTAGAAAGGTAGAGAGCAGCTCGTACAGAGGATGTGAATTAGAGTGCACTGGTTGATCCAGTGTCAATATAGACTCCTGCTAACTCCCTATCCAGTATGCTTTCATTACTATAAGGAGCAAAAATCAGTAAGTACAAGACTTTAATTCAGCTTCAAGACATTAATTCAGCTTAACAAGGCCAACATAAATCGTTTTGATTAGGAAGCATAGAAGTTTTCTGGACATAATATTCTAGAAACATTTCATATAAAATGATAATAATGTGTTACAATGGCTTTTATTCCTGTCATTAATGTTTAAATATGCAGATTTGTTAAAGGACTGATCTTCTTATCTTCACTTACCTCTGGTTATAAGTAAAGAGATCAGTGGATCAAGTCAGAAGTCATAACTTGCAAAGAAAGTGGAAAACTAGAGATTTTTCAGCTAAGCAGTGTGGTTGTATTTAAAAGCATGAGTGGGATGTTCACTGTTTTAATAAGTTTTCACAGATGTGTCAAAGAGTAAGATTTTGCAAGGAAGAGGAAAGTAGCTGAATAGTATTTGTTTATGTTTCCCAACCACATAGATTACTCAATGAAAGAGACACATAAAATAAAACACAAAACATTTAAAATTAATGCTTGCAGTGCAAGTGTGCCCATTAATTGGATTGCCTATAAAATAAATAAGTAATGATGAGTTATATTTTGTAAGTATGATTTATGCTACTGTTCATCATATGCCATTAGACAAAATGCACACAGATACAAGGAGCAGCTCTACGCATTTCAGCTCTCTGCCAGAAGTTATGTTATGTTTGCATTTTAATTTAATAACTCTGAAGCAAAAGAAGATACACAACTTGTTTTTTATCAGTCTAGAAAACTAAGGCTTAAAAGTAAACCTTGCTTTTAAATTAGATATTCTCTAACTTTTTTTTTTCCTCTAAGACTTAAGTGGCAGATACTTAGCCTATATACCTATTTCTTATTTAAAGAGTGGTAAGTAAGTAAAATGCTCTTCACTTCTCTCTCTGTGAACATGGACATGAATTTGAAGAGTATCCATAGGTAGCACAGAGGAAAATTACTTCTTCTAGGTTTTAGGTCTCTGTCATCCCCTTATGGACTATTTTGTCAGCAGTTTTTGCATACATATCCTTGAAAATATATGTGCCACTAAACCTTGATCTTCTGTATGGGATGTGCACAGGATCACTCAGCAGGATACAGTAACCTTGTAGCATTACACAAAAATTTTTTTAAAAGTTTGTTCTAAACTGTGGGTTTAAATCACTACCCTATCAAAGAGTAAGGACCTGCCCATTTGCATTTCTTTTCCATTTAAACAAGCTCATTTTTTGATACTGGTTTCAGTAAACAGACAATATTCTAAAGGGATGTCCCATGAAATATTCACATAACAAAAATCTAACAACTGATTATTTGTCATATTGATTATATGATCCAATGAAAACTAACATTTTATACCTTTTCATGAACCTTTTGTCCTGGCTCCATTCCTTCAATGTGCTCTGATTCGGCAGGCCCTTCACCAGCAGCCATTTTCCGTTGAATGTGTGCATTTTGTTCACGCAAAGCTACAATCTGCAAAAGATTGTTAAAAAAAGTGGTTAATATATATAAGAAACCGAAAAACTACTGAGCATACAATTTGTTAAATCTATTAACATTTTGATCATTTATTGGCCATTTGTAGCCTTTGCAAAATTATGATTGTACATGCAGAGAGGTTTTAAAAACAAACATATTAATAATGACTAAAGGCCATTAAGGATACAAAGAAATCAATAAATGATAGGATAGTAAACACTGTCTTGTTTTACCTTCTATCCTTACTTTATGCTAGGGTACTTTTTTTTTTTTTTTTTTTTTTTAGCTTGAAAGATGAAAGAGCTGTTCGGTGTTGATCTTGCAACACTGCAAGAACAAGACTCATTCTTTCATATAGAACACAATGGATGCCAAACTGGCATTGTAGGAAAACAGTGCCAAAAGGCTATGAATCAAAACCAAGTTATGTAAAACAAAGTGCTATGTTTCTGTCAGCGTCCCATCTGTTAGTAACTGCAACATATATTTTAAGTGGTTTTTGTTAAGAAAAACATCTATGTAAAAGTCCTCTACTGTGGACACTGACTATTTTAATGCATATACAAGTAGGTTTTACTGTATTAAACATATAGTTTTATTTAATTTTAGTGCTATTAAAAATCCCATACTGGAAAATAATCTGCTTTCTCTCTGACTTTGTAGCTTAGTCTCAGACAATACACAGGATGGAAAGATTCAGGTCCTAAAATTTTTACATGGTACACTATGATAAATTGGAAGATCTGGCTAATATAAAACTTATTTATTTTGGTAAATTGCATAATTAGATCTTGCTGTACCAATCTGATTTCATGAGCACATCTAAGAAATGATTTACTGAATGGCTAACATCGGGTATTAAACACACTCCCTTTGTACACTGTAACTTGTAACTTCATAACTTTTTCTTAATAGCTTCACTCATTTCTTTTTCTTTATGGTTCAAATGGTTCTCAAATCTAAACTACAGAAAATATGGCTTCCACCAAGCAAAATTAGCCATCAATTAGTGCTAAAAGTGACTTTCAGGTAGACTGCAGAAGATACTTAAATGTATATATTATAAAATTATGGTTTATGGAGAGTAACTATACGTCACGTGAAACAAATGTAAAATCAAAGGATCTGTTAACTGGCAGCCAACAAAGATCTGCATTTTCATATGACAATCTTTCACTGATCCATTAAAATGCAGACTTCACTATGCCTTCATTTTAAATTATCACCTGTGTCTAATACAACTCTTTAATCGCCCTTTAGATACCCTAGGATAACCACTTTCTAAGTAAGTAAGTAAATAAATAAAATTCAATTATCCCTTCAAAGTGAAGGGCAAAGCAAAGAATACAATATCACGTTTCATTATTTTGGGGATTCACTTGATTTTTGAATGTTTGGGAACAATGTCTGCCAAAAATCCATCATTACTAAAGTTTATTTTTCAATGGTTTTATTACATAATGCATGCAGAGTAAATTTATACAGGAATAACATGGAATTTGAAGTCTGGCATGTCTTAAAAGTTTCAGCTCTAGGGTAGTCAACAGATAACAGATCCAAGTTGTGAAGAACCACACAGCTAACTTGCTTTCATACTTGTTCTCTCTCCTTGATTGAAAGAATAAATTAAGGCAGAATTAATGCTCCTAAAGAAGCATGGAAACACTCCCCTTCTCTTACAAATAAACATCTACACAGGTAGCCAAAACACAGCTGAATCAATGATGATGATGATGAAACAGGTGAAGACACAGACAACTAAATTTTTTCCTAGGTAGCCTCTGAATCTTCTTAAATTCTGATGTTTATTACAACAGCAGACAGCAGTAATAGCACAGATCTAGATAAGAAACTGTTTGTTGAACATAGATAAAACTCAGTAATACTACTTTTGAGAAATGCCTATTTCTTATATTGATGCTTTTATGTTTATGACATCCAACTTATCTACTACAAAACATGCCCACAGACAACTTTCCAAGTACCTGCATACTATTTAACTCTGTGAGGTTAAATTCTTAATGGTTTTCATGCTAAATTCTCTTTTGAAAAAGTAAAAGGTAACATTCTTGAGGGTGAAGTCATATATGCTAAAAACAAAACAAAAAATTTAAGAGACAGATTAATAGAAAATAAATGTGGATAAATACTACTGTTGTATTTATTGTTGTACTCCAAATTGCACAATCAACCTAAACTTTCACTTCCAAAGAATAACTGCTAAAATAGGATCAAACATATAATTTTTTTATTTTTTTTTTATCAACTTCTGACTGTGGACCGCAAATGATTAGATTCCTTTTCTAAACTGCTATCACAGACATTATTTTCCTATTTAGCACACTTGTCAACATTTGACCTGGACCACAGCAACACATTTCAATGGGACTCTAATCTAAAGTGAGTGTAAAATTACAGAGATGCTAGTCTCTTCATAGTTAAGTCTAAAGACATCTTCCTGATGCAAGTCTAAATTTGTCTCCCTGATAACTTTGCCAAACTCAAGTCAGCTGAACCGAAAAGCTGGGGTTTGACTGAAAAAAATGAAACAAGATTAAAACGTAGAATATTACTTTTCTAGTTGGACCTTTTTGACTTTTGTGACTTAAGCCCATGAAAACATCCTGTAACCTAAAGAAACTTTCTTTTAGCTTGTTCTCTTCTCACAGGCATGTTGATCTTCAACATTCTTCTGACTTTTGTAGTCAGTTTTTATGACTGACAAGGGATAATTTTATAACATTGAAACTTTAAAGAACTTCCATCTATTTAGATTCTGCCTTCTGGATTTCAAACGTACATAGAAACAAATGGCACAATTCCTAAAGTCCCACTCTGTCATAATAATTCTGAACATATTTTTACAAAACTTCATCTTTTTGTCTCAACTCTAAAAAATTTTCAACTTTCCTAAAGCCCAGATTTTTGAATTACAATTTTGGAAAACATCCCTACTATATTATCCATATAAATTCCCTCCAGAATCTTAGCAGAATTTCTGTCCATTATCTACGTATAACACTGAACCATGTTTTTTATGAAGTTAGGATTCAACAATTCAGATTAAAAATTATAACTGTTCTTCATTTCCATGAATGACCAAATCTACATATCATGCCTTTACACTTGAAAATAACAGTCTGAATTTAGGTGTTAAGGGAATATTAATTTCAAATATTGAAATACACCATGAAACAGAATCTCAATACATAAACTAGAACTGATCTGAAGAAGTATCTGATGTTATAGAATCATACCCAAGAGCCATACTGGCAAAAAGGACAATGTAAAAAGACAATAATCTCATAATGAATAAAGATTACACAAGACTACAAATCAGTAAGCAATAGCATAAATTCCATCCATTTAGCAAGGGAAACAGTCTGATTACTATCTGTAGTAGGACACTAAGACATACACATGAAATAAATAAGATTCACATTGTAGTTGCAAAAACTACCAAACTGTGAAGGATACCAAAAAAGGAAAGGAAAAATCAGCACACAAAAAACGGTAATATTTGAACTAGGTTTATGGCACAAAATAAAAATAAACTGGAACACACAAACTATACATGAAGATGTAATGGATTTATTCACGGTGCAGTCTGTCACAAGACACAAAACGAAGCAGGAAAAGCATTTCCTCTACATATTTACTTTGGGTATTTTACAAAATAATTAATTTACAATTATTGGAGAGGTATGAGATCAGAATCCATTTCTAAACATACAAAATCCTAAATGACTGAGTACCTCTGCTGCTGAAACTGAACCAGTTCTCTACTTCCAATAGTTTGAGTGGCCATTCATTACCTCATTATAGTTTCAGGTAATTAACTTTAATATGAATACTTATTATACTTACCTATAACAGCAATGAAAAGGAACTACCAACTTATTACACTTATTTTACTATTAACAGTTATTTACTATAGATCAATTTTTAAATTACGTACTTGTTGGTCTGTGCAGACTGATGACATTCAAAAATCTGTCTTACATTTACAGAATGTTGGTCTTGTCTCTTTACCACTGTACATATATCTTGAGCATCAGTGGAAAAGCTTTTATTAGATTTCCTAGGAGCAGTAATTGTCTCACTGCCATACTTCCCCTCAAAGTACCAGCATTCTTCAAACCCTTTTGGTTTTGTTTAGAGATATACGATGTTTTGGCTGCTTTTTGCCCTGTGTTTTGGTGTTCTGGGTTTTTTGTGAGCATATAGTAAAAGAAAGATGACTGCTACTTTGCAACAAGACATGTAAGAACAAACCAGAATTAATTTCTTATTTTCTTGATCAAGAATGTCAACAATAAGATTACTTTAAATCCAATAATAAAGCATCATATAACCTACAAAACACCAAGAAACTTGTCAGATATGGCTTAGATATAAGATATAGATATGTAACAATATCTCCTTGTTCAAATATGAAGTTGAAATCCCTCAAGGTTGGTGGAAAGGAACTAAATGTTTTCCTTTGGCTTTTATGAATTATGGTGATATTTGACATTGACAAGTCCAGGAAGGAAGAATGATAACTTTAGACAGGAAAAATGGTAGTTGAAAGCTCAGAGGGGCTCACGATTTGGAAGTCTGAGATGATCGCTGGTGGTGTTACCTGATAGATTTAGGATGAATCAGAGATTATTGACCAGTTAAGAACCGGACAAAATAATGCTCTCAGCACTAGGCTTTCCCCATAAGTGTTCTGACATCCTCAGGGAGAAGCTGTTGTTACTACCAGTGTATACCATATATTGTAAATTACAAGGATAGTATTCCAGGTACTTTACCTACCCATAACAATTTCCTTTGCTTGAAATCTTGGCCCCTGAGGCCTTGCTCCCAGTGCTGCTGTTCTGTAAAAAGTGAGCACTCCATACCTGACCTCAGCACAGACCATGGTCTATTTAGACAAAAAATACTAAGTATCAGCCTTATCAGCATTCTGTATCACCCAGTGACTTAAGGCAGAATTACAGCAATTGAGCTGAAAATCCTGAACTTATCTGGTTGGCACAGAGCAGCATAACGGAAAAGCCAAAATGTTGAACGTTTAGATTAAAGTGGTTATTTGATTCCTTCTATAAATGTTGGAGGGAGAAACGCTGCCAGTGGGTCTTCCATGTCTGAAATAGGTGGGATGAATGACTTGCATATATTTTCTCCTGACTGAAGGGAGAAAAGACAATGATCTTAAACTAGAGGGTCTCATCATAATGGCTAAATTTAAGGAAAATAAATATCATTAAAGGACTGAAGAAATTCCAGAAAGACATTTATGAAGTAAAAAGCATGTCTGTAATATGGTATTAAACACTAACCTGGTCCTGCCCACTTCTCAGACACAGTGGGCAAAACTGTTCCAGTTACCTTATGGATGCATATTTCCCTTCTCACTGTGTGTATACAATAGAGAGTCCTGTGCACAGTACAGTACAGAGAAAATATTTTAGTTACATGTTTTCAAAAGTATATGGCCTCTGTGTGGGTTAAATAAAATCCTATTCTAATTTTAAAAATAGTTACATAATCAATTTCTCTATTGACTTTTTCTTTAATGTTTTTGCTATTTAAATTGTATTTAAAACCATACACCAGTAAGGAATTTAAATGTAATTACTGTAATCATCTTGATTTAAGTCTCCTTTCCATTGAATAAATTATTACAATATGTAGAGATATAAAGACATTTAATAAATGAACATATAAAGCCATATGTTTACAGAGGTTCTTGTAGAATTCTTTCTAATATTTAAAGCAGTAGGAAGCTTTTCCTTTATTTAAATTTGTCTGCTTTGAATTTATTTAATTTATCATTATTTTAAAAGTTTTAGAACAAATTAAATACACTGTTTGTTGTTAACAGAGACTCTAAACACACATATATCATGTTAGGCAGTCCCCTAAAACCGCTAAGAAACTGGATCACTTAAAAAATGTAAGGGCATTAAAGGAAGACAATTATCTTAAGCTTTTGAAAAGCTGTTTTTTATAAACTTGCCCTACCTTAAACCACTGAACTTGTTTCTTTGATGTTCCAACATTGAAATAAATCTGTCCTAGGCAATTAAACTAATTGATAACCATGTTTTACTTTGCTACAGCTGACAGATCTAGAAGGCTTTTTATTTAATCTCCTCTTATCACGAAGGTACTTCTTTTTACATGGACAGTATGCTAAACCAAACTTCTTGTGACTATATTGTGTCATTTTTCCATCCAACTCTTACTTATGTAAGTCTTTCAGAGAACAGTGAAAATGCCTACTTGGATGTCCTCCTACATTATTCTATCATAACAGTCTATATTTAAACCCTGTTAAATATCAGACTTCAGTCTACTGAGAACATAATTCAGATTCCTGGTCCACCTTCTGACTTTGCTTTAATTTTGTCAGGAATAGCTTGTGTTAAGCTTTAATCAATGTCTATCATTTTATATGGTAAATATTAAGTGCAGCATGGGGAATAGAAGATGCTTAGAGACTGAGGTGATTTCCTTCTGTTTCAATGGAAATTTAAATCCTGATTCATAAACATATATATTATCCTTTTCCAGTTATATTTCTAATTTGAGTTAACCTCAACACAGCCTTTCAGAAACCACTGGTTAGAGAATTTGGAGATATTTAAATAAGGTGACCAAAACTGTTTCAATTGTACAATAAATGTGTCAGTATTAATATTTTATTTTAGTTACAGAAGTGCACATACATTTTCTGGAAATTTTATATGTAAATTTTGAACGCAATTACAATGGTAATCAGCATTTTGTATTATCAGGATCTAATGTAAACAATACGCTATATTTCTTTCACTCTTTGGTGGAGGAAAACCACTGCATGAGATGCACCCTTGCAAAACATTTTCATGAAAAACACATTGGTCTTTTTTTCGAATCTGAGTGAAAAACAGGTATTATGAAGGGAGACTTTTTTTCATGAGGAAAAGAGCATTTCAACGAAAATAAGCCAATTATGCGAAAATTTATGTGCTTCTTGAAAGTAGGTTTAGGAAGGATGCATATCATTCAGTGGGGGTCACCTGGATGCCTGCTGTAAACTCTAAGAATAGGATTTACATAAAAACCTCAGATATGTCAAAATATTATTTTTAACTGTATTTTTCCACAAGTGAAAAGGAATCTTTTAACAATCCTCTTCAAAGGGAACTTTCAGTATTTCATTAGAATCCCACTGGATAGTTTCAGCTTTTATTTCAATTTATTGAACCTGACAGTTGAGGTGTGACAGATTTAGCTGTAGTATTTTAAGACTCTCAGTCTGAGTTTATCAGCAGAATGCCAGAAGCAGCATGAGTAAGTTCCCAGGAATTGCTGGTCATGCTTCCACTTCAATACAGTTTCATATAGGATGCAAAACGAGGAACTGTCATACTTGAGGCACAGAAATGCATTCTCTGTGGTAGGGGCAGGGGAAGCTACACAAGTATACAGAAAAATCTACTGGGGATTTGAAATTTCTGAGCAGATTCCTCCAGTCTACAAAGCTAATGCAATTTACAAACCAAAGACAAAACAAACTGTCACAGTGGTGTCTGAAGGTCTTTCCATTCCCCACTTTCCAGCTTATACTCCTTGTCCCACTGCTTTGTAATCACTTGCAGCTTCATGACTGTCAAATTATAGCAATTCCAGCATAGCATTGTACACACTTAACCTGCGTACGTTTTCACACATATTCACATCACTGAATAAATCACTGATAATTGCGTGACAGACCACTCATGAAATCATGAACAAGAACACTGTATAGGTGTCAAATAGGATAGTTTAGAAGTAGTCAAACTAGTATGAGAAGATTTGAATGGAAATCTGTTATTACAGTATAGTGGCAAGTTTTTTGAATGAGTAATTAGATTCTGCCTGAAAGTAGATGCATTATTAAGATCTTTAATTTGTTCTGGCAAGAAGATTAGACATTTCTAGGCTTTAAACATATTCCAATTGAACAGCCCTATTTTCAAACATGCCTAAAGTATACATCCTGAAGAACTGAGGAAACACCTATACTCACACATATAAGCATTGAATATGTGCCTGTGTATTTGTTTATGTTGTACTATGTGCTCTGGAATAAGGTAAGAAACCAGGCAGGAAAGGCAAAATCATGACAAAAAGCCTTTTGGCACAATAATCATATTTTGCATGAAAGAAACCACTTCTAAATTACATCATGCTGTCACTCTTTGCAGGATCCCAGAGAAAGCCTTTCATGTGCCAAGCTACAGGGTCTTCCAGTAAATAGCACAGAAGTGGATGTAACCCCGGGCCCTGCAAGACAGTGGTTGGATTACAAGCTCTGGCAGTGAGAAGCAGAAGTACCAACCCAGTGAGAGCTGCCCTGAAGAGTCACACCTGGAGCACTACAAAGGATCTCCAGATTAGCAGCTTGATTGCACTACAACAAAATTTGTTTGAACTTCAATACGTAAAGCTGTGCACTGTTTTAGGTGGTTTTGGCATCCTGACACTTGCCATTTAAACTCTTTCAAGACTTCCTTCTACCAATAAAAACTTATATACTAATTAACACGAGCAAACCACCTGTATTTGGTCATTCAATAATGATGACTTTCTTAGCCTGTCTTGAAGATCAACAATGTTTTAAGTATTTCCAGCAATCAATGGGATTGAGTCACAAATTCTGATTGGCTTCAATTTCTACGCTGATCAAAAGAATAGCCCAAGTTGGGAGCTTGCCTCATTTTTGAATAACAGTGATGAAGCATGTACTAGTGGGATGATTCAGTAATAAAACCACCACCAAAGTATTCCTGAAGATCCAGGGGGAGACATGGTGTGTGTGGCTCAAATGCCTCCTCAACATTCTTTACCAGACAACAGCAGATGAAAGTCTAAGATTCGCAAAATTGTCTAATAATGTAAATTCCTTCTCATCTACCAAAGTAGACTTTGGTAGGTAGGATAAAGAAGAGATTAAGGTAAGAAACTTTTTTTTTTTTTTTCTCCCAACAAACAAGCAAATACAGAATTGTGGAGCTATCCATGTATAAAATATTATTAATAAATGCACATGGAAAAGTGAGGTGTTGGTTTGTGGGGGGGATACTTCTTCCTACAGTGGTAGCTAAAATCTCAGTACATTTCAGTATCCTGATCAAACGAACTGCACAGGATTGATGAGTAGCTATATACATAGCATTTGAGAGGGTGAATACAAAATGTTCTTCATGCTATCTTAAATGAATATTCTGACTTCCTAAACCAAACTTCTCATAAATCCACACAGTCTTTTAAAACAGATAAAAATGAGTATCTCTGAAGATGGCTTTAGTGCTGAAATGCCTTGGTTTTTCCATTCAGCAGTGCAGATTCTGAGCCTTGCAACCAATTATATTTAAAAGCACAAGTACAGACTTAGAACTTTATTTTCACAACAGGTTAAAATAGCTGTGGACTGTATAGCATTGTAATCAACATTGGCCACACTTTGAGAGAATAAAACAAAAGAAAAAAAGCCTTTTGAGATCGAAGAAAAAAATACTGGAAGACAGGGAATGAAACCTTCAGCACTGAAAATGCACTTTGGGCTTACATTGGAGGAAGAAAAAAGCATAAAAGTATTTTTAATTTAGCATTCTGTCTACCCTTCCATTCAACTACTTAAAAAGAGAAGGAGACAAATTTGCAAGTAGGGCTTTTGTAGCACTCTGAAAATTCGCTTAAAAACCAAGTGTTCATGTCTGACAACCTCAGCTAGGTTTATTTTATATTTGCCTGGATTCCAGTGTATTTTATTGCTATTTAAGTGGTGAGCTTTCCAGAAACTTTACACAATTGAGCCCTTTAAAATATGTCCTTACATGTCAAGAAAAATACTACTCTATTCAAAAAAGACATCTGTAGGAGTTATGACTAATACATATTTTCAAGATTTTTACATCATAAACTCTTTTCTTCCTTCCTTTTTGAGATTTTTGACCTTTTAGTAATATTGCTGTTTAGCTTTCATTTCTATGGAGAAATACTCATTAAGGTGAAATCATATTCGTGAGGAAGTCTTTATAACCCTTGGAGATTAGGCAGTAGTAGGCCTAATGAAAACACATCTTGTACATTTGTGCTATATGGAGTTTAAATAAGTGGAAATTGAAATATAATCTCTATGCTCTTACTCCTTAATGGCTGAGAAGCATTGCCCTATCATTAACACAAATCCATCATTTGATAGTGAGCTCTGCAAGAGAACGTACATTCAGATTTACAGCACCACTTTTTAAGATAATCGGAGGAGCATTGTAAAAGACAGTTGACTTAAAATATCAGAGAGTCTTCACCTTTTGGCAAAAGTGGGAAGTACTACACTGAGCTCCAGCACTTGGTTACATTCTTCTATGGCTTAAGTCTTTACCTTCTATGCTTCTAGTTCTGTCACAGAAATCTAAGCATCTTCCTTCTGCAGCTTCTGGTACGTCTTGATTACTTTATTCTTATAATCCTGATCTAAGCACTGCTCTCTGTGACCTTGCTTGTATGACGGCTAGCACTTTCAGACTCTGCTTTCATGTCACCGAAGTGCAAATAATGAATGACAACATGCAAAGATCATGGGAGATGCTCTGAATCTGTGTCAGATTCATAATTTTAACTGGAAAACATGACAACACTAACCACATGTGATCTTTTACTGTTGCTGGTTTGTGCTCATGATAACTATTGACAGGTCCTGCTATCAGTGTTTTATTGACATGCCTATGAAGGTCACTTCTGTTTGTGTACAAGGGTACTGTGGTCCAGGGGTAGCCCACAGCTGTGGCATTCAGCTGGCTGCAGCAGGGGACCACTCATAGAACCTTCTGCTGCCCATTTAACCCATCACTGAGCCCTAACTCCTTCTGAACAATAAGTACCTGGATCTGCAGTCATTTTTGTACTTTAAATGTAATAATACACTACTATTTTAGTCTGGTAATAAGGCAATAGGATTTATTAGTCTCCTTTGCTTCATTATCTCTAAATTGGAGAGACATGGATTTGATGGATGGACCACTCAGTAGATAAGAAATTGGCTGGATGGTTGCAGTCAATGCCTCAATGTCCAAATGGAGACCAGTGATGAGTGGTGTTTCTCAGGGGTCAGTATTGGGACCAGCACTGTTTAACGCCTTCGTTGGAGACATGGACAGTGGGATTGAGGGCACCCTCAGCAATCAGCAAGTTTGCTGATGACACCAAGCTGTGTGGCTCTGTCGACAGGCTGGAGTGAAGGGACGACATCCAGAGGGACCTTGAGAGGCTGGAGAGATGGGCCTGTGCAAACCTCAGGAAGCTCAACAAGGACAAGGACAAGGTCCTGCACATGGGTCAGGGCAATCCCCAGCACAAATACAGGCTGGATGATGAGTGGATTGAGAGCAGCCCTGCGGAGAAGGACTTGGGGGTATTAGTGGATGGAAAACTATGAGCCAGCAGTGGGTGCTCACAGCCCAGAAAGCCGACTGTATCCTGGGCTGCATCAAGAGAAGTGTGGCCAGCAGGTCGAGGGAAGTGATTCTCCCCCTCTACTCTGCTCTCGTGACGTGTCACTCTGTTCAGCTCTGGGGCCCTCAGTATAGGAAGGACATGGACTTTCTCAAGTGAACCCAGAGGAGGACCATGAAGATCATCAGGGGGCTGGAACACCTCCCTTATGAGGACAGGCTGAGAGAGTTGGGGTTGTTCATCCTGGCGAAGAGAAGGCTCTGGGGAGGCCCTAGAGCAGTCTTCCAACACTTAAAGGGGGCCTATGGGAAAGATGGGGAGGGACTCCCTAATGGGAGACCTCATCACTCTCTACAGCTACCTGAAAGGACATTGTAGAGAGGTTGGTGCTGGCCTCTTCTCACAGGTAATTAGTGATAGAATGAGAGGGAATGGCTTTAAACTGCAACAGGGGAGGTTTAGACTGGACATAAAGAAAAAATTTTCACAGAAAGAGTGGTCAGTGGAAAAGGCTGCCCAGGGAGGTGGTGGAGTCACCATCCCTGGATGTGTTTAAGGGTCATTTGGACGTGATGTTGGTGGATATGGTGTATGGGAGAACTTTGTAGAGTAGGGCTGATGGTTGGACTCGATGGTCTTTTCCAATCTGAATGATTCTGTGTGTGATTCTATGTGTGACTCTACCAGGGAGTGTAGGGGTAGCATGAGGGATAACGGTTTTAAGCTGAAAGAGGGTAGATTTAGATTAGATATAAGGCAGGAATTCTTTTCTGTGAGGGTGGTGAGACACTGGGAGAGATTGCCCAGAGAAGTTGCAGATGGTCCCTCCCTGAAAATGTTAAAGGCCAGGTTGGACGGGGCTTTGAGCAACCTGGTCTAGTGGAAGGTGTCCCTGCCCATGGCAGGGGGGGTGGAACTAGATGACCTTTAAGGTCCATTCCAACCCAAACCATTCTATGATGATTCTATGATTCTATGATTATGAATTCTGAACCAAATTAAGTGTTACTGTGTAAATAACTGTCTTGTGCTATTGCACATCATCTAGAGCATGCACTATTTATTTCTATGGTGTACTGGCAACACTTGGTAAACAGAATAGGAGCCATTTAAACCAACTGTGCAGTTGCTATTATGAAAAAGAATATCTGTTAAGATTTTTCACAGAAGATTATCAGGTATATCTCAGTACATATGCTTCAGAAACCCTTATCTAAGTAAACAAAAATGTACTATTAATTTGTCACAAAAACTGTAGGAAATATGACACAGTAAATAATTGTCTTTTACAGAGACTAGCACAATGGAAAAATGATAACAAATACCAATTACATGGTTGCATTATTGTCTGTATTTGATACCTGCTGACTAATTTCTCTTGCTTTTTTTTAATTCTAACCAAGCTCACCAGAATAGTAGAAAAATTATTATTCTTTCATTATTACTCTCACAAAGACACTAGTAATGTACCCAAACCAGGACACAAAAGCCCTAGAATTTGTTGGTAATACAGGGTCTGATTTCCAGCTGGTCAGAGCTGAGGACTGATTTGGCAGAAACATTATGATCTTCATGGTTTTCAACAAGATATGAGTTATTGAAATAAATATATATAGTGTGTATGTATATATACATGATACATAAGTGTATATGCACAGGTATTTTATTTACATCATTACATATTATATAATTACACCCTGTGTATATGATTATATATATATTTGTTTATATCCAAACATATTTTTAGTATTCAGGATATTGACCATAAATAAAACAATGTGCCTCTAGAGCTTTATGTAGTTGCTTAGTACATAAGAATTTAATTGCAGACTTCCCATGCTTAAGTTATATAATTCTTTCTGAAAAATCCTGCTCAGGTTAAAATGAACTATTTAGCTATTTGCACTGCAAATCCATTTTCCTCTTCTGATTACATTAATATATTACCCTAACAACAGTCTTCCCCAAACAAAATTTTCTATTTTTTCTCTGATTATTGTCACCTAGAGACTTTATGATTGTTTAGATTTATTTTGACTGGATACATCTGTTATGAAAACACCATCATTCTGCATGTGTAGTCAGTTTTATTAGATTTTCCTATACAGTGTATCTGTATTAAAATCATTGCCTGTGTTACTGATTGTAAAAACTTGAAAATACAACAGATAGATAGGATATGAGTAAAAATCCTGAAAGGAAATGAAACTCACTCTAGAACTACAATTAAAGAATATCAAAGCCCTGATCTGCATGCACAAACTGAAGAAATCCCAACTTAGATTCAACTTCAATGTTGAAATTGAAGCACAGTAGAGTGAATTAAAGTTTCTATTTCAAATATTAAACCTAATGTACCCATTTAATTTTAGTCAAGATCTTAATACTTTTCAATGACATTCTTACTAGGAATCAATTTTTTCCCCCAATTTCTGCAGTGAAAATCAAGGATATGGTCCTCACTGATATCATGTTTCTATAATTTTAATGGTAAAGAACATTCTTCATAAGTGGAACTTCTAAAATAATTTTTTATTCTATAATTATTGCAGAAAATAATCTAACATGATAGCTATTTTCTAATGCAAAGGAATTATACATTTTCTTCTTTTTCGTAACCATGGATTCTACACAATTAAGTATGTTCAAACTACACGCTCCAGGTGCGGTGTCAAGCAAGCTGGATCATTTATTATGGACTGAACCAAGCAAAATAAACCCTCTACAGCTCCTCTTGGAATAATTCTACCTATACATTGTTAGTTCCTATTAATCTTAATGAAGATTATTTAATATTTCTTAATGCTTACATTTTCCAACGAAGATCCCTAATAAGGACAAGTATCTAATTTCATCCCATCAAACCCCAAATATTTTTTATGTTTTTGGATCCCAACTAAAATTATTCCTATATTTATTTCTATTACACACATATGATGGGAACTTGTTTGCAATAAATTAAAAAACCCTGATTTTAAAAGTCTCTATACGATTACTTAGGTAAGCATTTACCAAGATACATTTATCCTTTGCATATCCCCAGCAAAGTCTCTGTTCCTATTTTTCTCACAAACATTTTAAAGATGTTTTATCAGCATTAGCAGACCAGTAGTAAAATGGCAATAATTTTCTTTGTAGTGTATCAGTAACAAATGTGAAATCAATTTGTCACACTTGTGGACCTTGCTTTGCCTGTTGTCAATGGAGAGCCAGTATAGATCTCTGAGTGGCAAATTACTCTTGATTCATGTTATTGCTGACACTGCTCACAGACATCAGATTTTAGTGTCTTACTAGTTAACTACATTATAAAATTGCTGTATACTCTTAGAGCTGCATGTGCACTTTTCAGCTGAGGTGAACGAATATGAAAACACAAATGATACTTTTTCTGGTTCATATGTTAATAGGAATATTGATTAATAAACATGAAATTTAATAATTTTATTTATTGTCTTATGTAATTAATTTAAATATTTTACTCAAATGCAGCATGTAAGGCCTATTCATACATGAAAAATTTATTATGGAGAGTAACAGGCATAAAACATAATACTGTGATCTTGTTATACTATTTAAAATCTGGTTTGAGAATTAGTGAATGTAAATGTTCTTATCAAATCATGTAATATTTAACAGATATGCACAAAATTGCATAATCATTCCAAAGAAGCTCATTAAACAAATGTTAAAGCAATATATTGGTCCAGCAGATTAAAAACAAAAGGACACTGCGTATGTGTTTTGCATTTTAATCAAGATGGATGTGCAAGAAGGTTGTTAACAATAAAGAATCAACAAGACTGATTCTTGCAATTATCTTGACCCACGTGAACATCTCATTTTAACAAATGTGAAATGACCCTGAAGCTGATACTCAGGAAGATAATCAACTATGTTCTTAAACCTGAATTTATACTTTCAGAGCAGGATAAAATGGCATACATTTCAAAGTTTATGAATCCAAAAATAACAGATCAAAGAGAAGTGATGTATTCTTTCTGATGCCTCATGAGAGGCACTTTGAGCATACTGTGAGCAAATGAAACATTAGACATTAAAATTTTCACCGATATCCTTTGTACAAGTAGTAGTGAGCTTTACAATGCAAATCACATAAGCATACCTTTAAACATATGCTATGTTCTTTACTTTAGCAAGTTGGTGTGTTTAAAGTAAGATATTTGCTTACATAACCTTATGAAACCAGGGCCTGTGAGAGTTGTATTCCATTGATTTGTTAAGCTCCCTAAAGAGGCTGCCAAATATATGATGTTAAATCCAGTCTGAAGTTATCCCAGCGTCTAATCTCATGCTGACTATGAACAAACCCTAAACCAACCATATACAAATAGCCTTCCAGTTTCATTAATCTCCTGGAGTTTTCAGGCATGTAGGCAAAAGATTTGCAAATATGCTCAGCCACATATCTGGCTCCTGCCATCCCTGTGTCCTGCTCTCAGCTTGTACTTCCTTGGTTGTCATCCCACCTCCTCTTTCTCCCTTTTTTCTAGTTTGTATGAGGAATATGTGGTAAATTAGAAATCCATGAAGCCTGTGCTAGAAACTCAGAGCTTTCTTATTCTGTAATTCTCTGGAATGAAGTACAGAAGATACCAGAAGATCCATTTATCACTCTTTGAGACATGTTCTTCACCTTCACGGCTCTGTGTCATATATTGATATATTTGTTTGCTGTTGTGCAGAAGTGTCAGGCATGCTCTGTGATGCCTATTTAGTGATTAATATAAAATGTTGTACAAACCCCCAAAATAACTCAAATAACTCAACCTCATGAGATCCAGAAAATAGAAACTTTCCATACATGCTAATTAACTGTAGAGCAGTTGTGTATGTAGTGAGTCCTGAACACTATGTCCTACATTTATTTCAACTCAGGACCTCAGCGACAGCACTGTCGTTCCGTCCCCGCCTGCAGTCGACTTACGAAGTTGACCATCGCACCCATGAATTCTACTGGATTGCATCCTACTTTTTCTGCTGGAGGAATGTTCAATCAGTCACCCCAGTTAAAATAACCTTGATGCTTTTAGGAGCAAGAATATTTAAATAAGACCAGATTAGCCTGAGTCTTGCGAGTGATATTTGCAGAGCTCCTATGAGAGCAAAAAGTGTAAGTGATGGCTGCCACATGTATCGCACAGGTCACTGTGCTACCTTGGCTTTACCCATGTTTCTAATCATGGTGGAACAAGGTTTTGTTAAGTCAAATATTTGTCAGACAAAAAAATGAAGTAAATTTGAAAAGATTTGCAAAATATATTTCAAAAATCTAGCTGTCTGCTCTTTTAATGTATATTTAAACAATTGCTTCATAGCTGCACAGCAGGTTTGGGGGGAGAGTAAAGAAATAGGAATTGGCAAATCATAGTTTTACACAGCTTTTTTACCTTTTGCCATGTTACTTTAAGCATTATCTTATAAAACTTAGATTTTTCTTTTCTTTAGAAAGTGCAGTTAACAGCTTATAGCAGTTTAAGAGTAATGTATGTATGCTTATTGATACATAGGGATGTGCCACAGGAGAAAATTAAGAGGTGCAATAGATCTCAGGCGGTTTTGTGAATAATCAGAGTAAAACTAAGATCTACTCTTCAACGATAAATCTGTGAAATCAGGATTCACCTGAGTCACAAATCTTTATATAACAAATCCCATTAAAAATTTCACAAGTAAATAAAATGGAGAAGTATTAGCCATGACACAAGGTTCTAAGAAAAACATTACATTTGCAGTGCAGATGTCTAGTAGCTTGAATCTATCATTTTAGTAGAAGAAGCTGACTCCTTCCTTAACAGCAGTAACATCCTGAAGCACCCTAATCAATTAATATTTTGGATTTTAGAATATTCGGAAAATAAAAATAGAATGTAATAATTGTCTTTATGACATGATATTGAAAGGAGAGTAATATATACAAGTTACCAAGCACTCGATATCAAAGATTTTATTAGAGCTATTAATCACATTTTATTTGTGAAGGAATAAAAGCCTCTCCATTCAGCTACGTTCTTCCTCAAGAAGCTCTCCGCAAACACATGAGCACAACCAATGCATCCTTTCTGTTAAACACAGTATTTTTTACACATTAGTTTCTTCTAAAGAATACACAGGAGGAATTTAAATTAAATGAAAAGTCAGTGCAAAATCTGAACATGCCATCAGTATTTAGGATTTGCTACAGGTGGCCACATGCTAAATGGAGGGGTAAGAGAACACAGCATTTCAGGATGTCTTTTGCAAATACCCTAAGACATTTGGGCAACTACATAATTCTGCACTACAAAATCATTTCAGTGAAGACCAAAGCTGTTGAACTTATTTAACATATATTACTGGGTTGCCAACAGTACACTGTGGCCAACACATAAATAGGCCTAAGTCACTAAGGAAAGTTATAAAAGGGAAAATTAAACCTCCAAGTATTTTTTTATCAAGATTTGTATAACAGTACTAAAATATGTGCAAAATCATTATCTGCTGTCACTGTAGAAAATATAGGTTATTTTTGTACTCAAAATTAGAAAATTTTTCTCTGTGGTAGAAATTTATAGAAAATTATACTGAGAAACGACTTTTGTAAGTGGAATAGTGATGTTTGTCTCAGATATGTCAATAGAAATTTATATTCTAAGTGACTATCTGAAGAATGCATTGAATTTTAGACGTATTCTGTCCTGAATCTAGTGAAAAATGCTTTTGATGGCAATGCAAATATCATCCCTGCTGCCCTCAATATCCACAAAGAATTTTAGTGGGGTTTGTCCTCTGAGAACTTAGATTAGAATGGAGGACATAAAATGAAATAACTACAGCAACTTAACTATTCCTTGTGCTTATTTCTTTCTGACTTTATAAAAAAAAATAAGGCAATGAAGGATATATTGCTGCTGTAGTAATTTTCAAGCTCTTCAGCTGCCATGCCACACATCCTAATTCAAATGTGTAGAGACAGAAATTAATGCTGTGGAACATGGAGTATGAGAAACATCCACCAAAAAAAAATATTTTGCTTTATTACCGCATTTAAAACTTAAGGGCAAGAATGACTTTTTGCAGAGCTAACATTTAACTAGATGGCTAAGGTTAAAGGCAGAATGAAAAGTAATTATATATAGCACATAAAGATTACATTTCAGACCAAGTTATTTTTAATTATGTGCAACTTTGCAGAAAAGATATAATTTGGCACAATTACACAGACATTTAAAATTAAAGTTGAGACAACAAAGAAGGTCTCTCCAGAGTTAGACCTGTGTAAATTTGTAGCTTAAAAAAAAAAAATATGTAGGAGAGAGTTTACAAAGCAGTACCTTTCAGTTATACCATTCTGAGAAAATATGGTAAAACAGGGTACAATAGATGAAGGCTGTTTCAGATTTTTTGGAAAAAAGTCTGCTTAAAATCACCAGAAATAGGTAAAAGCCATCTATATGGCCTTCTTCAGAAAAAAAGTAATTGAATTTCACCCAGTTTCATCCAGAGATTTGATATCCGTAATTTCTGAATTTCAGATCGATGAGATTCTGTAAATATTATACGTTCAAGAAATGCACGTGCTGTTTTTCTCAGCAAGCTATTCTACTCCAAAAATCACTTTGCATTGTATTTAGATACAAAGCCTAAGGACACCAAAAAACTCCTGCAACAAAATGTGCCTTATCCTAATAGGACCTGAAACAGCTGGGTATAAAAATATGTTTTCACATGCAACCACGGGTAAAAAGAACATGCCATAGTTAGCTGAGGTTTTACTTTAAAGTACATATATATTAACTATTACAGAATATTTCATTAGCAGCTATGATACTCCAATCGTGTTCATCAACCCTCATGGTCAGAGTCAAAACTCCTCTCAACTGTTAGAAGTTTTTTTCACTGGTTTCTTGACTTGCCCTGCATAGCAGAAGTTAGGCAATTAACATGGTATTTCAAGTTCTTTGGTGAATAAGTGGCTACATATCCTGGTGTTTCTGGTATAGAATATAAAGAATCATAAATCACAAATCATACTTTCTCTTCAGTGGTGTAAATAATTTCTTAATGCTTTCGTGGATGCTATAAAAAATAGCATTCTGGCATTCTAGGTAATAAACTAACCCACTGTCAGGAAGAAACCCACTGCCCAAATGGAAGAATACATGCAGTTATATGAAGCAGAAATTCAGGCTACAAAACTCCTGCAAGGTCTCTGATACCTCCAGCTCAATTTAGCCTCACAGTTGAGTAAAATACTGTTGAAGCAAGTGCAAATTGTAACAATGAGGTTTTAAAATGAAGCCTTAGTATTTTAAATGTGATTTGTGTGTCAACTGACAGAAGCAATGTAGTGTTGTTTGGTATTTGCAAACAGCATTGGCACTTTCAACAAATGCTGAAGTGTATGGTAGTACAGTGAATATAAACTCAAACCAGTAATTTCTCTAATTCCATATTCTACACAATCCCAGTGTTTTCTGGGTTCCTAAAGTATATCTTTGAGATAATAAATGTAATTAAAGCTGTATTTTCCATGCCACATTTTCTACTAATGAGAAAAGATGGGAAAGCCAGCATATTAACCAGAAACAACAAAGGGGTTTGGAATGCCACTTACCATAAGATTCTTATTAACACAGGAAGATTTTACAAGGGCTGGATAAATGTTCAAGAAAGGCAGGACTAAATTCATGTGCAAAGTAAGCACAGCCATTAAAAAAATTACTTTTCCTGGTACAGAATTAACTATGTATAAGGCTTAATTTTAAATACAAGCCTTGGGAAAAAGCTCTAAAGGTCATTTTTTGGGAAACTGCTGAGAGTTCTGGCAAACAGTGAAATCTGTTAATGGAAATTGCAATGGTTGTCATTTAACACTGCACATTGCAGCAGAAATGGATTTAAAAGCATCACTATGGGTCAGTCTATAATCTATGTATCCTTGCCCTGTGGGAGCCACTAGAGCTT
Organism: Athene noctua; assembly: GCF_965140245.1. Taxonomy (NCBI): domain Eukaryota; kingdom Metazoa; phylum Chordata; class Aves; order Strigiformes; family Strigidae; genus Athene; species Athene noctua. The sequence continues at coordinate 42,671,432 of NC_134039.1, read as the reverse complement.
GAGTTCCTGGTGATATATGGTGCTAATGAAATATCTTAGTGTGTTGTTTGCACATGCTGTAGTTTAGCATAATTTAACAAAGACTCCCACTCGAAATGCTAATAAGGGGATCTCAAAAGCTGTGGAACACAAGTGCTTATCTTGTTAGTAATTTCAATATTAATTTCCACAAAGATCATAAATTACAAAACTGGGAAGGAAAATTCACATCCCACTTCCCTTGCAAAGGAGACTCATTCTCAAATTAGTGTGTAAAATGGAAGCTGGTTAGCAGAACCTTGTTGGAATTTGAAAATGTTCGTACACTCACTGAAAAACATCACATTTGCCCTCAAAATATTCATAGACTATTGTACCACTGAGCTTTGGTATTGGATGTGCCACTTGCAGCTTCTCAAATTACTAACTGCAAATTATAACCTTCAGTGAAAAAACTATTTGGCGAGAACATGGGTTATGTGGAACTAGATGAAAACCAGCATAATTTTAAAAGCACCTGAGGAGTAAGCAAATGTAGCTGTGTTTTACAGTAATTTAACTAAAAGCAGGAGGCAATTTTTTCAGAAAATTGTTAACAATATCTGCTATTCATCTCAGCTACAACAGACCAGTTGTGAAAAAATAATGGCTTCCAGTGTAAGCATAAAAGAAAAAAAAGTAGTAATTTTGGGTACATCATGTGGTAACTGATGTTAAAAATCAAATATTATAAGGATGACTATGGAATTTAATTACTGTAGATGTTATCTTGCCCCAGTCTGCATGAAAACTCATTAACAGCAATTCAGACTGCTGCTGTAAAGGTCCCTTCTACTGCCACTAATCAGCTACAGCAAAATAAAATATATAGTCAAATAACTTTTTTCCCTAGTAAAATACATATTTTAAAAATTTTCAGTTCACTCTTTAAATATAATATAGGTCTATTTTGTATCTCCCCCATATCTAGAAGCCCACTCCCTGATTCAGAGAGCTTCTGCTGTTTGTAAGGAGTAAGACACCTAAATTTAGCTGTCTATGTATAAGGTGTCTACATATGAGCTTGTTGTGAGAGTCAGTTACCTAACACAGGCATCTGGTGTCATCATAGTGACAAAGGGTATTCCCTCCCAACCTCTAGCTCCAGATAGACAGAGCTCTCCTGTTAGTTTTGTGTTGTATCTGACAGCCCTGACAGGTGAGCTGGCACACTGGATTTACTAGAGCTCCACAGACTACAGTCAAATTTTAGATACCAGCTCACATTTAGACACTCAAATTCAAGAGTCCTTATTCCTGTGCTGTAAGATACAGTATAATGTCTAGTGTTTGTAATTATGTACCCTGTAAGTATCCTCCAGCTTGAAACAATTTAAAACCAAGACTTCATATTCAGTAGAATAGTTAATGTAACTGATTTGCTTAATTCTACCCCTATAACATTGTTCTTAAACCTGTAGTAAACATAAGGATTTCCTTGATAATTTGATGTATATATTGTCATTTACAGTGAGAACTGACTTTTTGAAAATATTAAACATTGCTAGCATATTAAAATATTACAAAAAATTAAAATAATTTCTGTGTAACATTTATGTGGAAAGGGAATAAAATACATATTCACTTTCTTTAATAGAAACTATTACCTTCACAGAATCAAACCAGCAATGAACCATTTGTGGACATTCTTGTTTCTGAGAAGTTCAACTGAACCGGTGACAGTGACTTATGCTATATCAATAGTCCCTGTTAGAACTGCAGACCAAAGCCCTTCTCTGTTACCCTTGTGTGACTACATATTAATATTAGTGTGTGACTACATATTAATATTAGCACACAAGCTGAGTTCCCGCAATGGGTCCAACTATCCATCTCAACTGCCCCTGCAGTTTAAAGTCAGTGTGTGTTACTATTCCCTATCAAATACAACGTCCTTTGTAAGATGGTGTTGGTAACTAGAGCTGAATTCAGCTTCACCAGAGTTACAGATGTTTTCACTCCCTTTAGTATGCATGTAACATGCTACAAAGACTGTTAAATGAGAGCTTATTTACCACCCAATGATGGAAAGATATAGTCTCTCAATTTTTCTCTTTCATACAAGGATATTTCCAATAAGTACTCATGAGTGTCTACACGTTCTCATTCTTGCTTTGTGTCAGAGCCACAGTCATAAGCTTTCAGAGAAAGATGCTATTTTAACATACACATTTCTACTATTTTTTTCCCTGATTCTTATACTTGTTATATACCTAATCATTTACTTGTTAAATCAGGGGACCCATTTACTCTTACTGTTTTATGTTTAGATGTAGTCCTGAATATGTAGTACATTCTTAAAATCAGTATTGATATGATAGAAAATATTAATTCTCTTGGGATAACAGACACTGACTGACAAGAATACAGAAATTACTGAAAAACATATATTCAAATCCCTTGGAAAACTGGCCCACTTATTTTGAGATATAGTAAAATCAATTTTTCAAGCTTGTGTATTCATTGTGGAATCTAGTACGAAACCAGGCTTATATATTGCAGTTCTCTAATTAATTTTGACTTGTCTAAATAACTAATTCTGTGAACATCATCGGAATTGTTCAAATGCATTAACTGTTTGAAAATAATCCACTCATTCTCTTCCACATCTCCTCCTATCTAGGCCTTTTTTCATTATTATTTAATTGAATTTCCATTTTTCAGCTTTTACAGTTCCTCACAGGAAACTGGAACAGTATTCAGACTGTGTTAATGGTAATGTTATGCTTGGATGATTAAATGTCCTAAATGTTTTTAGTATTTAGTATAACATTTCGAAGGATTTGAGGCAAGAATGGCTATGAAAGTCCTATTTTAATTTAATTTAATTGTGTGTGTTTTCACTCCTTAATGTCAATACAAGTTTCAGTAACTTTTTAAAAACTCCGAATAGCAAGGCAATGCTCTAAAGACCTGGTCCCATTCCCAGTGAAGTGAACTTTGATTTAATTGGATCACGAATGGGAGGAATTAGAGGAGTGTGATGCATCTCAGTTGGCTGTATTGACCAAAAGGACTGCTTTCTATATAATAAACACTAGTATAAAAAACAGATTACACAACATAGTGTGACTAAATCATTTGAACCCAAGTATTCTGGACATTATGAAATGGAAGAATAAAAAAGGGATTTTTTTTTTGGCAGAGATAAAGTGCTGTTAGTTCAGAGAAGGGATGATTCAAAATATCTAGTTCACAATTTATAAAAAGGAACTACTAATATTTTAATCGCACATCCTATTTTTTAAAAAAAAAACTACTTTAAGAAAGTAACTTTCTCTAGCTGAATACTGGAAAAAAAATATTTTAGGAGTCTCACACATTATTCTGAATTACAGGTATTCCATTTTTCCAGAATTATTTGGTAGTACATTAAGTTTGTGTCTGTTCTCAGTTTCTGTCTTAAGCCTGAGTAAAATGACACCAGTAAATGGACATAACTCAAAATAACTTTAATCCAACTCTATTGCTTGTCTGATTTATTTTTAACAGTGTGAGAAGCACATGTCAGGTGGAGAGTCAGAACATGTAGGAATGGTAAAGTCACCGCAGACTCTGTTATTTATAATTTTTGGCCTTAGAATCATCTCTCTGAGGTGAAAAATTCATTTCTATATGTATGTACAGTTATGTGTGCAATACAACTATGTGTTGCTGCTCACCCTTTCAAAGAAAAGAGAACAGTCTGAAAACTACCATACAGGAAAAAAATCTCTTGTCCAAGTTCACAATAGTTATATGACACCACAGTTCACCATGATAAACTGCAATTAAAAGGGAAGAGACAAACCCAAATTTCAAGGTCATCCATAATACTTCCTCCATCAATGTTAACATTTATATAATGTGTGATATATATATATATATATATATATGTGCTTTTCTTAATATTATAGTAAAATGTAAATTCAGGTTATTAAATTGCTTATAGTATCTGACATATTTATTGGTTTGCTCCTCTTTCATGTCCAATAAGAAATCTGGGAATCTGTCACTAGCTCTTGGATTCTGGATTGCTCAAAAGGGAATAGAAGAAGGGAATAAATCAGTAAATAGAAGGTCAAACAAGCCTCACTGAGCAGCTTACTCAGAATGTAATTTATCTTTTTTTCTTTTTCTGACAGTTTTAATAAAAGTGACAGGGAACACATGGGACAAAATATTAGAGAAATTGAACCTCAAAGGGGGAGAAAGTGTTTTATGTTACCTCCTGGTTAGCAGCAGCTAGTTCTTCTTCCAGTGCAGAGACTCTTTCTAAAGAAACCCTCAGTCGTTCCCTTACCTAGAAGAAAAATCAAAATATGTGCAGTAACGTAATTTCTATCAGTCTTCAAAGATTATATAATCTGCTATATGCACTAAGGTATGCCCTGCCAGTCTCTTTGCAGGCATGTGTGCTGCATCCTCTCATGAAACATACTGTGTAGTAAACATTTAAACCTAACTATAGGAAGATTGAACCCACAAAAATAGATGTCAAACTTCAAATGCCATACTGCTGTTGCACAGTTTGCCTATAATTCTACGGAATACACAGGAAATGCAAATATTCTAAGACCACATTAGGCATAAAAATAAAATGCTGTTCACAAGCACCTTTTACAAAGGATAAGTTAAAAACCATTTGCAGATGTTTGAAGTCCACTCCATGGAAGATAACTAATCTGTTCATATTAATCGAATGCAGTAAATTAATTGAAATAATAACTTGCAGCATTGCCTTCAGGCACACATACTAAAGGTTTTTTTGTATCATCATGAGGTTTGCTTGGGTTTTGAAAAAAGTCATAAACAAGATACACTCTCATAAGCAGGAAAGGCTGCTGCGTTTGTACCAGTTTCATAGATGACCTATTCTGTTCTAAGGCTGTGATATACTCAATTATTATTATTACTATTGCAATTGTTACTAAATATTATTTATTACTAAATAATAACAATGATTTAATACCTTTGAGGACATATTTACCATGGAGTGTTCTGCCTCAGCCTCTGCTCATGTAGTGATAGACAACCCCATCTCTCCCTATGTGATCAAAGGCACATCAGACCTAAAGCGATCTTCAGTGCTGTGTGTAGGTGACTCTCCTGATTATGAAGGGAGCCTCTCCTAATCTACACAAGTTCATTAGGCCCCTCACACTAAATGACTTTACAAACTGGCTAATCAGTCAACACTCAGGTTATATTTCTAAATGCATTCCAGCCACACTGCAGCAATGCTGTTCCAGCTGATGATCCAAAGATGTTTAAGGCTATTAGCAATGTTTGTAGAGAAAGTTAGCACATTCTATTAGACCAAGAGATGTAGCTGGAAAACAAAGCAAAACAAAAATCAATCTTTCATGTACAATGAAACACCGTACATTTTCATGTACGTACAATTGTTTTCACACCCTTGACAAATACAGGAGATCCCTGAGAAGGTTGTGTATATCCTAATGCTTTCATACTTTTTCCAGTGATAACTCTTAGACTAATAAATATTACCTTTCCTTACATACTTTATTTTCCATTACTAGTGACAGAAGTGAAATTTTGCAAATAGACTCACCACATCCCAAGAATGACTTCGACTTTAATAGATGAAAATTACTTAGAACTATAACATGTTCACTAAATTTTAAAACTAACTAAATCTAAAGACCAAATACATATTCAGGAAATGAATTCTAAAAAAATCCAAACTACTCAGCCTTTCTAAGAAATGCAAATATAGTTGTTTATGCAGTACTTTGAGGTTTTGGGTCCTCTTTACATACTTCAGCTTTATTAAAAGAAACAAAAATTGAAAATGTATTTTATGTATTCACTTAAATTATCTGAATGCTCTCAGGTAACTGTAGTGTTACTAAACAATATTGTTAGCCTTAACAGAACAGAAATCACTTGTGATTTGTTCAAAGGAACAAAAGAAAAGTGAGTTGAAGAGTGCTAAGATTTAAGAAATATTAAGCCATTCTCAAGATTAGAAAGACTCCTCAATTTTTTAGTTCAATTTCTGATTTATTAATTTCCCTCTATTCCTTCAGCACTATTAAGACTGAAAAAAAATCAACTGCTAATGTTCCCAGAGATGCATGTCGTAGCTTAAATGGACATTTGTTATAGGGTTTGACTATGTAATCAACAGCTGAACTGCTGTAACTGAGTGTGCCTGTTTCTCACTTGATGCAAATGAAGTTTAAGCCATCTTGAAGTGGCAGTGACTGAGCCATCTCTGAGTGGCAGTGATAAGAGTGAAAATTACTACAAATTTTCATGACTGTTTCAACAGTTTTCATGCACCATACAGTGAAAATATGCAATGGAACACAAAATGGTTTTGCTATTTGTATTATTTTTCATCAAAGATATATGTAAAAAATCTTCAATCATAAAGCTTGTTTTCCAAAATGAGCTACATAATTCCTGGAAAATATCCTCATAAAGCTTCAGATTTATGGTAGTACATAAGCTATCATCACAGTAATTTTATATAATTTTTTTTAGTATTCATTTCTAAACCACTTGAAATATGTAACATTAATTTGAAGTATTTTATATACCAATTGTAATTTATTAATACTTTTAATCTAAATCTATTTTTAATAAAAATACTTCGATTGTATAATGCATCAATTATTCTGGCTGTAATTGAAAAACTGTTTAAATAGCTGAAAAAATATTTCTTACTTCATTTGCCTTTCCTTATTTCAATTTTTTAAAATCATATTCTGCTGGAAAGACAGCATAATTTGTCCAGTTCTTCTACCAGCTTCCAAGGGCTGCTCAATAAACCGCTTCCCTATCCAGATGGACAGAAAGTTCAATCAGTATGAGTATACTACCCAGTAGTCACATCTTTCCTCTGTCTCTGTTCCTACCACACTCTCTGCCTTCCCAGATTTTCTCCTGATTCTTCTGTGGATTCCAAAACTCTCTTTCTATATCCTGCTTCTCTTCCCACCACCATTTCTGTCTTTCACTAGCTCTTCACTATTAAAGTCCATGTCCTATCAATGAGGGGTGTTGTCCTGTCTTCAACAGGCTTGATTTCAATCTCACTAATGACAGTGAGAGCTAGCAGACAATAATTTCTTAATGGAAACCTCAGCTTAGATAGTAAAAGTACATGGAAAAAATAGCAGTTGTATTTCTGGCTTCAGTCCTATTAGCTGTAAGCGCTGCTGAGGGACAAGACAATTGAGAGAAAATTCACAAGATGACAGTTGTTAATAGCTGAAATGAAATGCAATGAGTTGGTAATTTAAATTTTTATGTTTCCTGAAATCTCCATGTATTCAAACCTAAGTGTTTTATAAATGAGAATGCATGTTTAAAAATATGTTATAAGATGTCTAACACTGACATAACTAGGCCACATTACTAAGGAGGTCACAATCTCCACAAGGACCTGGAAACAGAAAAAAAATATCTTTAACCTTTACACACTGTGGCACTGTAGAACTGAGTCCTACCTGGTTTTACACAGACATTTTAAAGGCCAAAAACGACACTCCCTGGAAATAATGGGCATTTTTTTCAAAGAAAATTTAGGAGAAACATTTTTACATGGTACTTCAGGAAAAATAGATAGAGAATTAATGCCTTCATTTTGAATATCTAGCTATTATATTCAAATCCAATTTTTTTCATTCTTGGCCTATTATCAGTAACAACATGGAAAAGTACCAGTGTGACACAGAGTAACTGTTCGAAGTTACTTCCTTTGCCTTGCCTTGCCTTGCCTCCCTTCTATGTATACAGTTAAAGCACTGCCTTTTTTATAATGACCTAACTAAAATTGCTGTCTAATGGCCCTTATTTGTTCTCTGAATATAACAGTCGCTGAAGGAACTGAAAGCAACCCCGCCTTGGCACAGAAGACTTCTTTTTTGACTTTCATCTGACCAGTGAACAACTAATTCAGATTCACATTTGCCATGGTGACATTGGAAATGTTGCAACTAATTCTTCATGTTCAACCACAAACATAGTGACTGTTAAAGCTGAAGGAAATCTGATTCTATCAGTGAAAAAGAGGAGAAGTGCTACCTCAGTGCTCTGATCTTGAGAAACTTGTTCTGATTTACAGCCCAGAAACTGTAACCTTATTTCTCACCTTAAATTTCTTTCTCATTCGTCAACTGATTTTAAAATAAACTCGAGGGAGAGCCAAAAAGCTGAATAAAGATTTCAGGTTTGGTCATTCACATTCCAGGAAAGAATACAGGCTATAAATGCCATACCAACGTATGTGCTATACATATATTTTGAAAAAGATTTTACTCTGACCAATATTTACAGTTTAGTAATTGTATTAATGTTTTCCTGAACTTTTAAAGTTTATATTGAATAACCTTTGAATCTAAATACAGGGCAACAGCCAAAGCCTCTGAAAAGTCATATACAAATGTATTGCAAAGAATTTGTATTGGATTCCCTCTTCAAATTTATGTTACAGCAAACAAAACAAACAGACCCATCCTCATTTTTCAGAAGTGCAGGAAAGGGTGTTGTTCTTGGTCACTATTTTGTTACAGAAAAAGGAGCTGGAACAAATGGAAACTATTTTTATCTGATAATTTGTTTTTATTTTTCATATGTTGAATGCAAATTAATGATTACAGTATTACATTCTTTTATCTTTTATGGAAGTCAAAGATGGTGAGTAACTATAGTTCATAGAAGTAAGCACTATCTCAGTAGAGTGTTTATCACTTCAGAAATAGCATACTACTTAAATTTCACATGGTTCTTCGGTGTATTTCTATTTTCTTTCCAGCAAATAAAGCTTAAATAAGGTTTCACAAACTGAGATTAATCAGATGTCACCTGATCTATCCGAACATGCTATAATATATATCTTTAAAAGAAAGATTCCCATTACAGTTCCACAGACAGAGCAGCACATGGTTTCTCCATGTTAGAGGGTATATCCAACATGTGCCCAGATGACTGGGTATTCCTCTGGCTTTTAAGTGCAACCACATTATCTTGAAATGTAACATAGTCAATGTCATGTTAGAACTGCTGTCAGTGCAAAGTATCTCTCATATTTCTCTGTCTCCTAGCAACTGCTTCCCACTTTTTCATTGCTGTCAAATTCTTTCTTCATTCTTTCCAGATCTGCAGCCCACAAAGAGCTTTTAAAAAGCACTTGCACATGCTAGAATTGAATCACTTTTTTTCATGACCAGTCTATTGAATAAAAGCTCTCCTAGCTACCTTCTAATGAATAAAAAGATAGTGATAATGTTGACGTGAATAGGTTGGGTTTATTTGCATGAATATTAGATATACTTTCATGCCATGAATTAATCTTAAGAGAACTAGTGGTTTTTGAATCTTTGCTAGGACAATAACACCTGGTAGTTGCTTTCCTCTGTGAAAATCAACTGGAAACTTTTCTTAAAACATTGACAAAAAATGGGTTTGGAGAAGTTGTTTCAAACAGTTTCTTCTTTCCAAATGGACACTTTAAAGTTGAACCAAAGTTTTAAGCAAAACAGGAAAAATGTCTGCAGGAAAATAAACATGTTCTGACAGATATTAGAGGTCAATTATAGCTATGGGATGGTATAAATAAAATATCTTTTATTCTCATTTTTGTTCTTCTTGAATTGCATATAAGGAATACGTACTTCCTGATCTATTCTATACTCAATGTTTATTCTAACCATGAAGTTCATCTGATCTTCTGTTTTCTTTCAACTCTGATGATGTCTAGTAAATCTCAACTTCATTAGCTGTATTATAAACTATTCCATGCATATTCATTTATAATATCCCAAATATTTCATAGTGCTGTCTTACATTATTTCTACAACTTTTCATTGCATGAAATAAACCAAAGAAAGATATAAGTTACTTAGCAGAAATAAAAGCTTTTGAGATCCAAAGCACCACGAAGGTCAGGGGTGATTAACTGCTAGAAACTAAGACAGGTTTCCACAAAGACTATCTTCCCTATAAATAAAGGTTTGTATTTCAAGTGACTTACACAATAGCAAAGGCTATTAGAAATGTTAAGTCAGTCATAATCAGTCCTAACCTCTAGTGTTTTTTTAACAATGTTCATTGTTTGTGGGACGTAACCTAACCTTACACTTAGAAAAAACAATCACTGAATTTAACTTTGAAAATAAAGAAAATCTAGACTTGGTATCAGAACTACTCATGTCTTGTGTTTTCAGAGTTTAAAAAAATTTAGCATAATTAGATAAAGATGTTTGAAAATATGTATAGCTTCTGTCAAATTAAATTTCTAAATAATAATACAGCTAGTGCAGTATCAATTTCATTTGCTGTGACACAACTCAGTTACCCAGGCAGACACAATGAGATTTCTTTGAGATACACATAAAATAGTAAATATTTATAAACTAAATTAACTCTTTCATTATCCCTATGCCCTAAAGTGAAAATTCTCACAGAATACACTAGGACTATGCAAGAACAGACTAAGATTGTTGTTTGGCAATTCTAGGATTTCATATGGATAATGGGGTAACAATAACAGCATACTCTTACTACCTTCTACTCACTAGGATGTACCTATTGGGTTCAGCCAAAGAGGACTGGCTCTCTATCATGGGAAGCTCATGATAGGCTTTCATTCTACATGGGATGAAGGGATGCTGAAGGAGCTGTCAGACACTGAAATAACTGCCAATGACAGTCATGCTTTCTCTGAATAAAGTCATGATGGCCATGATCTTCCTATGGTGGTTTATCTTTTAAACAAAAGGTAAAGGCAAGGCCCAGACTCCATGTAATATACAGTTAAAGTATCATTCTCCTTACACTTAAGCAGGCCTCCATGGAAATATGAACCCTGAATTGATAGGTTTTGTATTTTTCATTGCATTTTATTATAGTGATGAGGACATTTTGTAGTTGTACTGTGTACATAGCAATCCTTGCATGACTAGTCATGTTTTGTGGCAGAGCTTGTTACACCACCTTGAAATGTCTTAGTGTAGGAAGTGAAAACATGAAAGAACATTTGCATTTAGGAAGAATGTAAAGAATTTCTTGGGATTTTTGTAATTTTAAAAGGCAAACATTTTAATGAAAATATCTTGTTATGCTTTTTCAAGGGTATAACGGCTAAATTATTGGTTTCAATGTCAACATTTTTTGTGAAGAAAAAAATTAAAGAAATGTTTCCATTATTCATTTGCAAGGGTCATGATACATTTTCAATGTACTTTTGACAGTTTCCGTTACTCTTTATCCATTAACCTACTTTAGTTTTGAGTGTATTTTCTGCAAGGGAAGTGTTTATTTCCTTTGATATCAGTATATTATGTATCATATTTTTTTGCGTCAGTTTTTACTGCAAAGTTCTGCCCTCAGGCCTCCCTGAGCACAGCAGCAGTCTGTGGGAGTGAAGCATAACCCACAATGCAGGAGGACAAGACATACGTAAGTCAAAGGGAGTAGGCTGGCTGAATCCAAGGGTTCTGGGAGACTTAACTCATCATAGTGAGGCCTTTTTCATCTTTGACAGGTAATGGCAGTCAGGGGAGATTTCTGTTGAGTGGAAAACCCACAAATGTGTCCACCATCATGAAAGGCTGGAATTGTCCTGGGAAGATCCTGGGAAGTACAAGTTGGCCAGTGTTGGGAAGGTTATGGAACAATCTTCCTGGAAGCCATTTCCAGGCACATAAAAGGCACATGGTGATTGGGAAGAGCTAGTATGTCTTTGTCAAAGGCAAATGACATCTGGCCAACCTTATTGCCCTGTGTGATAAGATTACTGGCTCCATGGATGAAGGGAGAACAGTGAATGTTTTTAACTTTGTTTTTACCAAGGCTTCCTGCAAGATCTTCCATTTACCCCTAGAGAAAAGCGTGAGATATGAATTGGATAAATGGATTACACAGTTCATAGAAAATTGTCTGGACTGCAGTGCTCAAAGGTTTGTGATCAGTGACACAAAGTTCAAGTGGAATCCCATTACTATGAATGGAATAACCCCAGGCAACAGAACAGGCTTGGGGAAGAGAATGCAGTTTTGCAGAAGAGATCTAGGGGTGAATAAGGCTAGACATACAGTTCAGTCAGCAGGTTGAGGGAAATGATTATTCCCTTCCGAACTTTTGAGGTTCCATCTGGTTTTGGTCTCCCTGGTACAAGGAAGACACTGACAGACTTCAGTGAAGGCCCTCCAAGTTGGTCATGGGCTGGAGCACATGGCATATGAGAAGAGATTGAGAGAGGTGGGTTGATCAAATTTAAGAAGTGAGGATTCATGGGAGACCTTATTTCTGTCTACAACTAGCTAACAAGAAGATGTTGAGAAAACAAAGCCAGATTCTTCTTGGAGAGGCAGACTGACAGGACAAGAGGGAACAAGTGCAAGACAACAACAGAAACTCCAGCTGGGTATTATAGAAAAAAAATTACAGTGAATGTAGTGAAACACCAGAATAGGTTTTCTCGCTGCAGATGTTAAGAAGTTGATTAGACAGGACCCTAAGCAACCTGAAACAGTCGGCTCTGTTTTGAGCAGGAGGTTAGGCCAGATGTTCTCTAGGAGGTCCAACCTACATTATTCTATTAGTCTCTGAATAATTTCAATTAATTGTCATACGTGGATTAATATCTTGTTTTTGAAGAGCCTGAAACAAATCTAATTTATATTTCTGTCAAAGAAAGTGCAGAACAGATGAATCATGACATAAAGGTTTTTTAGCACATTTGGGTGCATGCAGTCCTTTTTACTTCCATTATTTTTGAATAAGAATCCCAATAATGCTGACAAAGTGTGGTATGATGTGATAGCATTATATTATCAGGCATCTGGATGATACATAAAAGATCTTTGATCTAACCCTTCAAAAGAGAGACACTATAACATAAACACATAATTATATACAGGATTTATGTCTGAAAATAATGTGTGCTAAGTTTATAACAAATTAATTTAAAATAACTCACTAAACTGTTTCCTTGGTTGATCTTGGAATGTTTTATATTAAAAATATTATTTATTATATCAAAATAAAAAAGTTTCAACCCATAGATGAATAGCACATAGGAAAATGTAATTTTGGCCAATCAATTTTAAAACTTGTTTTATAATGTAACAAATTTCCTGTTAATATGACTGTAGATGGTGATTTTTCTACACTGATAATTATAATTATCACTGGGACAGAGACCAGTTATATACATAAGATGTGTACCTGTGTCACACCAAACTTTTTAGATGAACTGAATACTGATTTTAACCTGTTACAGTAGAAAAATATAAACCCAGAATTTTTAAGAATATAGATCAAAAATATTATATTTAGCTTCAATCTAATGCTGTACAATAATTTTCAAAATAAGATGTAAAATAAACAGCATAGTAGCTAAACACTAAAACATCCACAAAATAAAATTTGTAAGAAGTACGTAGCTGCTGAATAATCAGAATCTATTTAAAGTTTGGTTATTATTTCTCAACTTTATCCAGCATAATGACAAAAAGTAAAAAAGCAGGAGAGCTCCCTACTCTATAGTTTTATCAGTGTTTAAAGTGTTAGATAAAAGATCAAAGCTCAGACCCTATCACTCCTCAAAAGATATTTTTAATAATATAGGGGTTTGTAAGTCTTAATGACATCTAAAAGTTTATTACAATTAATAGCTTGCAGCAGCTAGAAGTCCCTATATTCCCTTTTCTAGATTTTCTCTAAATATGCTTTCATGATATGTAACTGAATAGAACATATAACTAAAGAGATACAGCTAAACACAAAGCAAACTTTGATTTGGCATAAGTTCTTTGAACTGAGTATGACTCATAACCCACAGTGTTTCATACCTCTATTACCAATGAAAAATAAATATTACTATATAACTACAGCTACCCTTTTCGTAAAGTTGTTTCTTTTGATAATAGTTACTTAAATATAATCAACTTTCTGACTATATTTCTGAATTTTAAGAAATTAAACTTGCTACTGTGAGAGACACTGAACTGGTTCCACACAACACAGCTCAACTGTGCAGACAACGGTTTCAGATGTTGTGCTGCCCAATGTCTCACCAGCCTACCCAACAATCTCAGAGAAGCAGCTCAGCCACAGAGATGAACCCAAGCAACTCAGCCAAAACAGACCCCACAAGGAACTAGGTTTGTTTATGAGCAATGGGTCTCATAAGCTCCAGTTTTGAGGCACTTAATTCAGGTACATCAACTTCTGAGCATATTGTTTCTAGACATGAACTGAATTTCTGAATTCATATAAGCAATGCTCAAGGTGATACCTCACAGTTATACAGTTTCATTCAGACAGAAGTCCTTCCAGCAAGGACACATGAAGAATTCATCGTAAAGACCCTCTTAATTAGCATGACCAGATGCTGTTAACTTCAGTAATTTTTATCTTGATTCTGCAAATCCTGCATTACCTCCGATAACAAAGGATCTACTACTTATTTTATGTTGCCCTACTTGTAGAGGGAACACTGTGCTTATGTAGTAAATGCTAAAAACATCTCTGAAACGGGAGATTTTCCTCCTAAAAATTTTTAAGAGTCAAGCTCCTTTATGCAGTTAGAAACACCTCATTCTGCGTTTGTGTGTTTTTACAATTTGAAATACCTACATTTTCTCAGCAGTAACTTAAAAGGATATCATACAGACAGTAAAATCCAAAGTGTCATCTTTATTTAGTGTTAAATAGGAGAAGCATGTCATGTAGAAGTGAGATTTGCTTATTTTGAAAAGTCAGTCCTATTGTCTACAAAAGATAGCTAAAGTGACCTGAAGCACATTACAGCTATTAGTCACACATTCTTATGGATTTCTCTGGAGACGTATAAATGCTCTACATACAGGACATATTCTAAGAAGTTAATAAACAATATTGTTGCTCTGTTGCAAGGCACAGTTAAGTAAGCTAAAGAGTGTATTTAACAAGCTTTTTGTCCATACTGTACCTTTTCATCCAAAGCCTTGTGGTGCTCAAACAGAGATTTCAGAGCTTTGAGGACCTCAACTTCACTGGAAACTCCTGAAGGAGACTGGGCTTGCCGTTTCACCACTGTCATCCTCAGTGACCTTTCGTGTCTTGAGACAAGGCACTCCAAATGCTCCAGTAACAGCTATTGGATTTGATATAAAAGGTTATTAATTTTTGTGCACCTAAATGCCATGGAATTCTAACTGCAAAATACATGGTACCAAATGGCAATTTTCTTGGCAACCTCATTGTAGGAAAGACTGCTGGAATTATTGACAATATTTCACGGTTCTAAATCAGATTAAATAAATAGAAAAAAAAAGAAAATCTGTTCATAATCTCACTTAAAACTCTGCTATGAAAACTGAGAACAAATCACTCAGTATATGGTCACTATTTAGCTAAATTAAGTACATATTTACAATATTAGTTATGATAGTAATCGATGAGCAATAAATATGAAATAACCAGAGCCAGTATCATGCAAAAATACTAAAGAAGTTTATAATTAATTGTAATATATGTTCAATTTATACTGGAAGTTATTTAACAAAATACATAAAAGTAAACAGTATACTTTATTAATTTTTTAAGAGTATTCATTTTAAACGCCACAGCTAATGGTGTTTGTTGCTAGCATGTGCTCTAAAATGTTCATTGTCTCTGTGTCTCTGTTGTATTACAAACATGATGGAAGACAAAAAAGGTCCATAAAGAAAAATTTCAGGCTATTGGAAGTATCTGTAAAATAACCTGTAAATAATCTATTGTAAAAAAATATTATAACTATTTTTCATTTTTACTCTAAGGTTAAATAAAGAATTAAAATGATATGTTGATGCTGTATAGAAAATTCCCCATTTGTCTTTACTTTCACGGGGCTACCATTGCTGCTCTTGTTGTCTGAACATAAAAGAGAATTGAATAGCTATAAGATTAAAGCAGGGTAGCTAAATTCATCAATCACAATGTCTGTTAAATGTATTGTAATTACAACATACAATTACATCTAAGTCATTGAACCAGAAATTTGAGTTACATGGATAATTGTTTATTTCTCCTTCTATGTGGTTCTTAACATAGCTATTATTAGTAAAGATAAATATATATCTGTAATCCATAGTTATTCTCAGTCACATAATGACCTTTATTGTTCCATGAATTAAGACACAGAAGAACAAAAGCAGAGTGTAATCACATCACACTTGCAATATATTGCTATTAAATCAGGAATGATTAGGGTTTGATGCTACCTTTGCTTCAACATGGTTCTTGTGTTTGGATTTGCAACTGGTTATTATGTCACAATAACTGTATTACAAAAATAGTGAACACGTATGCGAACAATGTTAATATAATATTAAGAATTAATAATGACTCCACAGAGTTCAAGAAAGGAGGGTATTTCTACTGTCTCTGAATTCAAGTGATGGCCTGTATTTATCAAAAGCAAATGTGCAAGAAATCCAATAGGGCCAACAGTAGATACTGGTAGATTTTTAATTATTTGAGGCAGTCCAAAATAACAGGCAAGTCTGAAGAGACCTCTTCATCATAGAGCCATCAGGAACTTGGTACAGGGCTGTGGTAAGGTTATATCTTAAATGAGATCACAGTAACTTCCAAATACTTACAGAGAATTTCTGTTCATAGCAGTACTTAAATACACAGACTGTTATCATGAACAGAACTGAATATGCTTCTAAGTTCATATATCTTTGTGATTTTTCTAGGCCACTTAGTTTATCTAGGAGATAGATGGAGGAAAGTAAGTCAACAGTTGATTTCTAATGCTACAACTTACTCTCTGCCTTATCTCTCCAGAGACTGTGTGGCTGCAACATTTCCGTCTCTCTGCAGCTGGGCTCTGCCCCACTCCATAGCTCTGGGGTAGCCAGACCCCGACTCTAATCTATAGTGTGGACTTAGATTTCTCCACTTGTTGACTGATCCTGTTAGTCTGGCTCATCCTGCTCTGTTGTCTGTCTTGTCTCCCTTTTTTTTATGCAGAAACTTTTCAATGCATCATAGCTACCTCTGGAACAGTCTAAATCTGGTCAAAATGCTATGAATTGCTGGAGAAATTGAGGAAAAAAAGGAAAATGTTGAACCACAGTTGAGCTTTTAGAATGGTCATTCCTCCGTAAGTCTATAGTTGTCTGAAGCTCAAACTGACACCCACTAAAATAGTCCAGAGTAACAAAAACTTGGTGACTATTTTTTTGCCTAATACTGAGCAAATTTATCATATTTAATGCTTTATCTTCTTATCTAACTTCTCTAACTTATCTCTCAGACAAATGCTGTGGTGATCAGAAAGGAGAAATCTGAGAGCCTGTATGCAAGTCTTAGTTGGAAGGGAAAATGAGAAAATCTGGTTTAGGAGAGAAAAAAAATTATGGTGACAGAATTCTTGAACTAGAAAAAGGTTTAATGACAAAGGGAATTATGCATAACCTATAGCACAAAGATTAATAAAGAACACAGGAAAAGAGCTAATATACATCCAGAACTTCATTTTGAATTGGTGTAGACAGACAATCTCAACATAGAATTTGAAGTCAGCATGGACAGAAGACAAGATCCTTACCAAGAGAAGGAATAATGGAGATCAAAGAGAGTGATGAAGATAAAGAAAAAGTTAAACAAGGTTTCCAAGTATAAGAGTGGTTGGAACTCAGAATTTCTAATGGGGTGATTATGGAGGAGTTTACTATGTGGGATGAGTGCAGCTCCCTAGCCCTTTGTAGAGCAGCAGATAACATAAGTAACTTTAGGTTAAGTTACTGCCATGTTAGAAACATGCACAATACATAAAACTAAACCAATGGAAGTCATCTATTTAATAAACGCAAAAGCTAATTTTGCCTTTATCTTAGAATTATCATTTTAAAGGTGACAGTCATATTTCAATGTCTTCATATATTTCATATTCATTAAATAAATCAAGTGCAAACTATTGGGTTGCCTATTTTACTGTATCAAAACAGATGAGCTGATATCACAACTAGGTGTCAAAATACTCATGGAGAGTTACCGTACTACTTGTGAACATTTTGCACATTTTCTCTCTGTTTTTATTCACTCAGGCTGCTCAGTCTGAAGTGGTTCATTTTTCTAGTGACTGCTTCTGAACACTGGAATTTTCCTTACTGTCTGCGGTAGGTTTGTGTGGCAGGGTTTTTGGTAGTGGAGGAGGGGACTACAGCAGTGGCTCCGTGTGAGAAGCTTCTCAAAGCTCCCCTGGCTCCTAATTGGTCCCACCTTTGGCTAAGGCCGAGCCAATTAGTGATGGTGGCTGCACTCTGCAATAACATATTTAAGAAGGGGAACCTGAGATGGGGGTGGATTTTGAGAAGTTGAGAAGGACACCTATGCGAACACGGAGGACAGTTGAAAGAAGGATGAGGAAGTGGGGGAGATCCGCTGGTTAGGGAGCCCTCCTGTACCCTGTGGTGAGACAGCAGGGCCACCTCCCCTGCCACCCATGGAGGCCACCGGAGGAGCAGAGATTTGCCTGCGGCCTGTGGAGGACCCCCAGGACTCTGTGGGAAGAAGCAGCCCCCACTGTTGCAGTTTGATGCTCAGAGGACTGCAACACATGGAGGCAAACCATGCTGGAACATCTTGAGAAGAGCTACATCCTGTGGGGAGGACTCACAGCAGGAAAGTTTGTGTAGAAATGTCTCTTGTGAGAGTGACAATATGTGGAGCAGGGGGAATAATGCAGAAGAGTGCTTCCCTCACACACACCTTGGAGGACAAAGGGGCAGACTGACTGCACCTCCTATCCCTTGCCCCTGTGCCACTGGGCAAGGAGGTAGAGATATCAGGAACAAAAAAGCTGGGGCCCGGGAAGAAGGGAGAGGTGGGCGCTTCTAATTGTCCCATTCTGTCTGTTGTTGGTTTTGTTCGTGTGTGAACTAAAGAGATGTTCTTTTTTTTCTTTCTCTAACAAGTGCCTTTTGCCTGTGACCATTTAAATGTGTGAGGGACCCCTCCCTGTCCTTATCTCGATTCCTGAGCCTTTTTGTTTCATTTTTTTTCCTTCCCAGTGCTGGTGGAGAAGGAGTTAGTGAACAGCTGCATAGTGACCAGTTGCACTCTGGGCCTAAACCATGACACCATCAGCCCTAAGAATGGTCAAGAAGGCATGGTAACATAGGTCTCTGGCTTTTAAAAATTTTGTATTTTTGCCTTTCAAGAAAAGTTAACTCTATTTCTCCACAAATTCTGTGAGCAGCAAATTTTCTTACTGCAAATCCAGCTGGCCAGAGAGTATTATCAACCAAGTCTCCCAGTGCCACATTACTCCCAGCCATGTTGAAAGGGAAGAATAACCCAAGGGTTTAGAACATCTGACTCTGAGTGAGCAACTGATAGCAAATCCTTGCCCCATCCTTGCCCCCTGCTCTGCTGAAATCATACTGCTATTTTATCCATCTTTGCCCCAACTACAATTTTATTTAAAAAAAAAAAAAAAAAAGTAATAGATCTTCTCTACTTCCCTGGAAGAGAAAACGTAACTACACTGACAGAACTATGAAGTGTCCCACTGCTACGATGACGTGGGAAGGGACATATAAACATATAAAATTGACATTGAAGATAATGGTGTGTCCAAGCAATGTTTATGTTTAATGACTGAAGGAAACCACAATAACTTGTGGGCATAGGGGCATGTTGAGGACTTTCCCACCTATATAATGCAAGAATGACTATTCCAAATATTTGTGAGACCACCACAAGATTTCATGTCAAAATAACATTGTAACAGTATTGGTAGTTAATTGAAATTACAGAAGAATTGTTAGAACGAGTTTTAGGTATTTTAGTATGTTGCAACTAGCACTAATAAAGATCATGGGCTGCTGAGCATTTTCTGCTCCCTCACACTGTCAAGTTGCTACAGTTGTCAAGCACTCAGAGGGACAGGCAGCTCTCAGAGAAAAGAAGATGAAGATCAACAGCAGCAGGCAGGACAGAATCACCCACGCATCACTGTTATGCTTTTCCTACTGGAAAACATAAACTTGACAATGAATTATGAAATAATCTGACAAGTAAATTTTACTTTTGTGCTGAGCAAATTTTAGGATGCTCAAGGTGCTGTGCTGATAACTGTATTTTAGCTAAATGGGATGAAGTTTTCTGGAGCTCTGGATTCTTCATGAGCATAAAGAATATTTTAAATTAATCATTTAAAGACTGAAAAATGTTCTAGTGCATGTTCTATGAGTGAGTGAGGCATCTTCAAAATGTTAATTAGAACTAAATAGAGGGTTGGAACTAGATGACCTTTAATGTCCCTTCCAACCCAAACCATTCTATGATGAATCTAAATCAACAATAATAGAGAAAATTGTCAGAATGTACCCAGCTTTCTGTATTTCTGAAATCACTTCCAAAGTACTTGTGGAACTGATTGATTTCTGTGAATGCATGGTTAAATGTAGTGATGTAAACTACATCAGTGTAGGTTATCACCTACCTATATGATGCTATACCATCATTACTACATGGACACTGATTTACATATGAAAAATAAAAAAGTTAAAACATTCTTTTTCAGGTATGACGACTCACTAAATTTAAATTAGTGTGATTCAGAAGAGTTTGTATTACTACAGGATGTGGATTTTAATCAATAAAAAATTTTCTATCTTAACTTTTTTTCAACAAGCCTGTTTGTAAAAAAAAAGTTCACAGCAGGATAATAAATGGAGAAATTAAAGAATCAGGAAAGGGTGATGGAAAGAAAAGGAGAGGCATACATAATGGAATACAGGGAAAAATATAAATGATAAGGGATTCACTAAAATGAGACAGACTTAGCTTAAGGGATTCCTTAGAGGAGTGGGGCAACCCACTAAGAAGACTGTTCTCTTTCGAGGTCTAGCTTAAAATTGCTCAACAGCACAGGCAAAATTTACTTTCTTTTCAGTCTATACTTAGAATGCATTGTTCAATAAATCATCATCTCCAGTGCAAGCAATGAAGACTCAGTAAAAGAAGCAAACATGGGGTTGTAGACTATCTCTAAAACCAGTCACAAAATCAGTCATTTTCTTCAGCGTTGTTCCACAGTGGTGGAAATCATTTTGCACCTGTGGTCAGCTGGGGTCAAACAGCTATACTGTTCAATTACTGGTGAAAATTTTTCTTTGAAAAAACAAAGTTACAGCCTAACTACAGCATATGTCCCATGTCTGTCTTTCTGTACATCAAAGACAGAAAATAAAATACTGTCAACTGTTGGAGAACAGCTTGCAGAGAGCAAGGCCATGGGTCTCTGCAGAAGCTGATTGCAGCCATCTGAGGTAAACAAAGGAAAAAACCCAGGGTACAGTTATGCTAACAAAGGACTGTTATGTTAACAAAGAGAGAAACTGAGGTACATTATGACCTTGTATATGATAAAGGAACGGCCCTGGGAGAAAAAACAGGTTCAGAAGAGGGAAGATGTTGTGACATATCTGAAATGCCACAAGGGGCTGGGACATTATAATGTAGCTTTTTACATGTATCCAATAGATTTGTGAGTAGTATGCATGATTATTGTAGAGTGCTTATATAAGGTGTGATTTCTTTCAATAAAGTTGAAGCTTGCTCTATCATTCACATTGAATCAGCTGCTTGCTTCCTCCGCCCGCCGCAGGCAACCTTAAACCTTAATGCAAACACACATATGTGAAGCAAAAATGAAAGAAAATGTAATAACCAGGATAATGATACAAAGAAATAGAAAAGCTTTTTTATGAGAATAATGAATACAAATATAATAAGTATTAGACTATACAGTGTCTGAAAATACAGTCATTGAATTACTATATATTATGTTTACTATTGTCACCCTGTTTTCTGTGACAGAAGTTCTTATTTTGAAAGAAGAAACACATGAGTCAGAGACAGATCACAATGTTGAGGTGAAAATAATGAAAATTACTGTCATTTACATTAGTGAAATAATGCTTTTGTCTTTACAGAACTTTAGGAAACATACTTGTTTTCATGTGTACAGTCTGATAACTCATCATGTTTAAAAAAGAAAATAGATAGCCTCACTTATTTTCAGCACCTATCAAACTGATGTAAGTAAAAGGACCTCTAAGAAAATGAACTAAATAAAGGAGTTAAAACCATACTTTAAAATACATTCTTAGAGTTTTCCAACACAATAAAAGGGAAATTGAATCATAAAATGTAGGGTTAAGATGTCAAGTTCCAATCGATTATGAGACTGCAGTGCCTATTTGAAGATATTTCATAAACTATTCACTAAGGAATTGAGACAATAAGATATGAATAAAATTAAATTCAAGTCAGCCTTATTCACTTTAATAAATGCTTCAGGTCCTGAGGTATTAAGACGATGATACTGTCTTTGTTACTGCTTTAATTCATGAAAATAGGTTTCATTTCTCCTGTTCCTAAAACTTCTTGAACTGAAATATTTTAGACCAATTTAAGTAACATTTTATGCTATATAAAAAAAGCTTATGTATGTGTCTGCTATCTGCTTCTTTGTAGCGATAAAACCAGTCAGATTAATCCATATTAGTGTTGTAAAAGATTTTTGTTTCAGCTGCCAAACCAAACCCTGAATTTCCTCATAATCATATTCTGATTTAATAAATTAATCATACAATCTTTTTCTAATTTAAAGAATACAAGTGGAGACAAAAAATAACTTTCAAGGTTGATTTAAACTTAACACAGCCAAATTAGTGTTATTTTATAATTTCCATTAAATAATATGTTCGATCACATCAACCTGTGTTCCAGCTTCAGAGAAGGTGTTTTCTTTCCACATGCTATAGGTGTTCATTCTAGATAGAGAATACCCAGAGACATAACTGTGATGGTTGCTATTATGATATTTTTGTGTATGTTTTCAAAGAACCATGCAATGTTTTTTCAGAGAGAATGTTTGTCTTATTCAGCAATGCCATACAAATCAATACATATATATATATGCTCCTGCATTTTCTATTTTGCCTCATTTACTGACAGATTAAGTTGCCAGCTAAGTTTTTGACATGAAAATATTTCTACTGTAATATGTCAGAAAAAGTTAATTATTGTAGACAGTAAAAATACATATTCAACAGCAAAAGGTCAGTGGGAAGCTTTGCATAAGAATGCTGCTAAGAAGGATTCAGTAGGAACTTGATTAAATATTGGGGAAAGGTTTAAACCCTGATATTTTGGCTGAGATGAGACCTGGAGTATAGGTGTCCCAAAGAATGTAATTCCATCATAGTCTTTCTCTAACATATCTGTCAGCGTCTGCTATTGCAGCTTGGCACAGAGTGGCAGATCATGATGTGTGGTGGTGTTTTGGGTTTGTTTGGTTGTTTTTGTGGAGATTGGCAAAAACTGTATGAGGTTGTTGCCCAGAAATAAAGAAGCACATAGGTGTAGGTCTAGAATAAAGAAAAAACTGCCAGTTAGGCATAACTGAAAATGTAAAACAGAGCTAGAAGGCTAGTATGTACTCAACCTGAGTTGCCACTTTTATTTCTTCTTGCTGATCTTCAGTTTGAAGCAGTAGGTACTTCGAAGAGTATCATTATGCTGTCACTCCAGGGAGATAAAAGGTTGGATTAAAAAATTCTGAGAATTTAGAACTGAGCCTCTTAATTGTAGGAAGTGCTATTTGGGACAAAAGTGGTTGTTATGAGTAGTTCCACTATGTGTGTCTATGCATGAACATGTCCTGAAAGGGCGGGTAAGCCTTGCTAGCACAGTCAAGCTTGAGCTGGGTTAAGTGTGAACACTAGTGGAATGAAAGAAAGAAGCTTAGTTGGACTAGTTTTATATATTAGAAACTACATTTAAATTCCTCATTGCAAAAGTGTATCAGTGATCTTCCAAATATTATTACTTTATCAGAATCTTCGCTTAACAGAAAAAATTTGGAGCAACTTTTTCTTAGAAAATACTAATGCTGCTTTTCATTAATAACAGCATAAATCTCAGTTTGCAAAAGTGCCTCTTCATAAGCAATGCCTTCTCAATGAATGTTTCTAGAAATCTCACCACTAGCATGTCATCAAGACTGTACTCTGAAGACAAGAGCTTTGTGTCTAAAATGTTGGTCTTCCCCTATGAAAGAAGTGTACAGAAGCCTATACAAGACAGCATGACTATTACAGCAAAATGGCAACTCATGTAGTATATGTCAGTTTAGAGCCTGGCAAGAACATATATATCACATGATGGGGTGATTATTAACAAAAATGCTAGACATCAGGATGAGGCACATCTCTCAATTATTTTCTCTCTCCTTCCCCATTAATACTTGAACTGTATCTTCCCTGCTTGTTTTCTGTAACATCTCCAGCATTTTCTATATTTTTTCATAGCCTAAATCTTTTAATCTCCAATATCTAGCTTCATCCTTTTTCTGAAAACACACTGGTACAGTTTATTATTGTAACTCTAACTGCAAAGACTTCTTGCAAGGATTATCACAGTATAACTCTCATTTGTTGGTATTAGTTCTCCTGGAAAATCTCTTACTGCTTTTTCTTTTACATAACACAAGAAACATAAGAATGGATGATCCTTAAGTTTCTTGGTTTGCAAAGAAAGTGCCTATGACAGCTCAGCCTGATTTAGGTGATGACTTGCAGTTGACTCATATTCCTTTTCTCTCACAGTTGTTTGGCAAGTGACTATCCTTGGCTTCTAGGCTGTTTTTGGGATTTTTGCTAGTCTGTACTGCTTAGATCAGACCCACAGTCAGTACTCATAAACTGCAGTTTTAATATACCAAAGTTGGTGTTCAGTGGGCTTGTAGTGAAACAGATAAAGCACTGTGCTAGGCAGTTTTGTGAGCATACTTATGAAGAACTTAGAACAACTGACATGATGACATTGCAGATTTAGTTTATATGGTATTTTTTCTGTAAAGAAAGGAAAATGGATATATGTTCTGTGCAGGAATGGGTATATGTAGATTACTGAATAGGTACAATTGAGATATATTTTAACTACATCTCTGTATTCAAAAGTTTGTGCTGGAAATTAACAAAAAGTATTCTTTATTCTATGAAAATTATTTTCTTAATTGACTTCCCTATTTTTACCTTAAGTACTAAAATATCTGATACATGTAGCAGTTACTGATAATGTAAGCAGCTTTAGAAAGTCTTCAGATTTGTAGTTGAGATGGTTTGCTAAACCTAAAGAAAGCAGTGCAATGCCTATGTGCTTGTACACTGATTAATTGTACTTTTGTGGGGGTCACTCTGGACCGTATAGACTGTATGAGAGTCATGGGACAAAAGGGATGCCTCACCTATGTCTCCCATGACATTTCACAAACCCATCACCTCTAAGTCTTTTGTGCTAATTGTGATCATCTCCAGCACCTCCAAGCTAGCATGGAGGTAGATGGGGTAGCTTTGTCTCTTATTAGGCATCTGTATAATTTGTCCTTCCTTGGATTTCTGAAGTCTATGGCATGCTAATTCTATAGCTGAACAAAAGAAAGGAGGGAGAAAGACCCTTTCCCTGTTCTTTCGTCATGTACATTATTAGATTTCCTTCAGAATGCAAATTAGCTGATCAAGAAAAGATGTTATCTGAGCAGCCAAAGTGCTATTAGTTTAGTGAGAGGTGGAAAAGTAAGAGTTACCCAGATCACAGAAGAATGAAATATGGATATGAGAAAACATCCTTGGTGTTCAAGCTCTCTGAGATCTAATCCGTATGTTCATTACGAGTCGCACTCCTGTCTGATCTGGGACTACGCCATCTCTTTTCTCACACCTTTCCACACCCCATAAAGCCTCCTTCACTCTCCTCTTCCATTTCTTGATCAATTATGCTTTTTCCCGGACACTTGCATGTGCAAATTATTTTATTCTGAAAACCATTCTGTACACCATTTGAGAATTTTCAGAAGGTGCTATCATATATATATTTTTGTTCCCAGACAGAATAACATCTTCTGATTAAAGTGGAACACGGTCAATCTTGTCCTCACTCAGCTGTATGGCAAATGACATTTGTTTCAAGGGTCACATGGCTGCATCTAGACTAAACAACAGACTGACTGTGATACGTGTGGCAGCCTTCATCTCATCCTTATTCAGACCAAATCCAAGGCATAGGGGAAAGCTGTCTACTGTAACCTTGTCTTTTGCCCTGATGAGATGAAGATATGTGCAGGCTACTTAGGCAGGCCCTGAGGCTTAAAAGACTGCATGAGTCCCTTGCTTTAGAAAACATGTAAACTGACTGTATTTAACCAGAAAATCTGCTATTTTTGTAATATATCTTGCTAACCTGTTTCCTCCAGGACTGAAATCCTGTTACTTAGAACCTTACAAGTCTTATGTACTTATTAAAAGGCTGGAATTTTGTCCTGTTATTTAGACAAATTAAGATCTAAATTTATATATAAGTATATTCTTCTTGCTTTACACACACATGATACCCCCCAAAAAAAAGGTATGCTGTATACTTACTCTTGTGTTGTTTCTTTCAGCTTTAAGTTCTGAAATCTCCTCCTCTTTTTCAAGCAGCTGTTCCCTGCATGCATTTAATTCTTTTGTCAGTGCAGCAAATTCCTGTGGAATAAAATTATATATGGAGTTACCCAAGATGTAAGCACTAGAATAATCAAGTCCACATTCAGTCTAGAATTTGAGGATTTATAAATCATCAACACAAATTAAAATAGTTTATGTAAGCACCAGGATATACCAAAACCATTTAAAGTCTAAGCAGATCTAAAAAGCACCTATGGAAAACACTGATTTAAGTTTAGAAACAAAAGAAAGTTCAAGATGATGGCAACCTCCTCCACACATCAGCTATCAGAACCACACCAGAACAGAACTGGCCTATTTCATAGCAACAGAGACACCACATTTCACACATAAAGAGATTCAACTCAACATATCTGCTTATTGAACGTTCTTGCCTCTCTGTAAGGCACCGTTGCAATATGGCATGGCAGAAAAAGGTTAAGCTATTCACTGATCAAAATCTATCTAATATCAGATTAACATAAGTAATATGTGTGTTGTGAAAAAAACCCTCTCATTATTTTTAGCTGATATTTGAATTTAACTATTAAAATATATTAGGGCATTATAGTGAAAGACTGTGGTAAGTCAGAGCAATATTCACGTTCGTTAGTTTGGAGTGAGTTTTCTATTAAATAATAACACAAAATGAAACTGGATTTTAAGTTGTTCTAGATGCTAAGTTTTATACACACAACTAACAGATTTTCTGAGAAACTAATTTTTCAGTTGTCAAAATTCCTATTAAAAACTCTTGATTTTACCATTGCTGCTATGTTTCAACAATACACATAAATTTTTGTCTATACAAAGGGCAGTCACAGATTTGTCATTCATTTCAATACTGAAAAGGTTTCACTCCACATGTGTTTATTTTTGACAGGCACAATATATACTAAACTGTAGTGTTTAATGTTGTAATTTACAGCAAAAAAATGCTACATGTCTCACAAAAAAGTGGGGCAAAGTATTGTGGGGGTTTGGGCCCTGCTGGGACCCGAGAACACGTTGCCGTTGTCCCTCCCCCACCCTCGGACCAGATGTGGCAGGGAGTGAGATACAAACCCTGGGGTTGAGATAAGGAAAAATTAATACAACAGTGTAACAAATATTACAACCAAACAACAACAATAGCAATAAGCAACAATAACAGCAAACAGGACAAAAGATACACAGAGATATACCACAAGGATAGAGCAGTCCCATCGCGGGTACCATCAGGGACAAAAGCAACACAGAAACTGTTCCTGCGCTTCGGCACCCGGACCTGACATCAGCATGGTATGAATAACCCGGCTAGAGCCCCCTCCCCACTGCTGGGGAAGCTTAACCCTATCCTAGCTGAACCAGGACAAGGATGAAAAGACTTTAAATTTTGTGATCATATATCAGAAAAATAATGTGTTTATGAACAGCGTTGCTTCTTAAGAAAGATACATACAAATTTTTAAATATTAAGTTAATTTTAGTTTGACAAAAAATAGTCAGTGCTTAAGAGCACCCACAAACAGCCAGTTAAACTGAAGTCATTCCTAATTCTCCCGCTCCCCACCAAAAGAAAGCAGTTTAAGAAAAAAACATGTCCAGGTGGTTTATCTTATCAGCCAGTAGGATGAAGCTGAGACTAAATCTACTTAATTAAGACAAAAGCTAGCAATGATCTTAAAAGGGCTTGGCTTGCTGCTTCCCCTCGAGTTGTGAAAAACAGCTTTTATCTGAACTAAAGTGCCATTCAACAGAAGCTTGGTAGATATTTCTAGGCACTGTTTTAATCTAGTTTCTAAATAGTTAATGGTATATGGTATTATATGGTATTATTAATAATATATTAAAAATATTCAAATATATTTCAAGTGATATTCCAACAATGTATAACTAAGTGGGTTTTAAAAATTTTTTAGCAGCTGGAACTGGATTCACAGTAAACCTCCATGCAAATTGCATGGTAGTAAGGAAAGTGTTATTTTGATATCCCCAGAGCTATTTTGTTTTAGAGATCAGCCACTGATCACATAAACCATGAACTTTTTGTGTCATACCTCTTGATCAGTATTTTCATATAACACCCTAGTGGTCAATAACTTGTAAGGCTACAAAGAATACTTTGATGTTAAAGCCTTTAAATCAGCTTTGAAACTTAGATTTAAATTTTAAAAATTGTCTCTTGCTTTTAAAAAGTATTATTAAAACTTCAGTCTGTAGGTCTTACCTAGGGCAGTTCAGAAACTGCCAGTCTAGCAGTGTTATTCCATCCAGAACTTCGTTTAAAATACTCTTCTCCTTAAGGTTGTAACTAATGTTACATACCAAATGAAAACATCATATTTAATAGAAAGCCAACAATATACAGTGAGAATCAGAATTCTGAGGTACAAAACTACACATGCATACTTTTTTTTTTTTCTTTATATTCCTCTAAAAGAAACTTTCTACCGCTACAGGGTAGAACTCTTGTTACTAAATTACATACAGTTTATACACATAGATAAATGTCTATAATACTCTCAGAATCTCACAGAATACACTTTCTGTGTAATCTATGTTGTGTGTCATTGTTATTTATGTTTTCTCAATTGTTTCTATCATTTTAGTTGGAATTAAAATAGACATTTTGGCATATGCTTGGGTATCCAGATGGATGACAGGTTGTGAAAAGGATAACAAGTATCTGGTGAGTTACTGTGTAATTTCCTAGCTCAGTAACGCAAAGGAGTCTGATGTGATGCTTTTGTTGCTTTCCTTGGAAACAGAAAATGATATGAGCTTATCAAATTGTACATTCTTTGCTGTGCCAAGGCAAGCCTGATACCAGCAGTACAGTCCCTAATGATTTGGTCAATATAATCTCAAATAATTAAGAAACAGAGTTCCTTTGAGTTTGCTGAGCAGAATGGAGCTGTTTCTTAGAGAAATTTTGTTTGGTCATCAGATTAAATTTTCCCTTGCTTAAAAACAAATTGTTACTGAAAATTCTGCTCCCAGAGGATCCCATACCTAACACAGCGTTCTCTCAGCCTTGAAACATCTTCAGCTTATATTCGTAATAACACTTAGAGTCCACTTTAGCCGGGCTACCTTTGTCCAGTATTTCAGACCTTTTTACTTTTCTTTTAGACTTTTTCAATTTTAGACCTTTTCACCGACACAGCCCCTTCGAGCCTTTTAATTATTCAGTTGCTGCTGCTCTCTGAAATTCCAATAGTACTGCTCTAACATACCTTCAGTACTAGCATTTACAACATGCAGTCACCTCTTTGTACCCCTGGAGCTAAAGTGGACAACTTCCTCACTTCATCTGTAATACTAGACACTACTCAGCCATCAAGAGCTTTGACTTCTCAGGCAACTGATGACAGAAAGAGGTTTTTTTCTTGGTGTTTATATCATAAGCCTTTTACAGAGAAAGTCTTGAAGTAAAACTGAGTTTGTCCTAGAGCTTTACAAATTATTGTCACATCTGCTTTGATGAATTAATAACTAGGATAAAACCTTACAACAACTTGTTTTTCAATTCATACTTCCAACACTACAAGTAAAACTCATTTTCAATCTACCTTTTTCATCCAAGTTATCCCTGAGATATGGCAGTGTAATGCTCCAGGGAACGTGTTTCTCTCACAGGTTAGAAGAAAAGAAAAGCATATTTTTTTTTACCCAGTTATGTAATAAATAACATGTGATGATAATGACCTCTGCTCATGCAATTCCCTCCTATATATACAGGGATTAAGGGAGTACTGTCATCTAGAATCATTGTGTGCAGCAGAAATCTTGAATGGTCAGTCATACTTTGGGAGCCCTGAAGGTAGTATCTGTTGCATAACTAATATGATTTGACAGGCATAACTGCACTCTTAAAGTTTATGTAGAAGTTGTGTGGCTATAAAGCTAATTAAGAACTGAAGTGAATTAAAACTGTATGAAAATAATTCAATTGATTGCACTGTTTTTATACTATACTATATCAGGACACTAACATTTTTTTTTCGTGATAATCCAAGAAAGACCATTTCTTTTGCCATCTGAATAAATATAATCTCAGACCCTATTTTATCTGCTGTTTCTCTTTTTGTCTTAATAATTAGGCTATAACACTCTGACTGAAAAAATAGCTGACTCAAAATGATAGGTCTTCATTTATTCCATGTTTATCTTTTAAGAGAGGGCAGAAGCCTTGAAAACAAATTCAACAGAAATTTGTAGCCAACAAAAGGACCACTAGGCATTACAAATAAAAAATTCAAGGACTTCCTCTGGTGATGAATCTGAGATACAGTCAGAGCAGAGCTGGAGGGTGCCTGGGAGAGGGGGAGGCCATTGGGATAGGGAGGCTGACAGTGCTGCCAGATGTGTTGGCAGCAGGACTGTGCAGAAGAGGCATACCACAGCGCTCTTACTATTAAATCTCTGCCTCTAGGGGCTGGCTTAACAAATGCTGCTTTCTCTGCTTATTGTTCCCAGAAAGGCCTGCAAGGTGGTTTGTGGAGTTTTTTTTTAATGACAAAATATGCAGAAAACGTATATAACTAGTCTCCAAGATGAAGGTATGCCACAGAAATTATGAGACCTCATAGCTGTAACGCTGAACTGTTCAGCATGTATATACAGTCCAGTACAGAGTGGGCTGAATTGAAAATACATAGTCCCCACAAAAAAAAAGTAACTACTGAAAGAATAAATTTTGTAAGACCAACAACAACAAAAAAAATATCCATAAAATACAGTTTCAGAAAAAACAGGGAGATTTGTCTTAAAATCCCATCCTCTGGATTTTCTGTCTTTGAACCACAGTTCATTTCAGGAATGAATGAGTGAACTAATCTCTGGATGGAGAAAAAACAGCAAGGCTTTATAATTTTTATTTTATATTCAACACAAGCTGTATCAACCAATTTGCTTTCCTACAAATTTATATGTAACTCAACATAGGAAATTACTATTTACTACAATCCCCTTGGAGTTTTAATCTTTCATTTATTATGTTTTCATCCAATCCAATCTTGTAAAACAAAATGCACATTCTTTCTTATTATTTTTTCATTGGAAATATTGTTAGAAATCCTCCACACTTTTTAAATGACCAGTGATTTATTTTAGCAATTTTACCATTACCAGCACACAGATTTCAACCTTCTTGACTCCTATTAAGAAGACAAAACACTGCAAAGCTCTAAATGTAATTCACTGTCTTCTTAATACAGAAAAGCCATAATAGTCTGTGATTCTATATTAGGTTCAATGCAAGATTTAAATATGTGGCTTTGGTGTCAATCTTCTGAAATATTTATTGTTATATTTCTGCTCAAAATAAGAGTTCATTTGACCAAAAGTTCTGGGTTGGAAAATATTTACCCTGAAATATTGTATTGTAACAAGACCCAGGCAAAAACAGTAAATCTGTTTGGATCTCAGAACTAAAATTTTGGTCTCTTCATACATAAAAAAGTCATACTTTCAAAACTGTAGAGTAGTCTCTGAATTAGTTTCTTTAAAATATTACCAGATCACTTTGCACTGTGAAGCCAATTGCACAGAGTTTTCAGTACTTCACAAATAAATGTAAGCAGAATTGATTCATTCTCGCTTTTCCCCTTTTTTATGCAGTGGGCCTTATTTTTTTGGTTTGTTTGTTCATCTCTTCAAGAAAAGTGGCCACTAGTAGTAAATTATATAATAAATAATATGATGTGGGTGGGCCGCATCATGCTGTACTACCGAATCGCTAATTTGAACTGAGTGTTACTTTGACGCACACCATGCTTTCACAGAGAGAGAATAAGGTACTTTTCTTCAGGGGTGATCTTAGCGGCACTTACATAGCCACTAAACATGCTTCAAACTATCAAGGAATTACCAATGCTGGTTTGGGTTATTTACCAGTCTGCAAGACATCTAAAATCTGGAAAGTGTGATTAAATGTGACAATGTAAGAGTTCATTAATTCACAGAGGTAAATGAAGAGGATGAGATTTGTGTTACATAAGAGAGAAAACTAACTCAGTAACACAGTGGAGTTGTGACCCCTACTCTCTCTCTTTTTTTTTTCTTTTTTTTTTTTTTTTTTCCCCCAGAAATGTAGGCACTGACTGAAATTTTGAAATATGCAGACACCTGCCCACACATAACCACACAGTCAGAGCTCCTTGGAAGAAAGAAAAAAACTTTTCAGAGCCCATGCTAATGTCTTCAAGAATTAATATCACAAAATACATTCACTGAACAGAAAATGAGACAAATGAAGAACTGCTATATAGCTTTCCATCAAGAAGGAATTCCTTTTTTGAATACTCAGTTGAATCTACATCAGATTTTGAACTAAGTCCTGCAAATATCTACTTATTCAGCCATCCCTTTCTGGTTAGAAGAAATAATCTCAAACTAATGTAGCCTCTCTGTGGATGGCCTACTATTGTGAATGAATTATTTACCATTACGACTGTTGTCCCTAATTAAAAGTGATGTAATTGTTTTTTCCAAGCAAACAGATAATCCCTCAAATTCTCTTTTAGAGAATTAAAATTTTGGGTTAAAAAAACCCCAAAACTTGCTTCTAGAAAAGACACAAAAAGAGTAATAGGGAACTGAGGATTATACTAGTTAAAATTTATGTATCTGATTAAGGCCACTGAACATATTGATTGAATGTAGATATACAGATTTTGGTTTAGCTTTGCAGCATATGTAACCTGACTTTTATATAAATGTCATCTAAATTCAACAGCTGTATCATGTTACTTTCATGATTTTTTAGGGGAGTACTAAAAGTATTCAAAATTATATTTCAAAAGTCAACCAAAAATAAACTTTAGATGTTATCTGTTTAAATGTTAGTCCATGGAATAGTATTTCTAGATAAATTTAAAGATAATGGGAAAAACATACCACTGTCAGAATTTATGATGTAAACTGCCTAATTTTCCTGCTATAGTACACACTTGCCACATTAATATTAATACCCACATATTTTTGAAGCCAAATAAAATCTCCCCAGCACCATGAGTATTATGACAATGGCTCAATTTTGGGCAATGATTTTCTCACACAGGATTACTTCAGGAAGAAATCTGACAGAACACACAAGACATGGGCACAAATCCTCCATGATTGTTTTCACTTAAACTAGGGCAATCACTGTCAGAGAAGTACAGCCATTAGGAATAAACCAAGTATAACTCTTTAATCAGTACCAAACAACCAAACACAAACCTGTGTTTCATTATTTCCCAAATTAGCGTACAAAATTGTTATTTAAAGGCATAAATTTTACACAACACCAGCTAAAGCTGATATTCCTGTTTTTTTCACAGTCAAATACTCTTTAAAGGGAAAACTGCTGAATAAAGTAAATAATCTGCTGTTTTAATAATGTTTTTCCACTCCCTCTGTTTTTAAATAATTTAGATTTGGTGCTCTTTTATTTTCTGTTGCATACTGAGCACTAAAAATTATGCTTTCTGAATAATAATGTCCACCCAGTGGGTATTGGTCTGCTAAAATAAAGCTAGGTTTCACATTTACAGTAATAATAAAACAGAAGGGCAAGGGAAAAAGGGCATGATAAAATCGACAACAGATTTTTACTTTTTTACCTAAAATTTCCTTTGTTCTTTGAAACTTCAGATTATAACAGATGTGAGTTCACAAAAGCTTAAAAAAAGATCTTAAACACAAGGCAGTAGAGGCTAAAAACTAAACATTCCTTATTTGTCATCCTTAGTATCAAGCTATAAAGCTTGAGGCTTCAAAAGACCTGACAGCCTCCATTCATTAAAAAAATATATATATATAGCCGACTTTTAAATATTTTTTAATTATAATGTAGCAAATTCGGTTATACTAAACTAGAGTAATTCTCCCATATTTATGAACAAGAATGAAACTAGGTTTTTTTTTCCCCCTAAAAAAAAGCAAATGGAAAATTTAAAAGTCTCTTGTTTTGCAGTTCATGTTAACTAGATTGGTTCAATTTGGAATAGATATCACAGTAAAGGACAGCATACTTAGTTTGAAAATCACAATTGTGTCTTTGATAGTATGCTCCTGACTGGTGGGAAGACTAAGGCACAGAAGGTCTATAACTAAACTAAACAGCTGTCTGATTATTACTGAAATGGGATGGGATAAAACATCACTCATAAACATCTGTAAACATAATAAAGCTGAATTTGTAATTCAAGTGGGTGACTTAACAGCTCATAATATTATAGATAGTGTAGATGAAACTTCAGACTCGTTTAAAATGTGTTTTAATTAGTCATATTTCTGAATGTTCTACTATACATCCTGTACGGTATTTTGTAGAAGTATTCCTCATGTAAGACACTATGGCAGCACACTTTTCAGAAATGGGATGAAAGTGTTGTTAGTTGGGTCTGTAGTGATTTTTTCTTCAAATCATACCACTGAAGTATGGAAGTAAATAAGTTATATAATCAGGGAAATTGCCCATCAACTTTATTTCCATTTAATAATCAATGCCTTTGTTTTACAGATATTCATATTCACTTCTTCTAAAGGTAAGTAAATAACCTGCAGATATGGCTATGTTGCAAACTATATTGTTATTTTCAAGTGACACTTTAACATAAAAGATACTTATAGCAGTATGTCTTGATTAATTAAAAATTTTACTGCATCAAAACTGATGACAACTATTCCATGGTTAGAAATTCATCATCTATTAATAAAGAGCAAAATACAGGTCTAAAATGGCAGACTATGACTAATTTATAAAATTATGGAAAATGGGATTGATTTTATTCCAATTAATTAGCGCTACAGGCTTGGGGAGGAGTGGCTGAAGAGCTGTCAGTCAGAGAGGGACCTGGGGGTGTTGATTGACAGCCGACTGAACAGGAGCCAGCAGTGTGCCCAGGGGGCCAAGAAGACCAATGGCATCCTGGCTTGTGTCAGCAATAGCGTGGCCAGCAGGGACAGGGAAGGGATCTGACCCCTGTACTCGGCACTGGTGAGGCCGCACCTCGATTCCTGTGTTCAGTTTTGGGCCCCTCACTACAAAAAGGACATTGAATGACTCGAGCGTGTCCAGAGAAGGGCTACAAAGCTGGTCAGGGGTCTGGAACACAGGTCCTGTGAGGAGCAGCTGAGACATCTGACTAGTCTCTGTGCCTCACATATTAAAGATAAAGGAATAATAAAACATCTTAAAATTATATTAACATTCAGACACTGGCAATTTCATCCATATGCTGTCACAACTACTAAAGTATTTTAAAGTTTTTTCTTTTTCTTTTTCTTTTTTTTTTTTTTTTAAGAATACAGGATAACTGATGTAACACACAGCAGTTTTTCAGTTCTGAAAATGCAGCGACTAAACTTATCTTTTTCTCTCTAAAGAAAGAGTTGATAAAGCCTGGTAGTTAATATTGATAATAACAAAAATGTTATCCTAAAGGATTTTATTTATTTTGAGTCAGCAAAAATAATAGACAGAGTCTTGTTGATTTCAGAGAAACAGGGCACTAAAACAGTAATTTTGATGAAAGGACTTTTTCACTGATGTTCAATAATGTGCTGCATTCATGAAAGGAGAAAAAAAATCTTATAAATTACATCATCTATACATAGTGTGCTCTTGGGTATGAGAAGTAGTTCAATACATGAGAAAAACTACTGCATATTACTACTTTGAATCACTCTCCTGATTGCCCTCAATAAATAAGAAATTTTCATCAAAATAAAGCCTCATTAGCTATACATTTTTGAGCTGCTCACTGGACAGGTGGTCCAGAGGCTGATTCTGCTCAAACCCCAGGCAATTCATGCCTCTGTCCACATCTTGTCACAGAAAGGTTTGCTACCTAATTTTCACACACACACTTCAGAAGCAGTTGGGCTTGTTTGAAGTGTAACTGTCACTTTGAAAACTAAATCAGATTTGCTGATCCAGATCTAGTGCTCTAAATGAAAGTTATGCTTCAAACAAGCATAGTTAACTTTGAGGTGCTGTAAAGCTGCTGTTTCTGTTTGAAGTTCATTATTTTATTACATTATTATCAGTTCAATGTTACATCTGTCCCCTCTTACTATGTTGTGATTTGGGAAACTAAATAAACACAGATGATAACATTCAGGACAGAGTATACGTGACAGCTTTGAGCTCTTCTATTCAGGAGAGTTCAGTTTAGGATTACAGCTATCACCAGAATATTTGAAAGAGTCATACAAAGGGGAGAGGAATAAAGATTACTTTTCTAAGGTAGTGTTTTAGTGAAATAACATGCACATTCACAAAGGCACACATACAGGCTATTGTATACTTTCACCAGATACATCTCTTAACCCACTATACTGAGACCATACCTTAGCCCTTCCTTATCACTCTGCATTCACAGTAGCTAATGTCAAAAGAAATTGAAATCATTATTTTAATAATACCGATTTTCAGAAATCCTTGTGTATTTGCAACATAAACCAACCATGTTTATATTCTGCCTCTCCTGCGAAATAGAATGCATACAGACTCAATCCTACCTGCCCATAAATAAGTCTGTCAGATTCACTGCATAGAAATATTTCACAAACTTCTTGCATTTTACTGTACAATATTCAGTTTATGATTTGTTTTTCTCCAAGATGTGCTACCTACCAAGGTTCAGAAATTAAAAACCCCAATCCAGACCAAACCAAAACCCCCAAACTAGGTAATGTTTTTTAAAGTGTATGTTAAATACATATTTTTCCCTGAGTGTATTTATTTAAAATATATTTCCAGAAACAGGACCATTATAAAAATTATAAACAAAGGCAAACACCAGAAATCCAACAGAAGTGGAACTTGTGTTTTAGAGCATGCTCATAATTGCCAGCTGGGTTAAACTGTATTGGTACCGTAACCTCAGAAATCTTCCCCAAGTTGTTTGTGTAACTATTTATTATCATGCAATATTGCTCAATCAGACACCATTCTATCCTTCCTAAATTGGCTGTTTATATTTCTCATTACAACCACAAGACAGCAACCACAATATACAACTAGACACCTGCTGAAGCTTAGGGCCACATAGTGCTTCAAAACTTTATGGCTCTATTCTCCTCCTTTTGCCCTTGTACCCTGAAGCCTGTGGATACAAAGAAATTAAACTCAGACCCAACCGTGGAAAAACCTTTGAAGGATTTAGCTTCTAAAAAGTCACTCCCTGAACCCAATCCGTCAATTCTTTGAAGACAATTTATAATTGAAAGCATATTAACTTCAGAGGAAAATTTTTACTGCAGCTGAGTAGAAAGCCACAGTTAGCACCCACGATCTCTCAGCTAGCTCTCACCCAAGCACTCTTTCCTCCACCTCTAGCCAGAATGACTTACTGTGTTACCTTTCCCAAACTGGTAGCAAGGGATGAGATCATGATGCCATAACATGACTCTAAGTGCCAGCACTCACAAATGAGATTAAGATTGTTAGGTTAAGCATCCATGATGGTACTGCTGGATTAAACTCTATGCTTGCCCTGATAAACTGGTAATCAATAGCTGATCCATTAACTTGCTCAAACAACTTATTCTGTCAGGTTTTTGAATGTGGCCAGTGCTTTCTTTGATGGGCAACTGGGCAAAAGGAGGTGATAAATTATAAATAATTATCTGGAAGTACCTCTTTAATAAAACAGAAAACAAATAAAAGTATATAAAGTAAATAAAGGAATGTCCCTTCACTCATCAACTACTTGGTGCACCTACAAAAAAAAAAAAAAAAGGAGTCATCATGTGAGAAAGCTGAGAAAAAGTGATCATTGCAATCAAGAGGATACTAAATTTCAATTAAAAGCAAAACTTAATAGTAGATAATGAATTAAGGCTCCAGCATTGTATCATGACGCTCATACATGAAAATAAATTTCCTGATCATAAAAGCAAGATTTTTCTAAGAAGGAAGAACATAAATACTGCAGAAAATGATACCTTGCTAGTTCCCCATTCTCTAGGCAATGTATGTGTTTTGCCTCTTGTTAAAGTAGTGGGACTTAGTTAAGTGCAGTGAAGATAACCAATAATTACAGCAATCATACTATACTAGGTTAACTTTGATTTAAAGACATGCAATCCTCTCAGTCTGAAGCCCTGAAATCTCTGTCATCACAAAAAGGTAACTGCCTGGAATATATTTAGTATATAGCCATCACCCATTAGTTTACAAAAAATCTTGAATATATCTGTTTCAGGCAAACATCTAGTTTAGTGCTTCCGAGTTTACATTGTTTGACAAAGACTGAGATGAAGAAAAGGTAAAAAATGAAATGAAAAAATGAAATGAAAAAATGAATCCATGCATCAGAAATAAAGCAGAAGATAACTCCAGAGAGTCTTGTTCCATGTCAAAGGCTACATTCCAGCTGCCTGTAAAACACTGTCCCACATGTGGCCATGCAGCCCGTAACTCAGCCCACCTTCAACTCCCACAGGTACTGTAGCTATCTCAGTGTCTGTCTGTAAACTGCCTGCCAGTAACCTGCCTGGGTGCTAAGCCACCTAACAATTTGGAAAGGGAATAAATACCTCAGTAAACCTGGGCAGACCACCCTGTCTATGTCCTGACCTGCTTGATGAACTGAAAATCTGACTTCCTGGTCAGTCAAAAGGCTAGCTGCCTGCACTGTATTTAGTATATACCCATCACGTATGAATTTACTAAAAGTCTTGAAGATATCTACATAGGTAGACATCTATTTTAGCACAACTGGAATGTAAGAAAATCAGTTCATATTATGGAATTGAAAGCGGCACCTTAAGGCGTCATCTTTTCCTTCTGATCTTTTCTGAATCAATTGGTTTTAAATACCCTGTAAAGCTGTGTGTTATCTAACATTTCCATTTCCAGTTTCTGTTATTCAAAGCTTCATTACCAACTTTATGAATAAGCCACTGAGCTATAGTATAAGTCAATACAATATTTTTATTTGAAGCGAAATATACAGTAAATGGACATCTAAGAGATGGGAGACAGTAAAGGGACATCTAAAAAAAGTACGATTCCTTCTTTAAATTTTGGAGTTATTTTTCAAATGCATGCAGTTGTCAAAAAGAACAAGACTAAATGAATTAAAATGCAGTGACAACTTTCCAGTGTTCATTAACCTCTTTTAGACTATTTTGGAAACCCAAGCATTGCAATCACATCAAAATACTTTCTCAACATGAAAAAATTAAATATGAGAACTGAACAAGACAGCTTTGCAAACAAAAAGGGGATAATAAAACCTATCCTTTTTTGTACTTTATATACATAGACATGCAAGCCCATATCTGCTGAAATAGAAATGCTTGAAATATCCTTCCCTTCTGATCATGCTGAGCTTTGCATAAAGTTGTAACTTCTGTTTTGCCTCAGGATGTTTATTCAACTTAATTTGCTTGTTTTCTACCCATTTATTTGTCAAGATTGAAATAATTTTATTTGTCTGTTATTAGGTAGCTTATGTATAACTGTATGAACATATGTGCATGCAATATTTACTAGATCTTCAAACAACCATTTGCGTAAGAACTTACATATATCTTGATTTTTAAATATAAATGAAATTTTTTATTTCTTTCAGATTACTCTCTAAAGGCCTTCTCTGTAATAACTGAATAGTATTTAATAGAAATCTTTTTAAAACATTTAAAACCAAATCTTTGGTTTGGTATCAGAGAATTAATTATGTAATAAAAATAATTATTCCTATGACTGATGTCTTCTTCACCTATGTGCTGTATCATACTTCTGATTTTCTGTTGATGAAATTTCCATAATAAGACTTCTGTATTCCAGAAGACTTGACTAAAAACATGAATTTTACAAGCTTCAGCTTTATTATCTGAATGTGGTCATTTGGACTTGTTAAGGAAAGAGGGACCTGCACATACAAACTGCTTAACATATTCTTTTTGTTCTTCCAATAATATTTCCTGTAATTTGCAATATTGCTGATTCCATGTGATTGATCAATGAACCCCTACAATGAAATAAAGCTCAGAGAAGACAGACAAGGATGATGTGCTCATGAAGCTCAGAAAAAGTTGGAAATGGCCACAGCTATAATAAAGGAAGCTGAATTTATCTCAATACCAAGGAGACTAGAGGGTGGCCTTTATTGTAGAGCCCTTTTCTAAAATAATCAATAGAAAGCATTATCTTCCTGAGCCAGACAGACCAGCATGGGGGAGTCTGTATATGTGGCTCAGTCCAACAAAGAGTATAAATACTGAGCAAACAACAAAAAATACTTTCAAGAGAGCAACTCGTTTGAGCTGGCTTCGACCTATGCATTCCTTCCCAGTAACTAGGAATGCCCAGTGCCATGACAGTTTACATATAGAGAAAGGTAATGGGAATTATGTTCATTATGTGATTTCACTGTATAGTGTGATTGCTATATTGTGCTCTCATTATGATTTCAGAATATTGCTGTGTCACTTTTCTAAATCAAAATCCCAGGTAGTATCTTCAAATAAGTAAAATTGTATTAAACATTAAACTTTCCACATATGTCATATTTAAAAGAACTTGGCCAAGAGTATTGAGCTCTGAAAACTCAGCAGTAGAAATTCAATAGCTCTCAGATTTCTTCACTTTGTTAGAAACTGATGATATTATGTAGGCATGTGTGGAGAATGTTAGTTTAAGTTGGGGCTCTACTAAAAGGACAGACCATGGGACCACATTGTGGATACAGTTTCAAAGCATCTGAATAAAACTACTGCTCCAAGGGACTGCAAAATGTTTCCACAAGTCCCGACTGCATTGGCAAACCTCTTAGGAGTAACAACATATGAATTATTCAGACTCAAAAGCTTTTTCCACAAACTGAGTTTCTGTTGAGTTGAAATAGGTTTCTATGGTAGCAGTAATGTCACAAATTGTTCCCCACGGCTTAAAAGTACCAGGTGGCAAATACCTCTATCACCTACTGCACTACTTTCAATCAAGAAAAAAAAATCATGCTGGGATCCAGAAGATCATCAGCCATACCATCCATCAGATCTGCTAATGTGGCAAGGCTAACTACGTCAGAAAGTTAGCCCCTTGCAGTAAATCTTGCTACATTAGACCCCAATAATGACTTATATTTTGAGAATTTTTAATTCCAAAAATTAATCTGCATCTTGATACCTAAATCCAGTGGATGCATTCCCCCTCAAGGATGGAGTAATTGTTTTATATAGTTGGGGTTTCACTATCCTGACTTAGAAGTCTGACTTCATATGTCTCTCTCAAAAGTCAGTCAGGCTTAGAAGTCTAAACCAGTAAATTTCTTTTGAAGGGACAAGAACTAAACTACCAAAACTTGACAAAGCAAGCTGGTGATTTTATGTCATTTGAAAATATTAAGAAAACCAAATATATCATCCCATGCATACATAGCTTTGGAAATTTTTGCCACCAGAGGTACAATACTTGGAAACACTTTCTCATCAAGGTCAAATATATTGGACATTGTCTCTGGCTGATCCAAGTGAAAATAACAGAACTTTCCCTTCAGTCCTTATGCTATAACACTCTATACACACAACAAATTTATTTCATATTAATTCATTTTTATAAATTTGCACTAGAAACCCTACCTCAAGGCCTAGCATTTCATCATACTGTGTGGTATGAAAGCAGAGAAAGATATGGTTTCTCTCCAAAGGAACTTAGAATCTAAGTATAAAAAAAGAAGCAGTAAATTGCAAGGGACAAGTCAGAGACAATGTCACAACATGACAGATAATTGGCTTCAGCTACATACTGCATAATCAATTTTCCTGATAAATCAACAGAAATGAGAAAAGGCAGTCACCACAGCCACCTGGGCTGATAAACAAGCAGTAATCCCAGGGGAGATCTGAATTATACACTGTCATACAGTACAATCTAGAGCTTGATGGGTCTGCATTGTGTGTGTTCTCCTTCAGTGCTTTGATTGCTAACTCTTCCTTTACAGAGTCATGGGCCAGCGACATCAGCTGTGCTGCCTTTTGACACAGCTCACTTTTCAGTGGGAGCTCTCATTTTCATTTTCTTTCTCACCTTTATGTCAAAATAACATTGTGAGTGTAAACATTGGAAATACTTTCCTCATTTTCCTGATTAACAAGTAAGCTTTGAAAAGTGCATTAAATTGTAAGCAAGGAAGACAATGAACAAAATAATGGCAAAAATATGACCGATACAAAACTGATGGGAATAAAAGTAAAATATGTAAACAGTAGCTAACAGTGTTAAAAATGAAAAAACAAACCAAAACAACAACAACAAAAAACAAACAAACAAACAAACAAAACACCCACCCAAAAAAAACAAACCAAAACCAAACGAATCCCAGGATAGGAAATTCAAAAAGACAGAAGTAACCTCCAGATTTCAGTAATCTTCTAAAATGGAATGACATAAAGCTTAAATTAAAAATGTGTAATATTATGTAAAAGAGTAGTGTCTAAAAATAGCAGTGAAGAATATAATATACTATGATGACCTAGGCAACAGCAGTAACACCAAAAGCTGCAAATGGAAGCTTGATACACTTCAAGGGTAAATGCACAACTACGATGTGCTCTGGCCAAACCTATGCTAATTACACTTCCTCAGCCTTCAAAACAGTGTAACTACTAGCAAATTGCTCACTGGCTTGCTATCTCTGGCTCATGACAACTCCCAAACCAAACCTGGGAATTGCTTGGGTGAGAGCTAATTGTCCTGGGGATAAATTGTGCTGGGACCATTCTAATAGTTTACCGCTATGGATGATCACCTCCAGCCACAGGGAATCTCCATGGTGTAGCAGTAGTTTAGAGTCAGGGCTGTGCTTCACCACTGCAGTGCTCCTGGAGACAGATTAAACAAAGACTAGGAGATTCTTGCATCCAAGGATAGAAAAAATATGTGATAGAACAAGAAAAAACTTCTGTGCTTCCCTTGCCTTTGGGTGCATTCCAGGATAAGCAGCAGTGTACATTTATGTCAGCTACAGAGATGTCTGCCTCCACAGCCCACATCTCCCAAATTGCATCGTGAGCTGTCCACACAGCTGGCAGAGTAAAAATATGATCTGCAGGTGGCTGTTGTAGCATCTGGTTAAGATTTAAGACTCAAGATGTCCTGCAGCAGCTTCCAGTCAGTCCCTGACTCCCTGACTGTGCGAGGAACTCCTAGAAGTGATTGCCATAGCACTGCCACTTCACTCTCATTCCTGGTCCTGATCTTGGGTACATGCTTTTGCAACATTCATTTATACAATCAGAACAACCTCATCTCTGCTCACCGCTGGAGAGTACATGATATCACAAACTGACAGAGATACAGTCTGTAGAAGACCTCATCCTCAGGTGCAGCTAGAGTGAAGAATAGAAGCACATAGTTTGCTAGAGTTCAGATCTTCATAAAAATGTAATTTTCCATGTTACCCTGTACAAACCCTTTTTGTTCCTTAGACACACTAATAAATGAATAACCACAAAAATGTTACAACTTTTGTCATGTGAGAATAGAATATTTTAAAGGGAAACCAAGAAGTGGAGAGAATGACATGCCTCTGGCATACCTTTGGAGGATTCTGGACTCCAACTCTATAAATTAGACAGACAGATAGATAGATAGATAGATAGATAGATAGATAGATAGATAGATTTAAAATATATACATGCAGGTCACACATTTATATTTACCAAAAAGGAACTATACCACAAAATAGTCCCTGAAAATATATCTCTTTACTCTGTAAGG
This sequence comes from Athene noctua, assembly GCF_965140245.1. Classification (NCBI taxonomy): domain Eukaryota; kingdom Metazoa; phylum Chordata; class Aves; order Strigiformes; family Strigidae; genus Athene; species Athene noctua. Next base: position 42,627,215 of record NC_134039.1, on the reverse strand, counting down.
CATATTTTGTTTGCAGAAGTAACTAAATCTATTGCATTGTAAAACTGCCCTCAGGTGTGTGCTACCTGCACAGCTGGTCCTGGAGTTGGAGGCTAAGTGTGATCTTTAAACTGTACCACTGTAACAGTCCAGACTTGTCCTCAAAGGGACATAAGAACAGGAAAATTAAGAGTCATGTTATGCTGTTTGTGAGCAGAAGGTCATAAGACTAGACTGTCCTATGGAAAAAAAAGGTAAGAGTATCTCAGAATACATGTTTTTTTCCTACAGTAGCTCCCAGGAAGAAATGCTCTTATGTGTGAGCAGTATGCTTGTTTCTGGTGACTCTGTAATTCACAGGATTAAAACTCACTATAATTTCCAGTCTTTTCCTGCCTCCTGGAGAAAAATAGACATACCATGGGCTCAGTTTAGAAATACTAAACAGATTATGTCCTCTTAGACCTATTTTTACCCTTAATCTGCTTTTACCAACATTTGGATTTGGGTTCTGAGTTAAAACAGGTGTAAATGTGTGAGAAAATAAAAATGAGGAAAGACTACCAGTGTGACTGCATAGTCTCATGTCAGAATTTCCAGCAATAGTCCACGTAATTTATGAGAAATTATATTCTTTTAAATAGCCAGGCAGGTAATACACATATTGATTAACTGGATCTAAGTGTAAACAATACATCTTGAGAAACTGCATCTTTTCAAAGATGTTGTTTAAACATAAAACCATCAATCAAAATCGATTCCTTCTCAAGATAAATATTGATGATTACCAAATATTTTAAACTCAGTTGAGTTGAACAAGTAGTCAGTTCTGTAACTATGGACTTGTTGGAGTGGGTCCAGAACAGGGCTACAAAAATGATGAAAGGGGTGGAACACCTCTCCTGTGAGGACAGGCTGAGAGAGTTGGAGTTTTTCAGCCTGAAGAAGGCTCCAGGGATGCCTTATAGTGGCCTTCCAGCACTTAAAGGGGGCTTCTAAGAAAGATGGGGACAGACTTTTTAGCAGGATCTGTTGCAATAGGACAAGGGGTAATGGTTTTAAACTAAAAGACGGTAGTTTTAGACTAGAGATAAAGAAGAAATTTTTTTACAATAAGTGTGGTGAAACACTGGAACAGGTTGCCCAGAGAGGTGGTAGATGTCCCACCCCTGGAAACATTCAAGGTGAGGTTTGATGGGGCTCTGAGCAACCTGATCTAGTTGAAGATGTCCTTGCTCATTGCAGGGGGGTTGGACTACATGACCTTTTAAGGTCCCTTCCAACCCAAACTCTCACATGAATCTATGATTCTGTTTTCATCTGCTTTAAGAGAAATATCAAAGACACTGTTTATGGAACAAATAAAAGTGTATTATGAAATTTGAGGATGATATTTGAAAAAAAAAACCCAACCAACACCTAATTTAAAGGTAACAGTTTCTAATAAAGCTTCAGTAACGATACTTGTCTGAAAAAAACAAAAAATCCTTGTGAAACTAAATAGAAATATAATACTCCTTTTGCATGACTGAAGGAGGAAACAGATTTCCAGTGTAAGCTTGAGCTATTAATATTTCAGTAATTTTCTATTTTGCTTTAGCAAAATAGTAGATCAGAGACAAAGTGCCAAATTTTCATCTGATGAAAACGAGCAAAATACACTGAAGTCAATAGTAAAGTACGTAATTCACCAGAAAACATTAAAGCATTTTAAGAGGTTCTTCTATCACTTCTGAAATCCAGTAAAGCTTTTTTCACAATATACACATGCTAT